>NW_027251362.1:0-732500 GCF_044704955.1 Pristiophorus japonicus | reverse complement strand
ACTGAGAGAGATACAGAGGGACAGAGAGAGGGAGATACAGGGAGAATGAGACAGAGATACACAGAGCGAGTGAACGAGACAAGGAGAGAGAGAGGGACAGAGAGAGTTTGTGTGACAGAGAGCGAGAGTGGCAGAGAGTGTCAGAGAGAGGGAGAGACAGTCAAAAAGATAGAGGGATAGAGAGAGATAGGGAGAAAGAGAATGATAGAGAGATACAGAGAGAGAGAGAGATACAGAGAGAGAGACCGAGTTAGTCAGAGAGAGATACAGAGAGAGAGAGAGCGGGGCACAGAGGAGGGACAGAGAGAGAGCAAGAAATGAAAAGAGAGAGGAGAGAAAGACAGAGAGACAGAGAGAAAAACTCAGAGAAACAGAGAGAGACAAAGGCAGAGAGAGAGAGAAAGAGAGAGGGAGACAGGCAGACAGACAGAGAGATGGTGAGAGAGAGACAGAGAGAGAGACAGAGAGCGAGACACAGAGAGAGAGAGATAGAGAGAGAGAATGAGAGAGCGGGAGAGAGACAGAGAATGAGAGACAGAGAGAGAAAGACAGAGAGATAGAGAGACAGAAATACAGAGAGAGAGAGAGAAACACAGAAATAAAGACAGAGAGAGAGAAAAACAGAGTGACAAAGATAGTCAGAGAGACAGAGATTGATAGAGAGAGGGAAAGAGAGAGATAAAGACATGGAGAGATACAGAGAGCGATTGACAGAGCAAGAGGGAGAGGGAGACAGAGAGAGAGGAAAATATATAACGAGAGAGAAAAAGAGACTGAGAGAGAGAGCGATAGGGAGAAAGACAGAGAACGACAGAGAAAGACAGAAAGACAGAGAGAGAGTCAGAGGGAGGGAGCGAGAGGCAGGCACAGAGAGAGAGAGAGGGAGAACTAGAAATAGATCGAGAGAGATGGAGATATATCGAGAGGGAAAGAGATACAGACAAAGAGAGCCAAAGAACGAGAGAGCGAGAGAGACAGAGAACAAGAGACAGAGAGAGAGAGAGGGAGAAAGAGAGAGAGAGTGACAGAGATAATCAGACAGACAAAGCGAGAGAGAGATAGAGAGAGATAGAGAGAGCCAGAGAGTGAGAGAGCGAGACAGAGAGATAGGGGGAGAGAGAGAAAGAGAGAGAGAGAGAGAGAGAGAGAGAGAGTAAGAGAGAGATCGGCAGACAGAAAGAGAGAATCAGAGATAATCAGACAGACAAAGCGAGAGACAGAGAGACAGAGAGCGAGAGAAAGAGACAGAGAGACAGAGAGAGACAGAGAGAGAGACACAGAGAGAGACAGAGACAGAGAAAGCGAGAGTGAGAGAGCGAGAGACCGAGTGAGAGAGAGAGAGAGAGACAGAGAGAGAGAGGGGAAGAGAGACAGACAGATAGACATTGAGAGAGAGAGAGAGAGAGAGAGAGAGCGAAAGAAACATATGGATAAAAGTAGAGGTATAGAGAGAGGGAAAGAGATACAGAGATAGAGAGAGAGAGAGACAGATAGATAGAGAGAGACAGAGAGGGAAAGATAGAGAGAGAAAGAAAAACAGAGACAGAGAGAGTGACAGAGAGAGCGAGACAGAGGGGAAGACAGAGAAAGAGAGAGAGATAGAGAGAAAGACAGAGAGAGAGAGAGGAAGAGAGAAAGACAGAGCGAGCGAGAGAGAGAGGAGAGAGAGAGAGATAAAAACAGATAGTAACATAGAGATATATAGTGAGGGAAAGAGATAGAGAGACAAAGAGACCAAGAGAGACAGACAGAGAGCAAGTTTGGGATTGATATAGGACTATGGGGAGAGAGCGGGGCAGTGGGATTAGTTTGGCGATTGATACAGGGCTATGGGGAGAGCGCGGGGCAGTGGGATACGTTTGGGGATTGAAACAGGGCTATGGAGAGAGAGCGGGGCAGTGGGATTAGTTTGGGGATTGATATAGGGCTATGGGGAGAGAGCGGGTCAGTGGGATTAGTTTGGGGATTGATAGAGGGCTATGGGGAGAGAGCGGGGCAATGAGATTGATTTGGGATTGATACAGGGCTATGGGGAAAGAGCGGTGCAGTGGGATCAGTTTGGGATTGAAACAGGGCTATGGGGTGACAGCGGGGCAGTGGGATTTGTTTGGGATTGATACAGGGCGATGGGGAGAGAGCGGCGCAATGGGATCAGTGTGGGGATTGATACAGAACTATGGGGAGAGAGCGGGGCAGTGGGATTAGTTTGGGGATTGATACAGGACTATGGGGAGAGAGCGGGGCAGTGGGATTAGTTTGGGGATGGATACAGGGCTATGGGGCGAGAGCGGGGCAGTGAGATTCGTTTTGGATTGATACAGGGCTATGGGGATAGAGCGGGGCAGTGGGATTAGTTTGGGCAGTGATACAGGGCTATGGGGAGAGATCGGGCAGTGGGATTAATTTTGGGATTAATACAGGGCTATGGGGAGAGAGCGGGGCAGTGGGATTGACAGCAAAGAATGCCTAAAATGCAATAAACAAAGGAAATATAGATTACGAAGGTAAACTTGCGCAAAACATAAAAACAGATAGTAAAAGCTTTTAGAGATATATAAAACGGAAAAGAGTGACTAAAGTAAATTTTGGTCCCTTGGAAGATAAAAAGGGGGATTTAGTGATGGGAAATGTGGAAATGGCTGAGACCTTAAACAATTATTTTGCTTCCGTCTTCACACTGGAAGACACAAAAACTATGCCAAAATTTGCAGACCACAGTAATGTGGGAAGGGAGGACCTTGAGACAATCACTATCACTAGAGGGGTAGTGCTTGACAGTCTAATGGGGACTGAAGGTAGACAAGTCCCCTGGTCCTGATGAAATGCATCCCAGGGTATTAAAAGAGATGTCGGAAGTTATAGCAGATGAATTCGTTGTAAACTGTCAACATTCTATGGACTCTGGGGAGGTAGCAGCGGATTGGAAAGCAGCTCATGTAATGCCTCTGTTTAAAAAAGGGGGCAGGCAAAAGGCAGGTAACTATAGGCCGGTTAGTTTAACATCTGTAGTGGGGAAAATGCTTGAAACTATCATTAAGGAAGAAATAGCGGGACATCTAGATAGGAATAGTGCAATCAAGCAAACGCAGCATGGATTCATGAAAGGGAAATCATTTTTAACTAACTTATTGGAATTCTTTGAGGATATAACGAGCATGGTGGATAGAGGTGTTCCTATGGATGTGGTGTATTTAGATTTCCAAAAGGCTTTCGATAAGATGCCACACAAAAGGTTACTGCAGAAGATAAAGTTATGCGGAGTCAGAGGAAATGTATTAGCATGGATAGAGAATTGGTTGGCGAACAGAAAGCAGAGTGTCGGGATAAATGGGTCCTTTTCCGGTTGGAAATCAGTGGTTAGTGGTGTGCAACAGGGATCAGTGCTTGTACGACAACTGTTTACAATATACACAGATGACCTAGAAGAGGGGACAGAGTGTAGTGTAACAACATTTGCCATTGACACTAAGATTAGTGGGAGAGCTGGTTGTGTAGAGGACTCAGAGAGGCTGCAAGGAGATTTGGATAGGTTAAGCGAATGGGCTGAGGTTTTGCAGATGGAATACAATGTCGCAAAATGTCAGGTCATCTACCTTGGGAAAAAAAACACAGTAAAATGGAATATTATTTGAATGGGGAGAAATTACAACATGCTGCGGTGCAGAGGGACCTGGTGATCCATGTGCATGAATCCCAAATGTTAGTTTGCAGGTGCAGCAGGTAATTAGGAAGGCGAATGGAATGTTGGCCTTCATTGCGAGAGGGATGGAGTACAAAAGCAGGGAGGTCCTGCTGCAACTGTACAGGGTATTGGTGAGGCCGCACCTGGAGTACTGCGTGCAGTTTTGGTCACCTTACTTAAGGATGGATATACTGGCTTTGGAGAGGTGACAGAGAAGATTCACGAGGCTGATTCCGGAGATAAGGTGGTTACCTTATGATGATAGATTGAGTAGACTGGGTCTTTACTCGTTGGAGTTCAGAAGGATGAGGGGTGATCTTATAGAAACATTTAAAATAATGAAAGGGATAGACAAGTTAGAGACAGAGAGGTTGTTTCCACTGGTCGGGGAGACTAGAACTAGGCGGCACAGCCTAAAAATACGGGGGAGTCAATTTTAAACCGAGTTGAGAAGGAATTTCTTCTCCCAGAGGGTTGTGAATCTGTGTAATTCTCTGCCCAAGGAAGCAGTTGAGGCTAGCTCATTGAATGTATTCAAGTCACAGATAGATAGATTTTTAACCAATAAGGGAATTAAGGGTTACGGGGAGAGGGCAGGTAAGTGGAGCTGAGTCCACGAGCAGATCAGCCATGATCTTGTTGAATGGCGGAGCAGGCTCGAGGGGCTAGATAGCCTACTACTGTTCCAAATTCTCATGTTCTTATGTTCTTATAAATTAATGACCCTGGCTGAGTCTTCCCGTCCTACTGGCTGCACACGGGAGAGTGACAGCTCCTTGCACCAATCATCGTGCCGCTTCCCCACAGAGCCCCGCTCAGAAGACTGCAGCAGGAAGCGAGCGGGGTGAGTGGGGCGGTCACGTGGCTCCTGAATTGAACCTGCGGCAGTTGAACTGTCGCGCTCAGCATGGAAGCGGTCGGGACATGGCCCCGCCCACCGTGTGTGAGGTCAGGGCCCCGCCCACCGTGTTTGAGATCAGGGCCCCGCCCACAAAGCCCCTGAGCTCAGCAGCGGGAATGCTGCAATGTGAGAGAATAAAGAGAGAAAGCGCTAGGAACAGTCAGCCTGAGAGCTCAGGCAGTGTGGGTGGGGGGAGAGAGAGAGAATGGAGCTGAGGGAATATCATTGTCATTGGCCTGACATTCAGGGGCACGGGGCTTTACCTGCTGCTGGGGGCAGTGCAGCTGAAAGATTGAGTGACAATATACAGCACTGTTTCCTGACACAACATGTTAATGCAATAACTGGGGAAAACCAGAGATTGGATCTAGTGTTTAGTAGTGAGCCTGACCTCGGATTGAGAATGCATGCTGAACATGGATATTAAATGTATACAGACATTAATGTCGAGAAGTTGAGAACGTGGGAATTATATATGGACAGTATAAGCTAACAAAGAATTCATGGAGAATAGCCATGTTAATCTCAGACTCGAGACTGCAAAATGTTACAACACTAACACAGCTTGAAAAAAATCCCACAGCTTGCAAAAAACCTCAAGGTCTTATGTTATTAACCTGAAACATTAACAGAAGGTCTTTGTTTAAAATAAGACCATACTAAGGTCGGCTTATGAGTGGACAAAGGTAAAGAGTGATCAAAGGGGATAGGCTGAACTAGAATGTCACTCTAATTGTATCTTGTTATCTTTTACCGAAAATGTATAACCGTCGTCCCTTTACAATGTAACGTCACTTTGTCCAGAGGAAGTGGGTGCGATCTATCAGAGTTGCGTTCCTTTGTCTGATAAGGTCCCCGATCGGGATTTGCTTTTTAAATAAAAGCTTGCTTTGTTTAAAGTGCAATCGGTATTCGACTCAGTGATTTCACTGAAACAGATTGAAGGAAAAGAATCCAGAAATCAACATTTGGTGTCAGAAGTGCGATCTCAACGGACGACTGCCGAAAACTTGCGAATTAAGAGCCAGACTAGCGTTGGACGAGACGAGGGGAAAGTGGCCACTGGAGTAAGTATACTTACAATACTGCTCCAGTTTCCCCCGGTTTGAAAAGTCTGAGGAAAGTTTAGCCACTCGCTGGTTCTCAGGTAGTGTCTGAAAGAGATCCAGGACAATCTGGTGAATACCTTTCAAACTTAGAACAGGGATAGAGATAGGGAAATTGCGCGATGACGCAAACAGAGCCGCAACTTGGAAAGATAGGTTAGAATAGTTAAGTTTGCCTGGGTTCGAGGCCCAGAGCCTGCCTGGGTTCGAGGCCCAGTGTCTGTGTGGGTTCGAGGCCCAAGTAAAACCGCGCGGCAACACGGAGAGAGAGAGAGAATCGCGCGAACCGCGTAGGGAAATGCGGAGGTTAGGGAATTACGTATAATTAAGCAGCGGGACTACGCGGGCCTGTGTAAATTTTAAATTGTACTCACGCCACGTACGGTGTCGATCTTGTATATGACTTGTTCCACCTAGGCTCTGGGCAAGATAACTGAAACCACCACGGGGCGACGTGGAGACAATCAGGACTATTTAGGACCCTGATCCAACGTGTGGCGACACAGGATGGGTAATTTAGATAAAACTACGAATTCCCTGAAAGGTCATGAATCCAAAAATTAATAGGAAAGTAGAGAGACTCTTGTGAACGTCTATTTTAAATGAGAAATGCTTGTGAGATTTTTACTGTGGAAAAGAAAGCCAGGGAGTTGTGGTTTGTTTTAGCTCCACCCACTTTTTCAAACAGAATGAAAGTTTTTTTTAACCCTTCGTAGTGTTGTCCTGTATGTGGGAAGTTTAAGAATGTGAACCTTATTGAATTCCGTATATTCGGATGATAAGTTACGGAGCCAAGAAACGCACAATGGATAGGTTTGTTGAGTAAAAAAAAAGAAACACATGGTCCCAGTGGTTAAAATAGGATTTGACATGCTCACTTACTTGTCGAAAGAAAACATGCAATGATTGATTACATTACAAAGCTTGAATCGGGATTTTGAAATATTCAGAGAAGGCACAGCAAAACAACTGAGATGGATTCGAAAGGATTCAAAAAAAATATTATATTAAATCTGCAGATTAGAAGAAATAGTATAACATGAACTTGAGGCTGAAACAATTGAGATAACGAAAAGCAGTCCAAAGCCTACGTGCCAGACTTCCCTCTAGTTATGGAAAAGACGAAAAAAAGACGTAACGTACAAATTAGGTGCTGAAAAAAAAAATGTTCTGAGATTTTAAATTATGAGGAAAGTTCCACTGCAGTCTGGAAAAAAATGCATCACTCCTGTCGAGTTGGCAGAAAAGTTCCATTAACATAGGGTTTTCATTGACAGAAGGAGGACATATTAAAAACCGTAGACGTCTTAAAGAAAAAGTGCGCGCAAGAGAAACGTACTCAGGGTTCCACTGGGACCTCTGAGAAAGGTATCGATAGACTACGTAGTTAAAATGGTTGGCTTTGCACTGACAGAGGCTGATGACGAAATTGAATTTCAGTAAACAAATAGCTATTAAAAATGTGTGGTCTCGTTTTAAATCAATTGAAAAATATCTTTGGCAAGTACTTGAATAAGAAGTTAAAAAATATTGCAGTTTAATCAAATGCTGCCTTTCCTGATGAAAATATTTTTTTTCAGATGGTTACGTGAAGTCATGTAATGAAATCAGGTCTTCTTCCAAGCCTGTAAATGAGTTAACCCTTTCCATTGAAAGCCGTTTCATACTAAACATTATTAATTTGGATTTCTCAATAGAAAAAAGACTCACCGAACAGAAGAATGGTGCGATAGTCAGAATAAAAATAAAAACTGAACTAGCTTATGTAATAATGCTTGAATGACACAATAAAGAAATAGATACACAAACAAAACAAAATGAAGAGATAAAAGGCTAAGATAAATAAGCTGAAAGTGATCCACAAACCCAACTTAACCCTGACCTCCGATTTCACGGAGTGACCTCGACATGCATGGATATAATGCAGAATCAAGGGAGCTGTGGGCCCTGGTAAAGCAAACCCTGAGCCCAACTGAGCATGCCCGATTTCTAACTCACCTAGGACGTGCTACTCATGATACATTGGTAGTTGCTCACCCGAACGATGTGCAGGATCGCCGAAACGCTATCTTTAATGCTCTCACCACGACACTTCAGAAGCCCATCAGTATGGCCGCAGTATGAGAAACTAAACCCAAACGGGAATAAACTGCCGATGAATTCATGGAAAGATTTATTGAAATATACGGAACTCAATCAGGAGATAATGCCTTCAGGTCAGGAGAGGATTCTCCTCAATTCTGCGCCATCCTACTTCAGTGCCTGCCCTATTTGATTGCTCACTCTATCCGGACAAATATTATGAATTGGGCAGATAACAATAAAGCCCAGATGGAAAGGGCGGTTAAATATTATTGGCAGGATAAGAAAGGAGAGGCGGGAGGTGCACCCCCAACCCGGGTCAAGACTGAATACATGACTAGAAAGGAAGAGCAGCCTCCGGTGGAAGGACCAAAACCCGAACCAAGGGGATACCAGATGGAACCGCAGTGTTGTGTGCAGGGTTGGGTGGATAAACAGGGATATGGTTATACCAACCACCCAAATGGCCCGGGCCCTGCTAATTACGGACCGCCCTACTGTCCCCGGCCTGGTATGGGAAGAATTTGGGGCTATCAAAGACGAGATGGATGCTTTAATTGTGGGCAAGAAGGACATTGGAATAGAAATTGTCCCTCCCGTCGGCACAAAGGAGGAAGAGGACGGGGGCAAGAGGGGAGAGGACGGTGATCTTACACTAACTTCTCCCAGAACAACCCCTTTGGCCAACCGTCCCCCGATTCGTATTGACTACGCAGCTTGATAGTGCAGGGACCCTCCCCGGATGACGAACCGATGATATTGTTAAAAATTCGGAATGAGTGGCAACCCTTCTTGATAGATACTTGAGCCTTCATGTCTTCTGTACAATCAAAGCTTAAACTCCCCGCCTTCACTGAAACACAGGGACTGTCAGGATTCCTGGGACAAGTCTCCTCATTCCCGGTGTCAGAACCGGTTAAAATGGGTTACCAGGAAGAATCGGTGGAACATCGATTTGATATCACAACCAATCTGGACTGTAACTTGATGGCTAGAGACCTCCTCTGCAAATTCCAGTTGCATTTGGAGTGTGGAGATGATGGGATTATTGTAAAACAGGGAACCCTTAAGCGGCAGTATTATACCACTAGAACCCCTCCGTGGTGGTCTTTGGACCTGCCGCAGGCACCCTATCACGTGACCCTAGCATACGATCCCAGTGGAAAGAATCAGGACCTGCAGAACTTTTATCAGGGTCACGAAGCGGAAGTGAATGAAATTCTATTAAGTGCTAGAGTTACTGGACTGGAAGGTAAGGCAGATGGACAGCCCCCAACGGAGGCACCACATATTACTCGTGAAGTATTACCTCCCCACCACGCTAAAGATTTGGGAGTTATGTTGCGCTAGGCTATAGACGAGGCTGACTCTACCAACCAGGATGTGGAAATTGTAAAACATGGCCGAACAGTCCAATTCCACGGGACCCCGAGAAGGTCTTAACAACTCTGCAGCATCATACTGGCTCTGACATACCTGACTATGTGGAGCCTCATGTGTGGGCAGAGGACCCCTCCCAAGTGTATTATACTCCCATTGATCCGAATGACATCCCAGTGCAGGGCAATGTGGACTGTCCCTCTATCCGACAGTACCCACTGAAATCACAGGCAATACCGAGTATCCACCGAGCTTTGGAGGCTAGCCGAGTCGAACCAAAATATTAACCGGCATCTACAATAGCCTGCAATCCGCTGTCAACATCACCTTCCAGCAGGATGTTGTTGTGTACACCTCTCACTTCGTAGCTGCCCTCCTGGGCCAACTGCTGACTGAACACGTTACCATGTCCAGGCAAAGCAGATATGAGATCTACTTACTAAACAAGCTGATCTTTTGGCACTGTGCTGCAATTAATCCGGCTTGTTTTCTTACTGAGCCACCCAAGATGAGGAAGGACCCAGTCATGATTGTTTACCTTTAATTCAAGATGCCTCATCAGTCAGGGAAGATTTAGTTGATGTACCTTTGGAAGATCCAGACTGTATTATGTATGTTGACGGAAGTTCTTCTATTAATCCAGAAAGTACACGAATCTCAGGATATGCCATAGTAAAACAGGAGAATCAGGTCTTGGAATCTGCCGCCTTTGAAACCGCCTATTCTGCGCAACAAGCTGAACTATTCGCCCTCACCCGAGCCTGTATCTTGGCCAAAGACCTCAAAGTCAATATCTATACCGACTCTAGATATGCCTTTGGGGTAGCCCATGAGTTCGGACAATTATGGAAAAATAGGGGATTCTTAACCTCACAGGGGAATGAGATATCCCATAAGCAACTGGAATCTGATTTGATGCAAGCCCTCATGCTCCCCAAGCGCATTGCCATTGTTAAATGTACCGCCCACACCACCGGAAAATCCCCGGTTGATATAGATAACCATTGGGCTGACGAAAGAGGCCAAACAGGCCTCTCGTGACCAACAGATGGTAGTGCCCAAAATGATGAGTCAGAGTAAAAATCCTGCGAAGGTTAAGTTAGCCTCGGAAAAACCAATGCCAACCATCCAAGATGTTATTAAAGCACAGGAGGCCACTCCTGAAAAGAAAAACTGTTGTGGAAAAATTATGGATGTACTTATGACAATGTTTCTAAACTCTGGACCACTCCCGCGGAAAAGACTTGCATGTCTGACAAATTGGCTCTATGGGTTATTGAATGTATGCATTTTGCTACTCATTGTTGAGCAAGGACCACGAGTGACACACTTTTGGCTACTTGGTGGCACCCTAATCTCCTGACGCTCGCCCAGAACATCAGTAGTCGTTGCCTGGTTTGCCAGCAACATAATCCAGGGAAGGGAGTCCCCTGTGATTGGGGTAAAACGCCCCTACCCGAAGGTCCCTTTGAGACATTTCAGTTGGACTACATTGAGTTGCAAAAAGTTCAGTGTGACAAATATGTGTTAGTAATAGTAGATGTGTTTAGCAGATTAATTGAAGCCCACCCTACCCTGGACAATAAGGCTCAAACTGTTGTTAAGATGTTAATGAGGGAAGTTGCTCCTAGATATGGTATCTCAGCTCGACTGATGACCATTTATGTTCTGTCTCTGACTCAGGCACTGCGACTAGCTCACAACCAGGTTCGAGAGGCTCACCTCAACCTCCCAGTTTTATCCGAATCGTCCCTCGTGGTACCTGGGAAGCTTGCTTTGTTTAAAGCACAATCGGTATTCGACTCAGTGATTTCACTGAAGCAGATTGAGGGAAAATGATCCAGAAATCAACAGGATCAGGCCTCCGTGTGGGGAACATCTGGGCAACACTGATCACATTATACCGTCCCGATTGGCCGGGAGAACCAAAGGGACTGAGAACCTGCGACACGGACCGCATTTCAGGGTAAACTTCTCCAAACTGGCAGAGGATCTGTAACAGGTAAATTGGCCAACCCTCCTCGGTGGTGATGTGACCGATTTTGAATATAAATAGAAAGGTTTTAAGAACAATTTTAAAAATGTGGTAAACAAACGTAGTCAATATTAAAAGACAGAAAAATGGTAAGAAAAAGACAAGGTGGCCGACTGGCTCTGTACAAAGATGTAAACAGAAAGATTTACAGAAATTAAATAATTTTAACACTGAAATAAATAGGGTGAATACAAGGAACAACTAATGAAAACGAAGGCTGCTATTCAATCAGGAAAAAGTATCTCGGAATAAAAGGATTGTAGACAACTGGCCGACATGGGCAGAGCTTTTTCAGTTATGTGGAGAGTCCGAGAACTATCAAAGTCTGTATTGGGCCACTGAAGGGTGTTCAAGGACAGGTTACACAGGACTCACTGAGTATGGCGGGAATATTAGTGAGTACTTTCCATCAGTCTTCACCCTTTAACATCATGCTCAAATGTTAGAATTTAATAACAATACTTTTATCAGTAACATTAACATAGATAAGCATATTGTTTTAGAAAACATTCAGAACTTAAAAATAGATAGAGCAGCCGGACTGGAAGATATCCATCCAAGGGTCCTCCGGGAGATAGGACATGTGCTGTGTGACGGTTCTCCGGGAGATGGGACATGTGCTGTGTGAGGGTCCACCGGGAGATGGGACATGGGCTGTGTGAGCCCCTCCGGGAGATGGGACATGTGCTGTGCGAGCCATTCCGGGAGATAGGACATGTGCTGGGTGTGGGTCCTCCGAGAGATGGGACATGTGCTGGGTGAGGGTCGTCCGGAAGATGGGACATGTGCTGTGTGAGCCCCTCTGGGAGATGGGACATGGGCTGTGTGAGCCCCTCCGGGAGATGGGACATGTGCTCTGTGAGAGCATCCGGGAGATGGGACATGTGCTTTGTGAGTGTCCTCCGATGGATGGGTCATGTGCTGTATGAGGGCACTCCGGGAGTTCGGACATGTGCTGTGTGAGGGTCCTCCGGGAGATGGGACATGTGCTGTGTGAGCCCCTCCGGGAGATGGGATATGTGCTGTGTGACGGTCCTCCGGGAGATGGGACATGTGCTGTGTGAGGTTCCTCCGGGAGATGGGACATGTGCAGTGAATGAATTAACTGTGTTAAAGTGGATGAATTAACTGTGCAAATAGATGTTAACAAATATGATGTGATTGGGATTACGGAGACGTGGCTCCAGGATGATCAGGGCAGGGAACTCAACATCCAGGGGTATTCAACATTCAGGAAAGATAGATTAAAAGGAAAAGGAGGATGGGTAGCATTGCTGGTTAAGGAGCAAATTAAGGCGATAGTTCAGAAGGACATTAGATTGGATGATGTCGAATCTATATGGGTGGAGCTGCAGAATACCAAAGGACAAAAAACGTTAGTGGGAGTTGTGTACAGACCTCCAAACAGTAGTAGTGATGTTGGGAAGGGCATCAAACATGAAATTAGGGGCGCGTGCAATAAAGGTGCAGCAGTTATAATGGGTGACTTTAATATGCACATAGATTGGGTTAACCAAACTGGAAGCAATACGTTAGAGGAGGATTTCCTGGAGTACATAACGGATGGTTTTTTAGACCAATATGTCGAGGAACCAACTAGGGGGGAGGCCATCTTAGACTGGGTGTTGTGTAATGAGAGAGGATTAATTAGCAATCTCGTTGTGCGAGGCCCCTTGGGGAAGAGTGACCATAATATGGTGGAATTCTGCATTCGGATGGAGAATGAAACAATTAATTCAGAGACCATGGTCCAGAACTTAAAGAAGGGTAACTTTGAAGGGATGAGGCGCGAATTGGCTAGGATAGATTGGCGAATGATACTGAAGGGGTTGACTGTGGATGGGCAATAGCAGACATTTAGAGACCGCATGGATGAACTACAACAATTGTACATTCCTGTCTGTCGTAAAAATAAAAAAGGGAAGGTGGCTCAACCGTGGCTATCAAGGGAAATCAGGGATAGCTTTAAAGCCAAGGAAGTGGCATACAAATTGGCCAGAAATAGCAGAGAACCCGGGGACTGGGAGAAATTTAGAACTCAGCAGAGGAGGACAAAGGGTTTGATTAGGGCAGGGAAAATGGAGTACGAGAAGAAGTTTGCAGGGAACATTAAGACGGATTGCAAAATTTTCTATAGATATGTAAAGAGAAAAAGGTTAGTAAAGACAAACGTAGGTCCCCTGCAGTCAGAATCAGGGGAAGTCATAACGGGGAACAAAGAAATGGCGGACCAATTGAACAAGTACTTTGGTTCGGTATTCACTGAGGAGGACACTAACAACCTTCCGGATATAAAAGGGGTCGGAGGGTGAAGTAAGTAGGAGGAACTGAGGGAAATCCTTATTAGTTGGGAAATTGTTTGGGGAAATTGATGGGATTGAAGGCCGATAAATCCCCGGGGCCTGATGGACTGCATCCCAGAGTACTTAAGGAGGTGGCCTTGGAAATAGTGGATGCATTGACAGTCATTTTCCAACATTCCATTGACTCTCGATCAGTTCCTATGGAGTGGAGGGCAGCCAATGTAACCCCACTTTTTAAAAAAGGAGGGAGAGAGAAAACAGGGAATTACAGACCGGTCAGCCTGACATCGGTAGTGGGTAAAATGATGGAATCAATTATTAAGGATATCATAGCAGTGCATTTGGAAAGAGATGATATGATAGGTCCAAGTCAGCATGGATTTGTGAAAGGGAAATCATGCTTGACAAATCTTCTTGGAATATTTTGAGGATGTTTCCAGCAGAGTGGACAAGGGAGAACCAGTTGATGTGGTATATTTGGACTTTCAGAAGGGTTTCGACAAGGTCCCACACAAGAGATTAATGTGCAAAGTTAAAGCACATGGGATTGGGGGTAGTGTGCTGACATGGATTGAGAACTGGTTGTCAGACAGGAAGCAAAGAGTAGGAGTAAATGGGTACTTTTCAGAATGGCAGGCAGTGACTAGTGGGGTACCGCAAGGTTCTGTGCTGGGGCCCCAGCTGTTTACACTGTACATTAATGATTTAGACGAGGGGATTAAATGTAGTATCTCCAAATTTGCGGATGATACTAAGTTGGGTGGCAGTGTGAGCTGCAAGGAGGATTCTATGAGGCTGCAGAGCGACTTGGATAGGTTAGGTGAGTGGGTAAATGCATGGCAGATGAAGTATAATGTGGATAAATGTGAGGTTATCCACTTTGGTGGTAAAAACAGAGAGACAGACTATTATCTGAATGGTGACAGATTAGGAAAAGGGCAGGTGCAAAGAGACCTGGGTGTCATGGTACATCAGTCATTGAAGGTTGGCATGCAGGTACAGCAGGTGGTTAAGAAAGCAAATGGCATGTTGGCCTTCATAGCGAGGGGATTTGAGTACAAGGGCAGGGATGTGTTGCTACAATTGTACAGGGCTTTGGTGAGGCCACACCTGGAGTATTGTGTACAGCTTTGGTCTCCTAACCTGAGGAAGGACATTCTTGCTATTGAGGGAGTGCAGCGAAGGTTCACCAGACTGATTTCCGGGATGGCGGGACTGACCTATCAAGAAAGACTGGATCAACCGGGCTTATATTCACTGGAGTTCAGAAGAATGAGAGGGGACCTCATAGAAACGTTTAAAGTTCTGACGGGGTTAGACAAGTTAGATGCAGGAAGAATGTTCCCAATGTTGGGGAAGTCCAGAACCAGGGGACACAGTCTAAGGATAAGGGGGAAGCCATTTAGGACCGAGATGAGGAGGAATTTCTTCACCCAGAGAGTGGTGAACCTGTGGAATTCTCTACCACAGAAAGTTGTTGAGGCCAATTCACTAAATATATTCAAAAAGGAGTTAGATGAAGTCCTTAATACTAGGGGAATCAAGGAGTATGGTGAGAAAGCGGGAATGGGGTACTGAAGTTGCTTGTTCAGCCATGAACTCATTGAATGGCGGTGCAGGCTAGAAGGGCCGAATGGCCTACTCCTGCACCTATTTTCTATGTTTCTATATTTATATGTGCTGAGTGAGTGTCCTCCGGGAGATGGGATATGTGCTGTGTGAGCCCCTCCGGGAGATAGTACATGTGATTTGTGAGGGTTTACTGGTACGTGGGACATGTGCTGTGTGAGCCCCTCCGGGAGATGGGACATGGGCTGGGTGAGGGTCCTCCGGGAGATGGGACATGTGTTGTGTGAGCCCCTCCGGGAGATGGGACATGTGCTGTGTGTGCCCCTCCGGGAGATGGGATATGTGCTGTGTGAGGGTCCTCCGATGGATTGGTCATGTGCTGTATGTGGATACTCCGGGAGTTGGGACATGTGCTGTGTGAGGGTCCTCCGGGAGATGGGACATGTGCTGTGTGAGGATCCTCCGGGAGATGGGACATGTGCTGTGTGAGGGTACTGCGGGAGATGGGACATGTGCTGTGTGAGTGTCCTCCGGGAGATGGGTCATGTGCTGGTTGAGGTTCCTCGGGGAGATGGGACATGTGCAGTGGATGAATTAACTGTGTTGAAGTGGATGAATTAACTGTGCAAATAGATGTTAACAAATATGATGTGATTGGGATTACGGAGACGTGGCTCCAGGATGATCAGGGCTGGGAACTCAACATCCAGGGGTAATCAACATTCAGGAAAGATAGATTAAAAGGAAAAGGAGGTGGGGTAGCATTGCTGGTGAAGGAGCAAATTAAGGCAATAGTTCGGAAGGACATTAGCTTGGATGATGTCGAATCTATATGGGTGGAGCTGCAGAATACCAAAGGACAAAAAACGTTAGTGGGAGTTGTGTACAGACCTCCAAACAGTAGTAGTGATGTTGGGAAGGGCATCAAACATGAAATTAGGGGTGCGTGCAATAAAGGTACAGCAGTTATAATGGGTGACTTTAAAATGCACATCGATTGGGTTTACCAAACTGGAAGCCATACGTTAGAGGAGGATTTCCTGGAGTGCATAACGGATGTTTTTTAAGACCAATATGTCGAGGAACCAACTAGGGGGGAGGCCATCTTAGACTGGGTGTTGTGTAATGAGAGAGGATTAATTAGCAATCTCGTTGTGCGAGGTCCCTTGGGGAAGAGTGACCATAATATGGTGGAATTCTGCATTAGGATGGAGAATGAAACAATTAATTCAGAGACCATGGTCCAGAACTTAAAGAAGGGTAACTTTGAAGGTATGAGGCGCGAATTGGCTAGGATAGATTGGCGAATGATTCTGAAGGGTTGACTGTGGATGGGCAATGGCAGGCATTTAGAGACCGCATGGATGAACTACAACAATTGTACATTCCTGTCTGTCGTAAAAATAAAAAAGGGAAGGTGGCTCAACCGTGGCTATCAAGGGAAATCAGGGATCGCATTAAAGCAAAGGAAGTGGCATACAAATTGGCCAGAAATAGCAGAGAACCCGGGGACTGGGAGACATTTAGAACTCAGCAGAGGAGGACAAAGGGTTTGATTAGGGCAGGGAAAATGGATTACGAGAAGAAGGTTGCAGGGAACATTAAGACGGATTGCAAAAGTTTCTATAGATATGTAAAGAGAAAAAGGTTAGTAAAGACAAACGTAGGTCCCCTGCAGTCAGAATCAGGGGAAGTCATAACGGGGAACAAAGAAATGGCGGACCAATTGAACAAGTACTTTGGTTCGGTATTCTCTGAGGAGGACACGAACAACCTTCCGGATATAAAAGGGGTCGGAGGGTCTAGTAAGGAGGAGGAACTGAGGGAAATCCTTATTAGTCGGGAAATTGTGTTGGGGAAATTGATGGGATTGAAGGCCGATAAATCCCAAGGGCCTGATGGACTGCATCCCAGAGTACTTAAGGAGGTGGCCTTGGAAATAGTGGATGCATTGACAGTCATTTTCCAACATTGCATTGACTCTGGATCAGTTCTTATGGAGTGGAGGGCAGCCAATGTAACCCCACTTTTTACAAAAGGAGGGAGAGAGAAAACAGGGAATTACAGACCGGTCAGCCTGACATCGGTCGTGGGTAAAATGATGGAATCAATTATTAAGGATGTCATAGCAGTGCATTTGGAAAGAGGTAATATGATAGGTCCAAGTCAGCATGGATTTGTGAAAGGGAAATCATGCTTGACAAATATTCTTGGAATTTTTTGAGGATGTTTCCAGTAGAGTGGACAAGGGAGAACCAGTTGATGTGATATATTTGGACTTTCAGAAGGGTTTCGACAAGGTCCCACACAAGAGATTAATGTGCAAAATTAAAGCACATGGGATTGGGGGTAGTGTGCTGACATGGATTGAGAACTGGTTGTCAGACAGGAAGCAAAGAGTAGGAGTAAATGGGGACTTTTCAGAATGGCAGGCAGTGACTAGTGGGGTACCGCAAGGTTCTGTGCTGGGATCCCAGCTGTTTACACTGTACATTAATGGTTTAGACGAGGGGATTAAATGTAGTATCTCCAAATTTGCGGATGACACTAAGTTGGGTGGCAGTGTGAGCTGCAAGGAGGATTCTATGAGGCTGCAGAGCGACTTGGATAGGTTAATTGAGTGGGCAAATGCATGGCAGATGAAGTATAATGTGGATAAATGTGAGGTTATCCACTTTGTTGGTAAAAACAGAGAGACAGACTATTATCTGAATGGTGACAGATTAGGAAAAGGGCAGGTGCAAAGAGACCTGGGTGTCATGGTACATCAGTCATTGAAGGTTGGCATGCAGGTACAGAAGGCGGTTAAGAAAGCAAATGGCATGTTGGCCTTCATAGCGAGGGGATTTGAGTACAAGGGCAGGGAGGTGTTGCTACAATTGTACAGGGCCTTGGCGAGGCCACACCTGGAGTATTGTGTACAGCTTTGGTCTCCTAACCTGAGGAAGGACATTCTTGCTATTGAGGGAGTGCAGCGAAGGTTCACCAGACTGATTTCCGGGATGGCGGGACTGACCTATCAAGAAAGACTGGATCAACTGGGTTTGTATTGACTGGAGGTCAGAAGAATGAGAGGAGACCTCATAGAAACGTTTAAAGATCTGACGGGGTTAGACAGGTTAGATGCAGGAAGAATGTTCCCAATGTTGGGGAAGTCCAGAACCAGGGGACACAGTCTAAGGATAAGGGGGAAGCCATTTAGGACCGAGATGAGGAGGAATTTCTTCACCCAGAGAGTGGTGAACCTGTGGAATTCTCTACCACAGAAAGTTGTTGAGGCCAATTCACTAAATATATTCAAAAAGGAGTTAGATGAAGTCCTTACTACTAGGGGAATCAAGGGGTATGGTGAGAAAGCAGGAATAGGGTACTGAAGTTGCATGTTCAGCCATGAACTCATTGAATGGCGGTGCAGGCTAGAAGGGCCGAATGGCCTACCCCTGCACCTATTTTCTATGTTTCTATATTTCTATGTGCTGTGTGAGTGTCCTCCGGGAGATGGGACATGTGCTGAGTGAGTGTTCTCCGGGAGATGGGATATGTGCTGTGTGAGCCCCTCCGTGAGATAGTACATGTGCTTTGTGAGGGTTTACTGGGAGGTGGGATATGTGCCGTGTGAGCCCCTCCGGGAGATGGGACATGTGCTGGGTGAGGGTCCTCCGGGAGATGGGACATGTGCTGTGTGAGCCCCTCCGGGAGATGGGACATGTGTTGTGTGCGGGTCCTCTGATCGATGGAACTTGTGTTGTGCGAGACCCTCCGGGAATGGGACATGAGCTGTGTGACTGTCCTCCGGGAGATGGGACACGTGCTGTGTGAGGGTCCTGCGGGAGATGGGACATGTGCTGTGTGAGCCCCTCCGGGAGGTGGGACATGTGCTGTGTGAGCCCCTTCGGGACATGGGTCGTGTGCTGTGTGAGGGTCCTCTGGACGATGGGACATGTGCTGTGTGAGGGTCTTCTGGGCGATGGCACTTGTGTTGTGTGAGCCCCTGGCATGTATGTGTAATAGCTCACTCTGAAATAGTTCCAACAGATTGGAAGGATGCTAATGAAGTCCCCATTTTAATAAAAATGTGACAAGGCAGACCCGGGTAACCAGAGGCCCATCAGATTAATATCAGTAATAGGTAAGATGATTGAAAGAATCATAAGGGATGCAATATATGAATACTTGGAGAGGGAGGGACATATTAGGGACACCACAACCCATCATAAAGAGTTTATGTCTCACAAATCTAATTATATTTCTTGAAGAAGTTACAAAGTTCGTGGATGATGGAAGCCCTGTAGACATTGTCTACTTAGATTTCCAAAAACCTTTTGACAAGGTACCACACAAGAGGCTTCTCGTTAAGATCGGAGCCTCTGGTACTGATAATATATTGAGCCAAATACAGAACTGGCTGGCAGGATGTAGGTAAAGAGCAGTTATAGATGGATTTGGATCTGTTTGGAGATGGGTCACCAGTGGTGTCCAGCAGGGATCAATGTTGGAACCATTGCTTTTCACTATTTTTATTAATGATCTGGATTTTGGGGTTGGGGCACAATTTTGGAATGATACCAAGATCTGTGCGAGTGCTCGAACTGTAGAAGAGGCTCATCTGATTCAGGCAGATCTTGAAGTGTTGGGAGACTGGCCGCATGACTGGAAAATGATGTATAACTTAGATAAGTTCAGTGTTATGTATGTGGGCAGGGCAAATGCCCAACATTCATACACCCTCCAGGGAAAGGCATTAAAGATGGTGGAGATAGAAAGAGATTTAGACATTCTAGTGAATACATCCTTAAAGGTACATGAGCAATGCAGTGAAGCGACAGCTAAAGCAAATAGGGTGTTGGGGTGTATCCATAGGACAATTGAGTGTATGACCAGGAGTACAGTTTTGTCCTTATACAAGACCTTATTCAGGCCACACTTGGAATACTGTGTCCAGTTTTGGTCTCCTCACATGGTGGGTGATACAGGTTCTGGAAAGGGTCACTAGACTAATTCCAAGTCAAAAGCAACTTAGTTACCAAGATAGGTTATAAGAGCTGGGACTCTTTACCTTTGAGCAGCGTAGACTTAGGGCGATATGATTGCGGTTTATAAGATAATGAAAGTGAAAGAGAGTATTCAACTGACTGTTTATTTCAATTAAATAGGTTAGGCAGCACCAGAGGACACAAATTTCAGTTGTATGAGGATAGATCGAGGTTAGACATCAGGAGGTGGTTCTTTTCCCAGAGAACAGTAGACCTCTGGAACAAGCTGCCCTCTCATGTGGTGGATGCAGACTCACTGAATTCCTTCAAGTAAAAGCTGGATTTGTTTCTGGCTGCGGCGGAGATTAACACTTACAGAATGAAGGTGCTGCAGGGAGTTTAATGGCCAGAGTGATCTGCTGGACTAGGTTCGATCACTGCGATGGGTTGGAGAGGAATTTCCCAGATTTTATTTCCCAAATTTGTCCTAGGTTTTTTTTTAATCTGTATTTTTGCCTCTCCCAAATCATCACATGGATTCGGGTGGAGTGGAGTGTATACCCTGTGATTTATCGCAATTTTGTGGGACAGGCTTGATGGACCAGATGGTCTTTACCTGTCCGTCATTTTTAGTATGTAAAATGCTTCCTCTACACTGTCCAATCGAACACTACCAGAGCAGATACAGCACTGATTAGATACAGAATATATCTCAGGCCCCGAATTAGATCCCACAGGCCCCGTACTGACAGGCCCGGGTGAGCGGGGTCACTGGCCGCCATCTTGCACAGGGCGGGATCAGGGCGCATGCGCGGCCTTCTTGGTTTGGGAACAGAGAGTGGGTGGGGCTTCAGAATCTCTGTTCCCAACTGGGTCCCAGTGCCCGGGAGATGGCGCATCCTGGGCAACACACTTTTCATCATCTTTGTATCAGAGACTGGTTACAACATGGAAGGAGGCCATTTGGCCCATCGAGCCCATGCCGGCTATCTGCAAGAGCTTCTACTAATCCCACTCTAGTTACTCTGTCCAGACCACTCATGATTTTGAACACCTCTGTCAAATCTCCTCTCAATCTTCTCCGTTCTGAGAACAACCCCAACTTCTCCAGACTATCCACGGAACTAAATTCCCTCATCCCTGGAATCATTCTTTTAAAACTTTTCTGCACGCTCTCAAAAGGCCTTTGTGTACTTACCAAAATGCAGCAGCCAGAATTGCTCCAGCTCAGTGAACAAGCTCCCCGCTGGAGTGGAAATAAACTACAGAACCAGTGGGAAACCTGTTCAACCTTCGACGTCTCCAGGCCAGGTCCAAGACCACCCCAATCTCTGTCGTTGAGCTACCATACGCGGAAAATACCTGCGTCTGCGAACACACAGAGGCTGAACTCCAAGTCATAGTCGACGTATTTGCTGAGGCGTACCAAAGCATGGGCCTCACATTAAACATCTGTAAGTCCGAGGTCCTCAACCAGCCTGTCCTCGCCGCACATCACTCCCTCCACCCACCCCCAGCAGTCATCAAGATCCATGGCACGGCTCTATACAACGTGGACCATTTCCCATACCTCGGGAACGTCTTATCAACAAGAGCAGACATTGACGACAAGATTCAACACCACCTCCAGTGCAGCCTTCGGCCGCTTGAGGAAATGAGTGTTTGAAGACCACGCACTCAAATCTACCACTAAGCTCATGGTCTCCAGGGCTGTCGTAATACCCACCCTCCTGTATGGTTCAGAGACATGGACTATGTACAGCAGACACCTCAAGTCGCTGGAGAAATACCACCAACGATGTCTCCGTAAGATCCTGCAAATCCACTGGGAGGACAGACGCACCAACGTTAGCGTCCTCGACCAGGCCAACATCCCCAGCATTGAAGCACTGACCACATTTGATCAGCTCCGCTGGGCAGACCACATTGTTCGCATGCCAGACACAAGATTCCCAAAGCAAGAACTCTACTCAGAACTCCTTCACAGCAAATGAGCCAAAGGTGTGGCAGAGGAAAGGTTACAAGGACACCCGCAAAGTCTCCCTGATAAAGTGCAATATCCCAAATGACACCTGGGAGTCCCTGGCTAAAGACCGCTCTAAGTGGAGGAAGAGCATCGAGAAGGGCGCTGAGCACCTATCGTCTCATCGTGCAGAGCATGCAGAAATCAAGCACAGGCAGCGGAAAGAGCATGCGGCAAACCTGTCCCACCCACCCTTTCCCTCAACGGCTATCTGTCCCAACTGTGACAGGGACTGTGGCTCTCGTATTGTATTGTTCAGCCGCCCAAGAACTAATTTTTCGACTGGAAGCAAGTCTTCCTCGATTCCGAGGGACTGCCTATGATGATGATGATGACCCAGAATTGGACACAATACGCCAGTTGAGGCCGAACCAGAGTTTTATGTGGGTCAACATAATATCAACACTTCTGTACTCTATACCTCTTTTCATGAAGCATAGGATCCCGGAAGTCTTTGTAACTACTTTCTCAACCTGTGCTGCCACCTTCAGTGATTGGTGCGTACATACTCCTGGGTCTCTCTGTTCAGGCACCCCTTTACAATTGTACCCCTTAGTTTATATTTCCTCTCCTCTTTCTTCCAACCAAAATGTATCACTTTTGAACTTTTCTACGTTAAATTTCATCTGCCACATGACCACCCATTCCACAAGCCTGTCTATATCTTTCTGAAGTCTATCACTACCTCCTCACTGGTCACTGCACTTCCAAGTTTTGTGTGAGCTGCAGATTTGGAAATTGTGCCCTGTAAACCCAAGTCTAGGTCATTAAGATAGATCAAAAAAAGCAGTGGCCCGAGTACCGACACGTGGGGAACACCACTTCCTCCAGTCTGAAAAACAACCGTTCACCACTACTCTGTGTGTATCACTTAGCCAGTTTCATATCCATGCTTCCACTGCCACTGTTATTCCATGGGCTTCGATTTTGCTGGAATTGGTAACACGCCTCGGATCACTAAACACAAAACCCAGTCTGTTAAACACTTTCAGCTACTGGACTTAGCATGTACCCCACAGCATCTCTTCTACCCTCAATATGTGAATAGAGCATCACATCTGTAAACCTGGATAAATTTATATCCACTCAGCACATCTACTTAAGAAAAGCCTGTTGGCTAATGACACTGTCAAGGTGCCAGTGTGCTGCTGGTTTAATTGGCATTTTGCCTGTAATGTACTCCGTATTTTGGTATTCGTATTTAAGGAACTATATACTTGCATTGGAGGCAATTCAGAGAAGGTTCACTCGTTGATTCCGGAGATGAGGGGATTTACTTATGAAGATAGCTTGAGTAGGCTGGGCCTAAACACATTGGAGTTCAGAATAATGAGAGGTGATTTTATCGAAATATAAGATATGAGCGGGTTCGACAAGGTGGATGCAGAGAGGATATTTCCACTTACACAGGAAACTAAAACTAGGGGACATCGTCTTAGAATAAGCGGCCACCCAATTAAAACTGAGACGAGGAATTTCATTTCTTCTCTGAGGGTTGTAAATCTGTGGCATTCTCTGCCCAGGAGAGGTGTGGATGCTGGGTCTTTGAATATAGATCAGGCGGAAATAGACAGATCTTTGAGCGATAAGTGAGTAAAGGATTTTGGGGAGCGGGCAGGGAAGTGGAACTGAGTCCATGATCAGATCAGCCATGATCTTATTGAATGGCGGAGCAGGCCTGAGTGTTCAAATCACCTTCTCCGGCTCCTATTTATTATGTTCGAACTGAACATTTCTCCCAGTGTAACCTTGTCTGTAATTTAAATATGTGTCATTTAATTAGCCTCAGGTCCTTGCTCATGTCTGCTGCAGATTCCAGAGTTGATTCCAGAGATGAGGGGATTGACTTATGGTTGAGTAGGTTGGACGGAACATATTGGAGTTCAGAAGAATGTGGTGATCTCTGTGGCCCAGAAGGTCAGTGTCCAGGCTGAAGTTCTGTTCCCCCTGGAAGATCCTCCCCACAGAATGTCCTTTCTCAGCTCTAGCCAGGTGATTCTAAACACTCAGGTGGGAAAGACAAAAATCCACTGCAATGTGATGAAAGCTGCACAAATTTACGTGTCGATATCCCAAATATTAAACTCCCGTCGATTTCAGGAGTTATTACCATAAGTGTTACAGGAGTTATAAACCCCAACTGTCAGAATGAACACAATTCAGTCCGGGATGTGAATGAATAACAGCAGGTTCCAACCCCTGCAGTCACTTGTGAACTCGCTGATGTCTCAGCAGGTTGCCTGACAGAGAGAATCCCTTGCCACACTCATAGCAGGTGAATGGCCTCTCCCCAGTGTGAACTCGCTGGTGTGTCTGCAGGTAGGATGATGTAGTGAATCCCTTTCCACACTCGGAGCAGGTGAGCGGCCTCTCCCCAGTGTGAAATCGCTGGTGTTTCAGCAGGTGGGATGATGTTGTGAATCCCTTCCCACATTCAGAGCAGCTAAACGGCCTCTCCCCAGTGTGAAATCGCTGGTGTCTCAGCAGGTTGGATGATGTAGTGACTCCCTTCCCATATTCAGAGCCGGTGAACGGCCTCTCCCCAGTGTGAACACGCTGGTGTGTCAGCAGGTGGGATAACTGAGTGAATACCTTCCCACATTCAGAGTAGCTGAACGGCCTGTCCCCAGTGTGAACTCGCTGGTGTGTCAGCAGGTTGGATGATGTAATGAATCCCTTCCCACATTTAGAACAGCTGAACGGCTTCTCCCCAGTGTGAACTCGCTGGTGTCTCATCAGTTGCACTTTGCTTTTAAAACTCTTCTCACAATCAGAAGATTTACAAGGTCTCTCCTCATTATGAACTCGCTGGTGTGTCAGCAGGTTGGATGATGTAGTGAATCCCTTCCCACAGTCGGAGCAGTTGAATGGTCTCTCCCCAGTGTGACTGCACTTTTGTCTCTCCATGTTGGATAACTGAGTGAATCCCTTGCCACAGTTGGAGCAGGTGAACGGTCTCTCCCCGGTGTGAATTCGCCGATGTATTTCCAGCTGGGACGGGGAGTTGAATCGTTTCCCACAGTCCCCACATTTACACGGTTTCTCCCCAGTGTGACTGCACTTGTGTCTCTCCAGTTTTGATGATTGGCTGAAGCCTTGTCCAAACACAGAGCACGCGAACCGTTTCTCCCCTCTGTGAACGGTGCCTTCTGCTTCCATGGTCAAAAGCTGATGATATTCCAGTCCCGATGTAGCGAGTGACTGTCAGATCTTGAGGTGATGTTTGGTTTGAGCTTCCAGTCTACAAATCCTCCCCTTTTAACATCCTGTAAAGTGAATTTCAAACAGGAAAAGGGAGTGTGAGAGAGAACCTACAAAAACACAAAGGCAGATTGTGAAATTGAGCTTAATGTATCTGGTCATTTGTGGGGCCGGCACGAGAAATAAGTGACCATGAAAGCTGCCAGATTGTCGTAAAAACACATCTGGGCCAATACTCTCCTTCAGGGAAGGGAATCCACCTCACTCGACAGGCCCACATTGGAAATTGTTGGTCCCACTGGGCCCAGAATTACTGGGGGTGAAACCCAGCAGCTTCTCCCCCTCTCCATCCAGCTCAATTTGATGCAACAAACACAGCCACACAGGAGGCCTGTGAGTGGGTTCCACATCCAGCGCCCACCTGATAGAGCGGCTGGGAATTGCTGGGCTTGTTATATAAATGTAAGTTGTTGTTTTCCTGGTGTGGAAGAGGTGGTGCCCCCGGGGGTTGCTGGTGCTGGGCCCGGTGGCTCTGACTCAGGCCCCGAGAGCCGCACGCGGTGTTACCCGGTGACTGAGAGCCACACTCGGTGTTGCCCGGGGACTGAGAGCCGCACTCGGTGTTGCCCGGGGACTGACAGCTACACTCGGTGTTGCCCGGGGACCGAGAGCCACACTCGGTTTTGCCGGGGACCGAGAAGCACACTCGGTGTCGCCCGGGGACCGAGAGCCGCACTCTGCGTTGCCCGGGGACTGAGAGCCGTACTCGGTGTTGCCCGGGGACCGAGAGCCGCACTCGATGTTGCCCGGGGACTGAGAGCCGCGCTCGGTGTTGCCCGGGGCCCGAGAGGCGCACTCGGTGTTGCCCGGGGAATGAGACCCACACACGGTGTTGCCAGGGGATTGAGAGCCACACTCGGTGTTGTCCGGGGACGGAGAGCCTTGCTCGGTGTTGCCCTGCGCCCGAGAGCCACACTCGGTGTTGCCCGGGGATTGAGAGCCACACTCGATGTTGCCCGGGGACTGAGAGCCACACTCGGTGTTGCCCGGCTACTGATAGCCATGCTCGGTGTTGCCCGGGGACTGAGAGCCGCGCTCGGTTTTGCCCGGGGCCCGAGAGCCACACTCGGTGTTTCCCGGGGACTGAGAGCCACACTCTGTGGTGCCCGGGGACTGAGAGCCACACTCGGTTTTGCCAGGGGACTGAGAGCCACATTCGGTGTTGCCCGTGGACTGAGAGCCGCGCATGGCGTTGCCCGGGGCCCGAGAGCCGCGCTCGGTGTTGCCCGGGGCCCGAGAACCGCACTCGGTGGTGCCCGGGGACTGAGAGCCACACTCGGTGTTGCCCGGGGACTGAGAGCCACATTCGGTGTTGCCCGGGGACGGAGAGCCACACTCGGTGTTGTCTGGCGACTGAGAGCCGCACTCGGTGTTGTCCGGGTTCTGAGAGCCACTCTCGGTGTTGTCCGGGGACTGAGAGCCACACTCGGTGTTGCCCGGGGACTGAGGGCCGCACTAGGTGTTGCCCGGGGCCCGAGAGGCGCACTCGGTGTTGCCCGGGGAATGAGACCCACACTCGGTGTTGCCAGGGGATTGAGAGCCACACTCGGTGTTGTCCGGGGACGGAGAGCCTCGCTCGGTGTTGCCCTGCGCCCAAGAGCCACACTCGGTGTTGCCCAGGGACTGAGAGCCAAACTCGATGTTGCCCGGGGACTGAGAGCCACACTCGGTGTTGCCCAGCTACTGATTGCCACGCTCGGTGTTGCCCCGGGACTGAGAGCCGAGCTCGGTTTTGCCCGGGGCCCGAGAGCCACACTCGGTGTTGCCCGGGGACTGAGAGCCACACTCGGTGGTGCCCGGGAACTGAGAGCCACACTCGGTGTTGCCCGGGGACTGAGAGGCACATTCCGTGTTGCCCGAGGACTGAGAGCCGCGCACGGCGTTGCCCGGGGCCCGAGAGCCGCGCTCGGTGTTGCCCGGGGCCCGAGAGCCGCACTCGGTGTTGCCCGGGGTCTGCGAGCCACACTCGGTGTTGCCCGGGGACGGAGAGCCACACTCGGTGTTCCTAGGGGCCTGAGAGCCACACTCGGTGTTGTCCGGCGACTGAGAGCCACACTCGGTGTTGCCCGGGTTCTGAGAGCCACTCTCGGTGTTGCCCGGGGAGGGAGAGCCACACCCGGTGTTGCCCGGGGCCTGAGAGCCGCACTCGGTGTTGTCCGGGGACTGAGAGCCGCACTCGGTGTTGCCCGGGGACTGAGGGCCGCACTCGGTGTTGTCCGGGGACTGAGAGCCACACTTGGTGTTGCCCGGGGACTGAGGGCCGCACTCGGTGTTGTCCGGGGATTGAGAGCCACACTCGGAGTTGGCCGGGGAGCCGAGAGCCGCTCTCGGTGTTGCCCGGGGGCCGAGAGCCGCACTCGGTGTTGACCGGGGACTGAGAGCCACACTCGGCGTTGCCCGGGGACTGAGCGCCGCACTCGGTGCTGCCCGGGGACTGAGAGCCACACTCGGTGGTGCCCGGTGACTGAGAGCTGCACTAGGTTAAAAATGAGGCAGACAAAAAGCAGGAAACTATAGACCAGTTCGCCTAACATCTGTGGTTGGGAAAATGTTGAAGAGTTCATTCTTAAAGAAGCAGTAGCACGACATTTGGAAAAGCATAATTCGGTCAGGCAGTCAGCATGGATTTATGAAGGAGAAGTTCAGTTTGATAAATTTGCTGGAATTCTTTTAGCATGTAACGAACACGTTGGATAAAGTGGGTGTGGTGTAATTGGAATGCCAGAAGCCATTTGACAAGGTGCCACATAAAAGATTACTGCACAAGATAAAAATTCACGGTGCTGGGGCTAATATATTAGCATGGATAGAGGATTGGCTAACTAACAGAAAACAGAGAGTTGGGGCAAATGGTTCATTCTTGGGTTGGCAATCAGTAACTAGTGGAGTGCCGCAGGGATCAGTGCTGGGACCCCAACTATTTACAATCCAAAATAACGATTTGGAAGAAGGGATCGACTGTAACGTAGCCAAGTTTGCTGGCGATATAAAGATGGGAGGAAAAGCAATGTGTGGGGAGTACACAAATAATCTGTAAAAGGACACAGATAGGCGAAGTGAGTGGGCAAAAATTTGGCAGATAGAGTATAATGTTGCAAAATGTGAGGTCATGCATTATGGCAGAAAAAAAATCAAAGAGCAAGTTATTATTTAAATGGAGAAAGATTGCAATGTGCTGCAGTACAGCGGGACTTGGGGAAACTTGTGCACGAAACACAAAAGGTTAATATGCAGGTACAGCAAGTGATCAGGAAGGCCAACTGAATCTTGGCCTTTATTGCAAAGGGGCTGGAGTATAAAAGCAGGGAGGTCTTGCTACAGTTATACAAGTTATTGGTGAGGCCACACCTGGAATACTGCGTCTCGTTTTGGTTTCCATATTTATGTAAGGATATACTTGCTTTGGAGGAAGTTGAGAGAAGGTTCACTAGGTTGATTCCTGAGATGAGTGGTTGACTTATGAGAAAAGATTGAGGAGGTTGGGCCTCTACTCATTGAATTGAGAAAAACGAATGAGAGGTGATTTATCGAAACGTATAAGATAATGAGGGGGCTTGACAAGGTGGATGCAGAGAGGATTTTTCACTGATTGGGGAGACTAGAACTTGGGGGCATAATCTTAGAATAAGGGGCCGCCCATTTAAAACTGAGATGAGGAGGAATTTCTTCTCTCAGAGGGTTATGAACCTGTGGAATTCGCTGCCTCATAGAGCTGTGTAAGCTGGGACATCGAATATATTTAAGACAGAGATAGACATTGTCTTAACTGATAAGGGAATAAGGGGTTATGGGGAGCGTGCAGGGAAGTGGACCTGAGTCCATGATCGGATCAGCCATGATCATATTAAATGGTGGAGCAGGCTCGAGTGGCCGTATGCCCTACTCCTGCTCCTATTTCTTCTGTTCTTATTTTCTTATATAGTGGATGTCTGGTATGGGAGTGTGGATTTGATTCTGCATCTGTCCATCTCTCGTATGTGAATGAGGGTTTTACTCTGCATGTTAGTTTCTGATACGAGAGCATGGATTTTATCCTGTACCTGTCAATTTCTGGTAATTGCCTGTGGGTTTCATTCTGTATCAAAAAGGGCCACATTACAACATAATTCTAAAAGGACAAAGAGTGTTTATAAAAACAAGCCTGAAAGCTCTGAGTCTCAAAGCGAGAAGCATTCGTAACAAGGTGGACAAATTAACTGCAGAGATAGCTGTTAGCGGATATGATGTAATTGAGATTACAGAGACATGGCTCCAGAGTAACCAAGCTGGTAACATAACATCCAGGGGTATTTAATATTCAGGAAGAATAGCCAGAAAGGAAAAGGAGGTGGGGTAGTGTTCATGGTTAAAGAGGAGGTTAATGCAACAGTAAGGAAGGACATTGGCTGGGATAATGTGGAACCTATATGGGTCGAGCTGCGAAACACAAAAGGGCAGAAAACGTTAATTGGAGTTGTGTGCAAACCACCAAACAGTAGTAGGGAGGTCGGGGATGGAATCAAACAGGAAATTAGGTATGCGTGCAATAAGGGTACAGCAGTTATCATCGGTTACCTTAACCTAGATATTGATTGGGCTCACCAAACTTGTCGCAATACTGTGGAGGAGGATTTCCTGGAGTGTATAAGATATGATTTTCTAGACCAATATGTCGAGGAACCAACTGGAGAGCAGGCCATCCTTGACTGGGTCTTCTGTAACGAGAGAGTATTGATTAGCAATCTGGTCATGCGTGGCCCCTTGGGGAAAAGTGACCATCATATGGTAGAATTCTTCATTAAGCTGGAGAGCGACACGGTTAACTCAGAGACTAGGGTCCTGAACTTAAAGGAAACTTCAATGGTATGATACGTGATTTGGCTAGGATAAACTGGCGAATGATACTTAAAGGCTTTGCGGTGGATAGGCAATGGCAGACATTTAAAGATCACATGGATGAATTACAACTATTGTACATCCCTGTCTGGCGTAAAAATAAAACCTGAAAGGTGGCTCAACCATGGCTAACAAGGGAAATTAGGGACAGTGTTAAATCCAAGGAAGAGGCATATAAATTGGCCAGAAAAAGATGCAAACCTGAAGACTGGGAGAAATTTAGAATTCAGCAGAGGAGGACAAAGTGTCTAATTAGGAGGGGGAAAATACAGTATGAGAATAAGCTTGCAGGGAACATTAAAAACTGACTGCAAAAGCTTCTAAAGATATGTGAAGAATAAAAGATTCATGAAGACAAATGTGGTCCCTTGCAGTCAGAATCAGATGAATTCATAATGGGGAACAAGGAAATGACAGACCAATTGAACAAATACTTTGGTTCTGTCTTCACTAAGGAAGACACGAATAATCTCCCGAAATTACTAAGGGACCGAGGATCTAACGGGAAGGAGGAACTGAGGGAAATACTTATTCGTCAGGAAATTGTTGTAGGGAAACTGATGGGACTGAAGGCCGATAAATCCCCAGGGCCTGATAGTCTGCATCCCAGAGTAGTTAAAGAAGTGGCCCTAGAAATAGTCGATGCATTGGTGGTCATTTTCCGGAATTTCATGGACTATGGATCAGTACCTATGTATTGGACGGTAGCTAATGTAACCCCACTTTTTAAAGAAAGGAGGGGGAGAGAAAGCAGGGAATTATAGACCGGTTTGCATGACATCGGTGGTGGGGAAAATGCTTGAAGCAATTATTAAAGATGTAATAGCAGATCATTTGGAAAGTAGTGACAGGATTGGTCCAAGTCAGCATGGATTTATGAAAGGGAATTCATGCTTGACAAATCTTCGAGAGTATTTTGAGGATGTAACTAGTGGAGTGGATAAGGGAGAACCAGTGGGGATGTGGTGTATTTGGAATTTCAAAAGAATTTTGACAAGGTCCCACACAAGAGATTCGTGTGCAAAGGTAAAGCACATGGTATTGGGGGTAATGTATTGACGTGGATAGAGAACCGGTTGGAAGACAGGAAGAAAAGAGTAGGAATAAACGGGTCTTTTTCAGAATGGCAGGCAGTGACTAGTGGGGTGCTGCAAGGTTCAGGTCATTGATCCCAACTAATTAAAATATATGTTAATGATTTAGACGATGGAATTCAAGGTAATATCTCCAAGTTTGCAGATGATACTAAGCTGGGTGGCAGTGTGAGCTGTGAGTAGGATGCTAAGAGGCTGCAGGGTGACTTGGACAGGTGAGGTGAATGGGCAATTTCATAGCAGATGCAGTATAATGTGGATAAATGTGAGGTTATCCACTTTGGTGGCAAAAACAGGAAGGCAGATTATATGAATGGTGATAGATTAGTAGAATGGGAGGTGCAAAGAGACCTGGGTGTCATGGTACATCAGTCACTGAAGGTAGGCATGCAGGTCCAGCAGGCAGTAAGGAAAGCAACTGGCATGCTGGCCTTCATAGCGAGGGGATTTGAGCAGGGAAGTCTTACTGTAGTTGTACAGGGCCGTGGTGAGACCACACCTTCAGTATTGTGTGCAGTCTTGGTCTATTAATCTGACCAAGGACGTGCTTGCTATTGAGGGAGTGCAGCGAAGGTTCACCAGAGTAATTCCCGGGATGGCAGGACTGACATTTGAAGAAAGACTGGATCAGCTAGGCTTACACTCACTGGAATTTAGAAAAATGAGAGGGGATCTCATAGAAACATCTAATATTATGACGGGACTGGACAGGTTAGAGGCAGGAAGAATGTTCCTGATGTTGGGGAAGTCCAGAATCAGGGTCACAGAGTAAAAGATAAGGGGTAAGCCATATCGGATAGAAATGAGGAGAAACTTTTTCACCCAGAGAGTGGTAAACCTGTGCAGTTCTCTACCACAGAAAGTTGTGGAGTCCAGTTCTTTGTATATATTCAACAGGGAGTTAGATGTGGCCCTTACGGCTTAGGGGATCAGGGTGTATAGAGAGAAAGCGCGACTGAGGTACTGAAGTTGCATGATCAGCCATGATCATATTGAATGGTGGTGGAGGCTCGAAGGGCCGAATGGCCTGCTCCTGCACCTATTTTCTATGTTTCTTTCCATTCTTGGTGTGTGAGTGTGTTCTGTGCTGTATCTGTCCATCTATCTTATGCGAATGTCAGCTCCACTCCATACCTGTCATTCTCCAGTATGTAAGTACTATTTTACTGTATACCACCAATTCATGATAGAGTTTTGGTTTTACTTTTATAACTGTCAATTTGTGTTCTGGAGGTGAGTTTTATGCTGAATCTGTCGGCCTCTGGTAAATGAATCTGAGTTTTACTCTGTATCTATCTGTCTCTGCTATGAGTGTGGGCCTTTCTCTGTATCTCTCCCTTTCTGTTATGAGAGCCTGGGTTTTATTCTGTACCCGTCAAGTTCTGATATGTGATTGTGGGCCTTACTCTATACCTGCCAGTTTCTGTTTAATTGTGAGTGGGCTTTCCTTTGTACCTGTCAGTTTCTGGAATGAAAGAGAGATCTTTACCCTGAACCTGTCAATTCCTGGTTCGTGAGTATGGGCATGTCACTGTATGTCAAATTATGTTATGGGAATATGGATTTTACCATGTCAGCCTCTGATATGTGAGTATGGCTTTTATACTGTATCTCTCAGCCTCTGATATGTGAGTCTGGGTTTTATAATGTATCAATCAGTCTCTGATATGTGAGTGTGGGTTTTATACTGTATCTCTTAGTCTCTGATATGTGAGTGTGGGTTTTATACTGTATCACTCAGTCTCTGATATGCAAGTGTGTGTTTTTTCTGCAACTGTCAGGTTTTGGTGTGTGTTGAGATTTAATCTTTGCCTCTCAGTTTCTGCTGTGGTAGTTTGGGTTTAATCTGTATTTGCCAGTCTCTGGTATGTGAACGTGAGAATAAATGTTACTTTTTACCTGTATTTCTCTAATGTGTGAGTGAAGATTTTGCCTTCTGTGTCATTTTTCAGATGTGCGGGTGTGGGTTTTACTCAGCCCCGATCAGTTTCTGCGATGCAAGTTCCAATTTTACTTACTGCCTTTCAGTTTTCCGATATGTGCACATGGGATTTACACTTTACCTGTCACTCTCTGGTATGCAAGTGGGGATTTTAATCTGTTACTGTCACTTTCTTATATGTGGGTTTTTGTTGTATACTGTATCTGTCAGTCTATGGTACGGGAATGTGGGTTTTATTCTGCACCTGTCCTCTTCTGGTATGTTCGGGGGTTTAAATACTAAATCTGTCAGATTCTGAAACACGAATATGGCTTTTGCTCTGTACCCATCAGCTTCTGATATGCGAGTGTAGTTTATACTACCTGTTTGACATTTTTTCTGATCGATGATTGTCTTTTATTCTCTACCTGCCAGTTTCTGGCAAGTGAGTGTGGGTGTTTAATGCACCTGTCAGTGTGAGCTGTTTCAATGGTGAAACAGCATCTGATTCTACTGCTCAATTTGGCGGTAAGATTCACAATTTAACTCTGCCACTTCGGATCAATGTGGGACTGACAGCTTCTGCTGCCTGTGAAAATAGGATTGAGGCCAGTTCTGCTTCTCTGTGCTCTGTGAGTGATAATCTACTTACTGTTTATGTGAGAAGGAGCTGCCTGCACTGTTCCTTGTATTCTGGCTGGAGGAAAGATCACATTTGTTCTGACTGAAGAATTTTGCTATGAGATTAATCATACGAGAACATTATTAGTTCTAAGATATGGATGCGCGGAGAATATGATGTATCTGAGGGAGTGACAATGTATCTCTCAATCATCAGCAACATGGTTCTGGAGAACGCAGCTCACCGAAACAACATAACCCGTCTTTAAAATATCTTCCCCCACACTCCTTTCCTGATGCCTGCAATAGATGCACTTTGTGAAACTCCTCACATCCTCACTATTGGGCTGTGTTTCCACTGCTCACTGCCCAAGAACAACAGACACGTTGAGATTGGAACTGAATCAGGAACATTCACGACTGATTTGGGGAAAGAAAGCTGCAATGATTTGAAACAGCGAGGTGATTTACTTTCTCTGTTACCTTACACTGTCCACGCACAGCCCGAGAATGGACTCTTCCTTCCCCCACTCACATCATGTCCCGGAACTAGATCCTGCTCCACTCTGCCTCTTACACACAGCCCGCAATGGAACTAAACCAGGAACGTTCACGACTGGTTTGGAGAGAGAAAGCAGCAGATTGTAAATAGGTGATTCTGACCATTCTGTCTCTCTTACCCTGGACACACACTGTCCACACACAGCACGAGAATGGCCTCTCCCTTCCCTGATTCACACCATGCACTGACACTGGTTTTTGGTGCAGTCTGCCCCATACACACATCCCCCGACTCCCCCTAAACTGCCCCCGGACTCAATGCCGATCTCTGAGCCCATCTGCAGACATGCTTCCAAAGCGCTGCGCTGCTGTAAGGAGGCTGCTGCTCACTGCCTTACCCCGGGGTCACGGTGTCTCCATTCCCGGCTGTTTCAAACCATCTTCTTCCACTCACTGAGTGAATGGTGATCACAGGCAGGGCTGGGGGAGGGGAGGGCGCATGTGCAATTATGCTCACTTGAAATCGACACAGGAGTCTGGGCTGAACTGCGCATGCGAAGCTCTCTTCAATAATTCAGCCTTTAAAAATCAAAGTGCACTTTTCCCAATTTACTTTTATCAGAATCTGATCAAAGGAACTGGGCCTGGGGGTAAAGGACAGAAAATTATTAAAGCTAGGAGCCTTGTACCTTGGAAATTCTCAATTTGGGATTATTCCATGCAGGGTGTTTCTCTCCATGAGCCCGTCTTCACAAAGCAATTCGGCAGAAACATCAGAGGGACGAGGGAGTCGGAGTGTTTGCTGGGACCGTGCAGGAGTTAATATCTGACAGAAAAAATCAGAGATCAGTTTAATTACAGTAAATCACTCGGTCACTGAGAGTAATACTGAAGTGGATAATCAAGGGGCGAAAGTGAGGGAGTAACTTAATACAATCACTATTCATAATAGAACTCAGAAAAATAAAGGGACTAAAGGCAGACTAGTCACCTTGCCCTGATGGCTTACATCGTAGCGTCTTAAGAGAAGTGGCTGTCGAGATAGTGGACACATTGTTTGTAATCTGCCTAAATTCCCTGGATTCTGGGGCGGTACCAACAGATTGGAAAAGCGAAAATGTAACGCTTCTATTTAAAAAAGGAGGCAGACAATAAGCAGGAAACTATAGACCAGTTAGCCTAACATCTGTCATTGGGAAAGTGCTGGAGAACATTATTAAGGAAGCAGTCGTGGGACATTTGGAAAAGCATGATTCAATCAAACAGAGTCAGTATGGCTTCATGAAATGGAACTCATGTTTGACAAATTTGCTGGAGTTCTTTGAGGATATAATGAGTAGGATGGATAAGGCGGAACCAGTGGATGTGGTGTGTTTGGATTTCCAGAAGGCATTTTATAAGATGGCACAGAAGAGGTTACTGCACGAGATAAAAGCTCACTGGGTTGGGGGCAGTATATTAGCATGGATAGAGGATAGGTTAACTAACAGAAAACCGAGAGTCGGGATAAATTGGTCTTTTTCTGGTTGGCAAATGGTGACTAGTTGGGTGCTGCAGGAATCGGTGCTAGGTCCTCAACTATTTACAATCTATATTAATGACTTGGAGAAAAGGACCGAGTGTAATATAGCCAAGTTTGCTGATGGTACAAAGGTGAGTGAGAAAGCAAGTTGAGGACACAAAAAATCTGCAAAGGGATATAGACAGTTACAATGAGTGGGCAAAAATTTGTCAGATGTAGTATTATATGGGAAAATGTGAGGTTATCCACTTTGGCAAAAATAATAGAAAAGAAAGTTATCATTTAAATGGCGAAAAATTGCAAGTGCTACAGGACAGATTGACTGAGGCTGTTTGTGCATTAAACACAAAACGTTAGTATGCAGGTACAGCAAGTAATCAGGAAGGTAAGTGGAATGTTGGCATTTATTGCAAGGGGAATAGAATATAAAAGCAGAGAAGTCCAGCTATAACTGTACAGGGTATTGGTGAGACCACACCTGGAATACTACATTCAATTTTGGTCTGCATATTTAAGGAAGGATATACTTGCATTGGAGGCTGTTCAGAGGTTAATTCTGGCGATGATGTGGTTGTCTTATGAGAATATGTTGAGAAGGTTGGGCTGATACACTTTGGAATTCAACAGAATAAGAGGTGATCTTATTGAAACATATGATAACGAGGGGACTTGACAAGATGGATCCAGAGAGGATATTGCCACTCATTGAGTAACCTAAAACTAGGTTGCATCGTCTCAGAATAAGGTGTCACCCATTTAAAACTGAGATGAGGAGGAATTTCTTCTCTCAGAGGGTAAATCTGTGGAATTCTCTGTCACCGAGCTGTGGAGGCTGGGTCATTGAATGTATTTAAGGCAGAGATTGAAAGATATTTGAGCGATAAGGGACTAAAGAGTTATGGGGAGCGGGCAGATAAGTGAAGGTGAGTCCATGATCAGATCAGCTATGATCTTATTGAATGGCAGAGCAGGATCCAAGGGCCAAATGATCCACTCCTGCTCCTATTTCTTATATTATTATGTTATTATGAGATAATAACCTGGGACTGTACATGGGGACTCTAACCCTGGGACTGTACCTGGGGACTCTAACCCTGGGACTGTACATGGGGACTCTAACCCTGGGAGTGTACATGGGGACTCTAGCCCTGTGACTGTACATGGGGACTCTAACCCTGGGACTGTATATGGGGACTCTAACCCTGGGACTGTACATGGGGACTCTAACCCTGGGACTGTACATGGGGACTCTAACCCTGGGAGTGAACAGCTCTGGGGCTTACCTGTTACAATTGCCTTGGATGTAACCAGAAGCTTAGCACTGAGCAGCACCTTTAGGAGATTGTGAGAAATCCGAGGTGTCGAGATTAAATAACTGAGCTGTTACTTTACCAAGATGGCCACGCATGCGCTTTGCTGCACACTGAACCAAGATGGCGGAGGACTGGCCCTGCCTTCCTGTACAAAAATGGCCGCCGTTACCTTGGCCTGTGACCGGGAGAAAGCCTCGAGGCTGCATCCGCCGATATTCCGGTTATTATACCGGGCTTCCGGCGGGCTCCAGTTGTTTATGAAGTTTCCCCGCCCACCCGCTGGTCCTTTACTCACCTCCACTCTGCTGAAATTGAGCTGTTTTGCGGAGCTCATTTCACCATCCCTGCTCCGCCATTGCACACACCGCGCATGCTCCGAATAAGCCAGTTTCGGTGCCTGCGCACTCGGTGCCTGAAGTCTGTGGTCGGCAGGAATGCTGGGTAAATAGGAACAGCCATTCAGTGAATGGGACAGGATTTACTGGGCCCCCATTGGCCACTGAACCATGTTCATTCTGGCACTTGGACTTTGTTTCTGCTGCTCTGAATAACCCTGTCCCTGAGCTGGAGATTAATGTTCTGTCTCAATATTGTTTCAAACATCGTGTGTCCAATATTTGATTTCTCCATAACCATCATCATCATCATATGCAGTCCCTGGAAGCGAGGATGACTTGCTTCCACGCGAAAAAAGATTGAGTTCACAGGTGTTTTAATGAAGGACTTGATATTGCAAATCCCGAGCTACATTTTGAACGGTTGAAGCTGGCTGTGTTTGGATTTTTTTAACGTGTGGTGACCGTTGCACTCCAGCCACCACACTGGCTTGACAGAGCTCGGTCTTGCTCCAGTGGCAAGGATTACCCCAGACGACTGGAGACCAGCTCTGCTGCACGGACTGAGCGAACACATGTAAAGCAGTCTGGGCTGGGCCATGCTGCCCCAAGGCCCTTGGCCCTTCTGGGCCCCAGACTCATGCCTCTCCTGGGCCCCGGTCACGTCCTTCTATAATCTCTTTCCGCTCCTTCGCCCCTCCTGCTGTGCCTGCACGCACTGCAGTTAGCGACGTGACTTTGCAGCCGTCACCATCCTACAATAGAATGCCACCGCCGCACACTGCTCCCTCTGATGGCCCCGACCTGCTAATGGTCATGCAGGCAGGGACCATGCCGCTGCACGGGAGATCAATTCATGTTCCCTTCCCTTCCATTTTGGGCCTTTTCTTACTGTAGATTATTTCACTTCTCACGCAGTTCATCTTTTGCCACATCAAATCCCAAGCTTATTTTGTTTGAGCATACGGCTTGTGGTTGTCATACACTGAACCGGCGTGTCTCACTTTACAGACATTTGACGTTCTTTGAAAGAACTATCTTGCTTAAGACTGGAACTCTCTTATTTTCTATATTGTTTAACGATTTTTGAATGCGGTTAACAGATCTCCACACATACTGCATGTGATTGATTTGAATACCTGGTCTTTGTAATTGTCTTTGCTAATTTTTATGGGTTAGTTGATTATAATTACTTCTTACGAACATACGTTGCAGAAATTTTTTGCATCAAAATAATTGTTTAAACACTTCTTTTATCGGGTCTTTAGCTTCCCCACTGATCACTGTTTCCTCTTGTGGGGGGAATCGAGAACTAGGTGGCGAAGTCTGAGCATAAGGGGTCGCCCATTTATAACGCAAATGAAGATGAATTTCTTTTCTCAGAGAATCGTGAATCTTTGAAATTCTCTATCCCAGAGACCAACGGACGCTGGATCATTGAATATATTTAAGTTGCAGATGGACAGATTTTTGAAAGATAGGGAAGTCAAGCGTTATGCAGAGAGAGCAGGGAAGTGGAATTCAGGACAAGATCAGATCAGCCATGATATTATTGAATGACAGAGCGGGCTCAAGGGGTCAGTTGGCCTACTTCTGCACCTATTTCTTATGTTCTTAACATTGATTAGGGGCTGGGTTTAGATGTAGGTTTAGTGGTTAGTGGGTGTGGTTTGTGGCTATGTTTTAGGATTGGGATTAGTGATTGGGATTGTCAATATGATATTGGGCTTAGGATACATTGTTTAACGTAGAAAGCACTATTGGCAATTTAAGTGTCACTGAACTTGCCCTTTTCCATTTCATGTTTTAACCTCTCACAGACGAGTCACAAAACAGCCTCACAATATGTTAATTCAAGGAACCTTCGTTTCTGCGCAAGCCTCATTTCCTCCCTTATTTTACATCTCTACATTTCTCACAGAAAAATCAATTAGTGACATTAGATTTGGGGATTTTGGGACAATAACAGACGGATACAGTTGTTGTGCTGGTTACATTTAATCATCAGCCTGCTTGAAAAGGGCTTCTGACAATAATCTGACACCAGGCCTCACAGTCACCGTCTGATTCCACCGTCATATTTAATTCATTACCCACCTTTCCCCCTAACTAGAGCTGCTTTCAGTGGCATGGCCATTCCCCAAACTGAGGCTCTCTAATTACCGAGCAGAGCATGAACACCGGCACAGACTGGTTAGCCCAAATGGCCCATTTCTGCCCATATATCTGATGTAATTCTATAGTCTCAGTGTAATGGTCCAAGGATTTGGTGCCTCAGTGTTATTGGTCCCTGGATTTGTTGTCACGGTATTAGTAATCCCTCAATTTGGTGTCACGATGTAATTCATCATGGATTTGATGTCTCATTGAAACTGGTCCCTGGATTTGGTGCCTCAGTGTAAGGGTTCCCTGGATTTGATGCCTCAATGTAAGTTGTCGCTGGATTTGGAGTCACAATGTATGTGGTCCCTGGATTTGGTGTCAACAACACCTCATCACTGGGACTGAGGGCAAACCCGCCGCCCAACCACGCATTCAGCACAGAATGATCCCACTCAAATCTATTCCCAATTAACACTGCCAACATTAATTCACCAGAAACAGTCCAGTGCCTGCAAGGAACTGCAACCCCACGTCTAACTTCAGTGAAACACAAAATACAAAACATTTGAAAGGAAAAATAAACCCCATCATAGTTCAACAAAGGCAATTAAAGGGCTGTAAATCCCATTCACTCATACACCTTCTTCACCCCTTCTCTCCACCTCCCCCTCCCCAACTACTCTTTCAACCCAACTACCCAACCCCTCACCCCAACTCCTCTATCATCGCATTTCTCTCAAACCCTCAACCCAACACCTCTTTTACGCCTACTCACCAAACCCTCCTCACCCAACTCCTCTTTTAACCTACAATTTAATTTTTAACATCACTTACACAATTCATCCACACTGGAGGTAAATCTCAGGACTATCTGTGATGGTGAGGTGATCACTGGGCAATAAAATGCAGAGACTGGTGGGAGGCTGCCTATTACCCTCGGTGAGATTTACTCCCCTTTTCCACAGTATACTGCGGACAAGTGGTCACCTTGGTAAAGGAATGGTCAGTGTGACATCACTTTCGAATCAAGAGCACACAAGACAATGGGTCATCAATAAATGGTAAAGGGATTAAACACTCTGCAATTACATTGTAAATAAGAGCAAATAAAATGCTAGAAAATAACTGGCGAAGACAATAGCTTATCTCTGTGGAATTCACTGTCAAAAATTAAGAATGATGTGTTTTGTTTACACACACGCTCACACAGACGCATATAGGGCAAATACTTTTTGTGTGCACGTTTCAGTTGTTGTGCATAACCAGAAGCGTAATTTTACTTCGGCCTTTAGGACCTTGCAGGAGCCCACCGGCGGTGCTTGCTGTGTGAGGATACAAGGAGACCGCGCGCGTTTGCTCCTCCCAAAACTGGGGGAATGGAGCAGATATTTAAAGGGACCCGGATTCCCTTTCACTGCCTGTTTATACTTAAAGGAACAGTGCAGTTTATCTCGGAGTGTCGGGGGACTTCACGAACCGACCTCCCATTAACAGTTGTTCCCTTCTGTACTGTGCAGTGATTGAAAAGCTATCGATTTCAGTGACTTGCGCCTTTCTAAAATGTCACACTCTTTTTGATGATCCATTTGACTTGAATTTGGAAAGACTTCAGAATTGTGCAGTGTGACGAAAGTTTCGTTTAAAGCTGGAGTAAAATGTGTTTCAAAATATTATTTCTAACTCTCCCCCCAACCCCAAATTTTAGAACACTCTGCAATATTGACTGGGAAGTTCCCAAGTTCGTTCCTTGATCTGTGCTGTTAGTGGATCTCAGCCAAGGCAGCAGTTCAGGGGTTTTAATTGTCCTCGGTACCAGTGGGCTAAATATGATTAAAAATTAGCCAGTGCTCCTGCTCTTGATACCGATCCAATGACGTTAACTGGATAATCACCTCAACTGGGAAGTGTGTGGTTGTAATTTGAGGGCAGGACTGGACTCGACTCTGATGCCTAACACAGTGGAAATGTGAATCCTGTATTTAAAGTAACAACGTTTGGAACTTCAATTTGCAGGGTATTTGAAGGTGAGGGTCTACAGCTGGGAAACTGAAACCAAACATCACGGCAAGATTTGAGAGATTCACCGGATTGATCAGGATCAACCTTTCATCAGCCTTTGGAAAAACACCAATCACAGCGGTGAGAAACAGGACACATGTTCTGCGTGTGGATGCACCTTCAACCAATCGTCTAGCCTTTGAGACTCGTGTGGCCACCTGACTCAACACTGTAAATGTAGGGACAGTGGGAATGGATGCAGATGCTCGTTGGGTGGAAAGACATCAGGGAGAGACCGTTTACCAGCTGAATATGGAAAGATTCAGTCTTTCATCTCACCAACTGACATTCGAGGACTTAGATAACAGACTTTCTCCTGTGAATATAGAGCTGGGTTACTGGGCCGTGATATTTTTACTTGTTCATCTTCTTGACTGTAAACCTTTGCCAATTACTTAATGTGATGGGTTTACTTGTACATTTTTTTTTAAATACATTTACTGAGTGGATTCAAATTTAAATTGAAACCATATTTGCACGATTCTCTATTCATACATCGAAGGTGAGAGAGATGCTGTCAGGAACGCGCTAAGTCCTGGAGTAGAAACGGATTTACAGACTGTATTTTGTGTTTAGTGATCCCATGCGTGATAGCTATCTCTACTCTGGACACCAAGGCAAAGAGCGGCACTCTGGAAGGTATGAGGAACTGAGACTTCTCCCTGAGAGTAACCAAAGGCATGAGAACTGAAACAATCTCGAGATAGAAAGGAGAAAAGGACCAAAATATAACAGGACATCAATTAGTCTCCTCTTATCATGGATATTTCAAATATCGAAACATTGTATTACTTGAAATATCAAAGTATTAAACTCCATCCCAGTTTTCGGGGTTAGTAATATCAGCAGAAACAAATCCCAACTGACAGAACGAACACGATTCAGTCAGGATGCGATTAACAGCAGTAATAACAGTAGAACATTACCTCTGCAGTCACTTGTGAACACGCAATTCAGATGACTGAGTGAATTCCTTTCCACACTTCCCCAGTGTGAATTAGCTGGAGTTTCAGCAGGTTGGATGACTGAGTGAACCCCTGCCCACACACAGAGCAGGTGAACGGCCTCTCGTCGGTGTGACTGTGACAATAAATTTCTAGATCAGACGGGGAACTGAATCCCTTCTCACAGTCTCCACATTCCCACGGTTTCTCCATGATGCAGGTGTCCTTGTGTCTCCCAGGTTGGATGATCAGTTGAAGCTTTGTCCACACACAGAACACGTGTAATATCTCCCTGCAGTGAATGGTGCAATATTTTTTCAGCTGTTTATCTGATTGAAGCTCTTTCCACAGTCAGTGCACTGGAACACACTCACTCGGATGTGTGTGTGCTTTTTCAGTCACACTGATGTCTGAAATATTTTCCCACAGACATGTTGTGGAAAAATATTTGCGAGACTGTATAATATATAAAGAGAGGTTTATTAAATCGGAGACATAGCTTTGGGAGAAGTGTTAGAGACCCCTGTCTCTAACCAGCTTCTCAATTTGTTATCTCCAGTGAGGTTCTTTTATCTTACAAATTACGTCACTTTACATCACATGATTTAGCACTAGTCCTTAAGTCTAATCATCGCATTACAAGGTTTACAAAGCTTTTCATACAATTACTATCCAAGGCTGGGCTCTTGATATAAACCATCCTCGCATTGCGACAGGGCATTATAAACAAGTGCAGGATTTTTAGCACCGGTATAGACAAACATACTGCCACTTATCTCTCCAGTCGTTCATTATCTCACTTTCCTATCTCCATAACGCAAGGCCAGCATACCTTGAAGTCTAACTGTTTTTTTTTATATAAAGCATAATGCATCAGTATTGTCCCTTACAAAATTCATTAAAGGGGAGAATAAAAACAAATGTTTGGTCCCGTATACTAGTCAAGTATATGTCCAAAAATCCGCTCCAACAATATTCCCCCTTTTGGTCCTGGAGGATGTTAACGAAATCCAGATGACCACAATGATAGTAGCATGGTGTCATATATTCGTCCTTTGAGGTATGTTACTTCCCTGCTGTTCCGTATGTCCACCTTGCCTGTAGCTTTAGGCTACCCTTCAATGATAGTGGTCGGTGTCATCGTCATCTGTTTCTTCATCCTTGGTGTCTTCAAGTATTTCCATCAGGTGTGCTTCTTCTTCGGCGATTATACTGGCTACTTGCATCAGTCAAGCCATCATAACTTTACAGCAGATATTAAAACACCCTATAATCAGACAGCAACTAATTATTATTACAACCAGAATAATTACTCCATGCAAAAGATAGGAACCACAGGATTCCCCTAACAGCCAGTCAAACCAGCCAGATCCTCCTGCCGTCGTGGATAACTTCTTTACGTCCCTTCTTATGTGATCAGCGAGGTTGGTGATGTTTTCTTAGTTATCGGGAATGTAAGTGCAACATTCAGCTCCAATTAAGGCACATGTGCCCCCACTTTGTGCTCGTATATAATCTAGGGCCATTCGATTCTGGAGTACCATTGTGCGTATGGCTGCCATTTCAGCCGTTATGCCCTCCATTGCTTCAGCAGGGTCGTTAACTATCTGTTCCAGTACCCTCTCTAGGTTATATAATTCATCTATGGTGCGCCCTATCCCGAATGTGAGCATCATGACCCCAAATAGCCTCTCTACCGGGGTAAGATATCGTCTTAGTCGACCTGGTGTCTGTATTTCTGCTAAAGTACGTACCCCTCTGACAAAAGGGGACCACATATCCCAAATAACAGGACCCCCTTCAGTCCTCTGGCAACCATGGGTAGGCCGTATGCCCGCACACAAATAACTGCCATTGTATGTTGTTAGATTCGATCGCAATCTCTCTCTCAGCCCCCGTCACCACCTAATCTTAGGGTCCCAGTTCTGACTACTTGTCTGATTCTTCAAATCCTCTATTTCCAAGAACCCCTGGTTTGTGGTTTCGCTGGCTATTATGTTCCACCAGGTGAGGTTAAAGTATCCTGCTACAAAACCTGTTTCCTCACCAGTCAGGGTACAAGTGAAACAAATGTCAGCAGTGGGCCTTCCAACTCCTAAGGTGTTGCTCAAAACCAGGAATGGTGGACGTACCGACCTATTGTATTCCGGCTGGTACCATCCGTCAATGCATCGAAAAGGTAACACCCCGATCTCCACGTTTCTTTATCCCTACTCTGGTTCCAAGGTGTAATTTACTTCCCCTGTATCGTTTTGTCGCATTACCCACTCCATTCCGAGAAGTTAATTGAGATTGACCTCAAAGGGATGCCTCCTTTGCTATGTATGGGGAAGTGCGAACATACCCAGAAACTGGAAAAGTTCTCAATTTGCGCATAAACATAAGACATGTACAAAAAGTTATTCACATGTAACTCTCGTTTCGGTCTAGCTAGCAGGCCGGACCTAATATGAACTATGATAATCTCAGCGATCGCAATATATAGTTTCATCTTATTACTCTATAATTAACAAATAGTCAAAGGCAAAATGGCCGTAGGCTTTGAAGAATCTCTCGCTGTCAATCTGTAAATCGACAAACAACAACAACTAATACGTGTGCTAAACGGCTGGTTCAAAAACCTTAAGCTGGGTCCGATGTTTCCTTTGTCCATTCCCTTTAACATCGATGCAGGCACAAGTAGCTCTGCTGATTATAACCTCATACGGTCCTATTCATTTTTGGGGCAAACTCCGGTTTTCCCGGGAGGACCCTTACCATAACGCGACTTCCCGCCAACGGGACTTCAGGGAGCTTTGTAAGCTCTGCTTCCGCGTCTCTTTCTTCCTGATTGTCCCTAACTAATTTACACATCCCTTTTAATTGAGTACTTAGTTCCAAAACATACCGTTTTATTTTGTCTTTTAATGGGCCTACATCGCCCCCCCCTGTTATGATGTTCTCTGGTAATTGCATCCTGTCATTAGTTCATTAGGGGTTAATCCGGTTGTCCGGTTTGTCGTGGTTCTTAACTTCATCAATATAACGGGTAATACTTCTGTCCACGTTTTTGCTGACGTTTTCATGGCCTTTGCCAGGAAGTTCATTCGGGTATGGTTCATGCGATCTACCATCCCAGAACTCTGCGGGTGGTAGGGGATGTAGAATGTTTGTTTTATTCCCATCAGCTGGCATATTCTTTTTACAATTTTTCTTTTTCCGGTGAAGTGGGTGCCTTGTTCATAATATCCTTGCCACTGTTGAGGCAGTGCAATCACGTGTGGGGAAAGCTCCACCCACCGGGTAAATTGATCTATAATCACTAGGCAATACCTTTTTCCATGGAATGGGCGCAAAGGACCTGTGAAATCAATTTGTACGTGTTCCCATGGCCCTCGTGGACGGGGCTGGTATCCCATTTTAATTTTAATGGGCCTGCCTGGATTATATTGTGCGCACGTAACACATTGATGGCAATATTTGGAGATATCTCGCCCGATCCCTATCCACCACCAATCTCTTCCAAGACACCCGCACATGGCCTCTCGTCCGGAATGAGACAGGCCATGATACAACTCCAGTAAGGTATTCTGTATGCATTCAGGCGCCATTACCTTGTCGTTTCGTCTCCAAACGTTATCCTTCCCTTGCGTTGCGCCCTGCTTTGTCCACATACCTATTTCCTCCTCAGAAGTGTCCTGGTGCAGTTTCTCAATACTTATCTGTTCGTCCCGGGCCCCAGCGGCACTGACTGAGGCTTCCTCACACTCTTCCTGCTCTAATGCCTTCTGTGCAGCTCCGTCTGCAGCCTTATTTCCCTGGTGACTCAGCCAATCTGTATTGTTTCGGACCGGCTCCCTCCTATGGGCTTTAATTTTAATAACCGCTACCTGTTTTGGTTTATTACTGGCTGTTAAAAGAGCTTCTATTCTCAGCTGATGCTTTATGGGATGTCCGCTAGTTGTGATAAAACCCCTTCTCCCTCATGCTGTCATATAATCGTGTACTACCCCGAATGCATATCTACTGTCCGTATAGATATTAACAATCTTATTTTCCGATAATTCCAGTGCCCGGGTGTGGCCTACCAGTTCTGCCACTTGAGCTGACGACGCCCCATTAATTCTCCCTGATATAACTGTCTCTAGATCCTGGTTAACTACGGCCAATCCGGTATGAGGTAGTCCCTCCACATATTTACCTGAGCCGTCCACAAACAAGGTTTGTTCTACGGTTTGAAGGGGGGCGTCATTTATTCTATCCTCTTCCATATCCTCACATACCTCTTCACAAAAGTGGGGTTCTCCTTTACCCATCATTCCTTCTGCGGGTTTGTTTCCGACATCGCTAATTATGGTACCGCTTTGTTGGGTGTGAAGAGGACTGCTTCCCACTTTGCCCGTCTCATATTAGATACGGGTCTCAGTTTTCCAGTTTTCAACATTTCTACCAATGTGTGTTTAGTGTGCAGAATGATGTTTCCAGTCATCACCACAGGCTCGCTTAATTTTTACCGCCCAAGCTGCGCAATCTAGCACGGCTATACATCTGGATAACCCAGTCACCACCGAGCTTTTGGTGGTAGAGTAATAGGCGAAAGGTCTCCTTTTTCCCCGTGATATTGGGTGAGCACGGCCATATAGAACCCACCTACATTGTTACAGTGGATGTGGAAATCCTTACCCATGTCAGACAGTCCCAATCCAGGCGCGGAGACTAGTTCTGACTTGATTTTACTATACGCCTGTTCTTGTTCAAGGCCCCAGTCTATGAGATCTAGGGCCGGTTTCCCACCTTTCACTGATCTTTGTATTGGCTCAGCAATTTTTGCAAAATCAAGGATAAAGTTCCGGCTGTCATTAAAGAGGCCCAGTACCATCCTCACCCGCCTTACCGTTACTGGTCTGGGCAAGTCCTTGTCAACCTTTTTCCTATCCGAGGGCATTTCTTTCAGCCCCTTTGAGAGGCAGTACCATAGGTACAGGGCCTGGGATTTCTCTACCTGGGCCTTTTTGTTGTTAACCTTAAGGCCCGCCGTTTCCAGAGCCCTTTATACTAAGTATATGTTTGCCTGATGTCTCTCCTTGGTTTCTGAGGCTATTAATACGTCGTCGACATATTGTAAAATAATATTTCTTGCCGGTACCTCTATTTGTTTTAGTATATCCCTCATGACTCGATGGAATATGGCAGGACTATTATGGAATCCTTGCGGTAATCGGGTCCAAGTATATTGTTTATCCTCCACCGTGAAGGGAAATTTTTCTTGTGATTCTCGGTCGAGGGGAAGGGCCCAAAAACCATTGGCTATGTCTCGGACTGAAAAGATCTTATGTTCAGGGGATAATCCATTAATTATTGTGGAGGAGCTGGCCACTCTCTGGTGTAATTTGGGGGTGACCTTGTTCAGGGCAGTGTAGTCGATTGTGAGTCTATAACTCCCATCTGGTTTCTCTACCGGCCATGTTGGGGAGTTAGTGGTGCTAACTGTTTCTTTTACGATACCCTTTACCACTAGCCCTTTTACTATTTCTACAACCGCTGTTCTAGCTTCAGGTCTAATAGGGTATTGTCGGTGTGGTTTAACAGATGGTCCAGGGAATTTAATAGGGTCCATCTTCGCCTTCCAGTGTCTAATTCTGTCTGTGCCCAGACCCCGGGCACACTGGCACATATGCCTCCATACCCTCCAGTCCCGAAAAGCCAGTCAGTGTTTGTGGCTGTAGCTACACCTATACTTTCCACATGGTGGGCTATCTGTCCTAAATCTCCCTTACTGCTATCCGCCTTTGGCCATGTCAGTTTCCCCTTGCCGCAATCAATCAGGGCCTTAAATTCCCTCATTACAACATTCCCCAATATTGTTCCCTCACGACTCTTGCATACATAAAATCTCATGGGTATATATAAGTTATCAATTTCCACCAATTCGGTGGTGCTCAGGTAGGCCAGTGTGGGCCGTCCATCTATTCCGTTTATCAGAGCCTTCTTGTCGGTGACGGGAAGAGGCATATTGGTAATGGATATTGAGGCTCCCGTGTCCACTCGCCTTTCACACTATCGGCCCCCTACTAGTGCAGACACATATTTCCTTCCCTCCTTTTTACTATGTACATGGGCCGCCGGACATCACCGGGTGGCTTTGTACACCTGCCACTTCTGGTATTCTTGTTCTGACAGGGTCCTTGCCTTATTAGGATAGCCATTTTTACCATAGCATGTCGCTTCCAGGTGCCCTTTCTTACCACAATACGTACATTGCTTTTCACTGCCTTTCTCTTTGTATTCCCTGGCAAAATGGACCGGTTTTCCACAATTATGGCAAGTCCCCCTTTTCTGCCCTCCACCTGTTCCCGTGGCAGAAACCTTTTCCTGCTTTATCTTTGTCTGAGATTTTTCATCGCCCCCTCCCTGGACGCCACGAGCCCACTCGACCAGTTCATCATAATCCTGGGTTACAATTGCTCCCAATTTTTATAATGGTCTGGTGTGCAGCGGATAGTCCGTCCTTGAATGCCTGGATAAATGCTCGGTCACCGCAGCCTGGCTTTCCCTGTCCAGAGCATTCTTGATATATCTGGAACAATCGTCCCCCATATTCTGAGTCTCCTTCCCCTTTTTGCTGTTTGGTTGTAGTAATTTTACCCCAATCAGTAGGGGCATTGCCTAAAACCCGTTGGATCTCGGTTTTAAATGGACAAAGGCCGCCTGTTGACCATCTACTTCGGTGGTTAAAGATACCGTGTGTGTCCAACGTCCCCCTGAAAAGGCGGCATTGGCTGCTACCGCGGTTCCTCCGGCCACTACTCCCCACCGATCTGCCGGGCAAGCCTCTCGGACTAGTTGGTGGATATCTCTGAGGTGTAGTTGGTGGCACACCCAAACTGTATCCAGCTCTGCCAAAAATTTAATATTCGCACATCGGGACTGTAATTTACCGAGGGAAGCCTTTTCTGCTGTCTTTCGCCGGGTGTAAAGGGCTTATAGGTCGCAGTGGGATTTACGGCCGTCCCCCCTCTCGTTACCGGCGCCACCGGGAGGGTTTCTAATTCTTCCTGACCCGGGGCGGTTGCTTCGCATTGATAATTCTCGTAAGGGGGCAGCGATCCCCCCCATTGAGATCGATCCTGGATCTGTTGTTCCAGCGCCAGGCATTCCTTTTCCCACTCTAAATTTTGCGTTTTTGCCTGTTTTAATTGTTTACTTGTTTCATCCATTTTCTCTTTAACCTCCTTAACCTGTTCAATTAGTCCACCTAACTGACGCACCAATAATACTCCGGCTTTTTTAGTTTTATCTTTCTTTTGTTTAACTATCCAACTTCGCTGTTGTTCTAACGTCTGGGATACATCCCAACCGTACTTTTGCATTTTCTTGATTAAGACCTGTCGATCGGTCATATAGGAATTAATTAACGACCCAGGAGGCCCGTGTTTTACATTCCCTTCCTTACCTTCCATCTTTGCCAATCTCGGATGTTTCCCTTTGTTCTTGTAATACTCACGGCCACGATTACTCTGTGGGGACTCTTTATCTTCACAACAAAGCTAGCGTGTTTCCTTACCACCAGAGTTTTTCGGCTCTCGGTTGGTGTGATCAGTTCCCTTCCGCAACAAACTTATTTAACAAAGGGTAATATCAAATTGTTATTCAGCCTCTTCCCGCTATCTACTTACTCGTATCGTATACACTATCCATTCGTGCCAGTACACCTCTCTTTTCAGTCTCTAACACCAGATTCCAGATACTGTCTTAAGTGATCACGTCTGATCGGACATTATCATGTCGTGACGCCAATTGTGTTGTGGAAAAATATTTCCGACACTTTATAATATATAAAGAGAAGTTTATTAAATCGGAGACAAAACTTTGGGAGAAGTGATAAAGACCTCTGTCTTTGAACCAGCTTCTCAATTTGGTATCTTCAGTGAGGTTCTTTTATCTTACAAATTACATCACTTAACATCACATGCCCTATCATTGCATTACAAGGTTTACATAGCTTTTCCTCCAAGGCTGAGGTTTATTTGATATAAACCAGCCTGGATTGTGATAGAGAATTAAACCAAGGGCAGACTCTTTGGCACCGGTATAGACAAACATCCCACATAATTATCTCTCCAGTCATTCATTATCACACTTTCCTATCTCCATAACTCAAGGCCAGCATACCTTAAAGTCTAACTGTGTTTTTTATATAAAGCATATTGCATCAGTATTGTCCCTTACAAAATTCATTAAAGGGGAAAATAAAACAAACGTTTGGTTCCATATACTAGTCAAGTATATGTCCAAAAATCTGCTCCAACATCCACTGTAAGGGTTTAATTATTTTCCTATCTAAGAGACAATTATACCCCTTGACCACCGAGCTGATTAGCTGAGACAAGTAGGGAGTGCAGTTTATTTTCCGCCGAAAGTGATTCAGCCTATCCCGCATTCTACTGCGTAATACAGCGACATCAAGTTGTACTGTCAGTCTCGGATTAGTCTTTGTCTGTTTAAAATGGTTGTGCTGTCAGTGCTGCTTCACTCGGTGTGTGTTTAAAAATGCAACGTGCTATCTGCAGTGGTAATGTGCTTAAATCGTTGGATTCGGAATTTAATGGAATTGTTTCCGAGTAGGTTAGAGCCCTACTCATAGTGAATCAGTAGTTGTAGGCATTTGCTCGTAATCCGCTCTGATTGGAGTTAATTTGAGCTGAAATTCTTCTGAATTATTTTGCTGTAACTTTTAGGCCACCTGTTACGTCTCACTCCCCCAATCATCCACTCGTGTGATTCCAGAGGATTGGGACATTTTTAAAATCCAACCAAGAACTACTAAAAATATGATTAAAAGTGGATAGATTATGAATGTTACCTTACACGAAATATACAATTAGATCGTAAGAGATTCTACAGGTGTATAAAAAGGAAAATTGTGGCTAAAGTAAATGTTGGTCTCCTGGAGGATGAGAATGGGGAATTAATAATGGAGAACAGGGAAATGGCAGAGACTTTGAACAAATATGTTGCATCAGTTCTCACGGTAGAAATCACAAAAAACATCCCAAAAGTGGATTATCCATGGGCTATAGGGAGGGAGGCACTGAATACTATCATTATCACTAATGAAGTAATCAGAGGTAATATAATGGGACTAAAGGTGGACAAGTCCCCTGAATCTGGTGGCTTATATCCTAGGGTCTTAAGAGAAAAGGCAGCAGAGATACTGGATGGTTTGGTTGTGATCTACCAAAATTCCCTCGATTCTGGGTTCGTCCCAGCGGATTGGAATACCACAAACTTAAAGACGCTATTTAAATAAAGAGGCAGACTCAAAGCAGGAAACTATAAACCAGTTAGACTAACGTCTGTCGTTGGGAAAAAGCTGGAGTCCATTGTTAAGGAAGCAGTAGCAGGACATTTGATCAAACATGATTGAATCAAGCAGAGTCCACATGGTTTTATGAAAGGGAAGTCATGTTGACAAATATCCTTCAAATCTTTGAGGATATATAGAGCAGAGTGGATAAGGGTGAACAAGTGGATGTGGTGCATTTGGATTTCCAGAAGGCATTCGATAAAATGCCACATAAGAGATAACTGCACAAGATAAACGCTCACGGGGTTGGCGGTAATATATTAGCATGGATAGAGGATTGGCTTACTCACAGAAATCAGAGTGTCAGGATAAATGGGTCATTTTCCGGATGGGAAACAGTGACTAATGAGGTGCCGCAGAGATTTATGCTGGGTCCTCAACTATTTAAAATCTGTATTAATTACATGGATGAAAGGACCGAGTGTAAAGTAGCCAAGTTTGCTGATGATACAAAGATGGGTGGGAAAGCAAATCGTGAGCAGCACAAAAAAAATCTTCAAGGGATTTAGACAGGCTAAGTGACTGGGCAATAATTAGGCAGATTGATTATAATGTGGGAACATGTGAGGTTATCAACTTTGGCAGAAATATTAGAAAAGCAAATATTGGCCCTGAAATTCCGGCTTCCCCGGGTCTGTATGGAGTTCCTATGGACCCGGGATGGCATAGGAAATGCTGGTTTTCAGTGTGCAAGTTTCTGACATGACAGATGGCCGTATCTCTGGAGCAAGGACACTTGTAAGTGGAAATTTTCGATATTTATTCTTACTAATGTGCTCAAAAATCTTACGCCTGAAAAAGCAGGTGCATAGCCGACTTTAACAGGCGCAAATGTTTTACAAAACACAAAAACATATAAAAACAAAGTTATTAAAAAATATTTTATAATTAAAAACCCTCCCCACAACGGTAAGTTTGTTGAAGAAAATGTTAAAAAATTGTGAATTTTTTAAAGATATTATTAACTTTAATTTAAATAGAAGTAGTGTAATTATTTTTTTTATAAGTGTTTTAGCTGTTTGGGTCTGTGTTTTTAGTGTTTCAGGCTGTATCACAATTATAGCAACAGGAGTATTGGATCCTGCGGAACTCCTATTACTATGATACCTCACATGATTGGCTGCCCAAAGCCATGTGACTCCAGCTCTAGGCCGTGCACACGCTGTGAAGCGCAGTCGAAGGAGTCCTCAAGAAAGTCAAACGTGGTCAACAGCTTAATGTAGATGCGTATGTTTTCTCTAAAATGCCCGCGGGAAGGCCAAAACGGCATTTCATGGCCCACAATTTAAATGGAGAAACGTTGCAAAATGATGCAATAAAAGGAGACCTGGGGGTCCTTGTGCATTAAACATAAAAACGTTATTATTCAGTTACAGTAAGTAATCAGGAAGGCATATAGCTTGTTGGCATTTATTGCAAGGGAGATAGAGTACAAACACAATGAAGTCCTGCTGCAATTGTGCAGGCCACCACGTGGAGTACTGCGTACATTTTTTAAATAAGGTTATACTTGCATTGGAGGCTGCTCAGAGAAGGTTCACTAGGTTCATTCAGGAGATGAGGGCGTTGATTTGAGGATAGGTTTGGAAGGTTGGCCCTATAAACATTGGAATTCTGAAGAATGCGAGGTGATCTGATTGAAACGTATAAGATCGATAGGGAGCTCGATCTCAATATCGTAGATTTTTTGTGGAATGTTTCATGCCTCTGTTCTTTTTTCATTGTACTTTTACCTTGAAGCTCATGTCCAAATTCATCTTTTTCTACTAAGCATGTTACACTCAGCTCATGAAATTTCTCAAATTAATAAGCGAGCCTCGATGGCTTTTCGATAAAAGTAAATATAAACTTATGAATTTGCTCCATTTTCCCCACATTTTCCGAAATGTCAGAGCTTCACATGAAAACTAATGAAAACTAATCAACTGAGTAAAGTTAAATGTTTCCCGGTGTATGCGGCGCTGTGTGGACTTGACGTCTGACACCCGTGTTCCATTCAGCACGCAGGAACTCGCCTGAATTTGGTTACATTTAAATTCAGCGTCAATCTCAAAATAATCTTGAATAATCCTCTGCACTGTATTTTAGTTAGTGCCCATTCTGTAGTGCTGAAGGTTTAAAGGAGCTAGCCTTTGAATTAGTATCATGTGTGCCGAATGCATACGATTATATAGGATATATAGAGCAGGAGCAGGCCATTCGACCCAACCAGTCGATTCCCACCTTTATGATCCACTGGACATCCTCTCATCAGAATAACGCTATATTCCTTTTTCGCACATATACTTATCTAACTGTCCTTTAAATGATTATATCCTACTTGCTTCAACAAATCCCTGTAATAGTGAGTTCCACATTCTCAATCTATGATAAATAAGTTTCTTGTGAATTGTTTATTGGATTTGTTTGTGACGTACTTATATTGATACACTCCAGTGACGGTCCTCCCCACATGTGGAAACTCTCTCTCTGTGCATTTAACCTATCAAACCCTTTCATGTCTAGCAGACCTCTATTAGGTCACCCTCAGACTTCTCTTTTCAAGCGAAAAGATACGCGGCCTGTTCATCCTTTCCTGATATATATCCTCGCATTTCATGTATCCACCTTGTAAATCCTCTCTTTACCCTCTCCAGTTCCATTATATCAATGTTGTAAATAATACGGCGACCAGATTTGCACACAGTACGCCAAATGTGGTCTATCCATAGAGGATTCTGTAATGACTGGGAATCAAACCGGCGTCGCCAGGCTGTCTGATCAGAGTAAAAGGCTTCATTCGATCAAGTAGTTGATCGCATTCCTGAAGGCATTTTATTTGCAGAATCTAATTCTACATTTTGAACTTTGTCAATCTGGTTGCACGGGCAGGACTTTGAAGGTGAGTGGGGCATTCTAGCAGAGTATTTCTGGTTGAAGACTAACAGCACCAGATTGAATGGCTGAGTTGTGTTAGACAGCAGACGGGACGTTAAGGCGATGGCCGCCTAAACCGTTGTGCTCATTTTTTGTGGTAAACTTTTGATGCTGATGAATCATCCTAGAATTTGACTGAAACTTACATGCAATAGGCATTGAAATCACATCTCCTTAAAACCACTGGTCTCTGCCCCAGCATTGTTCACGTCTTGTTAAAATAAACACTGACTATTGGAATTCTTCACTTCTTGAATGAAGGAGGAACAGAGATCCGGATCGGAGATGGAACATTTTCTCACTTCTTCCTTCAGATCATTCGTCTGGAGTGATGACAAAGATTTTTTAAGAAACGACATTCAAAGAGAAAACGTGCATGACAGTTATCTTTATCACAAGTCCTGCCCATGCTCCCCGATCAACAATGTGAAAAACTGACAGTGAGCTTCTGTGAGCAAAATTAATTTCGCTAACTCCGTTATTTAAGGTCATACACTGTTAAAAATGGTCGGGTAAAAACTGTTCCTTTCCACGTTGGAAGCCACTGGGCAAACCGACCTCAACAGACTCGAAACCGCAATGTTATTTTCCATGAGGAGAGGTTGAGTAGACTAGGCCTATATTCTACAGAGTTTAGAAGAATAGGAGGTGATTTCATTGCGGAGCAGGCTCGAAGGGCCGAATGACCCACCCTTTCTACTAATGCTTATTTTCTCTGTTCGTCGCATGCCTTGCGAATGCCCCCAGATCGACAATATGGAAAACGCAGAATCAATCTCTGTAAGCAGGCGTTTCCATAACTTCAGTTGAGTAACTTTGAGAATTGGTCGCTTTTAGGGGAGATTCGGAACACAGAAGAATAAGTTTTTCCCGGTGAGTTAAACAACCGGAGCACAACCCGAACCTGCAATCTTCTGACATCACGATTAAAACTGAACGCGGATGCCTCATCCATTCGGCAATGTGTCCACAGCTGGTCACTTTGTTGTGGAGAGAATTGGGAGCTTTTACAGGGCTTCAGCTCTGATTAGAGAAAGGGTTTTACTCAAATATAAATACACTTTGAATTATTTAATAGACGCACTGTCAACTGGGTTCACTTCTACGCAAGGAAACCCATTTCGCTTTCAAATATATCCCTCAGAAATTCGGTCTTCACAGCTGTAATTACACTAATATTAAGCAGACACACGCACAGAATGATCCTGGATAGAAAGCACATCCCTTTTATACTTCAAAGAATGAACTGAACTGACAGCATATCCATTTCAAGAGACACAGAATGATCCGGGACTGACAACATAGACGTATTTAAACACATATTGGTCTACTTTGCTAAATCCTAAAATTCCCCCATCATCATAGGCAGTCCCTCGGAATTGAGGAGGAATTGCTTCCACTCCCAAAGTGAGTTCTTTCATGGCTGAACAGTCCGATTCGAGAGCCACAGACTCTGTCACAGGTGGGGCAGACATTCGACGGGGGAAGGGGTCGGTTGGGATGGATTGCCGCGCGCTCCTTCCGCTGCGTGCGCCTGGTCTCTTCATGCGCCTTGCGTCAAGCGTTAAAGAGCTCAACGCCCTCCCGGATGGACTTTCTCCACGTCGGGCGATCTGCGGCCAGGTCTACCAGTTGTCAGTGGTGATGTCGCAGTTTACCAGGGAGGCTTTGAGGATGTCCTTATAACGTTTATGCTGTCCTTCATTGGCAAGATTACCATGAAGCAGCTCTGCCTAAAGCATTTGCTTCGGAAGTCGCGTATCTGGCATGCGTACTATGTGGTCTGCACAGCGAAGCTGATCGAGTGTTGGCAGTGCTTCAATACTGGGGATCTTAGCCTGGTCGAGGGCACTGATGTTGGTGTGCCTGTCCTCCCCGGAGATTTTCACGATCTAGCGGAGATGTCGTTGGTGATATATCTCCAGCGACTTGAGGTGCCTTCTGTACATCGTGCATGCCTCAGACACATACACGAGGGCGGTTATTTCTTCAGCCCTATGAACCATGAGTTTGGTAGTAGATTTGTTAAGATCTGATCTTAAAACACTTATTTCCGCAGACGGCCGAAGGCTGTTCTGGCGCACTGGAGGCGATGCTGAATCTCTGCATTCACATATGCCTTTGTTGATAAGAGGCTGCCGAGATATGTGAAATAGTCCACGTTATCTAGGGCCATGCCTTGGGCCTTGATGATTGGAGGGCAGTGCTCTGCGGCGATGGCAGGCTGGTGAAGGAATTTTGTCTTATGGATGTCCAGCGTAAGGCCCATGCTTTCATATGCCTCAGGGAATACAGTGATTATACCCTGGAGTTCAGCCACTGAATGTGCACAGATGCAGGCGTCGTCCGCATAGAGCAGCTCAATGACAGTGGTAGGGGTGATCTTGTACCTGCCCTGGAGGCGGCGTTGTTTAACCAGCTTCCGACTGTTCCTGAGTTTAAATGGAGAGTTTGTTGATTTTGAGGTGGAGCATGGCGGCGAGGAAAATTGAGATACGCATATGAGGGAGAAGGGAATCGAACATTAGGCTGATAGAGTGGCGAGGAAGGACAGGATAATGTCATTTTAATTCCAGATGTATTTAATGAATTAAATTCAAATTCCACAGCTGCCATGCTTTAATGTGTACACATGCCTCTGAATTACTAAACCAGTAACATCACCACTGTGCAACCGTACTCTTAACTTCATCCTTTACCTATGCAAATGGGTCAAGGGGATGAATAGCCTCCTTCAGCTCCGATGTAACAGACTTGAGAGGCTGAATGGCCTGCTGTGTTTCCTAAATAGAAGGGACGAGGGCTTGAATCGTCTCGTCCTGGATCGACTGGCTTATATTAATTGGAATTTAGAAGAATGAGAGGGGATTGCATAGAAACAGATACAATTCTGACGGGATTGGACGAGTTAAATGCAGGAAGAATGTTCCCGATGTTAGGGAAATCCAGAACTAGCGGTCAGAGTCGAAGGATAAGGGATAAGCCATTTAGGACTGAGATGAGGAGAAACTTCTTCACTCAGAGAATTGTGAACCTGTGGAATTCTCTATCACAGAAAGTTGTTGTAGCCAGTTCGTTAGATATATTCAAAAGGGAGTAAGATGTGTCACTTACTGCTAAAGGGATCAAGTGGTATGGAGAGAAAGCAGAAATTGTGTACTGATTTTGCATGATCAGCCATCATCATATGAATGGTGGTGCAGGCTCGAAGGGCCAAATGGCCTACTCCTGCATCCATTTTCTATGTTTGTATGTTTCTATGTATCCTGCTGATGTCTAATAGGCTGAACAGCGTTTAATCATCCCCTCTATTCCAATGTAAGTGTTTTGTAGGGCCGAATAGTTTACTTCTGTGTAATAATTTATGGGGGCTCAATGTCGTCCTCTTGTTCCATTGCCACAGGCTCGAAGGACTCAATCGCCTCTACCCATTCCAGTGTAACAGGCTCAAGTGGATGATTGGCCTCCTCCTATTCTTGTGTAACAAACTCGAGTGGCTGAATGCCCTCCTGCTGTCTTGTCTAACAAGCTTGAGGGATTGAATGAACTCCTCCTGTTCCATATTAACCAGCCTTTGTGGGTTGAATATTCTTCTCCTGTTCCTATGTAACCGGCTCGGGAGATTGAATGTCCTCCTCTTTTTCTAGTGTCTGAACATCTATGGGCTTAATGACAACCTCCTGTTCCTATGCAACGGATTCGAGGGGCAGAATTGTCTTTTCCTATAACTATGAAACTGTTGGAAAGTGCTGAATCGCCCATCTCCTGTTCTTATTTAAAACGCTTGAAAAGTTGAATGGTGGCCACCTGTTACTATTTAACATGTTGAGGGGATGAATAGCCTCCTCCTGCATACAAGTTTCAAGGTACTGAAAGTCTTCTTCCTGTGCAATCGCCTCACATCCTCATCATCATCATCGTAGGCAGTCCCTCGGAATGGAGGAAGAGTTGCTTCCACTCTTAGCATGAGTAGGTAGGTGGCTGTACAGTCTAATACGGGAACCACAGTCTCTGTCACAAGTGGGACAGACAGTGTTTGAAGTAAAGGGTGGGCGTGGAGTCTGGTTTGTTGCACGCTCTTTCCACTGCCTGCGCTTGATGTCTGCATGCTCTCGGGGATGAGACTCGAGCAGCTCAGTGCCCTCCCGGATGCACTTGCTCCACTTAGGGCGGTCATGGGCCAGTGACTCCCAAGTGTCAGTGGGAATGTCACACGTTATCAGGGAGGCATTGAGTGAGTCCTTGTAACGTTTCCACTGCACATCTTTGGCTCGTTGGCCGTGGACGAGTTGCGAGTAGAGCGCTTGCTTTGGGTGTCTCGTGTCTGGCATGCAAACTATGTGGCCTGCTCAACGGAGCTGATCGTGTGTAGTCAGTGCTGCAATGCTGGGTATGTTGACCTGGACGAGGCTATTAAAATTGGTGCGTCTGTCCTCCCAGGACATTTGTAGGATCTTTCGGACAAATCGTTGGTGGAATTTCTCCAGCGACTTGCGGTGTCTACTTTACATGTTCCACATCTCTGAGCTGTACAGGAGGGCAGGTATTACTACGGCCTGTCGACCATGAGCTTGGTGAAAGTATTGAAGTTCTGGTCTTCAAATATACTTTTCCACAGGCGGCCGAAGGCTGCACTGGCGCACTGGAGACGTTGTTGGATCTTGTCTTCAATGCCAGCTATTGTTGATAGGAGGCGCCCGAAATAATGAATTGGTCCACGTTTTCCAGGGCCGTACCATAGATGTTGATGACTGGGGGGCAGTGCTGTGCAGCGAGGGCAGGTTGGTGGAGGACCTTTGTCTTTCTGATGTTTAGCGCAAGCGCCATGCTTTCGTGTACTTCAGTAAATACCTCGACTGTGTCCTGGAGTTCAGCCTCTGTGTGAGCACAGACGAAGCCGTCATCCGTGTACTGTAGCTCACGACAGTGGTTGGGCTGGTCATGGACCTGGCCGAACGATGGCGAACGATGAACAGGTTTCCCCTGGTTCTGTAGTTTAGTTCCACTCCAGCGTGGAGCTTGTGGACTTTGAGATGGAACATGGCAGCGAGGAAGAATGAGAAGAGGGTTGGAGCGTTGACGCAGAATGCTTGACCCCCGGTCCGGAAGTGGATTACGTCTGTGATGGATCCGTTGGTAATGATCACGGCCTGCATGTCACCATGGAGCAGGCGGAGGATGGTGACGTACTTTTGGTGGCGTCCGAAACGGAGGAGGACGCTCCTTAAGCTCTCGTGGTTGAGAGTGGGAAAGGCATTTGTAAGGTCGAAGAACGCCATGTTTCCTGCATTTTTCCTGCAGCTGTCATGCTGCAGAAAATCATGTCCGTTGTTCCCCGGAGGGGACGAAATCTGGTCTGCAACTCCGTGAGGAGCTCCTCGGCCACAGGGAGAAGTCAGTTGAGGAGGAAGCTAGCGACGACTTTCCAAGTGGCTGATAGCAGGGAGATTCCCTTTTAGTTGCTGCAGTCGGACTTATTGCCTTATTAAAGATGTTCACGATCACTGAATCACTAAGATCTACCGGCATGCTTTCCTCCTTCCAAATGAGAGAAAGAAGGTCATGTATTCGCGCCAGCAGTGCCTCACCGCCATACTTTAGTGCCTCAGCAATGATTCCGTCAGCCCCCGTAGCCTTGTTATTTTTTAGCTTTCTTATGGCGTTTTCTACCTCGTGCAGTGTTGGGGTCTCATTGAGGTGGTGGCGGGAATGGAGTCAAGTACACTCCTGTCAAGCATTGGATTACATCGGATATACAGCACTGAAATCGGCCATTCGCCTCAGCCAGTCTTTTATGTTCCATTGGAGCCTCCGCTTCACATTCCTCAATAGCCTAATGCTCTATTCCCTTCACTCTCATATGTCTGTCTAGCCGCTCCTTAAATACTTCCATACTATTCTCTTCAACCACTCCCTGTGGTACCGAGTTACACAATATCACCACTCTTTGGGTAAATAGGTTTCTTCTGAATTCCCTATTTTGATTTCATGGTGACTATCTTTTATTGATAGCGTCTAGTTATTCTGTTCCCAACAAGTTGATACATTCTAACTGTATCCACTCAATCAAAATCTTTCATAATTTTAAATGTCTGTATCAGGTCACGCCTCAGCCTTCCTTTTTCAAGAGAAAAGAGACACTGCCTGATCATCCTTTCCTGATTTGTATACGCTGCCTGTTCTGGTATCATCCTTGAAAATCTTCTCTGCATCCTCTGAAATGCCTTAATGCCCTTTTTATAATATGACGACCAGAACTGTACGTAGTACTCTAAGCGTGATCTGATGAAGGTTAAATACAGGTTTAGCATAATGTCGCTAATTTTCAATTCTTTATGTCTAGAAATAAATCAGCGTGTTTGGTTTGCTTTTTATGGCCTTGCTAACTTATGCCGTTATTTTTTGGAGATTTTGTATTTGTACTCCGATATCCCTTTGTTCCTGTACACCACCCAGACTGGCACCTTCCAATAATAAGTGACCTCACTAAGTCTCCTCCTTAAATGTAACATCTCACATTTAGATGGTTTGAAATTCATTTGCCAATTATATGCCCATTCTGCAAGTTTATTCATGTCCTCTTGTAAGTTGCTGCAGTGTACCTCCGTATTTACTATCCCTCCTAATTTGGTGTCACCCGCACATTTAGAAATGTTGTTTTTGATTCCGACGTCAAAATCTTTAATATTAATTATGAACAACAGTGGTCCCAGCACCGATCCTTGTGGAACGCCACTAACCACCTTCTGTGGCTAAGAAACGCTAAGTTTTATAGCTACTCTTTGATTTCTGTCTTGAAGCCAGCTAGCTAACCAACTGCTAGTTGTCACCTGACTCCGCATTTTCTGACCTGGCTTGAGGCATTTCATGTTCCGATGTAACAATCTATTTTTTTTCTTTTATTCATTCAAGCATGTCGACATCGCTAGCAAGGGCCGGATTTGTTGCCCATCTCCATCTGCCCTTGTGAAATTGTTGGTGATTCATTTTACGCAACCGACTGGCTCGCCAGGCCATTTCAGAGGTCAGTTCAGAGCCAACAACATTGCTGTGGGTTTGGAGTCACATGTTGCTCAGACCGGTAAGGACGGCAGAATTATTTCCCGAAAGGAGACAAGTGAACCAGATGAGGAGTTTGTTACATTGGTTCTCATTATTGATACTTTTAAAATTCCAGATTTATTTAATTGAATTTAAATTTCCCCACTCTCGTACTGGACTATGATTTCTTCTCTCTGGATTATTAGTCCAGTGACATAACCATCATACTACTATGATTGACCTCCATCTATGTAATGCGCTCAAGGCGCTGAATAACACCTCCTATTCATTTGCAACAGGTTGAGGGAAGGAATGGTGTGCCCTGTTCCTACGCAACAGGATCGGGAGATTGATTAGCCTCCTCCTGTTCCTGTGTAACTGGTTCGTGAGTCGCAAATGCCTCATCCTCAGCCTTTCGAATGGCTAAATGGACTTCGACTCTTCTGATAGATAAGACTCAAGGAGCTGAATGGCTTCCGCCAGTCCTCTGCCTCAGATTCGATGGGTTAATGGCCTTCCCTTGTCCTTGTGCAACAGACTGGAGAGGTTCAATGACATCCTTCTATTTATGATCAACAGATTCATTGGTTTGGCATTGCCTTATGGTAAACTATGCGAAAGGTTCGAGCGAACGAATGGAGTTCGACATTTCTTGTAAAACTGGCGCACACAGCTGAATGGTTTCATCCTGCCCTTTGCAATTGGTTTGAGGGTTTAAGTGACTCATTGGCCTCCACCTGTCCCTGTGGAACAGGCTCGATTGCTTGCATCTGTTACTATGCAAAATATTCAGATGAGAATTGGGAAGGACTGGAGCCACTTGTGCAACAGAAAGTGCAGGGACCATAGTGAGCCTTCTCTGAAGTATTGCTTTGATGCAAAGTTCACTGTGCGGCCCAGGCTCAAATCCTGACTCTGGTGGGAGTCGAGCCCAAAAACTTTGAATGTTTAATATGCCAAGAATTAAAAATCTAACGTGCTATCCATTGCGCGACAGAGTCGCCAAATTGTGCATCAAAACAAAAGTAAAATAGTGTTGATGCGTAATCTGAGCTAAAGAAAATCCTGAAACACTCAGCGATTGAGGCAGAATCTGCACAGAGAGAAACAGAGTGAACGTTTGAGGTCGATGAACTTGCACAGCCACTGGATCAATATCCGCCGTCTAAAACGGATGTCCTGTCAGACCCGAATCATTATGTTTGAAAAGGATGTTTCATCAAGGACTCGAAGAGCCTTTCAGCACGGAAGGAGGCCACTTCGGCCCAGCGTGTCCGCACCGTCCGAAAATTGCTATCCCGCCTAATCCCACTTTCCAACTCTTCTTGTAACCATATAACAATCTATGTTTTTATTTTATTCATTCAAGCATATTGACATCGCTAGAAAGCGGTTAATGGCCTTCTCCTTTTCTTGTGTAACAGACTGGAGAGGCTCAACTGCCTCCTGCTATTTCTGTGCAACAGATTCGTTGGTTTGGCATTGCCTTCTCCTCATCTATGCAACAGGTTCGCGCGACCGAATTTGATGCAGTCATCCTCAGTGTTGAACATCCAACTAATTTGGCGTCATCCGCAAATTGAGAAATTGTGTTTTTGATTCGCAGGTAGAAGTCATTAATATCAATTATAAACAACAGTGGTCCCAGCACCGATCCTTGTGGAACATCACTACCCACCTTCTGCCACTCAAAAAAGCTAACTTTTACCCCTACTCTCTGCTTTCTTTCTTGAAGCCAGCTAGCTATGCATTTATCTAGTTGGCTCCTGACTCCACATTCTATGACCTGTCTTGCGGTTCTTCTTTCTCCCGTGTAACAATCTCGAGATCCTATTGTTTCTTTTATTAATTCTAGTATGTGGACAATGCCAGCAAGGGCAGCCTTTGTTGCACTCCCCTAATTGCCCTTGTGAAGGTGATGGTTAGCCACCTTATGCAAATGAGTTTCTCGCTGGGCCTTTTCAGAGGGCCGTAAAGAGCCAACCACGTTGCTCTGGATCTGGAGCCACATTTGCGCCCAGACCTGTAAGGACAGCAGATTTCCTTCACTAAATGAGACTATTAAACGAGATGGGTATGTTGCGTCAATGGTCAACATTATTAATAATTTTAAAATTCTAGATGTATTTAACTAAATTTAAATTGTCCTGCTCTCTTGGTGTACTATGATTTTCTCTCACTGGATTACTAGTCCAGTGCCACAGGCCTCCGGCTGTGTAATGTGCTAGAGGGGCTGAATGAGTCAGGCTGTTCCTGTGCAATAGTTTGAGGGACGGAATCTCATCCTCCCAGTCCTATGTAACAGGTTCCAGGGGTTGATTGGTCTCCACCTGTTCCTATATAACAGGTCGGTTGGTCTGAAATGCCTCGTCCTAATCCTATGCAACGTTTTCTATTGAGGGGAGTGCGGAGTGGGGTTCCGGATGTGGGGCCGCGGGGGGGGCGGGCGGAGGTCGTGTTGCAGAGAAATCTAGAATGCGAAAGAGAAATGAAAATGAAGCAATGCCGGAAAGTGATTGTTGTAATGTAACCACATTATGTCAAGAAGGAACAGAGCATAGAAACAAAAGGGGGCACGAACAAAAAGGATCCTGATAAGAAAAAAAGCGATAAGATAAATCGAGCTAAAGTGCAAAAAAATGCTACAATCTCTAATAATGTTAAAAAGACAAATCCAAAAGAAATGTATCTGAATGGACGAAGCATCTGCAATAAGATAGAAGAATTAACAGCGCAAAAAGATGTAAACAGATACAATATCGGTGCAATTACAGATATATGGTTGCACGGTGACCAGGGTTGGGAACTGAATATCAAATGATATTCGGTATTTAGAAAGGACAGGGAAAATGGAAGAGCGGATTGTGTTTTGTTGTTGGTAAAGGATGATATCAGTGCAATAATGAGAAAGATATTCCGCTCAGAAAGACAAGATGTAGATTCAGTTGGATGGCGCTAAGGAGAACGAAGGACCAGAAAGGATTGCTGTGAGTTGTCCATAGGCCTCCAAACAGTTGTGGTAGTGCAGAGGATAACATTAACAGGAAATCAGAGCTGCATGTAACAAGGGTACTACCATCATCGAAGGTGACTTTAAACTACATATAAATTAAAATAATAATAATGTGGCTGATGAATTCCTGGCGTTTGGACCAGTTGTTTTTTGAACCCAGTATGTTGCGGAGCGTACTCGGGAACAGAATATCCTAGATTGGGTCTTGTGTAATGAGAAGGGGTTAATTAAAAGTCAAGTTGTCTGGGGTCATTTAGCGAAGAGTGGCAAAAACTCGATTAAACTCGTTATTAAGATGGAAAGTGAAGTAGCCCAATCCGAATCTATGGTCCTAAATCTAAGCAAAGGAAACTACGAATGCATGGGGAATGAATTGCATGGGGTATGATAGATTGGGAAGAGTCAATAAACGTCATGTTGGTGGATGGGCAAGGACAAACATTTCAGGAACGAATGTATCAATTGCGGCAGTTATACTTTCCTTTCTGGTGTAATAAAAAGGATGCTGGCCCAACCATGGTTAACAAAATAAATTAAGGATAGTATTAGATTCAAAGAAGAATTATACAAAGTTGCCAGAAAAAGTACAAGCCTGAGGATGGGGAACAATTTAGAATTCAGCAAAAATGTGCCAAGAGATTGATTGAGAGGCGAGAAATAGAGTATAAGAGTGAACTTGCAAGGAACATAAAAACCAGCTGCAGTAGATTCTGCAAGTTCGTAAAAAGGAAAAGATTAGTGAAGACAAATGTTGGCCCTTTAAAGACAGAAACGGGGGAATTTATAACGTGGAACAAGGAAATGGAAGGACAATTAAATAAATACTTCGGATCTGTCTTCACGGAGGACATAAATAACATCCCAAAATTGCTTGTGAACCAAAAGTCTAGTGAGCAAGAGGAATTAACTGACATGATTATTTGTAAGAAAATAGTGCTGAGGAAACTAACGGGAATGAAGGCCGATAAATCTCCAGGGCCTGATGATCTGCATCCCAGAGTACTAAAAGCGTTTACAATGGAAATAGTGCATGCATTGGTTGACAACTTCCAAACATCTATAGATTATGGAACAGTTCCTGCAGTTTGCACGGTCGCAAATGTAACCCCACTGTTTAAAAATGGAGGGAGAGAGAAAACAAGGAACGACAGACCGGTTAGCCGAACACCAGTTGTAGGGTAAATGCGAGAATCTATAGTAAACGATATTATAACGGAACACTAAGATAATACCAAAGGGATTAGACAAAGTCAACATGAAGTCATGGAAAGAAAATCATGTTTGATAAACATACTCGAGTTTTTGAGGATGTAACTGATAGAAAAGTTCAGGGAGAACCAGTGGATATAGTGCATTTGGATTTTCAGAAGGCCTCTGTTAAAGTCCCACATAAGATATAGTGTGCAAAAGTAAAACATATATGATAAGGGGTAATTTACTAGCATGGATTGAAAATTGGTTAATGGACTGGAAACAGGATCGATGGGCAGAGGGACCTCGTGTCCTTGTTAAATAGTCTATTGAAAGCATACATACAGGTGCAGCAAGCAGTGAGGAAGGCAGATGGTATGTTGGCCTTCATTCCAAGAGGATGTGAGTAAATGAGTAAAGATGTGTTACTACAATTCTACACTGACTTGGTGAGACCGCACCTGGAGTATTGTGTGCAGTTTTGGTTTCGTTACCCAAGAAAGGATATACTTGCCATAGAGGGAGTGCAGCGAAGGTTCACCAGATGGATTATTGGGATGGCAGGACTGTCGTATGAGCACAGATTGGGTCGACTCCGCCTGTATTCTGTAGAGTTCAGAAGAATGAGAGAGGATCTCATTGAAACGTGTACCATTCTGAAAGGGTTGAATAGACTGGATGCGGGGAAGATGATTCACCTGATTGGGAAGGTTATAGCAAGGGGTCACAGTCTCAGGATACGGGGTAGGAAATTTAGCAAGGAGAAGGTGAGATTTTTTTTCATTCAGAGAGTGGTGCAGCTATGGAATTCCCTTCCACAGAAGGCTGTGAATGACGAGTCACTGAATATATTTAAGAGGGAGATAGATTTCTAGACACAAAAGACATCAAGTGATATGGGGGGAAAGCATGAATATGGTGTTGAGATAGAAGATTAGGAATGATCATATCAAATGGCGGTGCAGACTCAAAGGGCCGAATGGACGACGACTGCTGCCGTTTTCTATGTTTCTAAGTTCTAGGATCTAAATGGATTTATAGTATTCTTATAGAGCAAGCTCAAGGAACTGATGGGATTCTGCCTCTCCGAAGGCTCAGATTTGAGGTGTTAACGTCCTCCTCCTTTCGCTGTGCAACAGTGCAGTGCGGCTGAATGGCCTCCAGCTAATTCTGTGTAACAGGAAAGTGTGCCTCCTAGTCATCTATGCAGCAGGTACGAGCGGCCGAAGACGTTCTACTATTCTTGTATAAAAAGCCCAAGGATCTGAATTACTTCCTCTTGACCTTTGCAACTGGCTCGAGGGGCTAATGGAATTCTGATCTCCTTCTGTAACAGGTTCGATGGCTTGCTCTTGTTCCTGTGTAATAGACTCAGGTTCTAAGAGAACTCAATGGCAAAGTGAGTAGAATTGGAGCCACTTGTGAAGCAGGAACTGCTGGGAACGCAGTTCCCCTTCTCTGAAGTATTGATTTGCTGCAAAATGCACTGAGCCGCCGAAGAAACACCAGATCATGACCTAAATTCCGACTAAAATCCGACATATCCAGACTAATGCCGCTTTCCAGCTCTTGCTCCAGAGCCGCTTAGGTTACTGGAATTGAAGTGCACATTCAAGGACTTTTTAAAGTGGGTAGGACTTCTGCCTCTAAATCACTTTCAGGAGTGAATTCTAGACTCTCAACACCCCTAGGTGAAAACAGTGTAACACAAATTCCGGAAAACCTCCTACCAATTACTTTAAATCTATAACGCCTGGTTGTTGGCCAATATGCGAAGGGAAATAGATCATTTCTATGCACTCGAGCTCGGCCACTCATAATTTTATTCACTTCAATACGGACCCCCTTAGCCTTCTCTGTTCCAAAGAAAACAAACCCAGCCGATGCAATATTTACTCAGCTAAATTCAACATCCGTCTAAATCTAACCTGTATGCTCATGGGTGCTGTCTGACCATTCCTGTAATGCGGTGACAAGAGAAGCATGCAATAATCTAGCTGTGGCCCAACTAGAGTTTCACTCATTTGAAGCATAACTTACTCGATCTTATATGCTATGGCTCATCTAATGAAGGCAAGTATTCAAGTATTCCGTGTTGCTTCTCAACATAGAAACATCGAAAATAGATTCAGCAGTACGCCATTCGACACTTCGAGCCTGCACCACCACTCAATAAGATCATTCCCTCAGTACCGCTTTCATGTTTCCTCCCTATCTCTTGAATCTTTTAGCCATAAGGGCCACAATAACTCCCTGTTGAATATATCCAATGAACTGGCATCAACAACTCTTTGCGGCAGGGAGTTCCACAGGTTAACAACTGTCTGATTCTAGCCAATTCACGCCTCATACCATCGAAATTATCTTTCCTTAAGTTCAGGTCCCTAGTTTCTGAATTAACTGTGTCACTCTGCATCTTATGAAGAATTCTACCATGTTATGGTTACTCTTCCCGAAGGGGCCTCGCACAACAAGATTCCCAATTAGTCCCTTCACATTACACATCACCTAGTCCACGATGGCCAGCTCTCTATGTGGTTCCTCGACATATTGGTCTGGAAAACTATCCCGAATATACTCCAGGAAATCGTCCTCTACCGCATTGCTACCAGTTTGGTCAGCCCAATCAACATATAGATTAAAGTCGATCATGGTAACTGCTGTACCTTTATTGCAAACATCCCTTATTTCTTGTTTGATGCTGTCCCCAACCTCACTATTACAGTTCGGAGGTCTGTACACAATTCCCATTCGCGGTTTCTGCCATTTGGTATTCTGCAGCTCCCCCCATACCGCTTCCAAATCATCCATGCTAATGTCCCTCCTTATCATTGTATTAATTTACTCTTGAACCAGCAACTCCACCCCACCTCTTTTTCCTTTCTGTCTTTCCTTCACAAGCATCTTATCTACCTGCCCTGCTACCGTCAAGGAGTCTGTGGACATGCACTCCAAGGTCATTTGCAACTCGACACTCATCAGTGTCCAAACATTTAATGTTTATTCGCTTTCCCTATAAGCACTCCCCAAATGCATTATCTAACACTTATCCGGGTTGAATTCCATTAAACCCCTGACCAGTTCTTTGATCTCTATCTGCAATGTACAGCTTTCTTCCTCATTATCAAGCATACCTGGTTGGCCAATCTTTTAGTCACCTGCGCTAATTTGTATTTAGTGGCTCGGTGTCAAATTTGTATCGCATAATACTCTTGTGAAGCGCCTTGGACGTTTCGCTAATTTCAAGGTGCAAATTATATAATTTGTTGTTGTTGTTTAAAATGTGTGTTACATAAGGTTATATAGAGATTGCATCACATAAAGAGACAATTGTACCTAATTGGTGTTGCTAGAGTTAATGCTGCACGCTACCCTACTTAACTTGATCCTATCAGCATATTGTTCTATTGCTTTCTCAGTCATGTGCTCAGGTAATTCCTTTTAAAATGAATCTGTGATATTCGCCTCAACTACTGCTTATGTAGCATCTTCCACATTCTAACCACTCTTTGGTAAATAAGTTGCTCTTGAATTGTCGACTGAACTTATCAGTGACCTCCCGTTCTGAACTCCTGCACAATAGCAAATATTTTCTCCACATCAACTCGATCAAATACCTTCATAATGTTAAAAATATATCTCCCTTGTTTTTCGAGAAAGAAGTTCCCCAGACTGTTCAGTTTTTCCCGAAATGTAAATTCTTTCAGTTCTGACCGAAATTTTTCCTTCTTTGCTGTGAGATTTTGTGATTCTCTGATTTAATTTTCGCATCGTCTGTGAGATCCAACAGGGCAAGCATGCAGGCGGTCTCTCTGATAAATTGCACGAACGATTCGACTATTAAAGGAGTTTTATTGTATAGCTGCGATGGCCGAGTGGTTAAGGCGTTGGACTTGAAATCCAATGGGGGTTTCCCCACGCAGGTTCGAGCCCTGCTCGCAGCGATTCTACAGGTGCGCTTTTTTATCGACTCACGGGGATCTCATTGGAATCTGATCACAATTCCCTCCACTGCCCTTTGTTACACTGATTGACGCGAAGCTGTTGTTCGAACTGGAAACATTAATAGTTTATCGGTATTAATTGTTGGTTCTTTCGACACTATCTGCAAAAACCAGTGAGTAATATACACAGCATGAAAAAAATGCCTTTTAATAAAGATCAGTGCATTGTTTGGGAGGAACTCACCTTTAGTTAATGAGTGCGAACGAGGTTTGGTTTTATAAAGAAGAACAAATTTTGCCAAAATGACCACGGCAGCGTTTGACGTTGCAATTTTATGATAACATCAGTGTTTGCATCAAAGTAGATGCCTTATCCATTAAGCGATGTGGCCCCTGCAGTTTGCAGCAGACTAATATACAGCAAAATCGAATGGGTCAAAGTGCAATAGAAAGGAAAACATGAAATCTCGGTGCCGCAATGCAAGGAGTATTCGGAACCCAGGACAGGGCTCTGAGCTAGTTAGAGTCGGGGAGAGCTCAGATCACAGGACCCCAAGAAGAAATGCAAAAGGCAGGAGGCAACAGAGAAGAGTAGTACTGGGGTAAGTGTAAACGACAAGGTGGTAGGAAGGGACACTATGTATGAATATAAAGGGGCTGCAGGAGGGCTCAAAACTAAAAATCATTGTTTAAAAACTCGTATTAAAACACTCTACCTAACCGCACGCAGCATTCGAAATAAATTAAATGATTTGACGGCACAAATCATCATAAATGGGTATGATTTGGTGGCCATTACAGAAACGTTGCAGGTTGGCTAGGACAGGGAATTAATCCTACAGCGGTATCTGAAAATTCGGAATGATAGACAAGAAGGGAAAGGAGGTGGGGTAGCTCTGATAATAAAAGATGATATCAGGGCAGTTGTGAGAGACTATATTGGCTCTATGAACAACATGTTGAATCATTGTGAGTGGAGATTAGAGATGGTAAGGGGAAAAAGTCACTGGTGGGCGTAGTTTATACGCCCCCAATTAATAGCTTCACGGTGGGGCGGGCAATAACCAAGGGAATAATGGAAGCATTTGAAAAAGGAACGGCAGTAATCATGGGGGATTTTAACCTACATATTGATTGCTCAAATCAAATCGCACTGGGTAGGCTTGAGGAGGAATTCATAGCATGCATACGTGATTGTTTCTTAGAACAGTATGTTACAGAACAAACAAGGGTGCAAACTATCTTAGATCTGGTCCTGTGTAATGAGACAGGAATAATAACCGATCTCCCAGTAAAAGATCCTCTCGGAATGATTGATCACAGTATGGTTGAATTTGAAATACAGATTGTGGGTGAGGAAGTAGTGTCTCAAACGAGCGTACTATGCGTAACCAAAGGTGACTATAGTGGGATGAGGCAGAGTTGGCTGACGTAGAATGGAAACACAGACTAAACGGTGGCACAATTGAGGAACAGTGAAGGACTTTTATGGAGCTCTTTCATAGTGATCAACAAAAATATATTCCAGTGAAAAAGAAGGGCGGTAAGAGAAGGGATAACCAGCCGTGGATAACCAAGGAAATAAAGGAGAGTATCAAAATGAAAACCAATGTGTATAAGGTGGCCAAGGTTAGTGGGAAACTAGCAGATTGGGAAAATTTTAAACGACAGCAAAGAATGACGAAGAAAGCAATAAAGAAAGGAAAGATAGATTACGAAGGTAAATTTGCACAAAACATAAAAATAGTTATTAAAAGCTTGTACCGATATATAAAACGGAAAAGAGTGACTAAAGTAAATGTTGGTCCCTGAGAAGATGAGAAGGGGGATTTAATCATGGGAATTGTGGAATTGGCTGAGATCTCAAACAATTATTTTGCTTCGGTCTTTACAGTGGAACACACAAAAACCATGCCAAAAATTGCTGGTCACGGGAATGTGGGAAGGAAGGACCTTGAGATAATCACTATCACTAGGGGGGTAGTGCTGGACAGGCTAATAAGACTCAAGGTAGACAAGTCCCCTGGTCCTGATGAAATGCATCTCAGGGTATTAAAAGTGATGGCGGACGTTCTCGCAGATGCATTTGTTATAATCTACCAAAACCTTCTGGACTCTGGGGAGGTACCAGCGAATTAAAAAACAGCAAATGTAACACCTCTGTTTAAAAAAGGGGGCAGACAAATGGCAGGTAATTATAGGCCGGTTTGTTTAATATCTATAGTGGGGAACATGTTTGAAGCTATCATTAAGGAAGAAATAACGGGACATCTAGATAGGAATAGTACAATCAAGCAGACGCAACATGGATTCAGGAATGGCAAAGCATGTTGAAATAATTTATTGGAATACTTTGAGGATATAACGAGCATGGTGGATAGAGGTGTACGGATGGATGTGGTGCATTTAGATTTCCAAAAGGCATTCGATAAGGTGCCACACAAAAGATTACTGCAGAAGATAAAGGTACGTGGAGTCATAGGAAATCTATTAGCATGGATAGAGAATTGGCTAGCTAACAGAAAGCAGAGAGTCGGGATAAATGGGTCCTTTTCGGGTTGGAAATTGGTGGTTAGTGGTGTGCCACAGAGATCGGTGCTGGGACCAGAACTGTTTACAATATACATAGATGACCTGGAAGAGGGGACAGAGTGTCGTGTAACAAAATTTACAGATGACACAAAGATGAGTGGGAAAGCGGATTGTGTAGAGGACGCAGAGAGGCTGCAAATAGATTTAGATAGGTTAAGCGAATGGGCTAAGGTTTGGCAGATGGAATACAATGTCGGAAAATCTGAGGTGATCCACCTTGGAGAAAAAAAACAGGAAAAAGTAATATTATTTGAATGGGGAGAAATTACAACATGCTGAGGTGCAGAGGGACCTAGGGGTCCTTGTGCATGAATGCCAAAATGTTAGTTTGCAGGTGCAGCAAGTAATCAGGAAGGCGAATGGAATCTTGGCCTTCATTGCGAGAGGGATGGAGTACAAAAGCAGGGAGGTCCTGCTGCAACTGTATAGGGCATTGTTGAGGACGCACCTGGAGTACTGCGTGCAGTTTTGTTGACCTTACTTTAGGAAGGATATACAATTTTTGAAGAGGGTACAGAGACGATTCACTTGGCTGATTCCGGAGATGAGGGGGTTACCTTATGATGATAGATTGCGTAGACTGGGTCTTTACTAGTTGGAGTTCAGAAGGATGAAGGTTGATCTGAAAGAAACATTTAAAATAATGAAATGGATAAACAAGATAGAGGCAGAGAGGATGTTTCCACTGGTCGAGGAGACTGGACCTAGGGGGCACAGCCTCAACGACAGGGGAGCCAATTTTAAACCGAGTTGAGAAGGAATTTCTTCTCCCAGAGAGTTGTGAATCTGTGGAATTCTCTGCCCAAGGAAGCAGTTGAGGCTAGCTCATTGAATGTATTCAAATCACAGATAGATACATTTTTAACCAATAAGAGAATTAAGGGTTACGGGGAGCGGGCGGGTCAGTGGAGCTGAGTCCACGGCCACATCAGCCATGATCTTGTTGAATGGCGGATCAGGCTCGAGGGACTAGATGGCCTATTCCTGTCCTAATTCTATGTTCTTATAATGAGGGATTACGCAGTGGAATTGTGTTTAGATCAGTTCCATACTTTGCACTACAAACCAATCAGCGGCAGTGAGCCTTTCACTGATTGAAATACGAGAAGTCACAAATCCCCAGCGCATATCGAATTCTTCATTTAATGCTGGAAACACTCCGCAGGGCCACCAGTTCTCGGCAGAACTAATGTTTTGCAGCATTGCTTCAATGTATTACAGGTTTGGTGTGAGTTTCGTCCCTGAATGTTTAAGCTGCTCTAAAATACTTGCAGTCCAACCGCACCACCAAAAATAAAATAAATGGCCCGTAATGGGTTCGAATTCGCCGATTTGGCGTTAGTAACACCGAGCGCTAACCAAGTGAGGCAATCGGCTTTCATTCTATGTGCTTTCTTATGGCACTTTTACATTAAAATGATAGCATTCCTCCAGCGACTTTCACCTCAGCACTTCCCAAAGCAGTTCAGAGCAAATTAATTACTTTTAAGATGTGATCACATTGTAGTGTAGGGAATGCAAAAACGTGCAGCATGGAAGGAGGCCATTTCAGCCAATAGTGCCCGAGGAGGCCGATCAAGAGCTCTCCAGCCTAATTCCCACTTCCCAGCTCTAAGTCCGTCCAATGGGGTACAGCAATTTAAGTGGCATTGAAGTATTGTTAAAATGTGTGAGGGTTTCTGCCGCATTGAGGCATTGAGTTCCCGACTACCATGACGCAGCTCGTCTAACCCTCCCCCTAATTCATCAACATAGGCAGTCCCTCGGAATCGAGGAAGACTTGCTTCCACTCTTAGCATGTGTTCTTAGATGGCTGTACAGTTCAATACCGGAACCACAGTCTCTGTCACAGGTCAGACAGATCGTCGTTGAGGGAAAGGATGGTCAGGGAGCCTGGTTTGCCGCAGCTCCTTCCACTGCCTGCACCTGATTTCTGCGTGCTCTCGGCGACGATACTCGAGGAGCTCAGCACACTCCCGCATGCACTTCCTCCACTTAGGGCGATCTATGGCCAAGGACTCCCACAGTGGGGATGTCACACTTTATCTGGGAGGCTTTGAGGGTGTCTTTGTAACGTTGCCTCTGTCCGCCTTTGGCTCATTTACCGTGGACGAGTTCCGAGAAGAGCGCTTGCTATGGCAGTCTCGTGTCTGGCATATCGCCCGCCCAGCGGCGCTGATCAAGTGTGGTAAGTGGTGCAATGCTGGGGATGATGTCTTGGACGAGGAAGCGAATGTTTGCGCATCTGTCCTGCCAGGGGATTTGCAGGATGTTGAGGAGACATCGCTGGTGGCATTTCTCCAGCGACTTGAGGTGTTTACTGTACATAGTCCATGTCCCTGAGCCATACAGGAGGGCGGGTATTACTACAGCTTTGTAGAGCATGAGTTTGGTGAAAGTTTTGAGGTACTCATCTTCAAACACTCTTTTCCTCAGGCGGCCGAAGGCTGCACTGGCGTACTGCAGGCGGTGTTGGATCTCGTCATCAATGCCTGCTCTTGTTGATAGGAGGCGCCCAAGAAAGGGAAATTCGTCCACCCCGAAATTAGTTTAAATCTATTCCCCCTGATTGTTGACCACTCTGCAAAGGGAAACAGGATCTTCCTACCAACTCTATCTAGGGCCCTCATAAAGTTATGCACCTCACTATATTCTCCCCTCAGCCTCCTCTGGAGCAAAGAAATCAGACTCAACATTTCCAATCTTTCCTCATCACCAAAATTCTCCAGTCCAGGCAACTTTTTTTGAAAATCTCCTCAGTACCATTTCCAGCGCAATCACATCTTTTTTTTGAAATGTGGTGACCAGAACTGCACACAGTACTCCAGCAGCTGCCTAACCAATGCTTTATACAGTCAAGTACAATGTCCTTGCTGTAACCAGCAGAGTTACGGACCGAGAGCTGGTACGTGGGATTAGGCTGGATAACCTTTTGTTGGCTGGCGCAGAAACGATAGTAAGTACTGCAGGGATTCCAATACGACCAAGTTGATCGCTTGGACTAATTTTGATCGCTTAGATGGAGAGGAATTTTAACAGATTTTTTCCCACAATTCGCCTGTGTTTTTTTTCTGCTTTTTTGCTTCTCCCATGCGTTCGCATGGCTCGGGTTGGGGTGGTCTGTGCAATGTTTCGGTGCAAGGGGTGTAGAAATTGTGTGGGGCGAACTTATTGGCTGGGCGTTCTTTATCTTTCCGCCATTGTCATGCTTCACAGGTTCATATATCGCCTTCAGGGTTGTTGATCAAAGGGTCTTGTCGCTCTTTGTCGGCTGCCATGTATACTATGGGCTGAAGTGGCCTCCTTGAGCGCTGTGGATTTCTAGATTTATATTTACTTTCACAGCCCCAGACTAATCCTTCACAGAGCCAGACATCTGCAAAACATATTCAGACGGCTCGTTCACAGTCCCAGACTCTACCTTCACAGATCCACAATCTTCCGACACAGTTTCACAATCTACTTTCACAGATCCAGACTTTTCCTGCACCGACCCAGACAGCGGCTAAACAGATCCAGGCAGCTCCCGTACAGAGGGGTAGTGATCCTACATCGAGCCAGACATTACTGCACAGATCCACACACTCCTGTGCAGACAGGCAAACCTCATACACAGCATCAAAATGCTTGTTTCCAGATTCAGACAATTCCTTTCACGGACCCAGCATCAACTACTCAGGAGCAAACATGTCCTCATCAGCCGCAGACAACACCAACACATTTCCAGAGAGCTTCGACAGAGACACTGACATTTCCTCCGCGAAAGCAGGCAGCTCCTATGCAGAACCAGACAGGTGCTACACTGAAGCACGGATTAACAGCACAGGCACTACTTTAATACACAGACCCATACAGCTCCTTTCAGAGACAGAGGGACCTCCGAGACAGCTTAATTCCCTCCCACATAGACATAGACAGCTCGACCCTGGCCAAGGCATCACCAACACAGATCCAAGAGCTCCTACACAGATATAAGCAGTTCTTACACGGGCGCAGACTGCTCCGAGACTGCTTGTTCACCGAGCCAGACAGCTCGCTTCGGAGATGCAGACACCTCATTTAAAGATCAAGTCAGCACCGGTACTGGATCATGGAGCTCAATGCAGAACCATGCTAACTCAGGGAGATCAGCCACAGACAGACACACTCCAACACAGACGCAGGCTCTCCGGCACAAATTGAGACAACTCTTGCACAGACCCAGTCAGCTCCAAACCTGACACATGGAGGTGCAACACAAACCCCGACGCTCCTACACAAAGCCGGACAACACTTAAACAGAAACAGTCAGCTCAAAATCTGACACATGCAGTTGCAACGCAGACCCAGAGAGCACCTAAAGAGACTCAGAAACTATTACATAGAAAAAGAAAGCTCTTACAGTGACCCAGACACTCCTACCTACAGTCAGAGAGCTTGTCATTGAATCCAATGCATAATGCTGCAGATAACTGATAGGCGTACAAAGGACAGCATAGCGTATACTGCCTTTCTGGCTATTCTGACCATGCCAGCGTTTATGTTCCACTCGAATATTCTGGAGACTTTCTTGATTTAAATCTATCAGCATCGCCATCTATTCCTTTCTACTTCATATGCTGGAATAGCCTCTCCTTAAATGTATCTATACCTATTCGCTTGAACCACTCCTACGCTTTTGAGTTCCACATTCTCATCACTCTTTCCAGAAAGAAGTTGGTACTGAATTCTCGATTTGATTTCTGGATTTCTTGGTGACTATCTTATATTGGTGGCCTCCAGTTATGCTGTTCCCCACATGTGAAAACATTCTCTCTGTAAACACTCTATCAAAATCTTTCATAATTTTAAATAAGTCTATTAGGTCACCCCTAGAGATAAATCTTCAAGTGAAAAGAGACCCAGCTTGTTCATTATTTCCGCTTATGAATAACCTCCCATTTCTGGTAGCATCCGTGTAAATCTACTATGCACTCTCCCAAATGCCTCTATATCATCTTTATAATAGGATGACCAGAACTGCATGCAGTATTCTCAGTGTGGTCGAACCGAGGTTCACTGCAGGTTTAGCATAACCTTCCTATTTTGCAATTCTATACCACTAGAAATAACCTCCACTGCTTAGTTACCTTGCTTAACTCTGTCACAATTTTTGTGATTTGTGTAGTTGTACTCAGAGATCCTACTGTTCCTCTACCCCACCTAGAGTCGTTTGTGCCAAGAAATAAGTGACCTCCATATTCTTCCTACCAAAATGTAATACGTCACATGTATGTTTGTGGAACTTAATTGAAAATTATATCCCCATTCTGCGTGTTTATTAATGTTGTCCATAATTTGTTGCAGTCCACCTCAGTATAAATTTCCTCCAATTTGGTATCATTGGCAAATTTGGAAATTCTGTTTTTCGTTCCAAATTCGAAATCGTTAGTATAAATTGTGATCAATAGTGATTCCGGCATTGATCCTTTTGGAACACCACTAACCATCTTCTGCCAATGTGAATATCTGCGTTTTCCCTCCAATCTCTGATTTCAGTCTTTGAGCTAGCACGCTATGCATTCTGCTGGTTATACCCTGACATTGCTCAGCAGGCTATTATTGGGAATCATAGCGAGGGTCTTTTGAAAATCTAGATACCTTATACTTATTGCATGATCAATGTCTACCCTCTCTATAACATCTTCAAAAATTCTGAGTTTGGTCCAGCAGTACTTTCACTGTTAAAATCCATGCTGATCATTCATATTTATACTTTTGGTTTCCAGATTTTCTTCTATTTTCTCCATTAGTAAGAGTTCCATTATTTTTCGATATTAGTGACAATCATACCCCTTGACCAACGAGCTGTTTAGCTGAGACAATAGGGAGTACATCATTTAATTCCCGCCAAAAGCGATTCAGCCATTCCAGCTTTCTATTGTGTAATACAGCAACATCAAGTTGTTGTACTGTCAGTCTCGGATCAGTCTTCATCTGTTGAAAAGGGTTGCGCTCTCAGTGCTGCTTCATTCAGAATGTTTTTTAAAAAATGCGACGTGTTAGCTGCCGTGGCTGGGTGGTTAAATCGTTGGATTAGGAATGTAATCTCATTGCTTCTGAGTCAGTTCGAGCCCTGTTTACAATGAGTCAGTAGCTGTAGACATTAGTACGTAATCTGCTCTGTTTGGAGGTCATTTGAGGTGTAATTGTTCTGAATTATTTTGCAGCAACTTTTAGGCCACCTGTTCCGTCACGCTCACCCAATCATCCACTCGTGCGTGTCCAGAGGATTGGGCCATTTTTATAATCCAGCAAAGAACGACTAAAAATATGATTAAAAGAGGGTAGATTATGAATGTTAACTTGAACGAAATATAAAAACAGATAGAAAGAGTTTCTACAGGTATGTAAAAAGGAAAAGAGTGGCTAAAGTAAATGTTAGTCTCCTGGAGGATGAGACTGGGGCATTAATAATCGAGAACAGGGAAATGGCAGAGACATTGAACAAATATTTTGTTTCAGTTCTCACGGTAGAATTCAGTAAATACATCCAAATAGTTGATAATCCAAGGGCTGTATGGAGGGAGGAACTTAATACTATCATTATCACTAATGAAGTAGTATGAGGTAAAATGATGGAACTAAAGCCGGACAAGTCCCCTGGACCTGATGGCTTATATCCGATGGATGCATTGGTTGTATCCACAAAGATATAAACTATCAGGTCCAGGGGTCCTTTGGAGGACTTGCTTCCACTCCCAAAGTGAATTCCTTGATGGCAGAGCAGTCCGATACGAGAGCCACAGACCCTTTCACAGGTGGGACAGACATTCGTCAGGGGAAGAAGTCGGTTGGGCTGGTTTGCCGCATGCTCCTTCTGCTGCGTGCGCCTGGGCTCTTCATGCTCCTTGCATCGAGCCTCAAAGAGCTCAACGCCCTACCGGATGGATTTTCTCCACCTCGGGCGATCTGCGGCCAGTGTCTCACAGGTATCAGTGGTGATGTCGCACTTTACCAGCGAAGCTTTGAGGGTGTCCGTATAACGATTACACTGTCCTCCTTTGGCTCGTTTACCATGAAGAAGCTTCGCATGAAGCATTGCTTAGGGAGTCTAACATCTGGCATGCGTACTATGTGGCCTGCCCAGCGAAGCTAATCGATTGTGGTCAGTGCTTCAATAGTGGGGATGTTACACTGGTCGAGGACACTGATGTTGATGCGCCTGTCCTCCCAGGAAATTTGCAGGATCTTGCGGATACATCGTTGGTGATATATCTCCAGCGACCTGAGGTGCCTTCTGCACATCGTCCATGCCTCAGACCCATACAGGAGGGCGGGTATTATTACAGCCCTGTGGACCATGAGTTTGGTGGTAGATTTGAGGGCCTGGTCTTCAAACAGTTTTTTCGGCAGGTGGCCGAAGGCTGCACTGGAGCACTGGAGGCGGTGTTGAATCCCCTTATCAATGTCTGCCTTTGTTGATAAGAGGCACCCCCTCATTTCCAATGGAATTATTCCAGTCACACAGCCTTCGTTCAATCAAAAAATATCGAGATTAAGAATCAATTAGGTATTTATTTAAAACAAATCAAATTCAATTTTTTTTAAATAAAAATTAAATGTATTTATTTTCTTAAGTTGTTTAATATATATATATTTGTAAATTGGCTTTCAGACTGGGCTGGTTTTACATCCCTCCCTCCTTCCTGCCTGTCCATCACCTGTGGCTTCAATAACCGTCTCTGCCCCGCGTGATCCTGATCTCCACAGCACAATTGCCTTCAGGGATGATAGAAATCTCACTTTATTCTTTTAAAAGGGAACTGCGGTCAGTCAAGGGTGATTCTGCATCTGGGTAAAAGGGATGTCCTTGCAGTCCCCGATCATTCTGTATCTGTTTAAAAGGGCTGGTTGTCAGTTCCGGTTCATAATCTTTCCCTTTAAAACGAATTTTCTCATAAACCCGGGTCATCCTGTATAGGTTGAGAAGGAGTATGATTTCAGCTGCAATGACCGAATTGTTAAACTGTTGTGTTCCAATTTACATTGGGGTTGCCTGCGCCATTGCGCACCCAGATCGCAGTGCATCTGTTCATTTACTCGAAATCTGCTCATTTTTTCCTCAATCCACTCCTTGATTTTGCTCGCAATATCCACAACAACACAGTGTGTGATGGTGGCAGCGGCCGCGTCGTCTAATGGATACGGCGTCTGACTTCGATATAACCGCGAACTTATCAAAACATTACAGATTCGTATCTTGCTGCGGTCAATTAACGTGCTGCGTGAAATTTTATATTTGTTGCGATTCTGCCGAAAAAACAACCATCTCTTCGAGTCACTCACCTGAAGTAAAGGAAGGCTGTTTGCGTTAAGAATCTAATGGCACGTGTTTATCATTGTCGATCTGCATGCACGGGCAGAGCAAGCTGTGAAGTGGACTTTCTTGCACATTATTTCTGTTGGGTTACCAAAAGCAGGAGATTGAAAGGCTGACGATTGGCTGAATAAGAGACGAGGGGGCCGAGAAATTAAGGCGATGAACTATTAATCAATTTTGTTCTGCACGCATGGGTTCGAATCCCATCCTCATCGTACTTGTGCACAGCTTTGACTCCCCTGGTAACTTTGTCAATCACGTTAACCTCATCGCCGAATTTCCCTTTCACTGACAAGTTTGCTGCACTTTGCTCATGTCATGTCTCAAATTAATAATATATTAGTCAAATGGATAACATTTATCGGACTGCGGAGAGGGGGACGAATTCGATCGGTCTCTGAGTGACAGCATAAGCACGATGGGCCGAACATCTTTTCTCACTACCGTCAGAATCTGAGAGCTGCACTCTTCACTGTCGGCGGCTCGTTGGTTTCGGGGTATGATTCTCGCTTAGGAATGATCACATTTGAAATGCGACGGTTCTCGGGCCAAATCCTGAACGAGCCCCGCCATTTTTATACAAAGTGCCGCTCCTCACAGCCGCTTGACATATGAGAAAACAGACATATTTCACATTAAAACGTGCGATTTTGCGGCGATTGTTCCCACAGCGTCCAAATCCCAGAGCAAAGTGAAACTCACACAACTGAGTAAAGTTAAAGTATCTCAGAGGTACTCGGCTCTGTGACTCGTTGGATAACCTAAACCCGTGTTTAGTTCCGGCCAATAATTGATCAGTACATCTTCCTGTCTGTGCGCATCAGCACGACTCAATGGGGATACGCATACATTCAGCGTCAATCTCCACCTCTGCCCTGAATATGAATGTGTCTTGTTTCTCTAGAGCTGAAAAGATGAGAGAAGCTAGTTTTTGAATTAGTCTCTTGTTTGCCGAATTCAAAGCGGACAGGAAATCAATCCGGGGTGGCCAAGCTTCCTGGTCTGATTAAAAGGCGGTGACACTTTATATTGTAGGCATGTTCTCATCTTCTGGCCTCAACATTAGGTTCAACGTATCGGGTGATAAGCACCGCTCCCATTGTCTGGTAATGGTTCTGCTATTCCCACTCACACCTCCTCTGGACCATCCTTTGATACGTTCTTGCCCGATTACCACCCACTTTGCCTTTCTCCATTGTGCCATGTATTATTTAATCACTCCTGAGTTCCACTCTATCACAGACGTTCCCATTTGACCTTTCTCACTGCGTATTATTTCCATGCGCTATTTTTGTTGAAAAATCTGTAATCTTGAACTTTTTCCGAAAATATAGGAATGATTATCCAACAGAACGTGAAACCGAGTTCTTCATCCACAGAATCTGCACGACCTGCTGTGCTTTACATATTTATCTGTTTTTATTCATCCTGTTTCCGTGTCCCTTTTAAGGGGATGTGCTGTCTATCTGGGATCATTCTCTGTCTATTTAAATTGGTGTGCTATCAGCTCTGCATCATTCTGTGTCTGTTTAAAAGCGATGTGCTGTCTGTCCCGGAGTTCAAATTTCAAATTTCAAAAACTGCCTTGAGAGGGTGCAGGAATTTTAGTTTGTTTGTATGTTTGTGTAAGCCAGTGTGTGTGCAAACGTGCTGTGCGATATTACTGTTGTGTGAGAAAAATGCATTACATGCAGTGTGTATGCAAACCATGCTGATTTGATTGAACAATCTTTCGTGGAATCTCGGACGGTAGAAGAATCTGCTGTGAGATTTTGCTATTCCACATCTGAAAGAAGGGAAAATACACAAATAAGAAATATAGCGATTTTATCGAGGGCTTGCGTGTGGGCTGTGTGATGTGATGACAATCTCAACCTTTTTTTTCAAATTCAAATCAACTCAAATAAAATCAAGACAAGACGAGACGAGACAAGACAAGACAAGACATGACTAACTTTGGATATATATATATATATATATATATATGTCTATTTATATCCAATCCCAACTTTTTAACTTCCAAAATAAATGTACTTTTTCTGTTCTGCCGACACGGAGCTCTATTACATTTGACCTCTTTCACAGCACAAGCAGCTGCTGTCAGATCCAGCAGAAAGTCACACGCGACTTTAAAAGATCGCCTTTGTAGCCCACAGCTTCACTCGTGGATTGTCTTCCACCATGGGCTTCCTGTGTTTGGATATTTATTGACTGCACCTCCTCATTTCCAATGGAATTCTTCTAGTCACACAGCCTTCGTTCAATCAAAAATATATGGATTATGAATCAATTATTTATTTATTTAAAACAAATCAAATTCAATTAAAAAAAATTAAATGTATTTATTTTCATAAAATGTTAAATATATCTATATTTCAAAATTGGCTTTCAGTCTGTGCTGGTTTTATGTCCCTCCCTCTTTCCTGCCTGTCTATCACCTGTGGCTTCAATAACCGTCTCTGCCCCGCGTGGTCCTGAGCCCCACTGCACAATTGCCTTCAGTGATGATGGAAATCTCACTTTATTCTTTTAAAAGGCAACTGCTGTCAGTCCAGTCTCATTCTGCATCTGGGTAAAAGGGATGTCCTTGCAGTCCCGGATCATTCTTGTTTGTTTATAATCTTTCCCTTTAAAACGGATGGTCTCATAAACCCGGGTCATCCTGTATAGTTTGAGAAGGATTATGATTTCAGCTGCAATGACCAAGTTGTTAAACTGTTGTGTTCCCACTTACATTGGGGTTGCCTGCGCGGGTGCACACCCAGATCGCAGTGCATCTGTTCATTTGCTAGAAATATGCTCATCTTTTCTTAAATCCACTCCTTGATATTGCAGTTGCCGCGAATGTGCTCGCAATATACACAACAGCAAAATGGATGCTGCTGGCAGAGGCCTTGTGGCCTAATGGATAATGCGTCTGACTTCGATTATGATACCAAAGTTATCAGAAGATTGCAGGTTCAAGTCCTGCCGCAGTCAACTTAACTAGTTACGTGAAATTTTATATTCTTTGCTGTGATTTTGCCGAGAAACCAACCATCTCTTCCAGTCACTCACCTGAAGCAAAGGAAGGCTGTTTGCTTTAAGAATATCATGGCAAGTTTTCATTATTGTCCATCTGCATGCACGGGCAGAGCAAGCAGTGAAGTGGACTTTCTTGCACGTTATTTCTGTTTCGATACAAAAAGCAGGAGATTGAATGGCTGACGATGTGCAAAAGTAGAGACGAGGTGGCCGAGAAGTTAAGGCGATGTACTGCTAATCTATTGTGCTCTGCACGCATGGGTTCGAATCCCATCATCGTCGTCGTTGGCTTACAGCTTGACCACGTTTTGACATTCATATTTAACCTCAACACCAAATTCCCCTTTTCCTTGCAGGGATGCTGTACCTTCCTCATGCCATGTCTCAAATTAATAATATATTCGTCAAAAGGAGAACAGTTGCAGTACAATGGCGAGGGGCACTAATTAGATAGGTATCTGAGAGACAGCACATGCACGATGGGCCATTATATCATTTCTCACACCGTCAGAATCTGAGAGCTGCGCTTTTCACTGTCGGCGGCTCGTTGGTCCACGGGTATGATTCTCGCTTCGGAATGATCACATTTGAAATGCGAGAGGTCACGGGCCAAATCCCGGACGATCCCGCCATGTTTTACTCAAATTTTCGCGTCTAACAGCCGCTCGACATGTGAGAAAACAGACATATTTCCCGTTAAAACTTGTGATTTTATGCCGATGTTCCATAAGCATCCAAATCCCAGAGCAAAGTGAAACCCGCCAACGTGAGTAAAGTTAAAATATCTCATAGCTACTCGGCTCTGTGACTCGTTGTATAACCTAATCCCTTGTTTGGTTCTGGCCAATACTTGATCAGTATATCTTCCTGTCTGTATGCATACGTTCACCTCAATTGGGATAAGCATACATTCAGCGTCAATCTCCACCTCTGCCCTGAATATGTTTCTCTCGAGCTGAAAAGATGAGAGAAGCTGCCTTTTGAATTCGTCCATTGGCTGCCGAATTTCTAAGGTGACAGGAAATCTATCCGGGCTGGCCAAGCTGCCTGATCTGATTAAAAGGCGGTGACACCTTATATTGTAGGCATGTTCTCGTCTTCTGGCCTCAACATTATGTTCAACGTATCGGATGATAAGCACCGCTCCCATTGTCTGGTAATGGTTCTGCTGTTCCCACTAACACCTCCTCTGGACCATCCTTTGTTACGTTATTGCCCGATTACCACCCACTTTGCCTTTCTCCATTGTGCCATTTATTATTTAATCATACCTGCGTTCCACTGTATCACAGACGTTCCCATTTGACCTTTCTCGCTGCGTATTATTTCCAGGCGTTATTTTTGTTGAAAAAATCCGTAATCTTTAACTTTTTCCTAAAATATCGGAATGATTATCCGACAGAACGTGAAACCGGATTCTTCCTCCACAAAATCTGCACGACCTGCCGAGTTTTACATATTTATCTGTTTTGATTCATTCTATTTCTGTGTCCCTTTTAAGGGGATGTGCTGTCTGTCAGAGATCATTCTCTGTCTCTTTAAAATGGTATGCTATCAGACCCTCATCAATCTGTGTCTGTTTAAAAGGGATGTGCTGTCTGTCCCGGATTTCCAATTTCAAATGTCAAAACCTGCCTTTGGAGGTTGAGGAATTTTAGTTTGTTTATGTGTTTGTGTAAGCTAGAGTGTGTGCAAACGTGCTGTGCGATCTTACTGTCATGTGAGAAAAATGCATTACATGCAACTTGAAATCGTACTGATTTGATTGAACAATCTTTCGTTGACTCCCTGACGGTAGAAGAATCTGCTGTGGGATTTTGCTATTCCACATCAGAAAGAAGGGAAAATACAGAAGTTGGAGATATAGCGATTTTACGCAGGGCTTGCGTGTTGGCTGTGTGACATGATGACATCCTCCGTCCTTATTTTCAATTTCAAGTCAAATCAAACCAAGACAAGACATGACTGACAGACTGACTTTGTTTATACATGTATATATATATGTGTGTATATTTATATACAATCACAAATTTTTAACTTCCAAAATAAATATGCTTTTTCTGTTCTGCCTGCACTGGGCTCTATTACATTTGACCTCTTTCACAGCACAAGCAGCTGCTGTCAGATCCAGCAGAAAGACACACGCGACTTTAAAAGATCGCCCTTGTGGCCCACATCTTCCCTCATGGCTTGTCTTCCAACATGGGCTTGCTGTGTTTGGGTATTTATTGACTGCACCCCACATTTCCAATGGAATTCTTCCAGTCGCACAGCCTCCGTTCAGTCAAAAAATACATAGATTATGAATCAATTATTTATTTAATTAAAACAACTCAAATGCATTTTTTTTTAAATTCAATTTAAATGCATTAATTTTCTTACAATGTTAAATATTTGAACATGTCAGAATGGGCTGGTTTTACGTCCCTCTCTCCTTCCTGCCTCTCTATCACCTGTGGCTTCAATAACAGTCTCTGCCCCGCGTGGTCCTGAGCCTCACTGCACAATTGCGTTCAGGAATGATCGAAATCTCACTTTATTCTTTTAAAAGGGAACTGCTGTCAGTCAAGGTTTATTCTGCATCTGGGTAAAAGGCATGTCCTTGCAGTCCCGGATCATTCTGTGTCTGTTTAGATGGGCTAGTTGTCAGTTCCGGTTCATAATCTTTCCCTTTAAAACGGATTTTCTCATAAACCCGCGTCATCCTGGATTGTTTGAGAAGGAGTATGATTTCAGATGCAATGACCGAATTGTTAAACTGTTGTGTTCCAATTTACATTGGGCTTACCTGCGCCGATGCGTATCCAGATCGCAGTGCATCTGTTCATTGACTCGAAATATGCTCATCTTTTCCAAAATCCACTCCTTGATATTGCAGTGGCCCCGAATTTGCTCGCAAAATACACAACAACACAATGACTATTGATAACAGTGGCCGCATGGCCCAATGGATAAGGCGTCTGATTTCGATTATAACTGTAAAGTTATCAGAATATTGTAGGTTCGAGTCCTGCCGCGGTCAACTTAATTCGTATCGTGTAATTTTATATTCTTTGTTGTGATTCTGCCGAGAAACCAACCATCTCTTCCAGTCACTCACCTGAAGCAAAGGAAGGCTGTTTGCTCAAAGAATCTCATGGCAAGTTTTCATCATTGTCGATCTGCATGCACGGGCAGAGCAAGCATTGCAGTGGACTTTCTTGCACATTATTTCTGTTTGGATACAAAAAGCAGGAGATTGAATGGCTGACGATGTGTTAAAGCAGAGAGGAGGTGGCCGAGAGGTTAAGGCGATGGACTGTTAATCTATTGTACTCTGCACGCATGGGTTTGAATCCCGTCGTCGTTGGCTTGCAGCTTGACCACGTTTTGACATTCATATTTAACCTCATCGCCAAATTCCCCTTTTATTTACAGGGATGCTGTACTTTCCTCATGTCATGTCTCAAATTAATAATATATTCGTCAAAAGGAGAACAGTTGCAGGACAATGGCGAGCGGCACTAATTAGATAGGTATCAGAGAGACAGCACATGCACGATGGGACATAATATCATTTCTCACCACCGTCAGAATCTGAGAGCTGCGCTTTTCACTGTCGGCGGCTCGTTGGTCCACGGGTATGATTCTCGCTTCGGAATGATCATATTTGAAATGCGAGAGGTCACGGTCCAAATCCAGGACGAGCCCCGCCATGTTTTACTCAAATTTCCGCTTCTAACAGACGCTCGACATGTGAGAAAACAGACGTATTTCACGTTAAAATGTGTGATTTTACGACGATGTTCCATCAGCATCCAAATCTCAGAGCAAAGTGAAACCCGCCAAAGTGAGTAGAGTTAAAATATCTCATAGGTACTCGGCTCCGTGCCTCGTTGCATCACCTAAACCCTTGTTTGGTTCCGGCCAATACTTGATCAGTACATCTTCCTGTCTGTTCGCATAAATTCACCTCAATTGGGATAAGCATACATTCAGCGTCAATCTGCAACTCTGCCCTGAATATGAGTGCCTCCTGTTTCTCTCGAGCAGAAAAGGTGAGAGAAGCTGCCTTTTGATTTCGTCCCTTGGCTGCCGAATTCAAAGCGGACAGGAAATCAATCCGGGCTGGCAAAGCTGCCTGGTCTGATTAAAAGGCGGAGACACCCTATATTGTAGGCATGTTCTCGTCTTCTGGCATCAAAATTATGTTCAACGAATCGGATCATAAGCTCCGCTCCCATTGTCTGGTAATGGTTCTGCTGTTCCCACTAACACCTCCTCTGGACCATCCTTTGTTATGTTATTGCCCGATTACCACCCACTTTGCTTTCTCCATTGTGCCATTTATTATTTAATTACTCCTGCGTTCCACTGTATCACAGACGTTCCCATTTGACCTTTCTCGCTGCGTATTTTTTCCAGGCGCTATTTTTGTAGAAAACATCTGTAATCTTTAACTTTTTCCTCAAATATCGGAATGATTATCCGACAGAACGTGAAAACGGATTCTTCCTCCACGAAATCTGCACGACCTGCCGAATTTTACATATTTATCTGTTTTTATTCATTCCATTTCCGTGTCCCTTTTAAGGGGATGTGCTGTCTGTCCGAGAACATTCTCTGTCCCTTTAAAATAGTGTGCTATCAGACCCTCATCATTCTGTTATTGTTTAAAAGGGATGTGCTGTCTGTCCCGGATTTCCAATTTCAAATTTCAAAACCTGCCTTTGGAGGTTAAGGAATTTTATTTTGTTTGTTTGTTTATGTAAGCTAGAGTGAGTGCAAACGTGCTGTGCGATCTTACTGTCATGTGAGAAAAATGCATTACATGCAACTTGAAAGCGTACTGATTTGATTGAACACTCCTTCGCTGACTCTCTGACGGCAGATGAATCTGCTGTGGCATTTTGCTATCCACATCTGAACGAATGGCAAATACACAAGTTAGAAATATAGCGATTTTAGGCAGAACTTGCGTGTGGGCTGTGTGACATGATGACATCCTCCATTTTTATTTTCAAATTGAAATCAAATCAAACCAAGACAAGACATGACTGACTGACTGACTTTGTTTATATATGTATATATATAAGTGTGTATATTTATATATAATCCCAAATTTTTAACTTATAAAATAAATATGCTTTTTCTGTTCTGCCTGCGCTGGGCTCTATTACATTTGACCCCTTTCACAGCACAAGCAGCTGCTGTCAGATCCATCAGAAAGACACACGCGACTTTAAAAGATCGCCCTTGTAGCCCACATCTTCCCTCATGGTTTGTCTTCCACCATGGGCTTACTGTGTTTGGGTATTTATTGATTGCACCCATGATTTCCAACGGAATTCTTCTAGTCACACAGCCTTCGTTCAATCAAAAAATACATAGATTATGAATCAATTATTTATTTATTTAAAACAACTCAATTCAATTTTATTTTTATATACAATTTAAATGCATTTATTTTCTTAAAATGTTAAATATTTATATGTTTCAGACTGGGCTGGTTTTACGTCCCTCCCTCCTTCCTGCCTGTCTATCACCTGTGGCTTCAATAACAGTTTCTGCCCAGCGTGATCATGAGCCCCACTGCACAATGGCCTTCAGGGATGATCGAAATCTCACTTTATTCTTGAAGAAAAGGGAACTGCAGTCAGTCAAGGGTTATTCTGCATCTGGGTAAAAGGAATGTCCTTGCAGTCCCGGATCATTCTGTGTCTGTTTAAATGGGCTGGTTGTCAGTTCCGGTTGTTTTTCTTCCCTTTATAACGGATTTTCTCAAAAACCCGGGTTATCCTGTATAGTTTGAGAAGTAGTATGATTTCAGCTGCAATAACCGAATTGTTAAGCTGTTGTGTTCCAATTTACATTGGGCTTGCCTGCGCCGGTGCGCACCCAGATCGCAGTGCATCTGTTCATTGCCTCGAATATGCTCATCTTTTCCAAAATCCACTCCTTGATTTTGCAGTTGCCCCGAATTTGCTCGCAATATACACAACAACACAATGGATGGTGCTGGCAACGGCCGCGTGGCCTAATCGCCCCTTGACTATCCATTGTTGGAATATTATTCGTGTCCTCTCACGTAAAGAATAATAGAAAATATTTTTTCAGAATTTCTGCCATCTCCATGTTTCCTATTATTAACTCCACGGTCTCGTCCTATTAGGAACCAAGATTTAAACTAGCCACGATTTTAATGTTTATATAGCGATAGAAACTCTTGCTATCTGTTTTTATATTTCGTGCATATAGTCTATGTTCCCATTCTTAATCATTTGTTTGTCAACCATTGTTGGCTTTTAAACGCTTCCCAATCTTCAGCCTCCCACCAGTTTTGGCCACATTGTCTGTCCTTGTTTTTAATTGGATTCCGTCCTTTATTTCTTTTGTTATCCACGGAAGGCCATCTTTTCTCTTTCGCCGTTTCTTCCTCAGTGGAATATATTTTTCTGGAGATTCGTGAAATATCACCTTTTATGTACACCGCTGTTTGCCAACTGTTCATCAAGCTAATGATTGGACATGAGGTTTGGTTTTATAAAGTTAAAATAGAATTAACAAGTGTATAACGCATCCAGGGCAAGACTCGAACCTGCAAACGTCCGATAACATTCTGATTTATATAAGAATCACACACCTTATTATTTAAGTCATATCGCATCTGCACTTAACATTCATGTAGTGAGAGAGTAAAGCCCTGATAATATTTATATCACTTCCATTTGTTACACCCCAACAGCGGATGTGAACCATTCACTTATTGAAATATGAGAAGTCCGGGAGACCAAACACAATGCAAGCGTTTCCTCTCGTCCTCCTTTCCAGCTTTTCTGCTGCCCTCAGGTAACTTCGTTGCCTCTTGTCCTCCACAGAAAAGCTCCTAATTCAATGAAATTAAACGATAGCTGAGGCTCTTAATCTATGCCGCTGACTGCATTTCACCAACGCCCTCCGACTTCGGTGCCAAACTTTTGCTCCAGAGCTGTCTCCTTGAGGAGTGTCCGAGATTCGCAATTATGCCCGTCACTGCCGTTACCTTCACCAATCGGCTGCTGAAATCCTGACCATGCCTTCGTTATCTTACTTGTCTACTCCAACGCTCTCCTTACTGGCCTCCCACGATTTACTCTACGTAAACTTGAGGTCGTTCCAAAACTCTCTGCATGTATCCAAATTCGCATCAATCCCATTCACCCAGCACCCTGATGCTCGCTCACCGATATTGGCTCGCGCTGATGCAATGCTTGGATTTCAAAATTGGCATTGTTGTTTTCACATCTCCGTTATGATCCCGCCCCTCCCAATGCCATTAATCTCCTCCATCCCCATAATCACTGGAGATATAGGAAATCTTCTAATTCAGCCATCTTGAATATCCCTGATAATAATCGTTCAACAATCGCTGGACATTCCTTCAGCTGCCTTAACCCTCATCTTTGGAATTCCTTGTCAAACCTCTCCTCCTCACCCCACGACTTTAGCACGCTTTGTAACCTTGCTCTGTGACCAAGCTTTTGCTCATCTACTCTAATTTCTCCTTCTCTGGTTTGGTATCAAATTATCGTTTTGTATGATAAGAACATGAAACCATAAAAAATAAGAGAAGTAAGCCATTTGGCCGCTCGAGCTCACTCTGTCATTGTATTTGACAACGGCTCATCTGATCATGGACTAAGCTCTTCTTCCCATCCCGCACACCATAACCCTTATTGTTCAAAAATATGTCCATCCCCACCTTAAATATATTTGATGACCCAACCTTCAAAGTTCTCTAGAACAGAGAATTCCATAGATTTACAACCCTCTGAGTGAAAAACATTATAATCTCAGGTTTAAATGGGCGGCTTTTTATTCTGAGACAATGTCCCCTCGTTTTAATTACCCCCATGAGTGGAAAAATTATCTGTGCATATTCCTTTTCGAACCCCCTCACTATCTCACAAGTTTCGATATCATCACCTCTCATTCCCCTGAAACTGCAATGAGTACTGGCCCACACCTACCCAACCTATCTGCATAGGACAAGTTTCTCAACTCCGAAATCATTCTAGTGAGCCTTCTCTGAATAGATTCCAATGCAACTATATCCCTCTAACTGCAGATACCAAAACTGCATGCAGTACCCCTGGTGAAGCCTCACTAATAACCTGTAAATTTGTAGCGGGACTTCTCTGCTTTTATACTCTATCCCCCTTGCAATAAAGGACAACTTTCCATTTTTGCTCCTGATCAATTGCAGTACCTCCATACGAATATTTTGTTGCTTCATGCACAAGGCTACACAAGTCTTTCTGTACTGCAGCACTTCGCAATTTTTCTCAATTTAAAATTTAATTTGGTTTCCTATTTTTTCTGCCAAAGTGGATAACCTCACAATATCGCACATGATTCGCCGTCTGCCAAATGTTTGCCCACTCATTAGCCTGTCTATCTCACTTTGCAGATGTTTTATGTCCTCCTCACACTGTGCTTTTCCATCTATCTTTGTATATTCAACACATTTGGCTAAATTACACTCGGACCTTTCATCCAAGACATTAATACAGATTGTAAATAGTTGAGGACCCAGAAGCCAGATCCTGCGGCACCACACTAGTGAGCTTTGCCAACTCAACAATGACCCATTTATTCCAACTCTCTGTTTTTTGTTATTTAGCCAATGTTAATACATTACTCCCAACCCGATGAGCTTCTATTTTTGCAGTAACATATTATGTGGCAATTTATCGAATGCCTTCTTGAAGTCTAATTACACCACATGCACTGCTTCCCCCTTATCCACCTGCTCGTTACATCCTCAAAGCACTCCAGCAAATTTGTCAGGCATGATTTCCCTTTCAGTAAACAATGCCGATTCTGCTTTATTGCATCACGCTATTCCACATATCCCACAATGTGGGAACAGCCGGCTCAAGGGGAAAAAATAGAGTGGAGACAGGGTTTCATCAGTTCCGTGGGGCACGAAAAAGGTTGAAACGATGGTTTTACTTGGCTCTGCGGGGTTGGGCAACGATGCGGTTGGCGGCCGTGTGGGACGATCCGCAGAGGAGGGTAAGATTAGTGAAAGTCTTGGAATCGATGCGTTGATTTTCGCTGATGGTCCAGGGTGAGCTAGGATGAGGTTTGGGTCGAAGGCAACTATTAATGATGAAAACCGTGATAGTTTTTATTTCTGTTTCTTTCAAAAAGACATAAGTGTTAGAAGCAGGATTCAGCCATTCAGCCCCTCGAGCTTGCTGCGCCATTCAATGAGGTCATGGCTGATTTTCTACCTCAACCCTACTTTCCTGCTTTGTCCCATATCCCGTGATGCCTTTAATATCCCCAAATCAATCGATCGCTGTCATGAATATATTCAAAGACTGAGCCTCCACAGCCCTCTGGGTTATCTAATTCAAAAAGATTCAGCACCCTCTGAGTGCAAATATGTCTCCTCGTTTCAGTCTTAAATAGCAGATCTTTTATTCTGAGACAATGTCCCCTGGATCTAGACTACCAAGACAGAATAAACCTCCTCTCTGCATTTATGCTGTCAAGCACTGTCAGAATGTTGTCTATTTCAATGAGTTGCCTTCTCAATTTTCTAAGCTTGAGCGAATATATTCCTAGTCTACTCAATCTTTCTTCATCGAACCATCCCAACATCCCAGTAATCAGTCTGGTGAACTTTCCTTGCTCCCTCTCTATGCTTCCTGAGCTTAGCAGACCAAAACTGGACACATTCATTGCACTCCAAACAAATTAACGGCTGTGAACCTTTCACTGATTGAGAAACTAAAATTCCAAAGTTAATCTACATTCCGTACACTTCCTCTGCTGCCGTCAGGAAGTTTCTTGGCTTCTTGACTTCTTTCCAAATCCTCCTCAATCCCATAACTTAAACCACAGTCCATTAAACTAAACCTCTGACTGCATGCAATCAAATTCTTCCTCACTGGCAGCCAACCTTTTACCTCTGAGCTATGGAGTATCCCACGTGCGTCACATCAGCCATCTCAATACTTGCCTCTGCGCAGCGACTGCTGAATTCCTTATCCATGCATTTGTTGCCTCTGGACTGGACTATTCCAATGCACTCCTGGCAGGCCACCCACGTTCTACGCTATGTAAACTTGTGATCATCCAAAAAATTGACTGCCTGTCTCCTAACTGGCACCAAGCCTGTTCACCCATCGCCCCTGTGCTCGCTGACCTACATTGGGTCCCGGTTAAGTAATTCATAGGATTATAAAATCCCATCCTTGCTTCCAAATCGCTCCATGACCTCGCCCCTCCCTATCTGTCATTTCCTCCAGCTCCATAACCGCGTGACATATCTTCACTCCTCCAATCCTGTCTCGTTGTGCATCCCTGATTATAATCACGCCACCATTCGCTGCCATACCTTCAGCTTCCTGGGCCCTTAGTTCTGGAATTCCATTACGAGATCTCTGAATCCCTCTAACTCTTTCTCGTCATAGAATAATAGAAATAATACGACACCGAGTGAAGCCATTTGTGCCATTGTGTCTCTGCCCGCTGGCAAATAACTAACCAGCCGAATCCAACACCCAACACGAGGTCCGTCGCCCTGTAGGATACGGTTCTTTAAGTGCACATCCAAGAACCTCATAAATAGTGGTGGTGGTTTCTGCGTCTCCATCCTTTCAGCAAGTGAGTTCCAGACAGCCATCATCATCTGGATAAATGTATTCCCCACATCTCCTCTCTAATCATGATACCAACTACTTTGCTTCGATGCGCCTGGTTTTCGACCCCTCTGCTAAGGCAAATGTGCTTTCTAATATCCTTGCTACCATTCTACCTAGGGCCCTCATATTTCATGCACTTTAATTCAATCTTTCATCAGCCTCCCCAGTTCCAAACAAAGTAAAACACAGTTCATCCAATCTTTCCTCATAGCTTCAATTTTGCTGTCGATGCAACATCCTCGTAATATCCTCTGTAGCCTCTCGAGTGCTATCAAATATTTCCTGTAATGTAGTGAACAGAACTGGAGCAGTACTCTAGCTGTGCCCTACTGTTGTTTTGCAGTTGTACCGTAACTTTCCTGCGCTTACATTCTGTCCCTTGTCTAAAAAGTAAAGGATTCCATGTGCCATTTGTACTAATTAATCAACCTGTTCTCTAACTTTAAGGATCTGAGGGCATACACTCGAAGGTCCCTCTGTTCCTCCACACCTGTCAGTATCCTGCTATTTTGTGTATCTTGTTGTACCTCCCCAATTGCATTAGCTCACACTTCTCTGGATTGATTATCATTTTCCTCTTTTCGACCTAACTGACTGGTCAATCGATATCATCCTGCAGTCTAAACTTCCCACTTCACTGTCGAACACAAAGACAATTTATGTTTCATTTGTAAACTTCTTTACCTTGCTCCCTACATTTATATCTAAATCATTAATATAAACTCAGAAAACAAGGGACTGAGCACTGAACCCTACGAACCCCATTGTAAACATTCTTTTGTTCGTAAAAACATACATCAACCATTTTCTTCCTGCACTGAGCCAATTTTCGATCCGATTTGCAACACTCCCTTAACTACCATGGGCTGTTACTTTTTTGAGCAGCCTGCGATGTGACACTTTGTCAAAAGTCTTGTTAAAATCCATGTGGATCACGTCAAATGCACTTCCCTTATCGCAAGTCTTAGCTACCTCCTCAAAAAATGCAATCAATAAGTCAGACATGACCTTCCCTTAACAAATCGATGCGGACTGTTTTTTTAAATCAATGTCTTTCTAAATGAAGGTTTATTCTGTCCCTCTGCATTAATTCCAATAATTTTCCTTTTACCAGGTTTTAAATAATTGTTTGTAATTATTCGGTGCTTCACTTTGTCCATTTATAAATAATGGTACAACGTTAGCAGTTAGGCAATGTTTTTGTACCTCTCCTGCAGCGAGGGAGATTTCTCAAATGATGGTCAGAGCCTCTGCAATTTCCACACCTATTTCTTTTAATAGCCTGGGGTATATTTCAATGCGTCCTGGAGATTTATTTACATTAGAAGATGCCAAACCCCGTAATCATTGTTCCCTTGCTATGTTTATCCAAGCCAATATTACATTCTCTTTTTCCTTAACTTTAACGCTGGCATCGTCGCCCTCCTTTATTAAACTACTGCAAAGCTTTCATTTAGTACCTTACTTACAGACTCCACCTCCACACATAGGTTACAATTTTGGTCGCCCTATATTGTCCTTCGTTATCCTCTTGTTCTTTGTGCAATTGTGCAACATCTTTCGATTTTCTTTGATTCAACGTGCCAGTATTTTCATGCTTTCACTTTTCTTTCCAACTTTCCTTTTTAATTTCACCCCCAGGCTTTCTGCAGAACTGGGCTCGAGATTGTTGATAAAGGCTTCCTGTGTTTGCCTTATCTTTCCCTGTATGCACGTTGTCATCCAGGCGGCTCTAGATTTGACACAGTTGCCCTTTTTTCTTTCTAGGATCATGTTGATACTGAACTTGTATCTCCTTCTTGACTGCCTCCCACTGCTCTGACACTGATTTACCTTCAATGAGTTGTTTCAGGTCCACTTTTTCTATTCATCGAATCATGGAATCACGGAATTATACAGCTCAGAAGGAGGCTATTTTTGCCCGTCGCGTTTGCAACGTCCAATAAAGAGCTAGCAAGCCGAATCCCACTTTCTCCCTCTTGATCCACAGCCTTGTAGGTTACGGCACTTCAGATGCACATCCTAATACTTTCGAAATGTGGTGACCGTTTTTTCACCTCCCACCCTTTCAGGCAGTGCGATCCAGAACAATCCCTCTCTCACGCCCCCTCCCCCAATCCGCAAACCATAATCTGGGTGAAGAACTTTCCTCTCACTCCCCACTAAACCACCTACCAATTACTTTAAAGCTATGTCTTCTCGTTGTTGAACTCTTCTGCTGAGGGAAAGACATCCTTACTATCCACTTTATCGAGGCAGCTCCAAAGTAAACACCTGAACAAATTCTCCCCTCAGCCTCCGATGTTCTAGAGAAAATAAAACCAGACTGTTTAATCTTTCCCCATATCTAAAATTCCCCATTCCAAGCCACATCCTGGTAAATCTCCTATGTACCTTGTCTCGTGCAATCACGTGTTTCCTGTAATGTGGTGACCAGAACTTCACGCAGTACTCCAGCTGTTTATTCAGTTCCAGCATAACCGACCTGCTCTTATATTCTATGCCTCGTCATTTACGGAAAGTATTCCGGATGCCTTCTTCTCGCACTTTTCTGCCTGTGCTGCTACATTCATGTGTATGTGGACATGCATTAAACATTCCGTTTGTTAGTGTACACTTCTCAGTGCCCTACCATTTAATGTGTATTCCTTTGCATTATTAGTCATCCCCTAATACATGACCAAATACTTCACCGCAGTAAATTCCATTCACCAGGATTCTGCCCACGTGACCACTTAATTGAAACCGAGCGACATTCAAGAACGTTCTTCTTCATTATCATCCACACAGCCAAAGGTTGTGTCATTGGAAACGTTTTAATCATACCCCCTTCATTCACATCTAATTCATTGATGTATACTTTAAAAAGCAAGGAGCCATGAGGAGCCCCACTCGAACAGCCTTCCAGTTGTGAAAACACCTATTACCCTTTGCTTGCTGCCTCCAGGAACATTTTGGATCCAACTTGCCACGTTGCATTGGATTTCATGGGATTTTACTTTCCTGAGCAGTCTGCCATATATCACCTTGTCGATAGCCTTGTTAAGATCCAGATACACTACATCAAATGCGCTACCCTTGTGGACAATTCTTGTCAGAAAATTTAAACAATTTAGTCATACAGGACCTTCTCTGAAAACAGCTATGCTGACTGTCCTTGACCAAACCTAGAATTTCTCAAAAATATTTATCCTTTTCCTCAGAATGTTTTCCAATAATCTTTCCACAAGCGAGGTTAGGCTGATTGGTCTGTAATTGATCATCGATCTCTTTCACCTTTTTAAACAAAGATACGACATTAGCAGTCCTCCAGTCCTCTGGCTCCATAATTGGAGCCAGAGAGTATTATTATGGTCAGTCCCTATGCTATTTCCTCTTTTGCTTCTTTAAAGCCTAGGTACATTTCACGTGGCCCTGTGAATTTTTCCACTTTCAAAGCTGTTAACCTGCATAAGACTTCCTCTCTTACTATGTTTATTTCACTTAATATTTTACGTACCTTCCCCCCGCCCCCGATTGAAACATCTGCATCGCCGCTCTCTTTTGTGAAAACAAATGCAAAGTATTCAATAAGAACCGTAAACAAATATTCCACCTACGCACATAGATTACTTTACGGTCTCTAATGAGCCCTACTCTTTCTTTAGATATCGTCTTGCTTTTAAGGTATTTATAAAACATTGTGTTTTTGTTGATTTTACTTGCAAAAATATATTCATGCACTCACTTTGCTTTCCTAATTTCATTTTTATTTCACGTTTGCACTTCCTATAATCTTCGAATGTTTCTGATGCATTGATGCATCGCTATGGCATAAGCCCCTATATTTTCCTTTATTGTACCCTGTAAACCCCTTGGTATCCAGGGGGCTCTGGATTTGCTAGTCGCACCCTCTTTCTTTGAGGGAACGTACTTGCTCGGAACCCTGAGAATCTGCTCCTTGAATGCCTCCCAATACTCCGACACAATTTTGGCTTCAAATATCTGTTTTCAGTCAACGTTGCCTAAATCCTATGTCTGCTTTACAGAATTGGCTTTTCCGCAATTGAGATTATTTATTCCTGTCTAATCTTGTATTTTTCCACAACTACACTAAATGTAAGTGAATTACGATCTCTATTACGAAAATGCTCTCCGACTGATAGCTCTTCCACCCGCTCAGCTTCATTTACTAAAACTAAGTCAGAAACGCCCCTCCCTTCTTTGGCCTGCTATATAATGGCAAATAAAGATCTCCTGAATGCATTTTATAAATGTTGCCAAAATATATAATCCGCACTAATTCTATCCCCGTTAAGATTTGTGTAGTTGCAACCGACTTCTATTCCTCCTCGATAACTTTGCCAACAATTTTGCTCTTCTCTCTCATTCTGACTGCTAGCATCGAATATACACGCCCAGCAGTGCGGTTGCCGCGATTATGTTGTTCCATTGATCCCATATATCTCGAATTGATGATCCATCAAGCATGTTATCTCTCCTCAGCTGCAATTGTTTCTTTAATCAACACTGCGACGTATCTCCTCCCCTCTTTTTTATCCCACTCTCTCTCCCGCCTAAAAATCATTTCAGCAGAAATGTTCACCGAACATACCTGCCCTTATTTCAGCCATGTCTCCGCAATAGATATAAAATCATACTCATCACTGGCACATGGCGTTGGGAGTATTCTGGAAATTACTACTTTTGAGGTCCTTCTTTTTAATCTCTCTCCAGCTCCATACAATATAGCTGCAGTGCCTGATCCATCTTTATTCTTATATCATTGATACAATAATGGTTGTTCACTCACTCCCCACAACATCCCCTGCAGCCGCTCAGTTCAAAACTTGACCCTGCACCATGGAGGCAACGCACCTGACTGGAATGTGATCTGCCGCCAGTCTGCTCCACTAACAATCGAATATTTTACCATTATTGCTCTTCTACGCTTCTCCCTCAACCCCCGCCCCCTGTGCAGCTGTGCCAGCAGTGGCACCGTGGAATTCGTCCTTTCAGCTCTAACTGTGCTTTATCTTCTCTGATTCTCTGCTCATCTTCTAAAGAATTAGTGACTGAAGGTTGTTTTCATGGGGTTCCGCAGGTCTCAGTCGTCGGTACCTTGCGTTTAGTGCTATATATCAATGCTTGAGACATAAATGTAGATGATATGATAAAGACGTTTTTAGATTGTACTAAAATCGGCTGTGTGGTTGACGATGAAGAGGAAAGCCAGAGACTGTTGGGCAGAACAATGGAAACAGGTATTCAATCATGAGAAGTCTGAGGTAATTTACTTTGGTGGGGCTATCAAGGCAAGGGAATACACCTTCAATGATAGGACACTGAGATGTATAAGGTAACAAGGGGTCCTTGGAGTGAAGTTTCACAGATCCATGAAAGTGGAACGATAGTTGGTTAAGAAGGCATACGGAATACATATTTATTAGGTGAGGCATCGTCTATAAGAGCAGGGAGGTTATGCTTCAACGCCATAAAACAACATTTGGGCCACAGCCAGAGTATTGCTTGCAGTTCTGTCCATCACATGACAGGAAAGATGTGATTGTATGAGAGAGGATACTGCACAGATTGATGAGTAGGTGTGCATCCTACTGCTGAAGCACCAATGTTCGGATATATATTTAATTTAACATTCCAACCTCTGCAACTTATATGCAATAATTTTATTTCATATTTGATAGGGGGACACATCACCAACATAACATGCAATGTGCAGCAGATGCTGTGTGGAATTGTTCAATAAATACTGGAAACACTCAGCAGGTCAGGGAACATCGTTGGCGAGAGAAATACTGGGTTAACCTCTCAGGCCCATGAGCTCTCGGCAGATCGAACGTTTTGCAGCATTACTTCAAAGTATTGTGTTAGTATCCTTTCAAACAATAAGCAGCTTTAAAACAACACGAATAATCTGCTAGCAACCCTACAAAACATGCTATCACCCAGATGGTGGCCGTGCCCCCGAACATGGCGTTAGCAGCATCACGCTGTAACCAACGGTGGCAAACTTCAGTAATGTAAGCAGCTAAATTCAACATAAGTTTGTGTCCTAGGCTGATATTTCCGCGATGACTTCAATTCCTGAAACTATCCTTCAAGTACCTGCACGAATCTCTCCGCATCCATCCTGCAATTATCAATCATTCACTATCCTATCGGCAATTATGGTGCATATGTTGCTGTGTGCACAAATAACCACATCAAGCAGATTATGCAATTCGCGTCACACAAGTGCCAGGCAAAGACGATCTCCAGCAAGCAAGACTCAAACCAGCACCACTTGACTGCCAACGTTATGACTGTTATGTTTTGAATAACTCTACAAGGCTGTATTGTGGACTTCAGTCATTGCTTCCTTGGTCTGTTCACGATAACTCCAAGGTGAGGCAGCAACATGGTGGCCTGTCTTTTATACCTGCTTGCTCCAGTTATTCACAGGTGACCCATAGGTCTCCCACACGTGTGCCCTCTGGAGGCAAGTCTTACAAACAAGTAAGGTTCACAAACGTTATGTAATTTCTCCCCAAAATCTTGAGTACAGTTTACTTATAGGTTGAGGCGATCTGGCAGTCTTTGTTCCCTGATCGATGGCCTGAGTTGACATCCTTGCATTTGTTAGTTGATCGTGTCATCGCTGCATGGAAGCTCAGCTGGTCTGTTTGGACTGTCGGGCAAGGTGGGTTCATTATCGTGGTTGAGTTGATAACACTTGCCGATTGGATATGTGTGGTGGATCGGAGATGGTGGGGTGTTCTTCAAATTGTTCTTGGTAGCACGTGAGTTGCAGTTCGTATGATAGAGGTGTTTTTTACACGTTTACCCATTCAACAATTTCAAAACAAGGATTCTATTCCCTTCCTTGCCTAATCCTATGACAGCAATCCACTTGGGACTGTGCACATAATTTAGAACAAACACCTGGTCATTGACTTCACTGTCATATGAGACCACCGTACGATCATGGCACACATTCTGCCTCTGTTGCCGGTTTTCTATGTGATCATTGATGTCCGGCTGGACGAAGGAGAGCCTGATATTGATTACTCTCTTTATTAGCAATGCTGCAGTGCGAAAAACCTGAGGGAGTGGGGGCGCGTCCGATAGCTGAGCAGGACCCTGCATAACAAGGTCAGCAAGGAGATGTCAGTTAAACGTCAAAAGCTTTGCTTGATGGTTTGGATTGTCATCCGCTTGGCCATTGGAGGCGAATTTAAATGGAGCAGACCTGACCTGCTTGATGCCATTGCGGGTGTTGAATCGTTGAATTCCGAGCTGGTGAAACATGGACTATTGTCGCTGACAAGGCCGTTGGTTAACCCATTGGTGGCGAACCGGGCCCTGAGGCTTTCAATGGTGGCAGTGGATGTACATGATGATATTATTATACGTTCAATCTATTTTGAGGAAGCGTCCACTGCTGCTCGAAATATCTTCCTGAGGAAGGGGCCAGTGAACTTTACGTTGACACTGGACTATGATTTGGAAGACCATGATCACAGACTCAGTGGACATCCGTGGGTGCATTGCATAGCTGTGAGTGTATGTTGCATTGGTGTACGGAGGTATCTAATTCGGAGTCGATGTGGGACCACCATACGTGCAAGCGTGCATGACTCTGCCTGCGTGCGCACTGTGTAGGTCACTTATAAGCGTTTCCCTGCCCTTTTTGGGCATAATAACGCGATTCCCGCATGGGAGACAATCCGACAGGAGTGACAATTCGTCCGTGCATCGGTGAAAAGGCTTAGAGAAAAGAGAGAATTATGGACCTGTCAGCCTGATATCGGTAGTGCGAAAATGATGGAATAAATTTTTAAGGATTTCACAGCAGAGCATTTGGAAAGAGTTGACAGGATAGGTCCAAGTCAGCATCGATTTGTGAAGGGGAAAATCATGCTTGACAAATCTTCTGGAATTTTTTGAGGATATTTCCATTAGAGTGGTAAGGGAGAACCAGTTGATGTGATTTATTTGGACGTTCAGAACGCTTTCGACAATGTCGCACACAAGAGATTAATGTATAAAGATTTTGCACATGGGTTTGGGGCTAATGTGCTGACGTGGATTGAGAGCAGGTTGGCAGACAGGAAGCAAAGAATAGGAGTAAATGGGTACTTTTCAGAACGGCAGGCAGTGACTAGATGGGTACCGCAAGGTTCTGTGCTCGGGCACCAGCTGTTTACATTGTCCATTCATGATTTAGTCGAGGGGATTAAATGTCGTATCTCCAAATGTGCGGATGACACTCAGTTGGGATGCAGTGTAAGCTGCGAGGAGGATATCATGAGGTAGCAGAGTGACATGGATAGGTTAGGTGTGAAGGCAAATGCATGGCAGATGAAGTATAATGTGGATAAATTTGAAGTTATCCAATTTGCTGGTGAAAACAGAGAGACAGACTATTATCTGAATGGTGACAGATTAGGAAAAGGGGAGGTACAACGAGACCGGGGTGTCATGGTACATCAGTCATTGAAGGTTGGCATGCAGGTACAGTAGGCGGTTGAGAAAGCAAATAGCATGTTGGCCTTCACAGCTAGTGGATTTCAATACAGTGGCATGGAGGTGTTACGACAGATGAACAGGGCCTTGGTGAGGCCACACCTGGAGTATTGTGTACAGTTTTGGACTCCTAACTTTCGGAAGGACAGTCTTGCTATTTTGGGGGTGCAGCGAAGGTTCACCGGAATGATTCCCGGGATGGCCGGACTGAGATATCAGGGAAGATTGCATCAACTGGGCTGGTATTCACTGGAGTTCAGAAGAATGAGAAGGGATCTCATAGAACGGTTTAAGATTCTGACGGGTTTACACAGGTAAGATGCAGGAAGAAAGTTCACAATGTTGGGGAAGTCCAGAACCAGGGGTCACTGTCTCAGGATAAGCGGTAAGCCATTTAGGACCGAGATGAGGACAAAGTTCTTCACCCAGAGAGTGGTGAACCTGTGGAAATGTCTACCACAGAAAGTTGTTGAGGCCAATTTACTAAATATATTCAAAAAGGATTTAGATATAATCCTTATTACAAGGGTGATCAAGCAGCATGGCGAGAAAGCAGGAAGGGGGTATTGAAGTTGCATGTTCAGACATAAACTCATTAAATGGCGGTGCAAGCTCGAAGGGCCAAATGGTCTGCTCCTGCACCTATTTTCTATTTCCTCTTGCAATTCTCAGGGAACCACCGACCATCTCCTATTGAGGATGCACCATTTTACTGGTGATAACAAGGGGTCTTGCCTGGTCCAGGACCAGATCTGGCGATCCGTGACTGGCGACCCCTCGCTTTCACATGCATCCAATCCCAGAAGCAAGTCTGCAGGTTGCACCATTTCCACACCGGCAGTGGGGAACAGCAACCGAGTCAGGGTGTCATTGCAGTTCTCTGTGCCTGGTCTGTAGCGGATTACATAGTCATATGCAGACAACGTTCGTGCCCATCTTTGGATGTGAGACGAAGCATTGGTGTTGATAACTTTGCTTTCTGAGAGCAGTGATGTGAGAGGTTCCAGGTCTGTTCCGATCTCGAACCGGAGACCAAATAGTTATTTGTGCAGTTTCTTAACCCCATATACACAAGCCAGCGCTTCTTTCTCCACCATACTACAGTCTTTTTCAGCCTTGGACAAATTTCTGGATGCAGATGCAACTGTTTGCAGTTTGCCTGATACATTTGCTTGTTGTAACACACACACTACCCTATGCAACTAAACATCACTTGCTGGTACCAAACGTTTACATGGTCCGACAATACACGTAATTTCTTGGAGCACAGCATGTGTCTGGCCTTGTGAAAGGCTGTTTCTTGAGATTCACCTCAACCAAGTCGTTACCCTTGCGTAGCATGTAATGCAAAGGTTCCAGCAAAGTACTGAACCCCGGTAGAAAGTAAACAAAGTACTTGAGGAGTCCCACTAAAGAACGCAGCTCCGTCACGTTTTGTGGTCCGGGTGCATTCTTGAAAGATTCCGTCTTGGAGTCCGTGTGACTGATGCCGTCCACCGCAATTTATTTCCCCAGAAATTCGATCTCTTGCGCCAGGAAAACATACTTGAAGCGTTTCGGTCTGAGTCCCACTCGATCCAGTCGCTTTAGAAACTCGTCCAGGTTTTGTAATTGATCGGTGGTGTTGCCACCAGTGATCAAGATGTCGTCCTCGTATACCACTGTGAAAGAACCGATTTCAGCAGAATCTCCTTGTTCCTCTGGAAGTTGGCCGCTGCCAATCAAATCCCAAAGGGGCATCTGTGATTCACGAACAGTCCTTTGTGCATGTTGATGCACGTCAACTTAATTGACGGTTCAGCCAGCTCCTGCTTGAAGTAAGCAGAGGTGAGGTCTAGCTTGGTGAACGACCTTCCCGCTGCGAGCGTTGCGAAAAAATCCTTCGCTTTGGGTCGTGGATACTGGTCCTATAACGAGACTCGGTTGATCATCACCTTGCAGTCGCCGTAGATTCTGACCGTCCCATCGCTCTTCAGCACCAGCACGATTGGACTGGCCTACTCGTTGAACGTGACTTGCGATATGATTATCTCTTGTTGAAGTCTGTCCACCACGATTTCGACTTTCGCTTGCATCATATGTGGGACTGAACGGGCCTTGTCATGAACGGGCCATGATCCAGGAAAAAGGTGGAGCTTCACTGTGAATTTGCCAATGCCTGGCTCAAATAGTGTCGGGAAATTGTTGTGCATGTGTGTGGACGGACCGTCATCTGCTGAGGACACGGCTTTGATGTCGTCCCAGTACCACTGGAACTTCCCAAGCCAGCTCCTGCCGAACCGCGTCGGGCCATCGCCTGGTACAAAACATAGTGGTAAATCATGCACCATTCCTTCATACGCTACTTTCACTGCTGCACTGCCGATGACAGGTCTGAGTTATTTGGTGTAAATGCAAAGTGTAGTTTGAACGGCGCTCAATTTTGGCCTCTGTGCCTTGTTATTCCACCGTTTGTCAAAGGCCTTGTGGCTGATTATCAATTGGCTTGCTCCTCTACCCAGTTCCATGGAGACTGGAATGTTGCTAAGTTTGACTTTTATCATTATCGGAGGGCTTTTGGTGGTGAAGTTGTATACCTCATGCACTTCCATCTCATCCTCCAGCTGATTTGCCTCTCCTGCTCGTTCAGCGTGGTCTGCGCTGGATCCGTCGCTCTCTGCTGATTGTGCCACATTGTGAGTCCGAGGTCGCTTGCACAATCGCTGATGGTGCCCAATTGCCCGACAGCCCCTGCACATAGAGTGCTCAAAACGACATTGATAGGCTCTGTGACTGTCCCCGTAGCACCAGCATGGCGTTAATGGATTCACATTAGCACTCCCAAGCGGCCTCTGAGTCACCCTAGCCCTATCGTGTACAGTCCTGCCTGCTGAAGGCATTACTTTACGTCTAGTACTTGCCGGTGTGCCTCGGTTCTGTGAATATATCCGCTTCGTGTTGTCGCTCGTGGATATGAAGACCTGGGCTATCGTGATTGCCTATCTCAGATACAGGGATTCGGCAGATTGCAGCTTGTGAAGGATGACTTCGTTTCAAATTCCAAGCACGAATAGTACCTGCAACATTTTCCCCAAGGACCTGCAAAGTCGCTCTGCCCCGCAAGGCGTTTAAGGTCAGCGATGAAACTCACCACGGTCTGGCCCTCGGAGCGACAATGTGTGTAAAAACCATACCTTGCCATCAGGATGCTCTTTTTGGGCTTGAGGCGATCTATAGCATGCGTGCACAGCACCGTGTACGATTTGTCCGTTATTTTGGTCACTGCCAACCAGTTGTTACCTCAGCCATATACCGATGACCCACATATGGTGAGGAAAATCTGCGCTGACTCTGTTTCAGGTGTGACCAATTTGTTGGCCACAATGTACCGGTCGAGGCGCACATCGAAGGTGTCCCAATCATCATCCTCAATAAATCTGTCAAGAAAGACAAAGGCAACCATTTCCGCGTGGAAATTCGTGGTCTGTAACTTGTCGCCAGTTGTTATGTTGAGAATAAATCCAAGAGGTTGTGTTGTAGACTTAAGCCAGTGCGACCTTGGACCATTTAATATAACTTTAAGGTGAGGCAGCAACGTGGTGGATTGACTTTTATACCTTTTTGCACCAGGGTACCCACAGGTGACCAATATATCTCCCACAGGTCTGCCCGCTTGTGGCAAGTCTTACAGACAGATAAGGTTCACAAGCATAGAAACATAGAAACGGAGAAAATAGGTGCAGGTGTCGGCCATTCAGCCCTTCGAGCCAGCACCGCCAATCAATGAGTTCATGGCTGAACATGCAACTTCAAGACCCGATTCCTGCTTTCTCAACATAAACCTTGACCCCCTAGTAGTAAGGACAACATCTAACTAATTTCTGAATATATTTAGTGAATTGGGTCAACAACTTCCTGTGGCAGAGAATTCCACAGCTTCATGACTCTTTGTGTGAAGAAGTTTCTCCTCATCTCGGTCTTAAATGGCTTACCACTTATCCTTAGACTGTGACCTCTGGTTCTGGATTCCCCAATATTGGGAACATTCTTCCTGCATCTAACCTATCTAAAACCATCAGAATTTTACACGTTTCTATTAAACCCCCTCTCATTCTTCTGAATTCCAGTGATACATCACAATATCATCACATATTCCTCCACCAACAAAATCGTGTGGGTCAACGTTCACCCCAAATTAACTGGACTATCATCATCATAGTCAATCCCACGAAATTCGAGGAAGACTTGGCTGCACTCTAAAAGAGAGTTCTTCGGTGACTGAACAGTCCAATAATGGAATTACTGTCTGTGTCACAGGTGTTACATACCTTCGTTGAAGGAAACGATGAGTGGGGAATCTCGTTTGCCGCATGTTCCTTCCACTGCCTGTGCTTGCTTTCTGCATGCACTCGGGGACGAAGCTCGAGGTGCTTAGCGCCCTCCAGGATGCTGTTGTCCAATAGAAGCGGTCTGTGGCCATGGACAGCCAGGTTTCGGTGAGGATGTTTCATTTTATCAAACGGCTTTGAGGGTGTCCTTGAAAAGTTTCCTTTGTCCACCTGAGGCTCACTTGCTGTGAATGATTTCCGAGCAGAGCGTATGCTTTGGGAATCTTGCATCAGGCATGTGAACAATGCGGCCCACTCAATAGAGCTGGTCGAATGTGGTCGGTGCTCAGATGCTGGGGATGTCGGCCTGATCGCAGATTCTCATATTGATGCGTCTGTCATCCTGGGCCATTTGGAGGATCTTGCGGACACATCGTTGGTGGTATTTCTTTGCGATTTGTGCCGTAATATGTAACTTTTCACAGTGGCAGATGCTGTTTCAGGAGGATGAAGTGGAGCATGAATGCTGGCATGGATTGCTTGGTCCAAATGGCCTGTTTCTGTGTCATTGATAATGAAGAAGAAAGCTGCAAACTGCAGGAAGATACCAATGCACTGGGCAGGTGGGCAGAACAGTGGCAAATGGAATTCATTTCGGATAATTGTGAGGTAATATATTTGGGGAGGTCTAACAAGGCAAGGGAATAAACATGAATTGGTACGACGCCGCTGAAATGTGTAGCGGACTAAAGGGACCGTGGAGTGCCAGTCCACAGATCCCTGAAGGTAGCAGCCCAGGTAGATAATGTGGTTCAGAAGGCATGTGCAATACTTGCCTATATTTCTCGCGGCATTGATTACAATATCTCTGAGGTTATACTTCAACTGCATAAAACACTGGTTAGGCTGAAGCTGGACTACTGTGTTCAGTTAAGGTCACCACATTTCAGAAATATATAATTGCACTGGAAAGGGTGCAGAGGAGATTGCAGGAATGTTTTTTTTAAGGAAAGTTTGGAAATGCTGTTCTGTTTTCTATGGCACAGAGGACGCTGAGGCGAGACCATTTCACACTTGAATCTCTGGAGTTTTATACAGAGGTGTATAAAATTATAAGGGGCCAAGATAGTGTGGGCAGGAAGGACTTGTTTCCTTTTGCAGAGTCGTTAACAACCACGGGGAATATATTAATGTTATTGGGGAAGTACGGCTGTTTCGACAAGCTATGGGTTGGTCGTGGGAGTCTGGAGCTCACTGCCTGATTGGCTGGTAGCGGCAGAAACCCTCATACAATTTAAAAATACTTGCATGAGCATTTAAAATTGCAGTAACCTAAGAGCGGACATCGAGCTGGAAAGTGGGATTGAGGCTGGGAAGTTCTTCGTCGGCCAGTATCTACACGATGAGCTGAAATGTCCTCCTTCCATGCTGTCAATTTTTGCAATTCCAACATTACAACAGTGACCACAATTTAGAAGTACTTAATTTGCTGCGAACTGCTTTGGGAAGTCCTTAGGTGATATTCGCCGTAGAAATGATAGTTTTTTTCTTTCACAGGGTCTGAAAAAAGTGAATAGCAATAAGGCTGGTTAGCTCTGTTGTTTCGAGCCTGTTGCGAATAACGCCAAAGTAGCGCGTTTTATTCACGTATTGGCTAATTATTTTATTCTTGGTGGTAGGGTGAAATTATTTTAGAGCAGCATAAACATGTCGGAAATAAACTCACAATGATTTGAAGCAATGCTGCAAAATATTAGTTCTTCAGCATTTAAGGTACATTTGCATATCCTCCGCGGCTTTGCTCCGTCTTGTATTTCAATCACAGAATGGCTCACTGCCGCAGATTGGTCCGCAGTGGAAAATATCAAACAGAAAAAAATACAATTCCGGTGTTCAATCCTTCATTCTCACCATCAAGCTGCTCAGCACTGCAGCGGGCGCTTGGCCATTTGGCTCAGGCGTCTCACTTTGGTGCAAAACTAATGATTTCAGAAAATTGCAGATTCGAGGCTTGCTTTGGTTCTTTAGTCAAATCTTGTTCCACTTTTAAAGTCAAACCTTGTTCACATTCATTTGCTGAAGGTGATTTCCTTCCAAACATTGCAGGGACTCATTATTAAAAGGCATTTTTTCATTCTGTATCCTGTGTGTATTTCTCACTGATCTTTGCAAATCGTTTCCAACAAACCAACCATCACTAATTAATGCCTCTAAATTAATAGTGTTTCCAATTCCAACATCAGATTCGCATCAATCAGTGCAATAAAGGGAAATGTGATGAGATTCCAGCGCTATCCACACGGAGACAATTAAAGAAGGAAACACTTCCCGTAGAATCACTGCAAGCAGGGTTCGAACCTGCGTGGGAAAACTCCATTGGATTTCAAATCCAACGCCTTAACCACTCGGCCTTCGCAACTTCGTTAGTGATATGCTTTAACAGTCCAATGATCGGTTCAAAATATCAGACAGATAGACTTTGAGTTAATGTAATATAAGGTATTGAAAAATTGTGGGGTTGAATTCCACCAGAGACGGATTTTACGTCCAAATTTTATGTTTCCTGGTACGCACAATCAATTTTGCATCAAATCAAAACTTCAGAGATGTGAAACTGCAGCCCATCTCTTGCTGTTACACAAAGGCCACAATAATCCATTAAAATCTCTGGGCGCCCTGAAGTCGTTTGCGCAGTAACAGGAGCAAGACATCGAGCCTGTGACAGGCGGAGTCCATTAACCCCTCAAATCAGTTGCAAGGGACATGAGGAAGAACAGTAGAACTCTATTCTGTTGCGCGAACCTGCAGCACAGATGACGAGAAGGCAATGCTAAACCCACGAACATGTTGCGCAGAAATAGGATGAGGCCATTCAACACCTCGAGCATATTACATAGGACCAGGGGTTTGCCATTCCAACACGCAACATGATGAACAGGGTAATAAATTTATACTTAGGTTAACTGACACCAGAGTGCGCCACTGTCGGATGTCCTTTCGGCAATACAGGAAGTCGGATCTTGTTCTTAACCGAAGTGGGAATCAAATAAATCCGGTGCACACCCGAGGCAGTTTACAATAAAGGACTTTTCTGTTATTACACACAGGGACAGGGGGAGTCATTCCGACCCTTGAGGACATTAAATAGGCGGAGACCAATAATAGTGACATGATAATTCTCTCACCGTCCAGGGGGTTTGCCATTCCTTAGCTCCAACTGTTGCCCAGAAACAGGAGGAGTCATTCAACCACTCGAGCACATTACACTGGCGGCCAATCATAGTAGCATGACTGTTATTTCACTGGACTACTAATCCAGAGAGAAAATTACAGCTCACCACTAGAGTACGGTAATTTAAATTTAATTAAATAATTCTGGAATTTAAAAGTACCAGTAATGGTGACCATTATCGTAACAAAACAATCTGATTGACTAGTATCCTTTAGGGCAGGATATCTGCCGACCTTACCAGTCTGGGCCGAGATGTGACTCTAGACCCACTTAACTGCCCGCTGAAATGGACTGGCGAGACTTTCAGTTGCAGATGGTTGCTCAGCAACACCTTAACGAGGGCAATTAGAGATGCGCAACAAATGCTGCCCTTGCTAACGAAGTCTACATGCTTGACCTAATCAAATAAAACACTGGGACCTCTAGATTGTTGCACAGGAACAAGAAGACCCTGAAGCCTAGGTTATAGAATGCTGAATCAGGAGACAACTAGAAGAATGGATAGCTCGCTGGTTTCAGACGTAAAGCAGAGATTAGTGTTAAAATGGAGCTTTTCCTATTGGAAGAAGGTGGGTAGTGGTGTTCCACAACGACCTGTGTTGGGATCATTGTTGTTCAAAAGTTATATTGAAAATTTGAACGAGGAAGCAAAAACATAATTTCGAAATTTGCAAGTGATATCTAATTAGGGGGGGGTGGTCAAAATTGAGGAGGACTGCAACAAATTACAGGAGGTCATGAAAAATTTACATTTGAATTTCAAACCATATAAATGTGAGGTGTTATATTTTGTTCTGAAAATAGGGTGGTTGCATATTAATTGAGGATGTCAGTCTGGGTGGCGTAGAGGATCAAAGCGATCACGGAAGAAAAATGCACAAAACTCTAAAAGTTAAAACACAGGTTATCAAGGCTGGACAAAAGGCAAAGAAAACGAGATTATTTTTTTCTACACGGACAGAATATAAAAGTAGTGACGTTATTCTAAACCTCTATTTAACCTTTGTTAGACCACACAGAATGCTGCTTACAGTTCCATTCGCCATATTATAAAAAGCATATAGAGGCATTGAGAGGATGCAGAGTAGATTTACAAGGATGATGCATAAACAGTCAGTGCAAACATATCAGGAAAGTAGACCAGCATGGGTCTACTTTCACTTGAAAAAAGAGGCTGAGGCGCTACCCAGGTTTGGTACTCTGTTTACAAAGTAACGGTAGAGTGAGGTATATGTTTGGACATAAGTTACAGATTGTGTGGAATAATATTCTGCTGCTGCTAATGTCCTACAGCACCTCAAGGATGCACAGCTTTGAGCTGCTAGATCTCTTCAGAATCTATCACACATAGCACGGTGGTGGTGCCAGATAACACGATGCTGAGTGTCCTTCGTGTGAAGACAGGACTTGGTATCAACAAGGTTTGTCCAGTGTTCACTACTACCAATATTGCCATGGACAATTGCATCTGCGACAAGACAGATTGGTGAGGAGGAGGTCAAGTAGGTGTTTTAATGTCGGAGCGACAGTAGTGATGCAGCACTGCACTTTCGGATTTGCTGACTTTCGGTTGAGATCTTAAACCGAGACCCTGTCTGCCCTCTGAACTGGACTTAAAAGATCCCACGCCCACTATTCGGAAGGAGAGCAGGAGAGTTCACTCCGGTGTCATGGAGCCAATGTACATCCTTCAACCCACATCTGTTCACTATAACATCGTTGGTTCTTGCTGTTGCAAATTTTCTTTTGCATTTCCTACCTTACAAAAGTGACCACACTGTAAAACTACTTAGCTGGCTGTGAACCGCTTTGGGAAGTCCTGTGGTGAACGACGCTGCAGAAATGCTCGGTTTATTCTTTTAGATCATCCGCTAAAAGTACACGATAGTAGGGCCGGTTAATTCAGATGGTTCATGCATGGTGCTGTTAACGTGAAGGCCGCGGGTTCCATCACCGCACGGGACATTTTATTTTTGCGTGGGAGAGGGCGGTGTTGCGAGTACTTTAGCTTTGTTATTCTAGAGAAGTTTAACATTTAGGAACGAAACTCACAAGGGCCCTGCAAAATATTGAAGCAATGATGCAAAATCTTAGTTCTGATAAGAGCTGGTGGAAAGACGGATTGTTTCCAGCATTTAATGAACAGTTCGCTTATCTTCGAGAATTTGGGACTTATCGTATTTCAATCAGTTAATGGCCCACTGCCGCTGATTGGTTTGCGTTCTCAGTATGGAACTGAAATAAATACAATTCCCGTGAATCATCGCTCATTCTCAATATTATTCTGCTGTGTACTGCAGGAGCAGCATGGCTTAATGGAGAAAGAGTATGACTTCGATGCAAACACTGATGTTATCTGAAGATTGTAGGTTTGAGTACTGCCTAAACTTGTTCAGCTCATCAGCTGAATGTGGTTTCCTGCCAAACATTGCAGGGCTCTTTAAAAAATGCACTTTTTAATGCTGTTTTCTGTGTATATTTCTCAATGCTCTTTGCAAAAGTTTCGAACAAACAAACAATCACTTATTGATTCCAGTAAATTATTAGTGTTTCCAATTCGAATAATAAGTTTGCATCAATCATTTTAACAAAAGGCAGTTCTGGGAATTCGGTTGATTCTCGGTTTCAGTCATCTCGTCAGGGAATCGTTGCAAGCAGGGTTTGGAACCAACGCGGGAAACCCCAATTGGATTTCAAGTCCAATGCCTTAACCACTCGGCTATCACATCTACATTTTGCAATTATTTCAATAATCAAATGGTCGTTTGAAAAATTAAGACAATTGGTCGTCATGCTTGCCCTCTTGTATCTCCCAGTCGATGTGAAAACTAAATCGTCGTGTCATTGAATCTCACAGCACAACAGGAAGCAATTCGGACAGAACTGGAAGGATTTACTGACCGTGAAAAACTGAATAGACTTGAGAGCTTTTCTCTGCAAAAGTCAAGGCAGATATTGTCTTTAATATTATGAAGTGATATGATAGCGTCGACGTGGAGAAAATATTTGCTATTGTGCAGGAGTTCAGAATTACATGTCATCAATGAAAGACAGACACCGATTAATTCAGTCGGCAATTCAAGAGTAATTTCTTCACCAAAGATTGATCAGAATGTGAATGGTGCTAACACGATCACGAGTTGAGGTGACTAACACAGATGCTTTAAAGAGAGAGCAACCTAAGCACATGAGTGTGAAAGTAGTAGAAGCTTATGCGAATAGGATGAGTTGAAGTAGGATAGAATTGGTCCGGGCCTAGAGACTTATCTACTTTCAAAACTGCTAAAAAAAACTGAATGCTTCCTCTCACTCAATGTTTATTTCATCCAGAATATCACACACCTCCTCGATGGCAGTATCTGCATTGCCCGTTTCTTTTTGAAAACAGATGCAAATTATTCATTAAGAACCTCAGCAAAATCTTGCACCTCCACACAAAGATTATCCCCATGGTCTCGAAGAGGTCCTATACTTTCTTTAGTTACCATCTTACTCTTAATACATTTGTAGAACATCTTTGGGCTTTACTTAATTTTACGAGCAAACAATTTTGCATGCTCTCTCTCAGAATTCCTAATATCATTTTTAATATAATCTCTTAACTTTCTATATTCCTCCAAAGATTCATTAGTATTTAGCCGTTGGCATCTGAAAAAGCGTACTTTTTTTTCTTAATCCTCCCCTGTTATTCCCGAGACATCCAGGCGCATCACGACTTATTTTTCACTGCTTTTTGCTTTAAGCGTACATGCTTGGCCTTAACCTTCCTTATCTCCTCCTTGAAGGCCTCCCAATGTTCCGAAAATGATTTACCTACAAGAAGCTGTTTCCTGTCCACTGTGGCCAAAACACTCCTCAACTTGGCAGAATTAGCTTTTTCCCAATTTGGGACTTTTAATCCAGACCATCATTTTCCTTAGCAACAGCTACCTTGAATCTGACTGAATTATGGTCACTAGCAGCCAATTGTTCTCCAACTGATACCCTTTCAACCTGCCCAGTTTCATTTCCCAAAACAAAATCCAAAACCGCCACATCACCTCTTGGACTTGTTACATAATGAGTGAAATAAATTATCTTGAATACATTTTAAGAATTCTACACTCTCTCCCTTTTACACTATATGTGTCCCAATATTTGGATACTTAAAATCCCCGACTATTACTATCCAATGGTTTGTGTCCCACGGCAATTTTCCGACATATTTTATCTGCCAACTCCCTCCCATAGTTTAGCGTTCTATAATGCACACGCAGCAGTGTGATTGCCCCTTTTTTATTGATCAATTTGACCCATATGACACATTTGATTATCCCTCTAACATATCATCCCTCTTGTATTCTATGCCTCGGCAAATTAAGGAAAGCATTCCGTATTACTTCTGCACGATATTTTGTGCCTGTCCTGCAACATCACGGATTTGTGGACATGCATTCAAAGTTCCCTTTGTTCCACTACACTTCTCAGTGTCCTGCCATCTAACGTGCGACCCTTTGCCTGGTTCGCCGTCCTCAAATTTATTACGTCACGTTTCTACATATTGGTTTCCATAAGCCACGATTCTGCCCAGCTGACCACTTAATTGATATCTTCCTGCATTCAACAATGCTTTTTTTCATTATCTACCACACAACCAATTTTTGTATCATCTGCAAACGTTTCAATCCTATGCCCTTCATTCAAATTAAATCATTGATACATAAAACAAAGAAAAAGGATCCTCCTACGGAGTCCTGCGGATCCTCCCTCGATCAGCTTTCCAGTTCCAAAAACACGTTTTGGTCTTTGCTTCCTGCCTCCGCGACAATTTTGGAATCAGCGTTGCCACTTTGCCTTGGATCCCATGGGCTTTTACTTTCGTGAGCAGTCTGTCATATGGGAACTTGTCATAAGCCTTGCGAAAATCAACATGCACTACAAAAAAATGCACTTGTTACCTCCTCAGAAAATGAAATCTATTGACGCAGACACGATCTTCCCTTAACAAATCCATGCTGATTGTCCTTGATTAATCTGTATCTTTCTGAATGAATATTTATCCTGTTCCTCAGAATCTTTACAGATAATGTTCCCACAACCGAGGTAAGGCTGACTGGTCTTTAATTGTTCATCTATCCATTTTTAAACAAATGTTCGGCATTAGCAGTCCTCCAGTCCTTTGGCATGACACCTGTACCCAGAGAGTATTATAATGATCAGACTTTGTACTATTTCCTCTTTTCCTTCTCTCGGCCCTGTGGAGTTTTCCACCTTCAAAGCTATTACATCCGTCAATATTACCTTTCTCACTATGATTAATTCAGTTAATATTTCACACTTCTCACCGATTGCAACGTCTGCATCGCCCCTCACTTTTGAAAACACAGTTGCAAAGTATTCATTAAAAGCATACACACATATTCTGCCTCCACACACAGATTACCTTAATCGTCTCTAATGATCCCGACACTTTCTTTTGATATCCTTTCCTCTGAATATATTTGTCAATCTTTGCATTTTCCTTGATTTACTTGTCAATATATTTTTCATTATCTCTCTTTGCTTTCCCAATTTCGTTTTAAATTTCAACTTTGCACTTTCTTTACTCCTCTAGAGTTTCTGAACTATTGAGCCCAAGCTTTGGCATATGTACCCCTATTTTCTTTATTCAGCGCTGCAAGCACCTTGACATCAAGGGGCTTTAGATTTGTTAGTCTCACCCTTTGCCTTTAAGGAGCATATTTTTCCTGAACTTTGAGGATCTGCTCTTTGAATGCCTCCCAATGCTTTAACACAGTTTTTGCCTTCAAGTAGCTATTTCCAATCCACTTTGGAGAAATCCGATCTCTGTTTGCCAAAATTGACTTTTAGCAACTTGAGATTTTATATTCCTGATGTAACTTTGTCAATTTCATAACTACACCATATCTAACTGAGTTATGATCACCCGTACCAAAATGCTCCCGATTGATGCACCTTCGACCTGCTCAGCATCATTCGCGCAATCTAAGCCCAGAACCGCCCCCTATCATGTTGGACTTGCTACATATTGGCTAAAAATGATCTTCTAAATCACTTTCAGGAATTCTGCACTCGCTATACTTTTCACACCAATTCTATCCTCGTTAATATTAGCGTAGTTGAAATCGCCTACTTTAATTTCCCTCCAATTGTTGCACTTCTTAGACATTTGCCTATATATTTGCTCGTCGATCTACCTCTGGGCATCTCTACTACACTCCCAGCCCATTTTATATTCTTCAATTTATCTCCTATAGCCTGAATTGAAGACCCTTCTAACACATTATCTCACCTCACAGCTGCAATTGTTTGCTTAATCAATACTGCGACCTCCCCCCTCCGCTCGGTTTTATCCCCCCTCTCACCTGCCTGACAAACATGTAAACAGGAATGTTGACCTATCGTACCTGCTCTTCTTTCCGTCATGTTATAGTAAATGCTCCAATATCATTCTCCTCGCTGACACGTGGCACCGGGCATAAGCCGAAATTACTAACTTTTTATCATCAACTTAGACGATCTTTCGAACAAGGGTGATTTGTTTCAGCAGGTGTTTACAGTTGTTTCAATGAAGGACCCGATAATTCAGTCCAGTTCACAAATTGAAGGGGTGGAAGATGCCTGCGAGTGGATGTTTTTAACGTGTGGTGACCTTTGCACATAAGCCACCATAGGGACTTGACAGAGCTTGAAGTTTATCTCGTGACATGGGTTTAGCTGGATCAATGGAGAACTGCTCTGCTGCTGCTCCGTCACAAACTTTCGCAGCATCTTCGCCATGATCTCTCGCTTCTCCTCCACCACAAAAAAAATGCTGCCCCTCATGCTTTTTAATCCCCCTTCTCGCTCCCCCAAATCAACATGCAGTGCCTCATCCCACTTGCGACCTGTGACATTGGTATCATAATGTATCAAGTCCTCTGGCTGTTCACCATATCCGCCCAGCATCCCCTGCAACCGCTCAGTTATATCCTTGACCCTGGCACCATGGAGGCAACATATTTTTCTGGAGTGATGTCTGCGGCGTGTCTGCACGGCTAACTATTGAATCTTTTAACAATATTGCTCCCACTCGTCTTCCTACCTCCTGGGAAGCTGAGCCGGCAGTGGTGCCGTGGACATGGCTCTGGCTGCATTCCCCGAAGAACGATTCACCCACCCACCCCCACACCAGTACTCAGAACAGAAAGCTGGGTGGAGAGTAAGAAGAACTCAGTTGAATCCTGAATTACCTGGCTGTTCCTCCTCTTCAGTCTGGCGACCGCACATTCATTCTCACCCTGCACACGTTTACGCTGCGAGGTGACCACATCAAGAAACGTGCTATCCACGAAGTTCTCAGCTTCGCGGGTGCACTGCAGTGATTCTCCCAACGATATGCTTTCCATCTGCCCAGCTTAATTATTAAAACGAAGTACAAAACCGCAACATCCCTTTTTTGGCTTGCTATTATTTGGCTAACAAAAAGTTATCCTGAATGCAATTGAGCTATTCTGTGACGTCAATACATTTTTACTACTTATATCACAGTTAATATTAAAATAATTGATATCACCCACTATTGCTCCCTAATATGTGTGCATTTTTCAGATATTTTCCAACAGATTTCTTCTTCTAACTGCCTCGGATTGTTTAGGGGCCTGCAGTTCAATCCCTGTAATGCGTTTGCCCCTTTTTGTACTTATGTTGTACCGATTTAGCTTCTTTTGAAAATCCTTCTAACTTATGAACCCTTCTCACAGTTATAATTGTTTATTTCACAAAAATTGTCACCCCTTCATTTTTATGCCTATTCTTATCTTGTTTGAAAACCTTGTAACCAGGAATCCACAAATGCCTACCCTGCCCCTCTTTATGCCATGTTTCAGTAATCGTTAATGTATCATCATATTTCAAGGTGTCTATCTGTGCTTTCAGCTCCTCCACCTTATTCACCCATTCCTTACAATTTTAATATGCCATCATGCACAGGTGTGGTTGGAATTGTGTTTCAAGTGAGGTTCCCCAGGGCTCAGTTCCCGGTCTCTTGCTTTTTGCGGTACATAGCAATGATTAGACTTGAATGCAGGATGTATGATTAAGAATTTTTAAGATTATACTAAATCCGGCCCTGAATTGGATAATGAGGAGGAAAGCCGCAGACAGCATAAATGCACTGAACAGATGGGCAGAACAGTGGAAAATGTAATTCAATCTGGAGAAGTATGATGTAATATATTTGGGCAGGGCAAAAAGGCAAGGGAATAAACAATCAGTGGACGGCACTGGGACACACAGAGTAAAATAGGGTCATTGGAAAGCATGTACTCAGATCCATGAAGGTAGATGGACACATGGCTGAGAAGGCATACGGGATACGTACGTTTGACAGGAGAGGCATGTAATACAAGAACAGGGCGGTTTTGCTTGAAATGCTAAAAAAATCCCGAGTTGGAACACAGCTAAAGTCTGCATGCAGTTCTGGTCAACACATTACAGGAAAGATGTTATTGTACGAGAGAGCGTACTGCACAGATTTAAGAGTCGGCGAGCATTCTAACACTGAAAAACCAATCCTCGGATTATACTGATTTTCAATTTCCAAACTTCAACTTATTTTGGAACAATTTCTTTCATAATACAAACTGGGACACGGCTCCAAAATACAATGCATAGTGGAGCAGATGCTGCATATGGAATTGTTCAATAAATGCTGGAAAAATCTCGACAGGTCAAGTAATAGCTGTGGCCAGAAAAACACAGGGCGAAGTTGTCAGGTTTATGAGCTCTCGGCAGAAGTAACCTTTTGCAGTATTATTTCGAAGTATTTATATGACTTACGTGAGTTTCCTTCCAAACGTTTAAAGCTGATGAAAAACTACAAAAAGAAAATAGAAAACGCCCCACAAACAAACGTCAATTGGCCACAAGAGGTTCAAACCCACGACTGTGGCATTAGTAATACCACGTTCTAATCAATTGAACGAACCAGCCTTTTTGTTAATCGCTACATTCAACATACTTTTATGTTAAAAGCTGATATTATCCAGACGTCTTCAAATTCAGCACTATCGATCAATTACATCATAAGAACATAAGAAATGGGAGCACGAGTAGGTCTTTTGGCCCCTCAAGCCTGCTCCACCTTTCAATAAGATCATGGCTGATATGATCTTGGCCTCAACTCCAAACCTCTTCGCGCACCCGATAACCCTTTACTCGTTTAACTCTCAAAAAACTGTCGATCTCGGCTTTAAATCTGTTCAATGACACAGCCTCTTCTGCTCCCTGGGGCAGAGAATTGCAAAAATTTACTACGCTTTGAGAGAAAAAAATTCTCCACATCACAATTTAAAATGTGCGACCCCTTATTCTAAGACGATTCCTCTAGCTTTAGTTTCACCAATGAGTGGACATATCTTCTCTGCATTCCCCTTTTTCGAGCCCGCTTATTGTCATAAGTTTTAATAAGATCACCTCTCATTCTTCTGAACTCGAGTGTGTATAGGCTCATCCTACCCAATCTTTCTTCAACGGTCAACCCCCTCAACTGCGGTATCAACCAAGTGAATCTTCTGTGAGCAGTTTCCACTTCAAGTAAATTCTTCCTTAAATATGGAGACCAAAACTGCAAAGAATACTCCGGTGGGGTCTCATGAATACCCTGTACAGTTGCAGCTGGAGTTCTCTGCTTTTATACTCTATCCACCTTTTATAAATGGCCAGCATTAAATTGACCTTCCTTATTACTTGCTGCCAATGCATACTAACTTTTTGTATTTCATGCACAAGCACCCCTCGGTCTCATTGTACTGAAGCACTTTGCAATGTTTCTCCATTTAAAATAAAAATTGATTTTCTATTATTTCAACCAAAGTGGATAACCTCACATTTTAACACATTATAATCCATCTGCCAATTTTTTTTCCCACGCAATTAAACTATTTAAATCCCGTTGCAGATGCTTTGCATCCTCGTCACAATTTGCTTTCTCACCCATCTTTGTATCATTAGCAAACTTGGCTACATTACATCCGGTCCCTTCATCCAAGACATTAATCTCGACTGTAAGTAGTTGACACCTGCCGCAACCAACCAGTCATTGTTTGTAAACCGGAAAATGATCCATTCATCCAGACTCTCGGTTTTCTGATAGTTAGCCGATATTTTAAATTGAACCCCGTGAATTTGTACTTTGTGCAGTAATAACTGACGTGAAACTTATTGAAAGCCATCTAGAGGTCCAAATACATCAAATCTACTTCTTCGCCGTAATCCACCTGCTCGTTACATCCTCAAAGTACTCCAGCAAATTTGTCAATCATCAATTCATTTTCATAAAACAAAGCTGATACTGCTTGATTGAATCATGTTTTTCGAAATGTCCCGCTACTTCTTACTTAATAATGGAGTCCAGCATTTTCGCAACGAGTGATTTTAGGTTAACTGGTCGATAGTTTCCTGATTTTTACCTGCCTCATTTTTATAAATAGTGGTATTACATTTGCTGTTTTCCAAGCCGCTGGGAGCGCTCGAGAATCCCGGTCATTTTCGTAAATAACAACCAATGCATTCACGATCAATAAAGCAACTTCTCTTAAGACCCAAGGATGTAAGCAGTCAGGTCCAGTGAACTCGATCGTCTTTAGTCCAATAATGCATTACGTTCCTCTCTCATTATCACCCCTTGTTTTTCCACTATTGGATGTTAGTCGAGCCTTCTACCTTCGAACTTCGACCTTTGACCGACACAAAATATGTGTTCAACGGCTTTGCCATTTCCCGGTTCGACATTATTAATCCCTCAGTCTCATCCTCCAGGGGACACACATTTCGTTCGCAACACTTTTCCATTCAACGTACCTGTAGAAACTCTTACTATCTGTTTTTACAATTGTTATGTGTCGTGCTAGTTTACTTTCATAATCTATCTTCCCTCACTTTAACATTCTCTGCTGGCTGTTAAAATTTACCTTCACGACTCTCTCTACATACAGACTGCATTTATCAATCATACACTATCCTATCAGCAACTACTCTGCATATGTTATTGTATGCCACAAATATCCACATCCAGCAGATTATTAAACTCGCATCACATAAGTGCCAGGCAATGACTATCTCCGGCAAGCGATTGTCAAAGCAGGGCCACTTGTCATTCAACGTCTGACCACCACATAATCCCCCACCTACAACATCCTGCTGGCCAACATTCATCACGAACTTATCTGGACCAGGCAAGTCAAATATAACTACTCACATTGGCAGAAGGTGAATGGTGGTGTTCCACGGGAATCAGTGTTGGGACTACTGTAGTTCATAATTTACATTAATGATTTAGATACATAGAAACATAGAAACATAGAAAATAGGTGCAGGATTAGTGCATTCGACCCTTCGAGCCTGCAACGCCATTCAATCAGATCATGGCGGATCATTCCTTCAGTATACGTTTCCCGCTTTCTCTCCTTGCCCCTTCATCCCTTTAACCGTAAGGGCATATCTAACTCCCTCTTGAATATATGCAGTGAACTGGCATCAACAACTCTCTGCACCAGGGCATTCCACAGGTTAACAACTCGCTGATTGAAGGAGTTTCTCCTCATATCAGTCCTAAATGGCCAACCCTTATCCTAAAGCTATGTCCCCTGGTTCTGGACTTCTCCAACATCGGGAACATTCTTCCTGCATCTATCCTGTCCAGTCCCGTCAGAATCATCTAAGTTTCGATGAGATCCCCTCTCATCCTTCTGAACTCGATTGAATAAAGTTCCTGTTGATCCAGTCTCTCCTCATATGAAAGCCCAGCAAACTCTGGAATAAGTCTGGACAACATTCGCTCCACTCCCTCAAGAGCAAAACGCCCTTCCTCAGACTAGAAGAACAAAACTGAACACAATATTCCAGGTGAGGCCTGACGAAGGACCTGTACATCTGCATTCAGACCTCCCTACTTCTATATTGAAATCCCCTAGCTATGAAGGCCAACATACCACTTGCCTTCTTTATCGCCTACTGTACCTGTGTGCCCACTTTTAGTGACTGATGAACCATGACATCCAGGTCTCGTTGCACCTCCCATACTCCTAATTTGCCGCCATTCAGATAATATTCTGCCTTCATTGTTTTGCCCCCAAAATGGATAACCTCACATTTATACACATTATACTGCATCTGCCATGTATTTGCCCACTTACCTAACCTGTTCAAGTCATCCTGCTCCCTCTTAGCGTCCTTTTAATAGCTCACACCGCCAGCCAGTTAGGGCCATCAGTAAAATTGAGATATTACACTCTATTCCTTAATCTAAATCATGAATGCACATTGTAAAGAGCTGGGGTTCCGGCACTGAGCCCTGTGCACTCCACTAGTCACTGCCTGCCATTGTGAAAAGGACCCGTTTATCACGACTCTCTGCTTCCTGTCTGCCAACCAGTTCCCTATCCACGTCAGTATCTTACCCCCAATACCATGTGCTTTGATGTTGCACACCAATCTCTTGTGCGGTACCTTGTCAAAAGCCTTTTTAAAGTCCAAATGCACCACACCTACTGTTTCTCCCTGGTCAACTCTGCTTGCTACATCCTCAGAAAATTCAGGAAGATTCGTCAAGAACGATTTCTTTTTAATAAATCCATACTGACTTGGTCCGATCCTGTCACTGCTTTCCTAATGCGCTGCTATTTCACCCTTAATGATTGATTCCATCATTTTGCCTACTACTGATATAAGGCTAACCGGTCTATCATTAGCCGTTTTCTCTCTCCCTGCTTTTTAAAATGTGGTGTTATATTTGCGACCATCCAGTCCACAGGAACTGATCCACAGTCGATAGACTGTTGGAAAATGATCACCGATGCATCCACTATTTCTAGGGCCACTTCCTTGTGTACTCTGGGATGCAGATTATCAGGTCTCGGGGAATTATCAGACTTCAATCCCATCCATTTCCCAACACAATTTCGTGCTTAATAAGGATATTCTTCAGTTCCTCCTTCTCACTATACCCACTGTCCCCTAGTACTTTCGTAATGTTATTTGTATCTTCCTTCGTGAATATGGAACTGAGGAATTGATTCAATTGGTCTGCCATTTCTTTCATTCCCCATTATAAACTCACCTGAATTTACAATTTCTAACGTTGTGCATGGCTAAGCTTTGTATTGAGGGGGCGGTGATGTGGTTAGTGAATACAGAGGACGAATGCAAGAAATTGCAGGAGGACATTACTAAAATTACAGATTGGGGTTACAATTGGAAAACGAAGTTCAACGCAGATTAATGTGAGGTGTTATATATTGTAGGAAGAAGAGGGAGATCTCTTATTATTTTGAGGATGCGATCCTGTGTGTGGTAGATAAACAAAGCGAACACGGAGTACAATTATTCAAATCAGTAAAAGTTGCCATACAGGTCAACAACGTCAAGAAAAGCAAACCATGTGTGTGGCTTTATTTCTAGAGGTATAGCTTTGAGAATCATGGAAGTTATCCTGGTTATCCTTTCCTTTGAAAAAAGAAGGTTGAAGGGTGACCGAATTGAGGACCTTAAAATTATGAAAGGTTTCGATAGAACAGATACAGAGAGAATGTTTCCACTTATGTGGAGCAGCATAAGTAGACGCGATGAATGTAAGACAGTCAACTAGAAATCCTAAAGGAACTCAAATAAACTTTCTTACCAAAATATTGGTGGGGACGTGGAGCTCGCTACAACAGAGAGTAGTTGGAGCAAATAGCATAAATGCATTTAAGGGAAGGCTAGACACGCATATGAGGGAGAAGGCAAGAGACGGTTATGCTGATAGATTTAGATGAGGAAAGATGAGAGGTGGCTGAATTGGATCATGCATTACAGCATGGACTGCTGGGGCGGAAGGGCCCTTTTCATTGCCATTGATATTGAAGAAGAAAGCTGCCGATAGCTGGAAGATATCAATGCACTGGTGTTGGGATAAAAATCTATTTCAAAGAACAAGACTCGAGTCACCCGTCTGCTTTATTTGGGAAAACACACAAGTTTAATATACGTATTTGTAGACGTGGTAACATTCGAGATCTTTGCTCAGGTACCGCAACCCATCACGCCAGAAACACCGCGACTGGCCCAGACTAAAACTGCAGTTGTTATTAAGGTTACAACGGAAGAATAGACACATTTCACAACAACGTATATGAGAACCTGAGGTCATTGTTTCAAACATTCAGTTGCCCTTTATCCGCAGAAAAACAAGCCGATATCAGTGAGAACAAACGAGCAGCTGTGTTCCCTCTCCATCCGTCCCTTGTCTTGCTTCCGCTATCTTCATGACAGAGGGTCAGCGGATATTGGAGTCCAAATTAGGTTCATAGCAGGAATTACCAAAAGAATCCCCCTACAATTTCCCACCTTTTGATCCTTGGTCAGCCCAATTGATCACCTTTGTCACTCTGCTTCTCATTTTCCCCGCACCTGCTGTCGTGATCAGCCGCTAGGTTGGGGAGAACTGAGATCCAGACGTTTCTGAATTAGCTTACTGTAATCAATAATGTCTTTACCTCCAATACAGTAGTCAGCGTTCGCTTCTTTACCCTACGGAGTTTGTAAGAAGTCCAACAGAGAAACAAGTATCTCAATGCCAAAACTAATTCTACAGCCACTAATTTGTGTGAGATTATTCATATCCAATAGTGTATATTAACATTCATTCCCCAGTTCCACGCCGTCTCATACCAAGGTGTATATTGAAGGCCTTTTTGCAATATCTTTTTTCCACTATACGTAGCTCCTTTTCAATAATGTGGTATCGTTTTATGCTTGCCAGAGTGAGGTCTTTGATATACATCAGGTCCGCAGGCAGGTGAAGTATTGGGCAGCCAGCTTACTGTCGTATTGGTATAAAGATTGCTTAATTTCATCAGTCAAGTTCAGTGTAATAGTTTCTCGAACATGGATATATTTCATTCACGCTCGTCCAATCGTTACTGGTAGACTCGCGGTGAAGCAGAAGCTGGGGTTCAGGATGTTACAGTGATAAATGCCATAGTCACCAGTTAATTGGTTGGTTACCACACAGTGTTCACCTTTTCCACAGGAGGCTGAGTGAGTTGGTTAATACTCTGATGGGCTTATTTCCAAAACATATCCCTTCGTCCAGTTAAATCCGCACTTGTCGTTACTCCCCCAGTCCACTGGATGTGGACATATCGTTAGGCTTCCTATCCTGCGGCAACCTGATAATGAGACCCCACTCGTGGTTCCGTTCCGTTTGATCGCATATTGATCCATCGGTAATATCGCATCTAGTTCTCAACCCGGATTAGACCCAGTTTCTCCACCTCAAACTGGCGATAATGTCCATTCTGCCCCTTTATCATTACTGGAAGCAAGAGGACCATCCCCACCAGGGAAGCATGGGAATCGTTGCATCTGCCTGTCGATGGAAAGACTCTTGTCATTCCTTTCATCGTCCATGCGTCCAGTTGCACCGGATGCTCTGCCTGGCGGAACAGATGGTTGCTATTGATCCATTCCGGGTCTTTGCCCCAGTGTATTTTGTCCAGGTCTTTTCTGACCTGCCCGAACATCCATCCACCGTAAGAGTGGCAGATGTCTGGCTGAAACTCATCCTTTTCTTTATTAAATTCTCGGTTAATCAGGTGATTAATGGTGGCAGGCTGGTCCTCCAGGACAATAATCCCTTTAACTAAGCTCCCAGCTGTCCTATCTCTTTCGCTAGCAAGGTCCTCGGTGTTTCCTATCCCTTTCTGTAGCAGAAACCTGACTGTGTCAATGACCCGCTCTGTTTGTTCCTCCAGATATTGCATACCTTGGGCGTTAACAAATGATGTTCCCGTGATTACTCCTGTCAGGATATCATTGACCAAAGCCCGTTTATGCCTCCGTGTATGGCTTGTCTTGAAAGGGTCTGGAAACCTGGATGCCCCTGAGCCATCCCGATAGTCTTCCAATATCTCCTGCAGCAAACGTGTTTATAGCGCCCTTACTTTCGGGTCACACTTTTCTTGCAGTTCTAAATTGGTTATATTTACTATTATAGACAGAACTTCAGGGTATACATTCTCATACAGCATTCTTCCCTCCGATCTACATACCAGACTGTTTGCGGTCCCTTTCCTTTTGGTGGAGCAATATTTATGGAGTGGGTCGCACGGGACTATTCTCCAGGGCCCTCCCCCACTGCAGGTATGGATATTCTGCGGTAAATGCTTTCTATCGCTTGACTCTCTACGTTTTGTATCGACTCAACTTCCTACCTTGTCGGTACACAATATCTTTACTTTGTTCTCCGCATTTCCAGCGTATAATTGTACTATTTACCATTGCGAGCTCGTACATACTTTTAATTCTAGCTTATCATCAGTCCATTTTAACCATTCTATTTCCTCCTCACTGGACCATTTTCTAATAAAGCGCTCTGTTAACCACCTTATTTTAAAATTATTTACAGACACTGTCTGTACGTCTGTCTCCACAGAAGTGAACTTTCGATTATTCCCATCACAACCATTCCCCCCACAACCCCACCCCCCCACCCCCACCTCGTTATCATCAACCAATGTAGTCCCACAGAAGTTTCCTCATTGGCTGAGCACGCCGAGGGCGTTGCGACAGTCAATAGTTGTCGTATTCTGCGAGTGGGATCCTTCTCGTGACCCCATCCGTCCTTAAGCATCTTGTCGATTAAGCCCTTCCGGTAACCTGCGTAGAACTTAGTAACGGTGCCTTCCTCACCATAGTCGAATTATTTCCCCAACGCCATTCTGTGTGCTGGCTATGGGCGGTCTCACCGCACTGGCCCCTTCACACGACTTTAATCCTACCCAAGATCTCAGTTCTTCTAACTGCTTACTGACAAATACTAACCGGTCCTTTGTAGCAACAACATTGTCACCAACTTATAATTCCTACTTTACAACGTATTACTGTAAAGTACCGATTATTAAAATTGTGTCTTACCCGCTCCGCAGAACTCACTTGATTCAGATCTGTGCCCGATCTGATCATCGACTTCCAGGTCACCGAATTTGTGAGTGGTATTTAAAAGTCACTCACTCTTGTTGTGACCCCTCCCCCAGGTCCCAACCGTGCCACAAAATCCTGCCGACGATGCTAAAAATGTTGGAGTACAAATCTCTGTCAAAAAAGAAGAGTCGAGACAGCCGTCTGCTTTAAGTGGGAAAATACGCAAGTTTAATATATGTATTTGTCGACGTGGCGACGTCTGAGATCTGTTCGCAGCTTCAGCAACCCATAACCCCAGAACCTCCCCGACTGGCAACGAATGCCCAACATTTAAGATCGCAAACTACAACTGCGTGTTTCATCTAGGTTACAACAGAAAAATAGACACATTCCGCAATAAGGTACGTGAGACACTGAGGTCGTTGTTTAAATATTCAGTTCCCCTTTTTTCAGCAGAAGAACAAGCAGATATCAGTAAGAACAAACGTGCAGCTGTGTGCCCCCTCCATCCGTCCTTGTCATGCTTCACCTATCTTCATGACTCTGGTTCAGCGGATGTTGGAGTCCAAATTAGGTTCATAGCAGGCATAGCCAAAAAATTCCACTACAACTGGCAAGGTGGGCAGAACAGTAGCAAATGGAATTCAATCCGGATAAGTGTGAGGTAATGCATTTGGGGAGGTCCAACAAGGCAAGGAAATAACCATTAAATGGTACACCACTGAGATGTGTAAATGAACAGAGGGACGTTGGAGAGCAGGTCCACATATCACTGAACAGTCCTGGTACATAAGTTTGTTCGGAAGGCATGAGGAATACTTGTCTTTATTCGTCGAGGCATGGGATACAAGAGCAAGGACATTATACTTGAATTATTACAAAACACAGTTTAGGCCGTAGTACTGATATCAGTTTGTAGTTCTGGTCAGCACGTTTCTGGAAAGAGGTGTTTGCATTGGAACGGGTGCTGTGGAGGTTTTCAAGAATGTTGCCTGGACTGCAGGCATTTGGCGAAGTAAAGAGTGCAGATGCTGCTTGTGCTTTCTTTGGAACAGAGCATGCTGATGTGAGACCTTATTGAGGTGTAGAAAATGATGACAAGCCTGGATAGAGTAGATAGGAACACCTGATTCCATGGCAGACAGGACACAAACTCGAGGCCATAGTATTAATGTAATTGGAGAGGATTCCACGAGTTATGAGGCGTAATTTATCCACCCTGAGTGTCGTAGGGGCCTGGAACTCACTGCTAGAGAGGGTGATGTGGGAAAAGTCCTCAACACATTTAAGCAATAAATGGATGTGCAATTAAAGTGCCGTAACCTACCGCACTACTTCCCAAGTGCTGTAAATTGCGATTAGGCTAGTTAGCTCTTGGTTGGCAGTTGCAGACACGATGGGCCGAAATGCTCTCCGTCTGTGCTGTCAATTTATAAGATTCTATGATTCTGTATGCTATGTAATCCTATGTAACTCCATATAATCCGATATAGGATCGGGGCAGAGGGTGGATATTCTGCTGATGGTTTTTCACCTCCGACTCCCTAAACACTTTTCAATATCTCCAAGGCACAAATCTGAAGTGTTTTGGAATACATTTATTTTCCTGGATGTGTGTAGCTCCAACGACACTGAAGATAGTCGACAGCTTCCAAGACAAAGCAACCCGCTTGATTCGCATCCGATCCCCCACCGAAAATATTCACTGCCTCCACCAGTGCCGCACAGTGACTGCATTGTGTACCATCTAGAAGTTGCACCGCAGCGATTTGCCAAGGCTTCTTCAACAGCATCTCTCAATGCCGTAACCTCGTCCATCTTGAACGGCAAGGACAGCAGGAGTTCTGGAGCAGCATCGCCTCCAAATTCCCCTCCTGGTTCCACACCATCCGGACTTGAAAATATATCACTGTTACTTCATCATCAGTGTGTCAAATCCTGCAAGTCCATCCTTCACAGAACCTTCAACACATGGACAGTACTGGCTCAAGAAGGCGGCTCACCACCACTTTCTCAAGAAAATTATGGATGGGCAATACATGCTGGCCTTGCCAGCGATGCCAAAATCCCAGGAATTAATTAAATTAACTTAAAAAATGAATGACTCTGTTTGGCAAGATTGCAGAGCTTTGATCTGGTCCGTCGGTTGTCGGTTCGCTTAGCCGTGTCTATCACATGCTGTTCCCGCTAATTTGTGTGTATGTCGTCCTGTGTTCGAATGTCAGGAGGTTTGCACCTCACCTTAAGAAGTCTGGTGCTGCTGCTGTCATTCTCTTCTACCATTCTGATGGAACAAGTGTCGGTCCTTTTTTCAGAAGTTGAAGGTGGAGTGAGAGATATATTGGGCCGTAAGAATGCAGACTGTGTGGAATTCTGTTGCTGCTAATGTCCGACAGCACCTCATGGGTGACCAGTTTTGAGCTGCTAGATCTGTTCAGAATCGATCCCATTTAGCACAGTGGTAATGCCAGACAACACGATGCAGCGTGTCCTCCTTATGAAGAAAGGCCTTGTCATCCACAAGTACTGTGCAGTGTTCATAGAAACATAGAAACATAGAAAGTAGGTTCAGGAGGTGGCAATTCGGCCCTTCGAGCCTGCACCGCAATTCAATGAATTCATGGCTGAACATGCATCTTCAGTACCCCATTCCTGATTTCTCGCCATACTCCTTGATCCCGCTAGTAGTAAGGACTGCATCTAACTCATTTGTGAATATATTTGGTGAATTGGCCTCAACAACTTCCTGTGGTAGAGAATTCCACAGGTTCACCACTCTCTGGGTGAAGAAGTTTCTCCCCTTCTCGATCCTAAATGGCGTATCCCTTATCCTTAGACTGTGAGCCCTGGTTCTGAACTCCCCCAACATTATGCACATTCGTCCTGCATTAAACTTGTCCAAACCCGTCAGAATTTTAAACGTTTATGTGAGATTCCCTCTCATTCTTTTCAACTCCAGTGAATAAAAGCCCAGTTGAGGCAATCTTTCTTGATATGTCAGTCCCGCCATCCCGAGAATCAGTCTGGTGAACATTCGCTGCACTCACTCAATAACAAGAATGTCCTTCTTCAAGTTAGGAGACCGAAACTATACACAATACTCCAGGTGTGGCCTCACCAAGGCCCTGTACAACTGAAGAAACATCTCCCTGCCCTTGTATTCTAATCCCCTCGCTATGAAGGCCAACATGCCATTTGCTTCCTTAACCGCCTGCTGTACCTGGATGCCAAACTTCAATGACTGATGTACCATGACACCAAGGTCTCGTTGGACCTGCACTTTTCATAATCTGTCACCATTCAGATAATAGTCTGTCTCTCTGTTTTTAGCACCAAAGTGGATAACCTCGCATTTATCCACATCATATTTCATCTGCCATGTATTTGCCCTCTCACCTAACCTATCCAAGTCACTCTGCAGCCTCATAACATCAATTTCCCCAACACAATTTCCTGACGAATAAGGATATCCCTCAGTTCACTGCTTTCAAAACTGTCAAGGAAAGCTGTATCTGCGACAGACAGATTGGTGTGGAGGAGGACGAGTAGGTTTTTCGCTGTTGGAGAGACAAAGCTAAGGGAGCTATGTACTGTCAGAGTTGCTGTCTTGAGGATGAGATTTTAAACCGACGCCCGGTCTTCCCCCCGAGCTGGACATAAAGCATCTCAAGGCCACTATTAGGAAGAAGAGCAGGTGTGTTCACCCAGTGTCCTAGGACCAATATTTATCCCTCAACCAAAATCTGGTCTCTATCACATTGTGCTTTCTTGATGGTGCAAATCTGCTTTTGCATTTCCTACGTTACAACAGTGAACATTGCTTAAATGTCGTTCATTTGCTCTGTTGCGCTTTGTGAAATCCTGAGGAGAAAGTCGCGGTGGAAATGCTCGGTTTGTTTCTATTACAGCATCTGAAAAAGCCCCATGCGAACAAGGCTGATTAGCTCAGTTGCCTTCGAGCGTGGTGGTAATAGTGATAACGTCATGGTTTCGATCATCTTATTGTATATTTATTTTATTTTTGGGGGTGTGGTGCTGGTATATTAGTTTTATTATTTCAGAGCAGTATAAACATTGAGGAACGGAACTCACACGGGACTTGCAACACTTTGAAGCAATGCTACAAAACCTTAGTTCTGCCAAGAGCTCATGGACCTACGGAGTTATTCCATAATTTAATGAACAATTCCACAACCACAGGAACATTGTGCCATCTCGTATTTCAATCCGTGAATGGCTCGCTGCCGCCGATTGGTTTGTTGTGAAAAGTAAGCAACTGAAATAAATGCAATTCCCGTGTGTTCGCTCGTTATCACCATTTGTTTTCTTTAAACCGCAGAGGGCGTTTGGACTAATTGATAAGGTGTTTTACATCCCTGCAAATCCCGATGTTATCAGAAGATCGCAGGTTCGCGTCATTATCGTCGTCGTTGTATTAAATCTCGTTCAACTTTACGAAGCCAAATCACATTCGCCCTCATCAGCTGACGGTGAATTCCACCTAAACATTTGAGGGATCTTTGTTAAAATGTATTTGTTTCATGATGCTTTCTATAAATATTCCTCACTGATGTTTGTAAACTGTTTCCAACAAACTAATCACTGTTTAATGCCGATAATGTATCAGTTTTTCCAATTCGAACTACTGCTTCACGTCATTGAAGGGCACTACATGGAACGGTGATCATATTCTGGTCCAGTGATATCCACAGGGAAAACATTAAAAAAATAGGTTCGCTGGACAATCGCTGCGAGCAGAGCTTGAATGTGCGCGGGGAAACCCCTTTAAATTTCGAGTTCAATGCCTTAACCACTCGGCCATCGCAGCTACACAATGGCATTGTTCAATAGTCCAATGTTCGGTGCGAAATATCAGAAAAATGTAACCATATGCTTGCACTGTTGTATCTCCCAGTCGAAGTGAAAATTAAATCGTAGTATTGTAGATTCTCACAGCACAGAAGGGAGCAATTCGGCAAGACCTGGAAGGTTTTACTTATCGGGAAAGACTGAACAAACTGGTGAACCTTTCAATGGAAAAGACAAGGCAGATACGGACTTTAACGTTATGAATGGATTGGTCGGGTCGACACAGAAAAAATATTTGGTATAGTACGCGAGTTGACAAATAGTCGTCTTACATATAAGCCAGTCACTGATAAATTTAATAGAAAATTCAAGAGTAACTTATTTACCAAAGAGTGGGTAGAATGGGGAAGATGCTACCACGAGAAGTAGCTGCGGCAACTAGCACAGGTGCATTTAAGAGGGTACACCTCAGCACATGTGTGAAAAAGTATTAGAAGAATATGCTGATCGGAGGCAGTGAAGTAGGGCGGGAGGGCGGACGTGTGCCGTGTGCCAAACCTGTTGGGGAAAATGTTCTCTTTATATGTTGCAGAATCTATTCAACATTAAGTAACATCACTTTTAAACATCAACAGCAACATGCTCATATAGCGCCTTTAATGTAGTGAAATGTCCCAAGGGGCTTCACAGGAGTATTATGCAGTAACAAGTTGACAACGACATGAATAAGTATAAATTAGCGCAGGTGTCAAAAACTAGTATGGTTGTTGTTGGGAAAGAAATCTGTGGACAGCTGGAAGACATCAATGAATTGACCACGTGTGCAGGACAATGGCTAATGGAATTTAAGTCGGAGAAGTGTGAGATAGTACATTTTGTGAGGGCTAATAAGGCAAGGGAATAAACATTAAATGGTAGGTGACTGGAAAGGGCAGAGTAGCAAAAGGAACTTGGAGTGCATGTCCACAGATCCCTGATGGTAGCAGGCCAGGTAGATAAGGTGGTTAAGAAGCAACACGGAATGCTTGCCTTTATTAGCTGAGCCACAGAGTACAACAGCGGGGACGTTGTACTTGAACTGTGTAAAACATTAGTTAGGCCACAACTAGAGTACTGTGTATTGTTCTGGTCACCGAATTGAAGGAAATATCTGATTGCACCCGTCAGCGGACAGAGTCGTTTTTTTGCGAATGTTGCCTGGACTGGAGAATTTAGCTATGAGGAAAGATTGGATAGGCTGGGCTTGTTTTCTTTGGAACAGAGTAGCCTGAGAGTGGACCTTACTGAGGTGTATAAAATTATGAGTGGACCTTGTAGTGTGCACAGGACAGATTTATTAAATTTTCAGTATGATCAACAACCTGGAGGCATTGATTTAAAGTCATTGGTGGGAGGCTGGAGGGGATATGAGGTGAAATGCTTTCACCCAGATGGTGCTGCTGGTCTGAACATCACTGCCTGAAAGGGTGGTTGAAGCAGAAGCCATCAACCAATTTACAAAGTACTTCGATGTGCTCTTGAAACGCCATAATCTACAGGGATATGGACCAAGAGCTGGAACGTGTGAATCGACTGGATAGCTCTTTGATGGACTGAGCGGAAACGATGAGCTGAAATGACCTCCTTCCGTTCTATAAATAGCTATGAATCTCTGAGAGGACGAGGTGAAGTCGGGTAGAAGTGGGCTCGTGTGGAGCATTAACTCTGGCGAATTTTGTTGTGGAAAATGGTCCATTTCTGCGGCGCAAACTATATAACATTCGGTAAGACACCTTTGATACAACAACCACAAATTGTATTTCTACAGCACCTTTAATGTAGTAACACGTCCCAAGGCGCTTCACAAGAGTATTATGGGATAATAATTTGACTGCGTTCCGCATAAGTGGAAATTAGTGCAGTGGACTAAAAGCTTGGTCAAACAGTTATGGTTTATAATGATCAAGAAAGCTGTAGACTGCAGGAGATATCAATGAATTGTCAGGCGGGCTGAAAATTGGCTAATGGAATTCAATCTGCAAAGTGTGAGGTATTGAATTTGGGGAGTGCTAATAAGGCAAGAGAATATACATTAAATGGTAGGTCACTGAGTAGTGCAGAGGAGCAAAGTGGTCTACGAGTTCAATTCCACCGATCCCTGTTGGTAGCCGACCATGTAGATATTGTGGTTAAGAAGCACCACGGAATACTTGCCTTTATCAGCTGAGCTATAGAATACAAGAGCGGGGAAGTTGAGCTTGAATTTTATAAAACACTAGTTGTGGCACAACTGGAGCACTACATGCTGTTCTGGTCAGCGCATTACAGGAACAATCTGATTGCACTCGTGGGTGTCGGGAGTTGATTTTCGTTGATGTTACCGGGAATGGATAATTTAGCTCTGAGTAAAGATTGCATATGCTGTGGTTGTTGCCTTTGGCACAGAGGAGGCTGAGAGGGGACCTTATTGAAGTGAATAAAATTATGAGTTGGCTCGATAGGATATATTTCCCTTAGAAGTGGTTAACAACCAGGGGGTACAGATTTAAAGTAATTGGTAGGAGGGTAGAGCGGATTTGAGGGGAAATGTGTTCACACAGCGGGTGGTGGGGGTCTGGAACTCACTGCCTGAAAGCATGGGAGAGGCAGAAGCCCTCACTACATTTAAAAATTAGATGGATGTGCACTTGACGCGGTGTAATCTTCTGGGCTACGGAACAAGAATTGATAAGTGTGATTCGGCTGGATAGCTCTTTTCAGACGGGGCGCACATGGTGGGCTGAAATGGTCTCCATCCGTGCTGTAAATTTCTATGAGTCTCTGGCAGCACATAATTTAAAATAGACAGAGAATGATCCAGAACTGACAGCACATCCCGTTAAAACAGACACAGAATGATCGAGTTGCGATGAAAGTTCATCGACCTGAAACGTGAAAATTGTTTCTCTCTCCGCAGATTATTCCTGGTCTACTGAAGTGTTTTCAGATTTTTCTGTTTTTAGTTACAGTTTCGGCATCAAAACTATTTTACTTTTGTATTCATTTAGCTCACGGCGGCTCTGTGGCGCAATGGATAGCGCATTGGACTTCTAGTGAGAAGTTTAGCAAGGTATTCGAAGGTTAGAAACATAGACATAGAAACATAGAAAATAGGTGCAAGAGTAGGCCATTCGGCCCTTCTAGCCTGCACCGCCATTCAATGAGTTCATGGCTGCACATGCAACTTCAGTACCCCATTCCTGCTTTCTCACCATACCCCTTGATTCCCCTAGTAGTAAGGACTTAATCTAACTCCTTTTTGAATATATTTAGTGAATTGGCCTCAACAACTTTCTGTGGTAGAGAATTCCACAGGTTCACCACTCTCTGGGTGAAGAAATTCCTCCTCATCTCAGTCCTAAATGGCTTCCCCCTTATCCTTACACTGTGTCCCCTGGTTCTGGACTTCCCCAACATTGGGAACATTCTTCCTGCATCTAACCTGTCTAACCCCGTCAGAACTTTAAACGTTTCTATGAGGTCTCTCTCATTCTTCTGACCTCCAGTCAATACAAGCCCAGTTGATCCAGTCTTTCTTGATAGGTTAGTCCCGCCATCCCGGGAATCAGTCTGGTGAACCTTCGCTGCACTCCCTCAATAGCAAGAATGTCCTTCCTCAGGTTAGGAGACCAAAACTGTACACAATACTCGAGGTGTGGCCTCACCAAGGCCCTGTACAATTGTAGCAACACCTCCCTGCCCTTGTACTCAAATCCCCTCGCTATGAAGGACAACATGCCATTTGCTTTCTTAACCGCCTGCTGTACCTGCATGCCAACCTTCAATGACTGATGTACCATGACACCCAGGTCTCGTTGCACCTCTCCTTTTCCTAATCTGTCACCATTCAGATAATAGTCTGTCTCTGTGTTTTTACCACCAAAGTGGATAACCTCACATTTATCCACATTATACTTCATCTGCCATGCATTTGCCCACTCACCTAACCTATCCAAGTCGCTCTGCAGCCTGATAGAATCCTCCTTGCAGCTCACACTGCCACCCAACTTAGTGTCATCCGCAAATTTGGAGATACTACATTTAATCCCCTCGTCTAAATCATTAATGTACAGTGTAAACTGCTGGGGCCCCAGCACAGAACCTTGCGGTACCCCAGTCGTCACTGCCTGCCATTCTGAAATGTCCCCATTTACTCCTAATATTGCTTCCTGCCTGACAACCAGTTCTCAATCCATGTCAGCACTCTACCCCCAATCCCATGTGCTTTAACTTTGCACATTATCTCTTGTGTGGGACCTTGTCGAAAGCCTTCTGAAAGTCCAAATATACCACATCGACTGGTTCTCCCTTGTCCACTCTACTGGAAACATCCTCAAAAAATTCCAGAAGATTTGTCAAGCATGATTTCCCTTTCACAAATCCATGCTGACTTGGACCTATCATATTACCTCTTTCCAAATGCACTGCGATGATATCCTGAATAATTGAACCATCATTTTACCCACTACCGATGTCAGGCTGACCGGTCTGTAATTCCCTGTTTTCTCTCTCCCTCCTTTTTTAAAAAGTGCGGTTACATTGGCTACCCTCCACTCCATTGGAACTGATCCAGAGTCAATGGAATGTTGGAAAATGACTGTCAATGCATCCACTATTTCCAAGGCCACCTCCTTAAATACTCTAGGATGCAGTCCATCAGGCCCTGGGGATTTATCGGCCTTCAATCCCATCAATTTCCCCAACACAATTTCCCGAATAATAAGGATTTCCCTCAGTTCCTCCTCCTTACTCGACCCTCCGACCACTTTTATATCCGGAAGGTTGTTTGTGTCCTCCTCAGTGAATACCGAAACAAAGTTCTTGTTCAATTGGTCCGCCATTTCTTTGTTCCCCGTTATGACTTCCCCTGATTCTGACTGCAGGGGACCTACGTTTGTCTTTACTAACCTTTTTCTCTTTACATATCTATAGAAACTTTTGCAATCCGTCTTAATGTTCCCTGCAAGCTTCTTCTCGTACTGCATTTTCCCTGCCATAATCAAACCCTTTGTTCTCCTCTGCTGAGTTCTAAATTTCTCCCAGTCCCCGGGTTCTCTGCTATTTCTGGCCAATTTGTATGCCACTTCCTTGGCTTTAATGCTATCCCTGATTTCCCTTGATTACCACGGTTGAGCCACCTTCCCTTTTTTATTTTTACGACAGACAGGAATGTACAATTTTTGTTGTTCATCCATGCGGTCTCTAAATGTCTGCCATTGCCCATACACAGTCAACCCCTTCAGTATCATTCGCCAATCGATCCTAGCCAATTCACGCCTCATACCTTCAAAGTTACCCTTCTTTAAGTTCTGGACCATGGTCTCTGAATTAACTGTTTCATTCTCCATCCTAATGCAGAATTCCACCATATTATCGTCACTCTTCCCCAAGGGGCCTCGCACAACGAGATTGCTAATTAATCCTCTCTCATGACACAACACCCTGTCTAAGATGGCCTCCCACCTAGTTGGTTCCTCGACATATTGGTCTAAAAAACCATCCCTTATGCACTCCAGGAAATCCTCCTCTGCCGTATTGCTTCCAGTTTGGTTAACCCAATCTATGTGCATATTAAAGTCACCCATTATAACTGCTGCACCTTTATTGCATGCACCCCTAATTTCATGTTTGATGCCCTCCCCAACATCACTACTACTGTTTGGAGGTCTGTACACAACTCCCACTAAAGTTTTTTGTCCTTTTGTATTCTGCAGCTCTACCCATATAGATTCCACATCATCCAAGCTAATGTCCTTCCGAACTATTGCCTTAATTTGCTCCTTAACCAGCAATGCTACCCCACCTCCTTTTCCTTTTATTCTATCTTTCCTGAATGTTGAATACCCCTGGATGTTGAGTTCCCAGCCCTGATCATCATGGAGCCACGTCTCCGTAATCCCAATCACATCATATTTGTTAACATCTATTTGCACAGTTAATTCATCCACTTTATTGCGGATACTCCTTGCATTAAGACACAAAGCCTTCAGGCTTGTTCTTTTAACACCCTTTGTCCTTTTAGAATTTTGCTGTACAGTGGCCCTTTTTGTTCTTTGCCTTGGGTTTCTCTGCCCTCCACTTTTCCTCATCTCCTTTCTGTCTTTTTCTTTTGCCTCCTTTTTGTTTCCCTCTGTCTCCCTGCATTGGTTCCCATCCCCCTGCCATATCAGTTTAAATCCTCCCCAAAGTCGGATTTTGCGTCAGGCTTTCCTGTTTACTTGGCCGCACAAATGCATTTTGCAGCAGATCAACAATTCAGAGAAGGAAACCTCTGCCCGAGCACTTCTTTTTACAAAAGTGGCTCCAATCCCACCCACTTTTCCTCTGAGTACTCTTAGCGCCCTGAATCGATTACACAGAAGCAGGAGCAGGTCATCGAGATTGCAACACATGGCCAGCAGGAGTCCATTAACCCCCCCCAAGCTAGTTGCAATGCACAGGAGGAAGCCAGTTAGCTCCTGGAGACTATTATACAGGGACAGAGGGAGAAAAGTAAATCTTCGTGATTGAGCCAGAGGAGAGGCAGAAGTCATCGAGCTCCTTGAGCCTGTTGTACAAAAAGATTCGAAGCCCATTAACCGCTCGAAACTGTTGCTTAGAATGAGTACGAGGCATTTCAGACCCACGAAACTGTTATACTGGAACAGGAGGATTCATCAAGCACATTACACAGGGTGGCGGGGGGGTAATCAAAAAAGCATGATATTTATGTTAATGCAAGAGTAATCCAGAGAGAGGAATTCACCGCCCAACACGAAAGCAGTGAAATTTAAATTCAATTGTCAAAGCTTGAAATTTAAAAGTATCAATAATGGTGACCATTTTCGTAACACCCCCATATGGTATACTAGTCTGCTTTAGGATTGGAAAGCTGCTGTCCTTACCAGTGCAGGCTTATATGCGACTCGAGAACCAGAGCAACGTGGTTTACATTGAACTGCCCTCGGAAATGGCCCAGTGAGTTACTCAGGTGCATGTGGTGGCTCACCACGATCTTCACAAGGGCAACTAGAGATTAACAACAGATGCTGCCCTCACTTACGTTGCCCATATGCATGAATTTATAAAATAAACATTAGAACCTCTAGTTTGTTAGACAGAAGAAAATATGCCTCAAGCGAGGTCAGCGGTTGCGGAGTCAGGAGACAACGAGATGAATGTATAAATAACTGACTTCAAGACAGAAAGCAGAGAATAGGGGTAAAAAATAGCTTTTCATTGGGGCAGATGTTGCGTAGTGGTGTTCCACAAGATCGTTGCTGGAATAACACGTGTTCACAATTTCTATTAAAGATTTAGATCTGCAAATCAAAAACAATAATTTCAAAATGTTGCAGATGACACCAAATCAGGAGTATGTTCAATTCTGAGGAGGACTGTAACAAACTGAAGGAGGTCATATACAATCATCCAGAATGGGCATATAATTCGCAAATGAATTTCAAACCATATAAATATGAGGTAACAAAATTTGGTAGGAAGAATTGGGAAGAAATGGAGGGTGCCAGTCTGGGGGGCGTAGAGGAACAAAGAAATTTCAGATGACAAATACACAAAACTCTAAAAGTTACAACACATGTTATCAACCCCCAAAAAAAAAACAAGCAAGAGGATTTATTTCTTGATGTATTGAATTGAAAAGAAGCAAAGTTATGCTAAACTTGTATTTAATCTTGATTAAACCAAACTTGGCGTACTGCTAACAGTACTGGTCGCCAGATTATAAAAAGGAAATAGAGGCGTTGCAGAGTTGCAGGGCAGTGTTAGAACGATGGTACCATAACAGACGGCGTATTTATATCAGGAAAGGATGAACAGACTCGTCTTTTTTCTCTTGAAAAACGAAGGCTGTGGGATCAGCCTCTTTAAAAAATACTGGGAGAGTGAGGGATGTGCTGGGCCATAATGTTACATATTGTGAGGGATAAAATTCAGCTGGTGCTGATGTCCAACAGCAGTTTTCAGCTGCTGGATCTGTTCTGAATCTATTCCATTTAGCACGGTGGTAGTGCCAGAGAACACGTTGCCGAGTGTCCTCCGTGTGAAGACAGGACTTTGTATCCACAAGTACTGTCCTGTGTTCACTCCTACCAAGAATGCCATGTACAAATGCATCTGCGACAGACAGGTTGGTGAGGAGGAGGTCAAGTCGATTTTTAACTTTCGGAGTGGCACGAGTGAGGGTTCACTGCACTGTCGGAGTTGCTGTCTTTCGGATGAGATATTAAACCCAGGCCCGGTCTGCCCTCCGAGCTGGACCTAATAATTCCCCAGGCCACTATTCCGAAGAAGAGCAGGAGAGTTCACCCCAGTGTCCTGTGGCCAATATAAATCACTCAATCAACATCTGGTCATTATGACGTCGTGCATTCTTGCTAGTGTAAATCTGCTTTTACATTTCCTATATTAGAACAGTTGCCACACTTTAAAAGTATTTAACTGGCTGTGTAACGCTTTGGGAAGTCCTGATATGACAAGAGCTGCAGAAATGCTCGCTTTTTCTTTTATAGCCGATATAAGTGCAAGTTAACTTGGCGAGTTAGCATGGTTGGTTAAAGTGTGGCGTTGATAAATGCAAAGCTTCGTGTTCTAACACTTTGATGCCTTTAGTTGTTATTTTTTGAGGACGGGAGGGCGTTGCGAATATCTTAGCTTTATTATTTTACAGCAGCTTGAACATTTAGTAATGAAACTCACACAGTTACTGCAATAATTTGAAACAATGCTGCAAAATCGTAGTTCTGCCGACAGCACATGGACCTGCGGAATGTTTCCAGAATTTAAAGGACAATTCGATTATCTCCTTTATTTTGGGACTTCTCGTAATTCAATCAGTGAAAGGCTCAATGCCGCTGATTGGTTTGCGGTTCAAAGTATGGAACTGAAATATATACAGTTCCGGTTTGTAATCGCTCATTCTGACCATTATTCTGCTGTGAACTGCAGGGTCGCATAACTTAATGGATAAAGCCTCTGACTTTGGCGCGAAACCTGATGTTATCAGAAGAATGCAGGTTTCAGTCGTGTTTGTCAACTCATCAGCTGAAGATGATTTCCACGGCGCTTTTTCGAAAGGCATTATTTTTATGTTGTTTATATTTCACAGTGATCTTTACAACAGTCACTAATTTTGAACAGGCTCGGGATCAAATAATCAGTTTGCTCTAGAATCGCTGAGCGCAGGGATCGAATCTGCACCGCGAAATCCCATTGGACTTTAAGTTTAACGCCGGAGCCACTTGGTCATCGCAGCGACAAAATATGCTTTAATTAATTGTCTAATGTTCGGTGCTAAATATCAGACAATTGGCCTGCATGCTTGTCCTGTTGCATGTCTCAGTCGATGTGAAATATTAAATTGTAGAATCATAGAACCTCACAGCACAAAAGGAAGCAATTAGGCCAGAACTGACAAGATTTACTTATGGGGACAGACTCAACTGACTGGGGAGCTTTCCCTGGAAAAGACAAGGTAGGTATCTTTACCATTACGACGCGGTTTGATAGGGTCGATAAGGAGAATATATTTGCTCCGATACAGGATTTCAAAATAGAGTTCATAAATATAAGATAGTCACCGATAAATTCAGTTGGCAATTCAAGAGTAGTTTCTTTTCAAAGAGTGGGTAGGATGTAGAAGACGACACCACGAGCAGTAATTGATGCGAATAGCACAGATGCATAAAGGCGCAGCTAACTAAACACATCAGTGAGAAATAAATAGAAGGATATGCTATAGGATGAGGTGAATGTGGGTAGTGTGGAGCATTAACTCCGGAAAAACCAGTTGGGGAAAATGTTCTATTTCTGTGATGCAATTTCTACATAAATTTATGCGTCAGCCCTTTTAAACAGCTACATCCACTTGTATTAATATAGCACCTTTAATGTCGTGAAATATCACAAAGCACTTCACAGGAGTATTATGCAATACAAATTCGACACTGAGCCACATAATTAGAAAATAGTGCAGGTGACGAAAAGCATGATCAAAAAGGTATGGTTGATAATGAGGAAGAAAGCGGCAGACTTGCAGGAACATATCAATGAACTGATCAGGTGAGAAGAAGAGTGGCTCATGGACTTCAACCCGGAGCAGTATGAGCTAATGCATTTGGGGAGATCTAATAAGGCAAGGGATTACACGTTAAATAGTAGGACGTTGGAGTGCATGTCTACTGATCCTTGACGGTAACAGGCCAGGGAAATAACATAAATAAGAAGGAAAACAGTATGCTTGCCTTTATTAGTCGAGACATAGAATACAATATCGGGGAAGTTACACGTGAACTGTGCAAAGCACCAGTTAGGCCATAGCTAAAGTACTGCGTGCTTTTCTGAACACTGCATTGCAGGAATGATCTGATTGCACTCTGAGTTACAGTGTCGGTTTACGAGAATGTTGCATGGACTGGAGATGGTAGTTGTGTGGATCGATTGGATGGGCTGGGGTTGTTTCCTTTGGAAAAGTGGAGGCTGAGGAGGGACCGTATTGATGATTATAAAATTACGAGTGGCCAAATAGAGTGCATAGGAAGGATTTATTTTCCTTTGGAGGGTTGGAACAAAACATGCGGCATAGACTGAACATAATTGGTCGGATTGTAAAGGGGATTTGAGGGGAAATGTTTCCACCAGATGCTGGTGGGTATCTGGAATTCATTGCCAGAAAGCATGGTCGAGGCAGAAGCCGTCGCTCAGTTAAAAATTACTTGGATATACACTTGAATTACAGTAACCTACAAAGTTACAGACCGAGAACTGAGAAGTGGGATTAGGCTAGCGAGCTCTTAATCGGACGTCACGGACAGGATGGGTTGAGATGGCCTCCTTCCGTGCTGTAAATTACTATGCTCTATGACAACACAATTGTCTGAAACAGACAGAGATTGATTCGCTACTGAAAGCACTTCCCTTTTAAACGAACACAGAGTGTTTCTGCTCTGACACCACATTTCTTTTGAACAGACCATATGCGATGAAAGTTCATTGACCTGAAATTTTAACTCTATTTCTCTGTCCGCAGATTATTCCTGATCTGCTGAGTGCTTGCAGAGTTTTCTGTTTTTAGTTCAGATTTTCGGCATCAATACTATGTTACTTTTGTATTGCTGCAATATTTGGCAGCTGTGTGGCGCAATTGATAGCGCATTGGACTTTTAATCAATGGCATATAAAGCATTCAAAGATTGTTGTATCGAGTCCCACCAAACTAATTTATTCTGTGAGTTCTCTTGGCACCTTGAGTATGTTATGCAGGAGCAAGCAATCGAGCCTGTTCCACAGGGAATGGTGAAGGTCCATTAACCTTTAATACCAGTTACAAAGGACAGGAGGAAGGCAATCAGCTGTTTGTGCCTGTTTTTAAGAACAGTCGAAATCCATTCGGTCGCACGGAGCAGTTGCATAGCAATGGTAAACCCTTCACCTGTACACAAGGGCAGGAGGCGTCTATTCAACACTCGAGCTTTAGTCATAGGCCAGGCGGAAGCCGTAGGCTGCATAGGCCTGTTGTACAAGAGGAGAAGAAGTCCATTTAACAAGTCGAATCTTTGCATCGGAAAAGGAGGCATTATTCAGCTGCCAACCCCTCGAGTACATTATATAACCCGAAGACAATCATTGCAGCATGATGGTTTTGTCGCTGGACTAATAATGCACAGACGAAATTACAGCCCACCACGAGAGCAGGGGTATTTAAATTTAATTAAATAAATCGAGAATTTTAAAGCAAACCCATCTGGTTCATTAATATCCATTCGGGAAGGAAAGCTGCAGTCCTGAAAAGCCTGGGCCTATATGTGACTCTTTAACCACAGCAATCTGGTTGACTCTTCACGGTCCTCTGAAATGGCTACGCGAGCCACTCAATTGCAAAAGGTGGCTCACCACCACTTCACAACGGCAGTTAGAGATGGGCAACAAATGGTTCCCTTGCTGGCAATGACCACATGCATGAATGAATAAAAGAAAATTTAGAAAGCAACGAGTATGCGAAAAAGGTAGCTTTTCATAGCGGCAGAAGGTCGGTATTTGTGCTCCCCAAGAATCGAGTCTGCGACCACTGTTGTTCACCATTTATATGAACAATTTAGAATTAGGAATCAAAAACACAATTTGGAAATTTGCGGATGACACCAAATTAGGGAGTGGGATAGTTAATACTAAGGACGACTGCAACAAATTTAAGAAGGACATTAATAATTTGCAAAATGCGCAGATAATTAGCAAATTAATTTCTAACTATATAAATGTGCGGTATTACATTTTGGAAGGAGAATGGGGAGGTCACTTCTTATTTGGGGGGGAGGCGGTGGCACAGTCTAGTTGCCGCAGAGGAACAAGGGGAACGCGAAGTACAATTACACAAAACTGTAAAAGTTACGACACAGGTTAGCGAGGACATACAAAAGCAAAGCAACCAATAGGAATTATTTCTTGACGTATAAAATTGTAATGTGACGACGTTATTCTAAAACGTATCGAACGTCAGTTTGACCACACGTAGAGGACTGTGTACTGTTCTGGTCGCCATATTATAAAAACGGAATAGCTGCATTGCAGAGGATGCACAGAAGATTTACAAGGATAATAGCAGAAGAGCCAGCGTATCAATATCAGAGTAAGATCAACAGGCTGGCTCATTTTCCCTTGAACGGTGGTGACCTAATCGAGACATTTAACATTATGAAAGGTGTCGATGATGTATACAATCGGAATGTTCCACTTGTCGCCAGGAATATAACCAGAGGCCATCATTATAAGATTGTCACCTATAAATCAGATGGGGAATTGAGAAGAAACTCATAATCCCAAAGCAGGGTGACATTGTGGAACTCGCTACTACAGGGAGTGGTTGAAACGAATAGCATCATTGCCTTTAATGAGATGCAAGACAAGCATTTTCAGAAGAAGGGAATAGTGGGTTCGGCTGATAGATTTAGATGAGGAAAGACGAGAGGAGGCTCCAGTGCAGCATATCGACTGGCTGAGTCGAATGGCATCTGCATGTGCCGTATATGCGAAGTAATCCAATGCAATCCTAAGTGAGCTTATTGCGCATGAACTGGAAGAAGCCATACAGGACCTTGAATATTTACACAGGAGCAGGCTCACATCCCCTCAAACATGTCCAATAGGAACAGGAGGCAGCCATTCAGGTTTTCAGGCATCTGACATAAGAACATGAGGCGGGTATTTCAGCATCTTCCAGACAGTTTTTGGAATAGGGAAACACTATTCAGCCCCTCGAAACTGTTCTTTAGGAACAAGAGGAGGCCATTGAGCCCATATAGTTTGTTTCACTGGAAAAGCAGTAGGACATTCAAAATCCCGAGCCTGTTATATAGGAAAAGAAGAAGGATATACAGCACATAGAGGCAGGTTACACAAAAACAGGAGAAGTTCATTCAGCCACTCAAGCCTGTTGCATAGGGGCTGAAGGAGGCTATTCATCCTTTGACCCAGTTGCACAGTTGCGGGATGAAACTTAGTGCATGGCAGCACAGTGGTAATGTTATTGTATTTGTATTTCAGAGTAATAAGTACAAATACAACCATGGCGGCTGGGGAATTTAATTCAGTTCATTAAACAAATCTGGAATTAAAAAGTCGTGATCCTGTCTTTCCTCATGCAACTTGATCAGCATAATGCTCTACTCCATTCTCCCTCAAATGGTTATCTAACCCACCCGTTAAATGCATCTACACTATTTGCTTGAAACACTCCCTGTGGTAACGAGTTCCTCATTTCCATCACGATCTGCGTAAATAATTTTTATTTGACTTTGTGGTGACTTTCTTATATTGATGCCCTCTGGTTTTGTTCTAAAGCACAACTGGAAATACTCTCACTGTAATTGCTCAGTCCTAGTATTTGACAATTTTAAGAGCTTTATTCGGTCAACCTCAGCCTTCTCTTTTCAAGGCAAAATAAACCATGCATGTGCATCATTCCCTGTTAGGTATACCCTTGCCTTTATGGTATCTTCATCGTTAATCTTGTTTTCTGCCCTCGCCTGTGTCTCTTGTTGTGGATTCAAAATAACTGCGTGACCCAAGTCTACTAAAGTATAAAAATATGTTTATTTTCGAATACCTATACCTTGGCCAAGGGAGAATAGCAGTTTGAATTGAGTTCACGCAACCTGTTAATGATTCCTCGGCTTGTGGCGATGAGCTCTCAGTACTTAATGCCAAAAAATGTAATTCACTAAGTCACCTGCTCCACTACACTGAAGAATGTTACACTTTGCAGCTATGGAACAACAAGCCATGTTTCCTGTTATTCAACAACTAGCCTAACCGCAAGTCTGCATTTTATATCTATCTTTGTTAAGCTTGCCACCTCATCCTCTTGCAGATAAACTGCTTTCTGATTGGCCTTGCGAGTTGATGCCAGACAAAAACGACTTGACATGCTTTTTTCCCTGATGCTGATCCTGAAACTCAATATTACTACTTGTCCATTTCTGAAAACATTTTCCAAACTGCAACATTATTCCACTCTGGTGGTTTCTAAAAATCCCACTTCAATTCCCCCTCTGGTTTTTGGTTCCCCCGAGCCCATGAGACGAGTCGAGCGATGCTATCTAATGCTTCAGACTTCCCGCTGCATTTTGCAGTGATCTGCCACCAGGTTTGTGATGTCTATTTCTTAACCCGGGGTGTTAATGTCCCACATGCAACAACAGTCTATCTTTCTCTTGCATACGTGTCCTTGCTTTCATTTGCTGCCGCTTTCTACACTTTCCACAAGCTGCACATGCCATTATCAACCAGCATAGTGCCAAAATCAGTTGAAATGCCACCAATAAGTGAGAAATGATACGTATCCATGGCTGGGTATTAAATTTCAGTTCCCAGTTCCATGCCTTCTCGTACCAGGTTGTACTTTGAAGGTCTTTTCCAATGTCCTAAACCAGTTCGCACAGTTACTGTTTGAGCACGTGATATAGATTTATACTTGCAGGCAGAAGATACTTTATTTTTCTCACGTCCTCGGGCAGGTGGGGTATTGGTGCAGTCAGTTCACTTTCATATGGGTGCTAATCTTGTTTAATATCATCATTCAGTCTCAGGCTAATGGTTTCTCGAGCAAGGATATACTTCATTCGTGCTCCTCCAATTGTTACTGGTAGCATCGGGGTGAAGCGAAAGTTGGGGTTAGTGATATTACAGAGATAATTTCGATTGGCATAAGTTGGCTGGTTGGTTACCACACAGTATTCCCCCTTTCCGCGTTAAGCTGAGTGGGTGTATTCGGTTCTGATGAGTTGATTTCTAAGACAAACCCGATGGTTTAATTCAATCCGCACCCATCCTCGCTTCCCCAGCCAACTGAATGTGGACATATTGTGAGACATCATACGCTGCGGCACCCTGATAATGTGACCCCTCTCAGGATCCATTCGGTTTGATGGCATATTGATCAATTGGTTATTAGCGCATGCAGTTGGCACCCGGGATTAGGCCCAGTTTTCTACCTCTAACTGGTGGTGTGATCCAAACTCCCCGTTCGTCATTACCAGAGTCATTCGGACTATCGCCACCAGGGCAGAAAGTGAATCTTTGCATCAGCCGGTTAACGGAAAGACTCTTGTCATTCCTTTCTTGATGCACACGTACAGTGACCCTGGGTGCTGTGCTCGGTGAAAAAGCTGGGTGCTGTTAATCCATTCCGGGAGTTCATCCTTATGCATTTTGTACAGGTTCTCCCTGACCTACCCAATCATTCATCCCCCACAAGCGTGGCAGAGGTCTCGCTGAACCTCTGCCTTTTCTGCAGTGAATTGTCAGTCAATCCAGCGATTAATGGTGGCAGCATGGCCCTGCAGGACTGTAATCCCTTTGATTAAACTCCCTGCTGTCCCATCGCTTACACGCACAGGCTCTTTGACGGCATCTGTCTGCCTCTGCAGCAACTTCCTGACTGTGCCTTTAAGACTTTCCAATTGTCACTGTCTCGCATGTATACCAAGGGCATTTATAAATCAGGTTCCCGTATTGACACTTGTTAAGACTTAATTGACCAGACCACGTTTCTGTCTGTAGGTCTGAACTGCTTTCAGAGGGCTCCGGTATCTGGATGCTCCTGAGGCGTCCCGGGATTCTTTCAACACTATGCTGAGCATTCGAGTGTGAAATGCCCGTACCTTAAGGTCACATTTTTTCTGTTAGCCCTATGTCCGTCATGATTGTTATTACAGCTAATATGTCATGGTATATATTTTCTTACAATTGGATTCCCTCTGTTAAAGGACTATCCTACATGATGGTCCCGTGTTATGTGTGGAACAGTCAAACGGTTTCGGTGGTGTTGACGAGGCGGGCGGTGCCGTCGTTAATCGTCACTCGTCTCCCCTTCTCACACGTATTATTGGCGAGGGACATGACCTGTCTTTTTAAATGCAATTGTAATATCTGTGTCGAAATGTTCGTTCTGCCATGATGCATACCGTAATTACATTAGACTTATGAATTATAACTTGTGAATCTGTATCATAGTATTCTTCCATTTTTTTTGCATGATTCCTTAAGGTCTTTATGGTCATAATAATGATTTGCGATAATCGTTGCGATCGATAAGGAGCGTCCATATAAAGACACTAACAAGTTTATAAAATATACATGCCGTTCTGTGTGCTATCACAGTGATTCTTAAGAATTTCGGTTGCACCCACGAGCATTTTCGGATGGTGAAGTCGGTGTCAGACTAATGTCCACCAGACCTCAGTCTAAACGAAATATCACCGCTATGTGGATTCCAACCGCCACAATTATTCGCCTGAATTCGGGATCCATGGGTCTTCCTCGTGGTGTTGATCCGTTGTCCGGATCATCCATGACAGTATCAGCATAAGCCAGGCCGTCCTGTAAAAGGGCGGGAGGCCCTTGTGCTATTCGCTACATATCAGTGGATCTTTTCAACTGGGACCAATGTTTCGACCGTCCTACTCCATTCATATCCACATGCATCACCACTGATTAATATCTCGTCTGCTCCTTACCACTGCGGTACGAACCCAGTTTGTCCCAATAGCCCCTTAACCATTACTGTCTCCACCACTTGGGTAAGATCTACCGGGGACTCGATCTCTTCGTATTCATGCCGGCCTGACTGCCGTTCTCTTACTTCCTGCCCCATATCCTTAAGTTCCTTACTTAACACCATTACATATCTCCTAATCCGATCCCGCAATTTGCCCACATCTGACTCTTCTGTAACTGTAACATCGGGCAGTCGCAATTGCCCGACCAGGCATGAGTTCACATGGAATTACTCCTGTTGTCTGTTTAGGTGTTGGCCTTTGTCTCATCAGGATAGCAGGGAGAAGATCAGCCTAAGCCTGTCCATTTCTTGGATTGCTTTTAACAAGACTGTTTTTATTCTCCAATTCATACGTTCTCCCACCCCCGAACTCTGAGCGTAGTAGGGGATGTGAAATTATTCTTCATTACCCAATATGGTGCAAAGTAAGTTTTCCATCTGTCCTATGAAATGTGTTCCCTGATCGGAGTCGATTTCTTTGTAAATGCCCCAGCGGGGAATCACTTCCTCGGCTACGACACGAGCTGTTTTGGTTGCCGCACAGTTTCGGGTGGGGGAAGCTGCCACCCACCGTGTAAACAAATAAATTATTACGAGACAGTATTTCTTTCCTGTACAGATTGGCAGTGGTCCCGTGAAATCAATTTGTACTTTCTCCCAATGACCCTCGCGACCGTGTTTGATGGGCCATTCTAATTTTAATGGTTTTTCACGGATTATGTCGGGCACAGGAAATACAATGCTGGCATTATTTATCAATGTCTCGTCCTATGCCTGGCCACCACCAATCCGTGGAGACACTATTGATCATGGCATTTCGCCCGGCATGGTTAATGCCGTGGTGCAGTTCCATGAGCATCTTCCTGATACAAGTGGGGTCTGTCACCTTACCATCCATTCTCCACACGGAGTCTAGATCTGGTGCCCCTCCATGTCTTTCCGATTTGTCTTTTCTACATAACTTACATCTGCAAGTAATTTTGCAATATCAATATCTTCTTTAGTGATGATACTCGTTACTGATTCTCCCTCACTTCAGATGAAACTGTTGCCTCCTGCGTTGCCTTACCACATAATCATTACCTCTCTGGACATAATCTATCACTTTCTGATGGCCTTTGACCTTTATTACCGCTGCCACGGCGGGTTTACTCGCCGCGCCTAAAAGCAGCCTAATTCGGCCTTCATATTTGATGGCCTCCCAGCCGGAGATGACAAATCCTCGCCTTCGACAGGCGGTCAAGTAGTCATGGAGTACACCAAAAGCATATCGGCTGACTGTGCAGATATTTACCCGCATGACTTCAGCTAACTGGAGGGCTTTTCTCAGGGCAGTGAGTTCTGCCACTTGTGCAGAAAGTCCTCCGTCCAGTCTCCGAATTAGGACACGGTGAAGCGCTGCATTGGTCACCACCCAACCTGTATGTGGGGACATTTGGAAAATAATTGCGGGACCCGCCCACATGAAGGATTAAATCGGGGTCCCCGAGTGTGATCTCACATATATTACGGTGTGAGTCCTCCCAATCTCGGGTGTGTCACTCATGGGGTCCATTTGTGGCCAGTTTACCCACTGCAGGGGCCTCCCCTGTGTCTCGTACTATTTTAACGGTCTCCCATTTAACCTGCGGACATTATGTTACGGTTAGGGATCGGGTTAGGATCTCAGTTTTCCGGTGTTGAGCATTTCTCCCAGCGTTTGTTCAGTGTGCTGTACAATTTCCCCGATTATCACTACCGGTTCACAGATTTTCTCTGCCTACCTTGTGAAATCCAGAGCAGCCACACACTGGAACAAACTGACTGGCACGAGTGGCTTTTGGGTTGAGTAATAGGCTTGAGGACACATCTGGTCCCCATACATCTGAGTGATCGGCGCCCTGTAGAATCCTTCCTGATTTTCGCCGTAACTGTGGAAAGATATGTCAATGTTCGGGAGACCCAGGCCAGGCACAGATATTAAGGCTACTTTCAGATTACCATATGCTGTTTCCTGCTCCGGGCCCCACGCTACACTTTGTAGGGAGTGTTTCCCCCTTTCACCAGTTTCTGCATTGGATCAACTATGGCTGCGAAATTGGCTATAACGCATCTGCAGTACATAAGAAGTCCCAGCACTTTCCATACCACTCGGAGCGTCTTTGGTCATGACTTGATTCTCATAGCTTCTTTCCAATCTCGAGACATTGTTCCAGTCCCGTTTGATATCTCATGTCCCAAATATTGTCGCATCTGGGCTTTCTTGGGATTGATTTTAATCACTGCCTTTGTAGGGTTTCAGAATTTCGATGAGAACATAGAAACATAGAAAAATAGAAAATAAGTGCAGGAGTAGGCCATTCGGCCGTTGAGCCTGCAACACCATCCAATGAGTTCATGGCTGAACATGCAACTTCAGTACCCAATTGCTACTTGCTGGCATTGCCCCTTGATCCCCCGAGCAGTTGGAACTATATCTAACTCATTCTTTTATATATTTAGTGAATTGACCACAACAACATTCGATGGGAGAGAATTCCACAGGTTCACCACTCTCTGGGTGAAGAAGTTTCTCCTTATCTTCGTCATAAATGGCTTACCCCTTGTCCTTCTACTGTGACCCCTGGTTCAGGAATTCCCCAACATTGGAAACATTCTTCCCACATCTAACCTGTCTGAAACCGTCCCAATTTTAAACGTTTCTATGAGACCCCTTTCATTCTCCTGAACTCCAGTGAATACAAGCCAGTTGATCCAGTCTTTTTGATATGTCAGTCGCGCCATCCAGGAATTAGTCTGGTGAACCTTTGCAGCACTCTCTCAATTGCAAGAATGTCCTTCCTCAAGTAAGGAGACCAAAACTGCACACAATACTCCAGGTGTGGCCTCACCAAGGGCCAGTGCAACTGTAGTAACACCTCCCTGCCCCTGTACTCGAATCCCCTCGCTATGACGGCCAACATGCCATTTGCTTTCATAACCGCCTGCTGTACCTGCATGCCAACCTTCAATGGCAGATGTACCATGACACCCAGATTTCGTTGCACCTCCCCTATTCCTAATATCTCACCATTCAGATAATAGTCTGTCTGTCTGTTTTACCACCAAAGTGGATAACCTCACATTTATCCACGTTGTATTGCACCTGCATGCATTTGCCCACTCACCTAAACTATGGGTGCACCCTGCCGCCTCTTCACTTCCTCCTCATAGCTCACAACGTCAGCCAGATAAGTGCCGTCGGCAAACTTGGAGATATTACACTCAATTCCTTCATCTAAATCAGTAATGTGTATCGTAACGAGTTGGGGTCCCAGCATTGAGCCCTTTGGCACTCCACTAGACACTGCCTGCCATTTTGAAAAAGACCCGTTTATCCCAACTCTCTGCTTCCTATCTGCCAACTACATCTCTTTCCACGTCAGTACATTCGCCGCAATATCACGTGCTTTGATTTTGCTCAACAATTTCTTGTGTTAGACCTTCTCAAAAGCCATTATATGTCAAAATACACCACATCCACTGGTTCTCCCTTGGCCACTCTCCTCGTTACATCTTCAAAGAATTCCAGAAGATTTGTCGAGGGAGATGTCCCTTTCATAAATCGATACTGACTTGCACCAGTTCTGTCACTGCTTTCCAAATGTGCTACTATTTCATCCTTAATAATTGATTCCAACATTTTCCCCACTACTGATGTCTGGATAACCTGTCTATATTTAGCAGATTTCCCTCTCCCTCGCGTTTTAAAAAGTGCCGTTACATTAGCTGCGCTCCAGTCCATAAGAACTGAAGCAGAGTCTATAGACTGTTGAAAAATGATCACCAATGCATCCACTATTTCTAGGGCCACATCATTATGTATTCTGGGAGGCAGACTATCAGGCCCCGGCAAATTACCGGCCTTCAATCCCATCAATTTCCCGAACACAATTTTCCGCATAATCAGGTTAGCCTTCAGTTCGACCTTCTCACGAGACCCTCGGTCCCCTAGTACTTCCAGAAGTCTATCTGTGTCTTCCTTCATGAAGGCAGAACGAAAGTATTTGTTCAATTTGTCTGCCATTTCTTTGTTCTCCATTAAACTTCACCTGAATCCGACTGCAAAGGACCTACATCAGTCTTCGCTGATCTTTATCTCTTCAGATATCAGTAGAAGCTTTTGCTGTAACATTATTGCACGCGTCCCTTATTTCTTATTTCAAGCTGTCCCCAAACTCACTGCAACTGGTTGTTGGTCTGCACACAACTCCACGAGCGTTTTGTGCCCTTTGGTATTCCGTAGCTCCACCCACACTAGTTCCACATCATCCACGCTGTTGTCCTTCCTTACTATTGCTTTAATTTCCTCTTAAAACAGCAACGGCACACCGCCCCCTTTCTTTTATGTCTATCCTTCCTAAATGTTGCGTACCCCTGGATGTTGATTTCCCAGCCTTGGCTAACCTGGAGCCATGTTTCCGTGATGCCAATCGTTATCTGCTATCTGCGCAGTTAATTCTTCTACTTTATTCCGAATACTCCTCACAGTGAGGCACAGAGCCTTCAGGACTGATTTTCGAATGCACTTTGCACCTTTGAAATTTTGTTGTTATGTGGCACTTTTTGCCTTTTGCTTGTTTGAGTGGTTTCTGCCAACCGACAATGGAGTTCAGAAGATTGAGAGGATATCTTATTGTAAATTAAAAGAAAATGATTGGAAACGACAAACTGGATGCAGAGAATTTAGTTCAACATTGAGTTAACCAAAACTATGGGAGATCGTCTTACAATACGGGGTCGCCCATTTAAAAAGGAGATGAGGAGCAATTTCTGCTCTCAGAGTGTTGTCATTCTATGATATTCCCTGCCCCAGAGATCTGTCGAGACTCTTCATTGAATATATTTAAGGCAAAGATGGACAGAGCTTTGAGCGATTAGTGAGCAAAAGAATAATGATGAGCGGAGCTGAGCCAATAATCTTAATCAATAGCAGAGCAGGTTCAAGTGTTTAAATAGTCCAGTTCTAATCCAATTTCTTATCTTAATTGCAGTCAGCAGGATTTGAATCTGCGCAGGGAAACCCCAGTGGATTTTTAGTCTATCAACTTAACCACTCGGCCACGCCTACTGGATCTCTGTCTCTATAAATATTGCGCAGGCAAGACTCAATCATCCCTCTCTCTGCAGCAGAAGGGCACATCTTCCCTAAACCATTGGAAGAGACAATCTTCTCTTGCCGTATTGTTACTTTTCTGTATTCATCCAGATAATTTTTTTATCAAGCTGCACCAAGAAACAGAAGTAAAATCTGATATCATTAAAATGCTGATTCCACGTCGGGGAACTGAACCCTGCTCTCTCGCGTGACGGGGATACTCAGCATTACACTAACGAGGAAACGACGGTAATGGAATCTGTCAGTGCAGTAATCAAGCTGCAACCAGAACTGGACACAGTGAGAAAGAGACTAACTAATTGAGCGACAGAGACAAACCAAGAAGCACCGAGACGCAGATCACGAGATGGTGACAAAATGAGAGAGAAAGATAGACAAAGACCGACAGACAGACTGAGAAGGAGACAGGCAAACTGAGAATGACAAAGCCTCAATGCTGGACTTCTTTGACACCGTGAGAAAGAGACGAACTAATTGAGAGACAGAGGCAGGCAAGTAGCGAGAGACAGACAGCGCGATAGAGACAAAGTGAGAGAGAGAGATAGACAAAGAGCGAAAGACAGAATGAGACGGAGACAGACAGACTGAGAGTGACAAAGACTCAATGCTGGAGTTCTTTGATGATGCCACGAACAGGTTGGATCAGGGGGCACCAGTGGATGTGGAGTATTTAGAGTTACAGAAGGCATTCTTATGTGTATCTATAAAGCTTGCACACCTATTTTCCGCTCCCAGCATCCCTTGGGAGCACTGTAAATAAGCCGGCCCCTAAGGCCTGTTCCTCACTCTGGAGTGTCTTAATAAAGAGTGAGGTCACTGTTACTTTAACCTCCCTGTGTGCAGTCTCATCTGTGTTAGGAAGATAATAACGAATCCAACCCAAAGATGCAGAAAACTGTGGGAATCCTTGAAAAGTTCTCGGAGGGTGAGGACCTGGAAGCCTATGTCGAACGGCTGTACCAGAACGTTGTAGCCAACGAGCTGGATGGAGAAGAAAGCGCTCCAAAAAGGAGAACAGTTCTCCTCACGGTCTGCGGGACAGCGACCTGCAGCCTCATGAAGAATTTTCTGGCTCGAGTGAAACTCACTGATAAGTCGTATGAGGAGCGGTGTACAATAGTTAGGGAGCATCTTAACCCGAAGGAGAGCCTGCTAATGGCGAGGTATCGGTTCTACACGTGCAGCAATCTGAATGTCAGGAAGTGGCGAGCTACGTCGCCGAACTAAGGCGATTGCAGGACAATTGACATTGATGGCTGCGTGGAGCAGATGCTCAGTGATGATTTTGTACTGGGCATTGGTCACGAGACCATCCTCCAAAACCTTTTACACTCGTGTCACTGACCCTCAGTAAGGCATTTGCGATTATGTCCACCAATGAAAACCCCAAAACAAATCACTCAGCACAAAAGTGCGAGCAATGTTCATAACATAACTGTTTGCGAGCAGAAATATAAAGGGCAGAAACGACGAGTCTGCAACTGTCAGCAGGCCTCAGATGAACCAGATGACTCGAGCTCCACAACCAAGGATGAATGCAAGGCAATTAACAACTTGTTGGCATTGTGGAGGCTTCCACTCAGCATATTCATGCCGCTTCAAAGGGTATGTTTGCAAGAGCTTTGGAACAATTGGGGCACCTTCGACGAGCTTGCAGACGAGCTGCAAGCTCTGCAAAGCCTGTTACCCACCAAGTGGCAGAGGTGGATTGGTCTACAGTGGACCAAACAAATTTCGAGCCTTAGAGAGAGCAGGCAGATGATGACGTATTCTGGGTGCACACATTTCCGACGAAATGGCGACCTATCATGAAAAATATAAAATTGGTTGGCTTACCGGTAGCCATGGAACTGGTCAATGGCACAAGACAATCCATCATGAATAAACCGATGTTTGAGAGACTGAGTTGCAAGAAGGCACTCAGAACAACCCTGAGCTCCATTCACACGAAACTGAGAAATTACACCAAAGAGCTCATCATTGTCCTGGGCGCCCTGTGGTAAAGTCACGTCCAAGAGCACGGTGCATGAACTGCCGTTCTGGATTTTCCCGTGCGATGGCACCGCACTGCATGGAAGCAGCTGGCTGGGCAAAATCTGCTGGAACTGCTATGACATCCGAGAGCTATCACATGTCGATGAGGCCGCATGTACCCAGATTCTTAACAAATTTCCTTCCCTTTTTAAACCAGGCATTGGAAACTTTTCAGGGGATAGGGTGCAGATCCACTTGGTCCCAGAGGCACGACCCATTCGCCACATCGTGCGAGAGATACCTCGCAAGATGAGGGAGAGAATAGAAGTCGAGCTGTGCAGGCTGCAATGCGAGTGCATCATCTCTCCAGTGGAATTCAGCGATATGGCCAGCCCGATTTTTCCAGTACTCAAAAGTGATGGCACAGTCAGGATCAGCGGCGATTATAAAGTAACTATTAATCGTTTTCGCTGCAGAAACAATACCATTTACCTAAGGCAGACGACCTATTTTTGACACTGGCAGGAGGCAACTCATTCACCAAGCTCGACCTGACTTCGGCTGAAATGATGCAGAAGCTGGAGCATTCCTCGAACGGGCTCACCTGCATCAACACGCACAAGGGACTGTTCATCTACAACAGATGCTCATTTGTAATTCGGTCGGCTGCAGCGATCTTCCAGAGAAACATGGAGAGCCTGCTCAAGTCGGTACCACGCACTTTGGACTTTCAGGATGATATTTTGGTCACGAGTCGGGACACCGTTGAGCAAATAGAAAATCTGGAGCTGTTCGTTCAGCGACTGGATCGCATAGTGCTGCGGCTGATGAGGTCGAAATGCGTCTTCATAGACACAGAAGTGGAGTTTATTGGGGGAAAGATCGGTCCGGGCGCCATTCGGCCCACAGACGCCAAGACACATGCTATCAGGAAATCGCGCAGCCCACAGAACGTCACAGAGCTGCGGTTGTTCCTGGGACTCCCTAGTTATTTTGGTACCTTCGTACTGGGGTAAGCAATCTCTCAGAACCTCTACATATGTTATTGCGAAAAGGTGCGAACTGGGTCTGGGGAAAAAAAAACAGAAACATGTTTTGCTCCATAAAGCTGCATGTACTATATAACCCGTGTAAAAGACTTGTGCTAGCATGTAATGCATCGTCATATGGGGTCGGGTGTGTATTGCACCAAGTTAACGTTGCACGGAAGTTGCAACCTGTCGCCTATGCATCCAGGAGCTTGTGCAGGGCCGAGATGGCCTACAGCATGATTGACAAAGCGGCATTAGTTTGTGTGTTCAAGGTAAAGAAAATGCATCAGTACCTGTTCGGCCTTCAATCTGAGATGACAAGCGATCACAAGCCCTGTTCGCTAAAAACAAGGGGATAAATACTCATGCCTTAGCCTGCATACAAAGGTGGGCACTCGCGCTATCATCGTATAACTATACCATCCGCCACTGGCCAGGCAACGAGAACTGTGCAGATCATCCCCGTCGGCTACCATTGCCCATTACGGAGGTGAAAATGGCGCAGCCTGCAAACTTGTTGATGGTGGCGCAGCCCGCAGACTTTTTGATGGTCATGCAAGTGTTTGTAAATGATAACTCACCTGTCACGGCCTACCAGATTAGAATTTGTATCAGCCAAGATCCTTTGTTGACCCTTGAAAAAACTGTGTACTGCATGGGAGCTGGGCCAGCATCCCCGCTGAAATGCAAGAGTTAATCCAGCCGTTCCAACGGGGAAAGGACCAGCTGTCGATTCAGGCAGACTGCCTGTTGTAGAGTAACTGTGTAGTGCTACCCAACAAGGGCAGGGACATATTCATATCCGATCTCCAAAACACCCAGCCGGGTATATTAATGATGAAAGTGATAGCCATATCCCACGTGTGGTGACACGGTATCGACTCTGACTGAGAGTCTTGTTTACAGCAATGCAGCGTGTGTGCTCAGTTGAGCAACGCGCACAAAGAGGCACCACTATGTTTGTGGTCCTGGCCCTCTTCAGACCATGGTCGAGGAACCATGGCGAATATACGGACCCGTTTCTTGGTAAAATGTTCCTGTTGGTAGTGGATGCTTTTTCAAAATCGATTTAACATGAAATAAGGTCGGGAAGCACGGGAACCGCCACCATTGAAAGTCTGATGGCCATGTTTGCCTCCCATGGCCTGCCTAATGTACTGGTCAGTGACAACGGTCCATGTTTAACCAGTGCCGAATTTAAAGCATTCATGACCCGCAATGGGATCAAACATGTAACCTCGGCCCCTTTTACACCAGAAGCCAATGGCTGCCAGCGTTGGCAGTACAAACAATCAAACAGTGCCTTAAACAAATCACAGAAGGCTCACTCCAAACCCGCCTGTCCCGAGTACTGCTCAGCAAGCGCACGAGATCTATCTTGCTCCCAGGCGTGCCCCCGGCTGAGCAACTCTTGAAAAGGTCACTTAAAACCAGAATCACGTTAATTCACCCCAATCTTCATGATCAGGTAGAGAGCAGCCGGTAGCAACAAAATGTAAATGATGGTCGCGTCACGGGAAGTGGATCAGAACGACCCTGTGTTTGTGCTAAACTATGGACATAGTCCCATGTGAAACGCAGACACCGTGATAACTAAAGAAGGGAGTAGGGTATTTGTAGTCAAACTTGATATTTGATAAATTTGCAGAAAGCAGGTGGAACAAACGAGGTTGCGGTTCACAGACTGCCCTGAACAACCTCCAGCAGGTATCACCTTTTCAGAGACCACAAGACACACCCAAAGGATGAATGACACCGCCCCGGACCAGGAAATTAAACCCAATGACGCCCAACAGCCCAGCAAGGCCAGGCTCACCCAGCACGCCAGCCCAGTGAGGGCACAGCCAACACACCAGAACAGACATTTTCAGAGAGTGAGTTCCAAACCCCAACAAATATCTGGATGAACAATGGTCCCTTCAAATCGCCTTTAACCCTGACACTAATTACTTTTAATCTACGCCTTCGGCTTGTTGAGCACTTCGCTATGGGAAATAGGCCCTTTTGTTTAACTATTTTCAGGACCAACCTAATTTTCTACACCTCAATGCTGTGTCGCCTTAGCGTCCTTTCTTCCAAGGAAAACAAACACAGCCTATCCAATCTGTTCTCATTGATAACCTTCTCCACTCCTGGCAACATCCTCTTAAATCTCCTCTGTAACGTCGCCAGCACAATCACGTCCTTCCTTTAATGTGGAGAGCAGAACTGCACGCAGTGCTGAAACTGTGGCCTAACCAGAGTTTTCTACAGTTGAAGCATAATCCACTTGCTCCTCTCTCCCATGCCTGTGGCAATAAAAGCAACTATTCCGTATGCCTTCTTCACCACATTAGCTACCTGGCCAGCTACCTTCAGGGATCTTTTGGACAGGCACTCCCACGTCCCTTTTTTCATCGACTCTGCTCATTGTCCGACCATTTAACATGTATTGCCTCTTCTTATTAGCCCACCCCAAATGCACGATTTCAAACGTCTCTGGATTAAATTGCATTTGCCACTGTTCTGCGCAGCTGACCAGTTGATTGATACCTAGCTGCAGTCCCTAGCTTTCTTCGTCATTAGCAACCTCTCGCCTATTTTAGTATCACCTGAAACATTCTTAATCATAACCCCTATATTCAAGTTTAGATCATTGATGAATACCATAAAAAGCCAGGGACCTAGCACTGAGCTCTGCGGAAACCCACTGGAAACATCCTTCCAATCACGAAAACACCCATCAAATATTACCATTTGATTCCTTCCTCTGAGCTTATTTTGGATCAAGTTTGCTATTTTGCCCTGCACCCCATGGGCGTTTACTTTCATGACCAGTCTGTTATGTGGGACCTTAGCGAAAGCATTTGCTGAAATCCAGACAAACAACATCATACACACTGCTTCATCGAACCTCCAGATCACCTGTTCCAAAAATTCAATCAAGTTTGTCAAACGCGATCCTCCCTTAAAAATTCTGTGCTGTCTATCCTGTGTCTTTCGAAATGTAGAAAATTTATAATCGTTAAATATTATCCTGCTTTCACGGGAATACATCATGAATTGACCGAAGATCTTCATTTGCACAATTAAAGAAATGCAAACTGATGGAGAGTCCATAATTTAATAATTTGTCTGTGCTCTGCAAGTTAACTCTGAAACCATAAGCCATTTGAGAAACTGCGCGTTGGTATTCGGCTTCAAAATATTCATTGCGGGTAACCTGTACATGAGACTGGGAATACAGTGAGATAGGTGCTGGAGCAAGGGACTGGATATTGTTTCACAGCAAAGCAAATATACATTCTAGATGTATAACTTCTGTTGCGTATCTGTAAAAAATGCACTCCCCCTGATCCGCCAGAAGTGGTGCAACCCGTAAAGCCACAAGGGCTCCCAGCATCCCTTGGGAGCACTGTATATAAGCCGGCACCTCAGGCCTGTTCCTCACTCTGGAGTGTCTTTATAAAGACTGAGGTCACTGCTACTTTAATCTCCCAATGATCAATCTCATCTGTGTTAGTAACACAATAACTGGCGATGAGTATACAAATTCAACGCAAAGATGCAGCAAACTGTGGGCATCCTGCTGCAGTTCTCGGAGGTTGAGGACTGGGAAACCTATGTCAAACGGCAAGACCAGTACATTGTAGCCAGCGAGCTGGACGGAGAAGGAAGCCCTGCCGAAAGGAGAGCGGACCTCCTCTCGGTCTGCGGGGCACTGACCTACAGCCTCATGAAGAATCTTTTGGCTCCGGTGAAACCCACAGATATTTCGTATGAGGAGCTCTGCACACTGGTTCGCGAGCATCTTAACTGGAGTGAGAGCGTGCTGATGGCAAAGTAACGATTGTGCACTTGCCAGCAATCTGAAAGTTAGGATGTAGCGAGCTTTGTCAACGAACTAAGGCGACTTGCAGGACAATGTGAGTTTGATGGATACCTGGAGCAAATACTCCGAGACTTTGTGTACTGGGCACTGGCCAGGAATCCATCCTCCGTAAACATTTTACGGTAGCGACACCGACCCTCAATAAGGCCATTGCGATAGTACAGGCGTTTATTTACACACAGTGATAACACCGAACAAATCTCGCAGCACACAAGTGCGAGCAATGATCATAAATTAACTGGAACTGTGATTGCGACCAGCAATGTACAGGGCAGAAACCACGAGTCTGTAACTGCCAGCAGGCTTAAGGTGACCCAGCTGACTCAGAGTCCGCAGCAAAGGATGAAAGCAAGGCTTGTCACACCTTGTTGGAGTTCTGGAGGCTTCTTTCAGCCTATTCATGCCGCTCCAAAGGTTATTTTTGCAACTGCTGTGGAACAATGGGGCACATCGAACGAGCTTGCAGACGACCTGCAAGCTCTGCAAAACCTGCTAACCAATACATGGCAGAGGAACATCGGTCCATGGTGGTCCGAATTAATTTCGTGCCTCAGAGAGAGGAGGCATATGCCGAAGTACACGGGGTGCACCATTTTTCGACGGATTTTCCACCCATAATCATGAATGTAAAATTGAATGGCTTACCCGTAGCCATGGAACTGGACACCGGCGCTATCCAATTTCTTCAAGAATTAAAAGATGTTTGAGAAACTGTGCAACAACGCACTCAGTCAAGCCCTGAGCCCCATCCAAAAGAAACCGATTATGTGCAGCAAAGAGGTAATCACTGTCCTTGGCAGCGCCATGTTCAAGTTCACCGACGAGGGCACGGTGCATGAACGGCCACACTGGATTGTCACTGGCGATGGCCACACAATGCTTCGAAGAAGCTGGCTGGGCAAAGTCAGCTGGAAATTGGATGATATCCGACCGCTATCAAATGTCGACGAGACCTCATGTAAGCAGGTTCTTAATGAATTTAATTACCCTTAGAGCCAGGCATTGGAAACCTTTCCGGGGCGAAGGTGCGGATACACTTGTTCCCAGAGACACGATATATTCAGCCCAAGGCGCGAGTGGTACCTCACAAGATGAGGGAGAGAGTGGAAATCGAGCTGGACAGGCTGCAACGCGAGCGCAACATCTCCCCAGTTGAAGTCAGCAAGTGGGCCAGCCCGATTGTTCCCGTACTCAAAAGTGATGGCACGGTCAGTATTTGCAGTGACAAAAAATAACTATTAATCGGTTCTTGCTACAGGACCAATACCCGCTGCCCAAAACAGACGACCATTTTGCGACGATGGCAGGAGGCAAGTCTTTCACCAAGCTCGACCTGACTTCGGCCGACGTGACGCAGGAGCTGGAGGATTCATCGAACCGCCTCACCTGCATCAACACGCACAAGGGACTGTTCATCTGCAACAGATGCTCGTTTGTAATTCGGTCGGATGCAGCGATCTTCCAGAGAAACATGGAGAACGGACTCAAGTCGCTACCACGCACTGTGGTTTTTCCGGACGCCATATTGGTCACGGTTTGGGTCATCGTCGACTACCTACAAAACCGGGAGGAGGTCCTCCAGCATCTGTATTTCGAAGGGATCCGGCTGAAGAGGTCAAAATGCGTCTTCATGGCAACAGAAGTGGAGTTTTTCTGTAGAAAGATCGCGGCTGATGGCATTCGACCCACAGACGCCAAAACAGAGGCTATCAGAACAGCGCCAAGCCACAGTATCTCACAGAGCTGCGGTCGTTCCTGGGACTCCTCAACTATTTTGGTAACTTACGACCGGTGTTAAGAACCCTCTTAGAGCCCCTACATGTGATTTTGCATAAAGATGAGAAGTAGGTATGTGGAAAAAAAAAAGTAATTGCTTTTGTGAAAGCCAGAATCATTTTATGCTCCAACAAGCTGCTGTTGTATAACCTGTGTAAAAGACTTGTGCTGGCATGTGATGCGTCGTCGTACGGCGTCGGGTGTGTATTACAACAGGCTAACATTGCAGAGAAGTTGTACCCTGTCGCCTATGCATCCAGGAGCTGGTCTCAGGGCGACAGCATGATTGAGAAAGAGGCATTAGTGTGTGGGTTTGGGTTAAAGTAAATGCATCAGCACACGTTTGGACTCAAATTTGAGCTGGAAACAATCCACTCATATCGCTGTTCGCTGAACAAACGGGGATAAATACTAATGCCTCAGCCCGCATACAAAGATATCAGCGTAAAACAAGACCATCTGCCACAGGCCAGGCACCGAGAACTGTGCGGATGCACTCAGTCGGCTATTATTGCCTACCACGTGGGTGGAAATGGCGCAGCCTACAAACTTGTTGAATGTGGCGCAGCCCGCCGACTTGTTGATGGTCATGGAAGCATTTGAAAATGACAAATCACCTGTCACGGCCTGCCAGGTTAGGACTTGGACCAGCCAAGATCTTGTGCTGTCCCTTCAGGCAGACTGACTGTTGTGGGGTAAACTCGTAGTGCGACACAAAACGTACAGGGAGACGTTTATCTCGGAACTTCACGGCACACACTCGGGTATAGTAATACATAGAAACATAGAACATAGGTGCAGGAGTAGGCCATTCGATCCTTGGAGCCTTTACCGCCATTCAATGAGTTCATGGCTGAACATGAAACTTCAGTACCCCCTTCCTGCTTTCTCGCCATACCCCTTGATCCCCCGAGTCGTAAGGACTTCATCTAACTCCTTTTTGAATATATTTAGTGACTTGGCCTTCACAACCTTCTGTGGTGGTGAATTCCACAGGTTCACCACTCTCTGGGTGAAGAAGTTTCTCCTCATCTCAGTCCTAAATAGCTTACCCCTTATCCTTCGACTGCGACCCCTGGTTCTGGACTTCCCAAACATTGGGAACATTCTTCCTGCATCTAACCTGTCTAAACCCGTCAGAATTTTAAACGTTTCTATGAGGTCCCCTCTGATTCTTCAGAACTCCAGTGAATACAAGCCCAGTTGATCCAGTATTTCTTACCAGTCTGGTGAACCTTCGCTGCACTCCTTCAATAGCACGAACGTCCTTCCTCAAGTTAGGAGACCAAAACTGTACACAATACTCCAGGTGTGGCCTCACCAAGGCCCTGTACAACTGTAGCAACACCTCCCTGCCCCTGTACTCAAATCCCCTCACTATGAAGGCCAACATGCCATTTGCTTTCTTAACCGCCTGCTGTACCTGCATGCCAACCTTCAATGACTGATGTACCATGACACCCAGGTCTCGTTGCACATCCCCTTTTCGGAATCTGTCAGCATTCAGATAATAGTCTGTCTCTTTGTTTTCACCACCAAAGTGGATAACCTCACATTAATCCACAACATTATACTTCATCTGCCATGCATTTGCCCACTCACCTACACTATCCAAGTAACTCTGCAGCCTCATAGAATCCTCCTCGCAGTTCATACTGCCACCCAACTTAGTGTCATCGGCAAATTTGTAGATACTACATTTAATCCCTTCTTCCTAATCATTAATGTACAATGTAAACAGCTGGGGCCAGAGCACAGAACCTTGCGGTACCCCACTAGTGCCTGCCTGCCATTCTGAAAATTACGCATTTACTCCTACTCTTTGCTTCCTGTCTGACAACCAGTTCTCAATCCATGTCAGCACACTACCCCCAATCCAATCTGCTTTAACTTTGCACATTAATCTCTTGTGTGGGACCTTGTCGAAAGCCTTCTGAAAGTCCAAATATACCACATCAACTTGTTCTCCCTTGTTCACTCGACTGGAAACAACCTCAAAAAATTGCAGAAGCTTTGTAATGATGAAAGCGATAGCCAGATTCCACGTGTGGTAGCCCGGTATCGATAGTGACTTAGATTCCTGTGTCAGGCATTGCCGCGTGTGTGCACAGTTGAGCAACGTGCCGAGATAGGCACCACCAAGTTTGTGGTCCTCGCCCTCCAGACCACGGTCGAGGATCTATTTTGGCTATGCATGCCCTCTTCTCGCTCAAAAGTTCCTGGTGCTGGTGGAAGCTTTTCAAAATCGATTGAATCTGAAATTGTCATATATCTGTTCAGCCATGGACTCATTGAATGGCGGTGCAGGCTAGAAGGGCCGAATGGCCTTCTCCTGCACCTATTTTCTATGTTTCTATGTTTTTATCTCACATTACTCGATATAACTTTATCTTACCATGCTGTACATGACATTAACTGGATATGAACTGTAACAATAAGCATACCTCACCACCAGTGGTGCACTTCCAGGAGACACTCCATACCTGTTCCACTGAGGAAAATAAAAGGAGGTCTTAGGCAAGTGCAGCACTGTAGAGCTGGAATAAAAGGTGCTGGTCCTGAGTGACGTTGACTTCAGCGTGTGTCTCGTGTAAGTTAGTACATTAGAGTCAGGCCATAACAGTGGCGACGAGTTACAGGATCACATAATACACAGATTGGCTACCAAAACAACTCAGATGAGAAATACAATGCTGTAGACAATTGGGATCACTTTATTGAAAGGTTCCAGCAAAGCTTTGTGACCAAAGACTGGCTGGGCGACGATAATGCAGACCAGAGAAGAGCCCGTCTCTTCACCAGCTGTGGCTCGAAACATATGCTTCAATGAAATAGATGCTGGCACCCGAGAAACATGCAAGCAAATCGGTTGTGGAGTTGAGAACACTGGTGATAGACCATCTGAAGCCAGTTAGCATCCTACTCATGGCCAGACACAGGTTCTACAAGGACAGAAGCTGTGTGTGAAAAGCATACCCGACTTCATGGCGGAACTTCGGATGTTGGCTAGTTCATGTGAGTTCCCCGAAGAATTAAGGAGAGAAGAACTGAGAGAATTTTTATTGAAGGAATAGGCCACGCAGTCATATTCCCAAGTTTATAGAGACTAAGAACTTGAATCTAGAGGCATTAGCATTGGTCGCACAGACGTTCTTGGCAGGCGAAGAAGAAACGAGGCTGATCTATACTTCCGGCACGACAATCAACGAGGCATCGGAACAAGGGGTTCACAATGTGAAACAAACCGCAACCCCCACACACAGGCAAACGCACATAAGCAGGCCTTCAACAGCAGAAAGTGGGGGCAGAAACCATCAATGTCAAGGGCCACATGAACACCGATCACACCTCATGAAGCCACAATGCGACCAATCAACAACAGATTGATAGATGCTCAAGGGAGATCAGCCAGACGCTTTGGAAACAATGGAAATGCTGTGACATGAGAACCTAAGAATTAGGAACAGGAATAGGCCATCTAGCCTCTCGAGCCTGCTCTGCCATTCAAAAAGATCATGGCTGATCTGGCCGTGTATTCAGCTCCACTGACCCGCCCGCTCCCAGTAACTCTTAATTCCCTTATTGGTTAAAAATCTATCTATCTGTGATTTGAATACTTTCAATGAGCTAGCCTCAACTTCTACTTGGGCAGCGAATTCGACAATTCACAACACGCTGGGAGAAGAAATTCCTTCTCTGTTCGGTTTTAAATTGGCTCACCCATATTTTGAGGCTGTGCCCCCGAGTTCTAGTCTCCCCGACCAGTGGAAACACCCTCTCCGCCTCTATCTTGTCTATCCCTTTCATGATTTTAAATGTTTTTTGAACATCACGCCTTATCCTTCTGAACTCCAACGAGGAAAGACCCAGTCTAATCACTCTATAATCATAAGGTAACCACCTCATCTCCGGAATCAGCCTAGTGAATAATCTCTGTACCCACTCCAAAGGTAGTGTGTCCTTCCTTCAGGAAGGTAATCAAAACTGCACGCAGTACTCCACGTGCGGCCTCACCAATACCCTACACAGTTGTAGCAGGACCTCCTTGCTTTTATAGTCAATCTCTCTCGCAATGAAGACCAACATTCCATTCGCCTTCCTGATTACCTGCTGCACCTGCAAACTAACATTTTGGGATTAATGCACAAGGACCCCCAGGTCCCTGTGCACTGCATCATGTGTAATTTCTCCCCTTTCAAAAATATTTCCTTTTACTGTGTTTTTTTCCAAGGTTAATGACCTCACATTTCCGACATTGTATTCCAACTGCCAAACCTTAGTTCATTCGCTTAACCTATCTAAATCTCTTTGCAGCCTCTCTGTGTCCTCTACACAACCCGCTTTCCCACTAATCTTTGTGTCATCTGCAAATTTTGTTGCACTACACACTGTCCCCTCTTCCAGGTCATCTATGTATATTGAACACAGTTGTGGTCCCAGCACCGATCCCTGTGGCACACCACTAACCACCGATTTCCAACCCTAAAAGGAACCATTTATCTCGACTCTCTGCTGTCTGTTTGCTAGCCAATTTTTTTTATCGATGTTAATACATTTCTTCTGACTCCACGTACCCTAATCTTATGCAGTAACCTTTTGTGTGGCACTTTATCGAATGCCTTTTGAAAATCTAAATGCACCACTCCATCGGTATACCTCTATCCACCATGCTCGGTATACCCTCAAAGTATTCCATTAATTAGTTAAACATGATTTCCCCTTCAAGAATCCATGTTGCGTCTGCTTGATTGCACTCTTCCTATACAGATGTCCCGCATTTTCTTCCTTAATGATAGCTTCTAGCATTTTCCCACCTACAGATGTTAAACTAACCGGCCGATAGTTACCTGCCTTTTGTCTGCCCCATTTTTTTAAAATAGGCGTTACATTAGCTGCTTTCCATTCCGCTGTTACCTCCCCTGAGTCCAGAGAATTTTGTAGATTACAACGAATGATATAACTTCTGCCATCTCTTTTAATCCCGAGGATGCATTTCATCTGGACCAGGGTAATTGTCTACCTCGAGTCACATTAGCCTGTCCAGCACTACCCTCCTCGTGATCGTGATTATCTCAAAGTCCTACCTTCCCACATTCACGTAACCAGCAATTTTTGGCATGGTTTAGGTGTCTTCCACTGTGAAGACCGAAGCAAAATAATTGTTTAAGGTCTAAGCCATTTCCACATTTCCCATTATTAAATCCCCCTTCTCATCTTCTAAGGCACCAAACTTTACTTTAGTCACTCTTTTCCGTTTTATATATTGGTAAAAGTTTTTACTATCTGTTTTTATATTTTGCGCAAGTTTACTTTCAAAATTCATCTTCCCTTTATTTACTGCATTCTTCGTCATTCTTTACTGTCGTTTACAATTTTCCCAATCTGCGAGATTCCCACTAAACTTGGCCACCTGAACCGCATTGGATTTTAATTTTATACTGTTCTTTATTCCCTTGGTTATCCACGGCTGGTTATGCCGTCACTACCGCCCTTCTTTTTCACTGGAATACAATTTGTTGAGCACCACGAAAGAACTCCTTAAAAGTCATCCACTGTTCCTCAATTGTGCCACCGTTTGCTCTGTGTTTCCAGTCTTCTTTAGCCGACTCTGCCCTCATCCCACTGTAGCCCCTTTGTTTAAGCATTGTACGCTTGTTTGGACACGACTTCCTCACCCTCAATCTGTATTACAAATTCAACCATACTGTGATCACTCATTCCGAGAGGATCTTTTACTCGGAGATCGTTTATTATTCCTGTCTCATTACACAGGATCAGATCTAAGATAGCTTGCTCCCTTGTAGGTTCTGTAACATACTGTTCGAAGAAACAATCCTGTATACACTCTATGACTTCCTCCTCAAGCCTACCCCGTGCGATTTGATTTGACCAATCGATATGTAGGTTAAAATCCCCCATAATTCCTTTTTCACATGCCTCAATTATTCCCTTGATTATTGGCCGCCCCACCATGAAGTTAGTATTTGGGGGACTATAAACTACGCCCTCCAGTGACTTTTCCCCCTTACTATCTCTAATCTCCACCCACAATGATTCAACATTTTGTTAATTCGAGCCAATATTGTCTCTCACAAATACCCTTATATCATCCTTTATTAACAGAGCTACCACACCTACTTTCCCTTCTTGTCTATCTTTCCGAATTGTCAGACCCCCCTGTATGTTTAATTCCCTGTCTTGGCCACCCTGCAACCACGTTTCTGCAAAGGCCACCAAATCATACCCATTTGCAATGATTTGTGCGGTCAAATCATTTACTTTATTTCGAATGCTGCGTGCATTTAGGTAGAGTGTTTTAATACTTGTTTTTAAACCATGATTTTTAGTTTTGACCCCTCCTGCAGCCACTTTATATTCATATATATTGTCCCTTCCTATCACCTTGTGGTTTGCACTTACCCCAGTGCTACTCTGCTCTGTTGTCTCCTGCCTTTTGCATTATTTCTTGGGGTCCTGTTCCCCTGAGCTCTCACCAATTCTAACTAGCTCAGAGACCTCTCCTGGGTTATGAATACTCCTTGCATTAAGGCACTGAGCTTTCATGCTTGCATTTTTATTACACTTTGACCCTTTAGAATTTTGCTGTACAGTGGCCCTTTTTGTTTTTTGCCTGGGGTTTCTCAACGCTCCACTTTTACTCATCTCCTTTCTGTCTTTTGCTTTTGTCTCCAGTTTGTTTCCGTCTGATTGACAGCATTGGTTCCCATCCAATGCCATATTAGTTTATCTCCTCCCCAACAGCACGAGCAAACAGTCCCCTCGGACATTGGTTCCGGTCCTGCCCACGTGCAGACCGGCTGGTTTGTACTGGTCCACCTTCCCCAGAACCGGTTCCAATGCCGAAGGAATTTAAATCACTCCCTTATGCACCACTGCTCAAACAAATATTCATCTGAGCTATCCCGCGATGGCTACTCTGACTCGCACGTGGCACTGGTAGCAATCCCGAGATTACTACTTCTGAGGTCCTACGTTTTAATTTAGCTCCCAGCATCTTAAATTCGATTCGTTGGACCTCATCGCTTTTTTTTACCTGTATCATTGGTACCAATGTGCACCACGACAACTGGCTATTCACCCTCCCATTTCAGAATGTCCTGCACCCGCTCCGAGACACCCTTGGCCCTTGCACCAGCGAGGCAACATACCATCGTGGAGTCCCGGTTGCGGTCGCAGAAACGCCTATCTATTCCGCTTACAATTGAATCCCCTATCACTATTGCTCTCCCAAACTTTTTCCTACACTCCTGTGGAGCAGAGCCTGCCATGGTGCCATGAACTTGGCTGCTGCTGCCCTCCCCTGATGAGTCATCCCTCTCAACAGTACTCAAAGCGGTGTATTTATTTTGCAGGGGGATGACCGCAGGGGACCCCTGTACTACCTTCCTTGCATTGCTGTTCCTGTTGGTCTTCTATTCCCTAACTGCTGTGGACGATTCGGCTGCGGTAAGACCAACTCGCTACACGTGCTACTCATGTCATTCTCAGCATCGTGGATGCTCCATAGTAAATCCACCCTCAGCTCCGATTCCGCAACGCGGACCGTCAGGAGCTGGAGATATCTGGGAAGGCCATCAACCAGGGTGTGTCGATTTCAGCATGCCGTTTGCAGTAACTGCAACTGCACAGGACCTCTGGCCCGCATGTGCAGAAAAACAGTAGCTCGGCTGGTATACGAATTGGAAGGGTCGGAAAGCAACAAGAAGGCGGTTGGAACAGTGCACGGGACGCCGAGGTACAGCGGGTTAACACAATCAATGTCCACTGTTCTCACACCAAGAGGCCTCCAATTATGATGAGGGTTCTACTCAAAGGGATACCCGTCAATATGGAACTGGACACGGTTGTCAGTCAATCCCTCATGAGCGTTCAGCAATTTGAACAGCTGTGGCCGCATAAAAGCAACAGACCAAAACTCACAAATGTCGACACCGAACTAAGGACCTATACTAAAGATATCGTCCCAGTCCTTGGAAGCGCCATGCACTCAGTCACACACAAAGGGATGGTGAACGACTTTCCATGTGGATTGTCCCCGGAGATCTCCCAGCCCTCTTGGGGAGAAGTTGGATAGCAGAACTTAATTGGAAATGGGATTATTTTCACGCCAAGTTGTCAACGGAACGGACTTCCTGCTCAACAGTTCTAAGCCTTTTTGAACAACTCTTTCAGCTAGGTGTGGGCACCTTCAAAGCGGCTAAAATTAGAATCTACATAACACAAAATGCCAGACCAGTCCATCACATGGCGAGAGCTGTGCCTTATGTGATGAGGGAAAAGATTGAAAACGAACAGCACCGGCTTCTGCGGAAAGGCTTAATATCGCCCGTGGAATTCAGTGACTGGGAAAGCCCCATCGTCCCCGTCATAGAGCCTGATGGATCCATGCAAATCTGTGGGGATTACAAGTCCACCATAAGCAGATTCTCCCGACAGGACTAATACCCGCTGCCCCGAGCGGAGGGCATATTTGCCACATTGGCTGGAGTTAAACTTTTCTCAGAACTTTACCTCACATCTGCGTATATGACGCAAGAACTGACCAAAGAGTCTCAGCTACACACCACCATGAACACACTTCGAGACCTTTGTGTGGACAATCGATGCCCATTCGGCATCAGGTCGGCCGCTGATATTATCCAGCGCAACATGGAGACTCTGCTCAAGTCCATGCATGCGACGGTTGTGATTCAAGATGATATACACATCACGGGCAGGGACATCGGCTCTCCTCTTCGCAATCTTGAGCAGTACGAAGTCGATTGGCTCGGGTAGGCCGAAGAGTTAAGAGATCCAAATGTCTGTTTCTCACGCCGGACGTTGACTTTTTTGGGCAGAAGATTTGCCGCTGATGGAATCCGCCCAACCGAATCCAAAACCAAATCGATCCGCCTGGAACCCAGGTCCCGGAATGTCTCGGAACTGTGCGCCTTTCACGGGCTACTCAGTTACTTTGGGAAATTTATGCAGAACTTGAGCACGCTGCTGGAGCCTCTCCATGTGCTGCTCAGAAAGGCGTGCGATTGGTTTTGGTGGGACGCACAAGAATGCGCCTTCAATAAGGCATGCAACCTTCGATGTTCCAAGTGTTTTTATCGCCTTTTTTGACCCAGGAAAACGGTTAGTCGTGACGTGCGATGCGCAACGTACGTGGTCGAGTGCGTTTTACATCACGCAGCATGTCAATGGTGCGGGTAAATTGCAGCTCGTTGCTTATGCCTCCAGGTCACTTTCGTGGGCAGAGTGCGAGGACGGTATGGTTGAGAAGGAGGCGCACGCATGCGAATACAATGTCAAAAAGATGAACCAATATCATTTTGGGGCCAAGTTTGCGTAAGAAACCGACCACAAACCCCTCATGTCCCTACTATCCGAGTGCAAGGCAATCAACGCCAACGCCTCAGCGCGCATGCAGCAGTTTGCAATCATGCTGGAAGCTTACGACTACAGGATAAGGCACAGACCAGGCACAGACAACTGTGCCGACGTGCTTAGCAGGCTACCCGTGACGACCACAGAAGGTTCCGATGAACAGGACTGTGAGATGGTCATGGCAATCAATGCCTTTGATTCTGCAGGTTCGCCCATGAATGCTCAACAAATCAGATCCTGGTCGACCCCACGTTATCTCTAGTTAAAAGATGCGTTTAAACCAGTGACTGGGTTGAGGCTCTCGATGCCTGCCCCGAGGAGATCAAACCCTTCTATTGGCGCATGCTTGAACTCTCACCACAGGCAGACTGCCTGATGTGGGGCAGCCGAGTAGTTATGCCCTTAAGAGGCAGGGGTGCATTTGTCCGAGAGCTCCATCGCGAATCCCCGGGGATCGTCCTTATGAAGGCCATAGCCAGATCTCATGTCTGGTGGCCTGGCATTGACGCAGATTTGGAGGACTGCGTCCGTCAGTGCACCATTTGTGCCCAACTCAGTAATGCCCCAAGCGAGGCCCGCCTAAGCCCTTCGTCCTGGCCTACCAAACCGTGGTCGCGGGTGCATGTAGACTATGTGGGCCCATTCATGGGCAAAATGTTCCTCGTAGTCGTTGATGCATTTTCAGAACGGATCGAGTGCAGCATTTCGAACTCGAGCATCACCTCCACCACTGTGGAGAGCCTTAGAAGCATGTTTGCAACGCACGGCATTCCTGACATATTGGTCAGTGCTAATGGTCCGTGCTTCACCAGCGCAGAATTTCACGATTTTATAGATGACCACGGTATAAATCACGTTAAAACGGCCCCTGTCAAGCCGGCTTCCAGTGGCCAGGTGGAGCGATCAGTGCAGATCATTAAACAAGGCATGCTCAGTATCCAAGGTCCACGCTGCAGAGCCACCTGTCAAGACTGCAGCTCGCATGCAGATCTCATCTGCATTCGTTGACTGGGGTTCCCCCCGCGCAACTATTGATGAAACGAACCTTAAAGACCAGGGTCTCGTTAATCCTCCCAGACATGCATGAAATTTTTGAGGCTTAGCGTCAAAAGCTAACTGATACCATGACCGAAATTTGAGGGGAGGTGGAATGAGATAGGGGTCAAAGTCTTTCTGCTAAACTATGGCCAGAGTCCCAAATGGCTTGCAGGGACAGCAACAGACAAAGAGGGAAAAAAGCTACTGGTTGGACAAATGGACAATGGCCAAACCTGCAGGAGGCATGTAGACCAAGTAAAACGTAGATTCACTGATAACACTAAAGAACGAGAGGCACACTACAATGTGGAATTCACATCTCACCTGGTGTCCAGACAGGTGGAACAACGTGAGGAAACGCCAGTCTCAACAGACAGCCAAGATGAGATACCAGCAATGATACCAAACGAAACAGACAGCCCAGGCGAGATACCAGCAATCACACCGAAAGAAAAACTGGCAACAAGGCAAACAACTGAACAACATCTAAGACGCTGCAAGCGACAGCGCAGTCCACCTGAGAGACTGAATCTATAAAGGCAATAAGACCTTGGGGCAGGTTGATGTCATGTATCTCACATTGCATCTGGATATGACCTGTATAAGCATACCTTACCACCAGAGGTGCACTTTCAGGATACACTCCATACCTGTCCCACTGAGGTATATAAAGGGAGGTCTCAGGAAAGTGCAGCACTGGAGAGCTGGAATTATAGGTGCAGGTCCTGAGTGACATTTCCTTCAGCATGTGTCTCGTGTAAGTCGGGACATTATAGTCAGGATTTAATAGAAATAATGTCGGCAAGCACCACCACCGCCACCATTAAAAGACTGAGGGCAATGTTTGCCACCCACGGCCTGCCTCGCATACTGGTCATGACAACGAGCCATGTTTCACCAGTGACGAATTTAAAGAATTCGTGTTCCGCAATGGGATCAAACATTTCACTCGGCCCCATTTAAACCAGCCTCAAATGGGCAAGCAGAGCGTGCAAAACAAACAATCAAACAGAGCCTTAAACGAGTCACAGAAAGCTCACTCCAAACCCGCCTGTCCCGAGCACTGCTCAGCTACCGCACGAGACCACACTCGCTGACAGCGGTGCCTCCGGATGAGCTAATCTTGAAAAGGACTCTTAAAACCAGACTCTCGCTGGTTTACCCAAACGATGTGATCAGGTGGAGAGCAGGCGGCAGCAACAAAATGTAAACGATGATCGTACCACTGTATCGCGGGAAATTGATCTGAATGACACTGTGTATTTTATAAATTATGGATATGGACCAAAGTGGATCCCGGGCACGGTGTTCGCTAAAGAAGGGAGTAGGTTGTTTGTAGTCAATCTTAACAATGGACAAATTTGCAGAAAGCATTTGGACGAAACGAGGCTGCGGTTCACAAATTGCCTTGTACCATCCATAGCAGACACCGCGATTTTCGAGCCTACAACACACACCCAACGTATCAACGGCTCCACCATGGACCAGGAAATCGAACCCACCACGCCCAGCAGCCGAGCAAGCCCAATCTCACCCAGCGGCCCTGCAGGGCCAACAACACGCATCCCCAGCAAGGGCACAGCCAACACACCAGAACAGATATTTGTACCGAGGCGGTCCACCAGGGAAAGAATGCCTCCAGACCGCGTCACCTTGTAAATAGTTTTCAATTTGACTTTGGCGGGGTAGTAATGTTGTGTATCGGTAAAGCATGCACTCCTATATTCCGCCACCAGGGCGTGCATCCCCTTAAGTACCAATGCATCCGAGCATCCCTTGGGAGCACTGTATATTAGCCGGGACCTAAGGCCTGTTCCTCACTCTGGAATGTCTTAATAAAGACAGAGGTCACTCCTACGTTAAACTCCCGGTGTTCAGTCACATCTGTTTTAGGAACATAATAACTTCGAAAAGAAAAGTGACTCCAACAGTCAGAAAGAAGATCAAATGGTGACACCCGTCTGCAAAAAATTCCTTTCACAAATATTTCTCTGTCCGAAACTTCACAAAAAAAAATGTTCCTTTCAAAGTCATTAAACCCGAATTTTCGCGCACCCGAATATTCTGAATCAGATGCCTCAAGTTGTGCCGACTCAATGCATGTTCCTTTGCAAAATTCTCCTTCCATGCACACTATTACATGTGCCACTAACTTATAGAATCACAGAATAAGGAAATGGTTACAGCATGGAAGAAAGCCATTCGGCCTGTCCAGCCCATGCAAACACTGAACTAGCCCCACAGCCCCGTCCTTTACCCGGAGCTGTGCATGTATTTCCCATAAGGTACTTATCCAACTCACTTTGGAAAGATAAGATTGAGTCTGCCTCCACCGCCCTTCAAAGCAGTGTATTCCAGTTTCTAACCACATGCTGCGAAATGGCCACCTCCTGTTTCTATGTATAAAGTCTGAGAAACACGAGAACAATTCCTGCCACACTCAGAACCTTGCTAAATATAGTAAATACAGCATCTTCATTCTATCCTCGTGACACAAGCTCCTGAAGTGTAGGCCAGCTGTTTAGGTTGAAGCTCTGGTTGTGCTTCCAACACTCCTGCTGCCACAGCGTTTCCGTACTGTAGAGGTTATCACATTTGTCTAACTCGCGGAAGGACCCCGTGTGGAAACATTTTGCAAAAGTGTTCGATTAATGTTTAGAAAAAATTTAATAATTCATATTAGTGGTTCACGATTAACAGAGTGCAGTGTCTCACGACGCTGTTGCATTTGCAGATTTCTCTGTACAGTTCTGAACACACTAAAACTCTACGCAGTGTCTCTCACTCCCTCCCGATTCGAGCCCTGAAGGTGGCGAAAGCCCAAGTGAAGGCTGCACATTTGGTGCATTCAGTACAGCTGTGATTGATATTAAATGATCCTGCCGCGCGCCTCACTTCACAATAGAAAATCAAAGCCACGAAGAAACCCATCGACTCATCGTTCTTCCCCAGCTCCAGAATAACTGAGGGCGGGACGAGTCCGAACATTCCAGCTCTCTCCAAGCAGACGCTGCTGGCGGAATGCGGCGAATTCTGCCTCAAACAGCCGTCTACTGCCCTTCACTGAGCTGCAAAACGCTTCGGTTCGAGCCAAACCTCCCCGTACACGGAACAGCAGCCTCATAACACACTTAATCTCAGTTTCTACAATTCGAGCACCAGCTTGCACGAACATTTTTTCACTGGAAACACCTTTAATTCGCTGATCACCTCGGTTTGAATCATGAAAGTAATGCTAACCGACAATTATATAATCTTAGAAGTTTACAGCATGGAAGGAGTCCTTATCGGCCCATCACATCCACACCGACGAAGAAATGTCCAGTTTTAGGTGTATAACCCTGCACGTTATTGCATTTCAATGCACATCCAAGAACGTTTTAAATGTGGTGAGGGTTTCTGCCTCCACCACACGTTCAGGCAGTAAGTCCAAGAAACGCACACACATCTGGATGAAGAATGTTCCCTTCAAATCCCCTTTAACCATTATACTAATTACTTTTAATTTATGCCCCCTGGTTGGTGACCCCTCTACTATCGGAAATATGCCCTTTTAATCAACATTATCAAGGCACCTCCTAATGTTATACACCTCAAAGCTGTCGCCCATCATCCTCCTCTGTTCTCAGGAAAACAAACCCAGACTATCCAATCTTATCCTCATGGCAAAGTTGCTCGACTCCTGGCAACATCTACGTAAATATCCTTTGTACCCTCTCCAGCACAATCACGTCCTTCCTTCAATGCGGTAATCTGAACTTCACGCAGTACTCCAACTATGGCATAACCTGAATTTTTCCACAGTTCTAGCATACCCCACTTGCTGTTCTGCTCCTTCCCTCTGCCAATCAATGCAGCTTTTCCGTATGTCTTCTCAACCAACTTGCTGGCCAGCTACATTCAGGGAGGTGTGGACATGCAATCCCTGTTCCCTGTTCCCTATGTTCCTCTATATTTCTCGATGTCCTACCAGTTCATGCGGCTTCCCTTTCCTTGTTAGCCCTCCACAATTGCACGATCTCACACGTCTCTGGATTAAATTCCATTTGCCACAGTTCTGCCCACCTTTCCAGTTGATTGATATCTGCCTGCAGTCTCCAGGTTGCTTCTCCATTTTCAACTACACTGCCTAATTCACTAACACCTGAAAACGTCTTAATCATAACCCCTATATTCAAGTTTAGATCATTGATAAATACCAGAAGAAGCAATGGATCTTGCACTGAAAACTGTGGAACTGCACTTGAAACCTCCTTCCAGTCACAAAAACACACATCAAACATGACTCTTTGCTTCCTGCCTCTGAGCCAAATTTGGCTCGAATTTGCCACTTTGCCCTGGGCTTTTACTTTCATGACTAGTCTGCCATGTGGGACCTTAGCGAAAACATTAATACAATAAATATTCACTTCATCATATGCACTACTTCATCGAATCACCTGGTGACGTCCTCCAAAAATGCAATGAAATTAGTTAAACGCGAATCTTCCTCAACAAGTTGTGCTGACTGTCCTGATTAACCAGTGTCTTTCGAAATGTAGAACATGTATAATCGTTAAATGTGATCCTGCTTTCACGGGAAAACATCATTAATCAACTGATGATCTTCATTTGCTCAACGAAAGACATGTTAACTGAAGGAGAGTCCTCAATACAATAACTTTCTTTGCTCTGCTATTTACCTCATAAACCCTAAACCATTATAGGCACTGGGCTTTAGTGGTATGCTTCAAAATGTTCATTGCTCATAACGTGTATTTGAGGCTGGGGAAACAGTGAGATAGAGTGTAAAGCAAGGTACTGGTTATTTGAAACAGCAAAGAAAATATACATTCTGGAAGAACAACATCGAAAAGAAATTTGGCCACAACAGCCAGAAAGAAGATTAAATTCTGAGTCCCTTTCAGGAAATAATTCCTTTCCAAAACATATCTCTGACCGAAACTTCACAAAACAAAATAGATGCATTTAAAGTCATTAAACCCGAATTTTCGCGCAACCGAATCTTCTGAATCAGATGACCTTAGTTGTGCCGCCTCAATCCTTGCACACTATTAAATGTGCGAATAAATTATGTTATCACACAATAAGGGAATGGTTACAGCATGGAAGAAGGGCATTCGGCATGTCGAGTCCATGCCAACTCTCAACTCGTCCCACACCCCGCTCATTTACCCGCAGCTGGGCAATGTTTTTCCTTAGGATACTTATCCACCTCCGTTTGAAAGATAAGATTGAGTCTGCCTCCACCGCTCTTTAAAGCAGTGTATGCAAGAATCTAACCACTTGCTGAGGAATGGCCACTCCTATTCCTATGTATAAAGCCATAGAAACATGGGATCAATTCCTGCCACACTCAACACCTTGCTAAATATAGCACCGTCATTCTATGCCCACAGCACAAGCTCCTGAGGTGTGGTCCAGCTGTTGAGGTTAAAGCGCTAGTTATGTTGCCAACGCTATTTCTGCCTCAGCATTTCCACAGTGTAGTGGTTATCACTTGTGCATAACACGGGCAAGTTCACCGGTTCGAAAATAAGTGGAAGCGTTTTGCAACCGTGTTCAATTAGTGATTGGAAAAAAATGAATAGTACATATTAGTGGTTCAATATTAACATAATGCTGTTTCTCACGACGCTGTTGCAGTTCAGCTGTAAGAGATTATTAAAGGATCCTGCGGCGTCACCTCGCTTCACAACAGAAAATCAAAGCCACAAACAAACCCATCGTCGAATCGCTCGACCCCAGATCCAGATTGAGTGAGGGCGTGACGAGCACCAACATTCCCGCACTCTCCGCTCAGACGCTGCCAGCAGAAAGCAGCGAATGCTGCCTGCAACAAAGGTTTACCGCCCTTCACAGGGCAGCAAAATGTCACGGTTCGAGACAAAGCTCCACGTACACGGAACAGCAGTCTCATAACAATCTAAATCTCAGTTTTCTGAGGTCGAGCCCCAGATTGCGCGATCATTTTTTCATGGAACCAACATTAATTCGAAGATCGCCTCTTTTTGCATCATGAAAGTAATGCGAACCGAAAATTATATAAGCATAGAACGTTACAGCATGGAAAGAGTCCTTTTCGGCCCATCGTAACCACACCAGCGAACTGGTGTCCAGTTTTAGGTGTGTATTCCTGCACCTAACTGCATTTCAAATTCACATCCAAGTAATTTTGAAAGGTGATGAGTGTTTCTGCCACCAACACACTGTCAAGCAGTGACTTCCAGACCCCAAAAACATCTGCATGAAGAATGTTCCCTTCAAATTGCCTTTAACCCTTTAACGAATTACTTTTAATTTATGCCCCATGGTTGTTGACCACTCTACTATTGGAAGTTGGCCCTTTTAATCAACAATATATTTGCCCCTCCTAATTTTGTACACCTTACGGCTGTCGCCCATCAGCCTCCTCCTCTGGTCCAAGGAAAACAACACCCAGCCTATCCAATCTGTCCTCACAGCAAAGTTGCTCCACTCCCGGCAACGTAACTCTCCTCTGTACCCTCACCAGCGCAATCACGTCTTTCCTTCAATGATGTGACCAGAAATGCACGCAGTGCTCCAGCTGTGGCCTAACCACAATTTTATACATTTCAAGCATAACCCACTTGCTCATCTATTACATAACTCTGCCGATAAATGCAACCATTCTGTATGCCTTCTTAACCAACGTATCCAACTGCAGATTAATGTGCAAAGTTAAAGCACATGGGATTGGGGGTAGTGTGCTGACATGGATTGAGAACTGGTTGTCAGACAGGAAGCAAAGAGTAGGAGTAAATGGGGACTTTTCAGAATGGCAGGCAGGTACCGCAAGGTTCTGTGCTGGGGCCCCAGCTGTTTACACTGCACATTAATGATTTAGACGAGGGGATTAAATGTAGTATCTACAAATTTGCGGATGACACTAAGTTGGGTGACACTGTGAGCTGCGAGGAGGATGCTATGAGGCTGCAGAGTGACTTGGATAGGTTTGGTGAGTGGGCAAATGCATGGCAGATGAAGTATAATGTGGATAAATGTGAGGTTATCCACTTTGGTGGTAAAAACAGAGAGACAGACTATTATCTGAATGGTGACAGATTAGGAAAAGGGGAGGTGCAAAGAGACCTGGGTGTCATGGTACATCAGTCATTGAAGGTTGGCATGCAGGTACAGCAGGCGGTTAAGAAAGCAAATGGCATGTTGGCCTTCATAGCGAGGGGATTTGAGTACAGGGGCAGGGAGGTGTTGCTACAATTGTACAGGGCCTTGGTGAGGCCACACCTGGAGTATTGTGTACAGTTTTGGTCTCCTAACCTGAGGAAGGACATTCTTGCTATTGAAGGAGTGCAGTGAAGGTTCACCATCTGATTCCCGGGATGGCGGGACTGACCTATCAAGAAAGACGAGATCAACTGCGCTTGTATTCACTGGATTTCAGAAGAATGACAGAGGACCTCTTAGAAACGTTTAAAATTCTGACGGGGTTAGACAGGTAAGATGCAGGAAGAATGTTCCCAATGTTGGGGAAGTTCAGAACCAGGGGACACAGTCTAAGGATAAGGTGGAAGCCATTTAGGACCGAGATGAGGATGAATTTCTTCTCCCAGAGAGTGGTGAACCTGTGGAATTCTCTACCACAGAAAGTTGTTGAGGCCAATTCACTAAATATATTCAAAAAGGAGTTAGATGAAGTCCTTAGTACTAGGGGAATCAAGGGGTATGGTGAGAAAGCAGGAATGGGGTACTGAAGTTGCATGTTCAGCCATGAACTCATTGAATGGCAGTGCAGATTCGACGGGCCGAATGGCCTACTCCTGCACCTATTTTCTATGTTTCTATGTTTCTATGTTTCTATGTTTCTAGTCAGCTATCTTCAGAGATCTGTGGACATGCTATCGTAGTTACCTTTGTTCCAATAAACTCCTCAATATCCTACCAGTTGATGTATATTCCCTTTCCTTGTTTGCCGTCCACAAATGCACGATCTCACACATCTCGGCAATAAATTCCATTTGCTACTGTTCTGCCCCCTTACAGTTGATTGATATCTCCCTGCAATCTCCAGCTTTCGTCTTCAATATCAACTACGCTGCCTATTTCACTATCACCTGAAAATTTCTTAATCATAACCCCTATATTCAAGTTTAAATCATTGATAAATACCACAAAAAACAATGGACCTCGCACTGAAAACTGCAGAACCCTTGGAAACATCCTTCCAGTCACAAAAAAACCCATCAAACGTTGCCCTTTGCTTCCTGCCTCTGAGCCAAATGTGGAACCAATTTGACACCTCGCCCTGGATCGCATTGGCATTTATTTTCATGACCAGTCTGTCATATGGGACCTCAGCGAAAGCATGAATAAAATCAATATTCACTACATCATACGGACTACTTCAACGACACATCTGGTGAACTCCTCCAAAAATGTCAAACGCGAACCTTCCTTATCATATCGTGCTGACTGTCCTGTTTAACCAGTGTCTTTCGAAATGTAGAAAATGTACAAACTTTCAATGCTATCCTGCTTCCACGGGAAAACATCATTAATTAACTGATGATCTTCATTTGCAAAACTAAAGCAATTTTAACTGAAGGAAAGTCCTTAATTGAATAATTTTCTTGTGCTCTGCAATTTACCTCTTAAACCATAAACCATTTTAGACATTTTGCTTTAACGGTGTCCTTCATCATGTAAATTGCTGCTAACATTTACATGGGACTGGAGAAACTTTGAGAGAGAATTTCGAGCAAGGGAATGGTAATTGTGAACCACCAAAGAAAATATACATTCTGGAAGAAGTACATCGACAACAAATGTTCATCCCAACAGCCAGAAATAAGATTAACTGCTGAGTCCCTTTCTGCAAAAAATTTCTTTCCCAAACATTTCTCCGACCGAAACTTGACAAAACAAAAATGATGCTTTTAAAGTCATTAATCCCGAATTTGCACGCACCGGAATCTTGTGAATCAGATGCCTGTAGTTTTGCCGAAACAACCCACGTCCCTTTACAATATTCTGTTTTCATCCACACTATTAAATATGCCACAGTCTAATGAAAATATTACAGCACGGAAGAAGACCATTCGGCCGGTCGAGCCCATGTCAGCTGTCAAGTAGTCCCACTCCTCTGTCATTTGCCTGCACACGTGGATTTTATTTTTTTTGAGATACATATCCAACTCCCTTTTGAATGATATGATTGACCACTTATAAGAAAGGAGGGGGAGAGAAAACGGGTAATTATAGACGGTTTAGTCTGACATCAGTAGTGGAGAAAATGTTGGAATCAATTATTAATGATGAAACAGCAGCACATTTGGAAAGCAATGATGGGATCGGTCCAAGTCAGCATGGATTTATGAAAGGGAATTCTTGCTTGACAAATCTTATAGAATTTTTTGAGTATGTAACTGGTAGCGTGGACAAGGGAGAACCAGTGGATGTGGTGTATTTGGACTTTCAAATTGCATTTGACTGGGTCCCACACAAGAGATTGATGTGCAAAATTAAAACACATGTTATTGGGGGTAATGTACTGATGTGGATAGAGAACTGGTTTGAAGGAAGGAAGCAGAGAGTCGCGATAAACGGGTCCTTTTCAGAATTGCAGGCAGTGATCAGTGCGGTACCGAAGGGCTCAGTGATGGGACCCCAACGATTTACAATATACATTAATGATTTAGATAATGGAATTTAGTGTAATATCTCCAAGTTTGAAAACAAATGGAACATAGCTGTGTGGTAGTGTGAGCTGTGAGTAGGACGCTTAAAGGCTGCAGGATGAAGTGGACCGGTTCTGTGAATGGGCAAATGCATGGCAGGTGCAATATAATGTGGATAACTGTGAGGTTATCCAATTTGATGGAAAAAACCCGAAGGCAGAATGTTATCTGAATGGCGGCAGATTAGGAAACGGGTAGCTGCAGCGATACCTGGGTGCCATCGTACATCAGCCATTGCATGCAGTTTCAGCAGGTGAGGAATAAGGCAAGTGGTAGGTTGGCCTTAATGGCTGGGGGAATTGAGTAGAGGAGCAGAGAGGACTTACTGAAATTGTACAGGGCCTTAGTGATGCCACACCAGGAATATTGCGTTCAGTTTAGTCTCCTAATCTGAGAAAGGACGTTCTTGCTATTGAGGGAGTGCAGCGAAGGTTCACCAGACTGATTCCCGGGTTGGCAGGACTGACATACGAGGAGAGACTGGATGGACTGCGCCTTTATTCACTGTAGTTTAGAAGGATGACAAGGCATCGCATGGAAACATATAAACTTCTGATGGTCCTGGACAGGAAGATATAGGAAAAATGTTTCCGATGTTGGTGAAGTCCAGAATCAGGGGATATCAAGTAAGGATAAGGATTAGAACTGAGATTATGGAGAAACGTCTTCACTAAGAGAGTGTAAACCTGTGGAATTCCCTGCCGCAGAGAGTTGTTGCACACAATTCATTGGATATATTCAAGAGGGACTTAGATATGACACTTACGGCTAAAGGATTCAAGGGATATAGAGAGAAAGCAGGAAAGGGGTACTGACGTGAATGATCAGCATGCTCTTATTGAATGGTGCTGCAGGCTTGAAGGGCCGAATGTCCTCCTACTGCACCTATTTCGTGTGTTTCTATGTTTCCTTGTTTCTATTCAGATGTTTGATAGCATTCATGTAGGAGCTGACAGAAATCAATACATTGCTGTCTGTCGCTCTTTGAGTAAAGAGAGAATCAGCTGCTATACCACTACGGCCATGTTAGTCTGAAAAAGTCTACTCTCGGAGGCGAGGCATACTAAAGACCGGTAGCTATTTGCAATGAGACCGACTGTGAATACCAGGTACAATAGACTTTTGCTGCCACCACAGTCTGCTCACAATATTCACACTGGCTTCAACCAATAAACGAACAGTTTGCTTCTCACCCTCGCCTTATTTTTCCAAATCTTTGCTGCCCATTCTCCTGCTGCCATAAAAAGTAAAGGACGTCCACACAAAACCAAACAAAATACACAGCAACAAAGTAACCGAGCAAAACAACACATGCAAACCAATACTTCCTTGACAACGAAAGCTTCCTCGACCAAACTGAGACATTGTGCTATAATTATCACATGTTGCTTATTTCTGCAAGAAAGTAGAGACACGTCTGATTAGTACTTGCTTAGGAGTCTCAATACCAGGTGCACTATGCGTTTCGAATTAATATATGTTGTCGCTGCCTTCATTCAGCACTCCATTTGAATTTCAATCCTGCGCTTTCAACAACTCTCTCTGTCGCTCTCGCTCTCCCTCTCCCTCTCGCTATCCCTTTCGCTCTCTCTCTTTCTCTCTCCCTTTCTCTCTCTCTCTCTCTCTCTCTCTCTCTCTCTATCTCTCTCTCTCTTCTCTCGCTCTCTATCTATCTGTCTCTCCCGATCTCTCTATCTCTCTTTATCTCGATCTCTCTTTCTCTCTCTCTCGCTCTCTCCAATAGCCTCAGGCCTGATTTGTAATTGCAATGTAGGCTCTGGCTTATTGTTTTTAAATGTTAGCGAAAGAGGACGCGAAGATAGACAGAAAACAAGGAGGTAAGGCAGGTAAAAGGAAACGTAAGATGTGCAAATGCTTCTGAGCTGTTCGACAGCATTCAAGTATGAGCTGACAGAGAGCAATAAGCTGCTGTCTGTCGCTCTATGTGTCAAGAGAGAGCCAGCTGTTAGATACCTACAGGCATATCCGTCCGAAATATCTGCTTTCAGATGCGAAATAGAGTAAGGCCTGGTTAATACTTGGAAGGGAGACAGACTCGGAATGTCAGGTGCTGTCGACACGTGCTGCCATCATAGGATGTTCGCAACATTCACACTGCCGTCAAACAATCAACAAGCTGTTTGCTTCTCACTCCTGCAATGAATTTCTCTCTCACCCTCTGCCCTTATTATTCCAATCATTGCTGCTCATTCTTCTGCTGCCATAGAAAGTCACCGGGGTCCAAACACAACTAAACAAAAGATACAGCAACAAAATAACCGAACAAAACACAGAGAAACCATTAAGTCCTTCTCATCCAAAACATCCAAGATCAAACTCAGACATTGCGCTATAACTACCATATCGTAGCTTATTTCTCTAGCCAAATAGGGACAGGTCTGATTTGTACTTGGATAGGATTCTTAATACCAGGTGCTCGGCTTTTACTTTTAGTCGAGCTTGATGCTGCCTTCATTCAGCACTCCATTTCTTGTTATTTACTCAGCTTTTTTTACAACTCTCGCTCTCGCTCTTGCACTCGCGCTCTATTCTCTCTCCAATAGCAACATACCTGAGTTGTACTTCGCAGTGGAGGCTCGGGCTTGAACATTGTGAGTGTATTTGCGAGAGATGGCGCGAAGAGAGATTGAAAACAAGGTGAAGCGGCATGTAAAAGAAAATGTAAGAAGTACAAATTCTTCTGAGCTGTTAAATAGCATTCATGGAGGAGCTCACAGGAAGCAATTAGAGCTGTCTGTCGCTCTTTGAATAAAGAGAGAGCCAGATGTTGTAGCGCTACGGCCATGCCAGTCTGAAAATATCTGATCTCGGATGCGAAGGAGCGTAATGCCTGATTTTTACTTGGATTGGAGACCGACTGCAAATACCAGATGCTGTAGACTTTTGCTGTATCCACAGGCTATTTGCAACTTTCATACTGCCGTCAAACAATCAACAAGCTGTTCGCATTTCCCTGCTGCATTATATTTCTCTCCCACTCTCTCCCTTTATTTTTCTAAATCTTTGTTGCTCATTATCCTGCTGCCATCGATCTTCAAGAGGGTCCACACAAAACTAATGAAAAAACAGTGCAACAAAATAACCGAGCAAAACAGCACACATAAACCATCCTAGATCAAACTAGCCACTTCTGTCCCGAGCCGAAGGAAGCCCGTACCGGCCGCTGCTGTCCCTGTCCGAAGGCCCACCGGCTAATCAGAAACATCATCAACATTAACATTGCCCCAAAACAGTGAGTAAAGCAGATGCAGTTCCATAAAGATTTAATGATGTGGCACTTCGCGACCATGCGAAGAGATCCATATACAGCCAGCGCCTCACAGCCAATCTCACGTGCCTTGATGACCCTGAGATGCTGAATCCCCATAGCGCTTGGTCTGCCCATCCAAGCTTCTGTATAAAGTATCTGTGAAGAGACACTTCGTCACTCAACCGGAAAACAAACAGACTGGTTTGAAGAAAATGATCGAAGAACTAATAAATTCAAAGCACAAAACATTTCTGAGCACAAGCAACAGTCCAACAAGGGAGCGGCAAAACAACGTTAGATACGGCTGAAGGCTATGGTCCAACAAGAAACCGGGTCCTAAAGAACAGGTGGTGGATGGAGAAAGCACACGAGATAAAACAACTGGTCGATAGCCACGATATGCGAGGATTCTTCGGTGCAGTCAAGGTCCAAACTCCTAAAGCCCCAACCCTCTCCTGGCCAAGAACGCGGAAAAACTCATCAAGGACACCGATGCTGTCATGGCCCGATGGAACGAACACTTTGAAGATCTCCTCAATCGGGATCTGCCTTTGCCTCGAGTGTTCTCGATTCCATCCCGCAGAATGCGACCCACCATCAATTCAACTCCAACCTTGCACGCGGTAGGTTAACCATAAAACTGCTTAAGAATAACAAGGCTACGGGTGCGGATGGATTCCGTGCTAAGTAGTTAAAATATAGCAGAGAGTCGCTGTTGGCGCAGACACATGAACTCATCTCTCTCGTCTGGAGGGAGGAGAGCATGCCGGGAAATCTGAGAGATACAGTGACTGTGACCATTTTTTTAAAAGGGAGACAAGTCCAACTGTGGCAACTGCAGGGGAATCTCCCTGCTTTCATCGACTGGGAAAGATGTTGCCCGAGTTCCCCTCAATCGTCTTCTCCCAGTGGCTAAGGAGCACCTCCCGTAATTACAATGCGTATTTCTCCCCTACGGGGCACAACAGACATGATCGTTGCAGCGCGCCAGCTGCAGTAAAAATACAGAGAGCAGCGTCAATCCTTATAGATAGCCTTTTTCGATCTTACAAAGGCCTTTGACACTGTCAATCATGAGGGTCCATGGAGCGTCCTCCTCCGTTTCGAATGCCCCCAATATTTTATCAAAATCCTTCTCTTGCTTCACGATGACATGCAGGCCATGATCCTTAAAAATGGATCCATTACAGGACCAAATGACCTACGCACCGGGGAAAACCTAATCGATCCACCTCTCTTTTCAATCTTCCTCGATGCAACGCTCCACCTCTCAACCAACTCGCTCCCAGCTGGATTGGCATTAAACTAAGAACCAGTGAAAAACTGGTTAACGTACGCTACCTCCAACCCAGGTCCAAGATCACGCCAACATCCATCATTGAGCTGCAGTATGTGGACGACGCCTGCGACTGTGTACATTCAGAAGCTAAAGTCCAGGATATAGTCAATGTATTCACTGAGGCATATTGAAGCTTGGGCCTTTCGCTTAACATCCGTAAGACAAAGGTCCTTCACCAGCCTGTCATCGCCACACAGCACTGCCCTCCGTGATCAAGATCCACTGCGCAGCACTGGACAACGTGGAACATTTCCTAAATCTCGGGAGCCTCTTATCACCAAAGGCAGACATTGATGTGGAGATTCAGCATCGCTTTTGGTGCACAAGCGCAGTCTTCGGCTGCCACCGTAAAAGATTGCTTGAAGACCAGGTCCTCTAATCTACCATCAAACCAGTGGTCTAGAGGGCTGCAGTAATACCCGCCCGCCTGTATGGGTCAGAAACATGGACGATGTACAGAAGGCACCGCAAGCCACTGGCAATATTTTAACAACGATGTCTCCGCAAGATCCTGCAAATCTCCTGGGAGGACAGGTGCACCAACGTCAGTGTCCTCGACCAGGCTAACATCCCCACTATTGAAGCACTGACCACACTCGATCCGCTTCGCTGGGCAGGGCACAGAGTATGCATGCCAGATACAAGATTCACTAAGCAAATGCTTTATACGAAGCTCCTTTATGCTAAACGAGCCAAATGAGGACTCTGGAAACTTTGTAAGGACACCCTCCAAGCCTCGCTGGTAAATGTGATAGTATCACTGACACTTGGGAGACACTGGCCGCAGACCGCCCGAGGTGGAGAAAGTCCATCAGGGATTGAGCTCTTCGAATCTCAATGCAAAGAGCATAAATAGGCCATGCGCAGGCAGCAGAAAGAGCGCGCGGCAAACGAGACCCCCTCGACGAATGTCTGTCTGTCCCACCTCTAACAAGGTCTGTGGCTCACGTATCGAATGGTCCAGCAATCAAAGAACTCCCTTTTTGAGCGGAAGCATGTCCTCCCCCATTCCGTGGGATTGCCGATGATTGATTGATTGTGATCAATTTGGGACATTGTGTTATAACTGCAACATCGTAGCTCATTGCTGCATCAAAGTATGGTCAGATCTGATTGGACTTAGAAAGGAATCTTAATACCAGGTATACTATGCTTTTCCTATTAGTCGAGGTTGTCACTGCCTTCATTCAGCACTTCACTGCTGTTCGTTCCTGCGCTTTCTACAATTCACTCGCTCTCCCTCGATCTCTCTCTCTAATCGGCACAGGTCTGATTTGTACATAGCAATGGAGCCTCGGGTATAATTAATGAATAATTAAAGATACAACTGTCCCTCAGTAACTATATTATTATTTAATTCATCCTGAAAAAGGTTATCGGTTATTTAACGGTGGTAAAATGATTTATATTAGCTGCATTTCATCACTTTTATAAGGTTTTGAATTTAAATGTTACAAAAGTTATCGCCCTGACCTGGAATCGAAGCTGTTTTTCGGTGGTATAAGGACTGGTTTTACCCAATTATTTAAAATTGATTTCAAAGAATCACGTGGCATTAAATTCAGATCATGGTAACAATTTGTTTCGGTGTGAAACAAGTGGATTGAAAAGGACAATAATGACATCAAGCATTACGATGCAGCGATGCAGCCATGCATCGTTCCATGGTGGTCCAGTGATTGGGATTCGGCGCTCTCACCACAGCGGCCCTGCGTCGATTTCCGGCCAGGAAAATTGCACTTCTATCTAAATTAAAACTTTATAAGAAAGAGTTACATGCATCTCATGTGGAAAAAAAAATTCATTAATTTAAACATCATTAATTAATCCATTGTAGAACTTCAATCATTAAATTGCCCGGAGTACATGAGGAACTTTTATCCCTCCCTCATTGTATTTTAGGAACATGGTCCAGCCCCGGTATCTCCAACTGTGAAAGTAGGAAACTGCTGGAAATACACAACAGGATGGGTAGCCTTTGACAAACAATTAAACCGAGTTTACATACTCTATTCCTTCCCCTGCCCTTTGCGGGACACTTTTTCTCCTTTAAATTTACAGACTGACTGAGTACACTAACTGCGGGGAGAGATAACACGATGCGGATGTGGGGTGGTGGGTGGGGTTGAGAGACATGTTTTTGTCAAGGGCAGTGGAGGAGAAAGATTAACAGCTGTCAGTGAGGGACAGAAGTTGTTTAAGGTGAGCCAACACATTCCCGATCAGCACAGAAGGCATTTACTGGTCAGCTGCCCTCTGCTGTACTTCTGGTCGGAGCGGTTTCCGCAGTGGAGCTGTTATCACGTTTGCTTTCCGTGCGGAAGGATCCCGTGCAGGAAGATTATGTTTAAACTTGCTGCGGATGAACAGCCATGGAAGAATTTATTCTCCTGTCAAAAGGGCGACAGTGGATTGTCCCTTATTCTTTAATTGCTCTTTATTTCACTTCACGAAATAGATATATTTGGGTGAGAGAAATTGTTCCAGAGTGTCGCCCACTTCATCTTTTGTTCCCTTTTAAACACATAAAATGAAGCCGGAGGAATAAAAACAGAAAACAAAGCAAAGGGATACAGACAAGAGGAAGAGAGAAGGGGAAATACTGTCCCCACCGAGAACTAATGCAGAAACACCTCTGCTGTGCTCGGGGTGGCCACGCACAGCCTGGGTACACAAATGTCCCAACTGCTCATTGACTGTCGGAGTGGGACCGTGCGGCGCTTCAGAAGACAGGTCGAAAAAGCAAAGTCACTGATTCAGTCCCATGTGCTTCTCTGACTGACACCTGGGAAACGGTGAGACAGATTGTGTAGCATAGCTCTGGTTATTGTGAAACAGCAAAGAAAATATTAAGTCTGGATTTAAATTATTTAATGTGTATCCTGCTCGTTTCGTGGCTTGGCGTTCACAGATGGAGTCCGAGTTCGGAAAGTAACTTTTTAATTCAAACGTTTTTCAAATAATTACATGCAATTAATTAAACTCTGTGGGAGGTGGGGTGATTAAAACATCACCGATCGGAAAGGAATTGCCCGCAGGAAGCCTCCAACAGGAATTTTTGGGCCAATATTCCCACCCGGATTGTTTTGCAGACTTACAGTCGATACTTCAATAACTGAACTGTAATAATTTCAGAGCTTTAATCGTAGTCAATATTTGACACTCTATCTGACTTAACACACTCTGTATTTTATGAAATTAAATTGTTCACTGCTCAGAAGACAAGGAACCTGGAATACTTTTGTTCACTTTATTTCACAGCAAATATATTCTAAAATGATGGTTTAGCTAGGGCACGAACCGGGGACGTTTCGTGCATGAGACGAAGGTGATGACCACAACACTACAGAAACCGCTGTTGACGTTATTGCCCAGATAGAAGTGTTAAGCCAAAAGGTGTAATTCTGAAACCCTTTCTGTGAAAAAATCTTTTCACAAACATTTCTCTGACCAAAGCTGCACAAGTGAAACATGTTCCTTTCAAAATCGTCAAAAGCCCAAATTAATACGCCCCCAGAATCTTCTGGATCAGAAAGATCGAGTTGTGCCGACTCAATCCATAAATCTGACTTTACTCACCCGGTATTGTCGGAGATTGATGTAAAATGTTCATTGCTCATAAGACAAGGAACCTGGGGCGAATTTTGTTCAATGTATTTCACAGCAAATATATTGTAAAATAAAGCACGCGCCCTGGCTCAAACCGGGGACATTACGTGTGGGAGGTGAACATGATAACCGCTGCACTACGTAAATCTTTCCCTAACACAGCCCCGATTCGTCATTTGTACCAAAATTAAACCCAATGAGATCGGGATCAAAGTTCCTCACATGCTCATGGCAAAATAAATGGTTAAAGATTTACAAAATAACGTATGTATTAATTAATGATGTTCAAGTCAATGATTCTTATTTTTTTTTACATGATTTGCAGATAGATCTGTAAAGTAAATGGACACTTTTTTTTAATAAGGTTTTGAATTAAAAGTACAACTTCCCAGAGTGGTAATTGAACCCAGGACAAAATGTTGAGAGCATAGAATCATTACCATTCGACAACCAAGGACCGATATACCGTTTTATTGCTGCATCGTTACAGTTCATGAAATTATTGTCATTTTAAGTTCACTTGATTCACACCGAAACAGATTCTAACTGTTGTGTATGCATGCCTGTTTACTGTGTGCTGTCTGAAACACTGCTATGCAACACTGAATGGACTCTTACACTGCACACACCTTGCTGACACCAGAGAATGCTGCTGCTTGAGACCGAAAGATTACCTGCTACCCAGTATATAAAGGAGCTCACAGCTTGGTGTCCTCACTCGAGGAGCTTCAAATAAAGGACTTCAGGTCGACACAGTTTAAGTATCATACCCTGCCTCGTGGAGTCTTTACTAAATGTGCCTATATACATTACAGTAAACGTGATCTGAAATTCATGCCACTTGAGATCACATTCAAATGATTCACTGAATCCACCCATTGTCCCACCGCAACGCAGGTTCGATTCTTGGTCAAGGAGATAATATTTACAACATAGTTTTCCAACTAATAGCCCTATATAATTGTCAACATTCAGCTAATATGAAAAAATGAATTCATTTAATCACGATCAATGAACCGATACCTTTCTTTTGCTGAATTAAAGAAATTATAATATGGCTACTGAGGGATAGTGGTAAAAAGAACATAAGAATTATGAACAGGAGGAGGTCATCTAGCCCCTCGAGCCTGCTCCGCCATTCAACAAGATCATGGCTGATCTGACCGTGGACTCAGCTCCACTTATCCGCCCGCTCCCCATAACCCTTAATTACCTTATTTGTTAAACATCTATCTGCGACTTGAATACATTGAATGAGCTAGTCTCAACTGCTTCCTTGGGCAGAGAATTCCACAGATTCACAACACTCTGGGAGAAGAAATTCCTTCTCAATTCGATTTTAAATTGGCTCCCCCGTATTTTGAGGTTGTGCCCCCTAGTTCTAGACACCCCGACCAGTGGAATTAACCTCTCCGCCTCTATCTTGTCTAAACCATTCATTATTTTAAATGTTTCTACAAGATCACCCCTCATCCTTCTGAACTCCAACGAGCAAAGACCCAGTTTACTCAATCTATTATCATCAGGTAACCCCCTCATCTCCGGAATCAGCCTAGTGAATCGTCTCTGTGCCCCCTCCAAAGCTAATTTATCCTTCCTTAAGTAAGGTTAACAAAACTGCACGCAGTACTCCAGGTGCGGCCTCACCAATACCGTGTACAGTTGCAGCAAGTCCTCCCTGCTTTTGTACACCATCCCTCTCGCAATGAAGCCAACATTCCATTCACCTTCCTGATTATCTGCTGCACCTGCAAACTAACTTTTTGGGATTCATGCACAAGGACATCATCACGCCCGGCAACCAAATTTTAAGTTGATTTTACGTTTTAAAGTTTAATTTGTTTTAATTGCCGGTGCTTTTAGTGTCCCCCTCCCCTTTTATAGGGGGCACTTGGAAAAATGTGATTTTAGCGCCCTTAAAAAAAACCAAAAAAAGAAAAACACAAAAAAAAAACACAAAAAAAAAAGGAAAATAAAAAAGGGTCTTGTAAATATCTGCTGTGTCATCCAGGGCGGGTAGCACGGTTTAATGTTTTTTGTTTTACAAATAAACTCAAAAAGAGTTTCATGCACAAAGACTCCAAAAGAGTTTCATGCACTAGGACCTCCAGGTTCCTCTGCACCACAGCATGTTGCAATTTCTTCCCATTCAAATAATATTCCCTTTTACTGTTTTTTTCCACAACGTGGATGACCTCACATTTTCCGACATAGAATTCCATCTGCCAAACCTTAGCCCATTCATTTAATGTATCTAAATTTCTTTGCAGCCTCTCTGTGTCCTCTACACAATCTGCTTTCCCACTAATCTTTGTGTCATCTGCAAATTTTGTTAAACTACACTCTGTCCCCTCTTCCAGGTCATCTATGCATATTGTAAACAGTTGTGGTTACAGCACCGATCCCTGTAGCATACCACTAACAACCGATTGCCAACCCGAAAAGGATCCATTTACCCCGACTCTCTGCTTTCTGTTCGCCAGCCAATTCTCTATCCATGCTAATACATTTCCACTGACTCCGCTTACCTTTATCTTCTGCTGTCACCTTTTGTGTGGTACCTTATCGAATGCCTTTATTAAAATCTAAATACACCACATCCATCGGTACACCTCTATCCACCATGCTAGTTATATCCTCAAAGAATTCCAGTAAATTAGTTTAACATGAATTCCCCTTTATGAATCCATGAATCCTTTATGAATCTGCTAATTTGTATTATTTCTATCCAGATGTCCCGCTATTTCTACCTTCATGATACTTTCAAGCATTTTCCCGACTGTAGATGTTAAACTAACCGGCCTATAGTTACCTGCCTTTTGTCTGCCCCTTTTTTTAAACAGAGGCGTTACATTAGCTGCTTTCCAATCAGCTGGTAGCTCCCAAGAGTCCAGAGAATTTTCGTAGATTATAACGAATGCTTCTGCTATAACTTCCGCCATCTCTTTTAATACCCTGGGATGCATTTCATCACGACAAGGGGACTTGTCTACCTTGAGTACCATTAGCCTCTACAGCACTACCCCCTAGTGATAGTGATTGTCTCAAGGTCCTCCCTTCCCACATTCATGTGACCAGCAATTACTGGCGTGGTTTCTGTGTCTTCCATTGTGAAGACCGAAGCAAAATAAGTGATTAAGGTCTCAGCCATGTCCACTTATCCCATTATTAAATCCCCCTTCTCATCTTCTAAGGGACCAACATTTACTTTAGTCACTATTTTCCGTTTTATATGTCGGTAAAAGCTTTTACTATCCGTTTTTATGCTTTGCGCAAGTTTACCTTAGTAATCTATCTTTCCTTTCTTTATTACTTCCTTCTTCTTTCTTTTCTGTCGTTTAAAATATTCCCAATCTTCTATTTTCCCACTAAACTTGGCCACCTTATACGCATTGGTTTTTAAATTGATACTCTCCTTTATTTCCTTGGTTATCCACGGCTGGCTATTCCTTCTCTTACCGCCCTTCTTTTTCACTGGAATATATTTTTATTGAGCACTATAAAAGAGCTCCTTAAAAGTCCTCCACTGTTCCTCAATTTTGCCTCCGTTTAGTCTGTGTTTCCAGTCTACGTTAGCCAAGTCTGCCCTCATTCCACTGTTGTCCCCTTTGTTAAAGCATAGCACGCTCGTTTGAGACACTATTTCCTCACTCTCAATCTGTATTACGAATTCAACCATACTTTGATCACTCATTCCGAGAGGATCTTTTTATAGTTTCAATCATTGATATTCACTTGAAGTATGATGAACTTTTATCCCTATCTCGTATCTCTACTGCATTTTAGGAGAATGGTTTAAAGTTTTAAGTGATTATTGTTATGTATTCAACCAACATTGTCACCCATATATAATCTGACTTCAGTTGTACATTTTGAGAACAATGGCCACTCGGTGGTGAACTTGTGGGGCGTGATGTATAGGTGTAAACGACCCTGTTTTTGTCCAAAACTACACTCCAGGGCCGAAATGGCTCGCAGGCACTGTGATTCACCAAAGAGGGAAATAGGATTCTGGTAGTTTAAGTTACCAATGGACAAATCTGCCGCAAACACGTGGATCAAACAAAAAGGAGGTTCAGCAACCCCATAGACGAAGCAGAGGAAGAACACGATATTGAGTTCACTCCAGCACAGGAGACCGAAAACCGAAATCAAAGGGAGGAGAGCCCAGTCACTGTGGGCAATCCAGATAGGCTTGAGGCACCGCAAACAGGAGAACTTAGGAGAGCGCCCAACAACCGGATCCCAATTCATGCGCACTACAAGAGAGCGTAAACCACAAAAGAGACTCAACCTGTGATCCCAATAAATCATTAGGGTGGGAAGTGATGTCATGTATTCAACCAGCATTGTAACCCATGTAAAACTAACAAGTTGTACACTGTGAGAACAATGACCACGAGGTGGTGAACTTGTGGGAGACACTCCTCACCTGGACCTTCAGGCATAAAAGGGGAAGCTCCACCCACTTTCATCACTTGAGTGCTGAGGAATGAAGGACAGGCCACAGACTGACCTTCTCTCAAGCATGGGCCTCGTGTGCATTTATACTGTACAGTAAGGACGTATCAATGGCGACGATAAACTGGGATTTAAACCACGCAGCATGGCCACGAGCAGAACAGACGAGAGGTACTGTGTTAATTAATGGTTGGGACAGAGAATCTACATTGTTCAAGCGGCACACAGTTCTGCAGGCAAACGAGGGCAATCGGGCATGCCCCAACATGTAGTCGAGATCAGAGGGGGAGTTCGACAGATATAATGGCAAGCAGAACGGCGATTCACACCATTGCAAGGGCCAATGTGGCCAGTAATGGGGCCATGAAGACCTGTTAATGGAACACTCAAGGACAATCACAGAGGTTGTCAGAGACGATTGACTGTCAAGGGACATTTTGTTTCCCACAACAGCTCATGTTGGAGGCATGGAGGCACAAACTCAGCCGGAGTTTGCAGATATGAGCGAAATACCTTCAGAAATTGCAGAAATGAACGTTGGGGGAAATCGCTGGAAGCTGAAGTTCAGTAAATTCATGTGGAGCACGTATACAGTTCTTACACCAGGACGCCACCGATTATGATGAAAGTTCTCCTCAGTGGCATCCCAGTATCAATGGAGCTGGACACGGGAGCCAGCCAGTCCCTGATGGGTATCAAATAGTTTGAAATGTTGTGGGCGTCCAAGGCTAGTAGGGCCAAAATTATCACCGATTGATGCACAGCTGCGGACATACACCAAGGAGAATATTCCGATGCTAGGCAGCTCCACGGTAGTCGTGACCCACAAAGAGAACAGGTTGCCACTCTGGGTTGTCCCGGGGGACGGTCCAGCACTACTGGGGAGGATTTGGCTTGCTGTCATAAACTGGAAATGGGGCGATGTCAATGTTATTTCCTCTGTGGAGCGAGTATCATGCTCACAGATCCTGCACAAATTTGACTCATTATTTCAACCCGGCATTGGCTCTTTCATGGGGGCTAAGGAAGTGATTCACATAAACCCGGAAGCCAGGCCAGTACAGCACAATGGCAGAGGGGTGTGGTACCTGAGGCGGGAAAGATAGAAGGTGAATTGAACCGCGTGCTGAGGGAAGGCTTCATCTTCCCAGTCGAATTCAGTGACTGGACGAGCCCGATTGTACCGGTGCCCAAGGCGGATAGGTCGGTCAGGATATATGGTGATTACAAGGCCACCATCAATCGGGTGTCACTCCATGACCAGTAACCGCTACCGAGAGCGCAGGACCTCTTTGCGACGCTATCCAGTGGCAAACATTTCCTAAAATTGGACCTGAGCTCAGCTTACATGATCCACGAGCTGGTGAGTGAGTTGAAGAAGCTGACCACCATCACGACGCACAAGGGGTTGTTTGAGTGCAACAGATGTCCGTTCGTGATTCGCTCGGCCGCCGCGCTCTTCCAACGAAATATGGAAAGCCTCCTCGAGTCGATTCCAGGGACGGTGGTTTTTCAGGACAACATCCTCATCACGGGTTACGATACTGAAGAACACCTCCACAACCTTGAGGAGGTGCTACGCAGACTGGACCGGGTAGGACTGCGACTGAACAAGGTGAAGTGCGCCTTCCTATCTCCAGAGGTAGAATTCCTGGGGATGAGGGTAGGAGTGGACAGGATCAGCCCTACTGTGTCCAAGACGGAAGCGATCCAGAGAGCATCCGGACCCCGTAACACGACGGAGCTGCCTTTGATCCAGGGGCTCCCGAACTATTTGGTAACTTTCTTCCCAAATTGAGCACGCTGCTCGAGCCTCTACACGTGCTCCGACGCAAAGCTTGCGAATGGGTCTGGGTGTCAGCCATGGAAGGGCTTTCAATAGAGCACACAATTTGTTCTGTTCCAACAATCTGTGAACGTAATCTGACCCATGTAAGAAACTTGTGTTAACGTGCGAATGGTCGTCCTATGTTGTCGTGTGTGTGTTGCAGCATGTCACTGCCAAGGGTCAGTTACAACCGGTAGCTTCTGCCACCAGAAGTCTGTCCCAGGCAGAAAGTGGTTACGGGATGGTAGAAAAGGAGGCGCTCGCATGCGTATATGTGGTAAAGAAAATGCACCAGTACCTGTTTGGCAGGAAATTTCAGCTGGAGATAGATCACAGATCCCAAAAGTCCCTTTTCGCCGACAACAAGGCAATAAATGCAAACGCATCGGCCCGCATCCAGAGGTGGGCACTCACGTTAGCAGTCGATGACTATACCATTCGGCACAACCGGGCAGCGAAAACTGCGATGATGCACTCAGCAGGCTCCCACTAGCCACCACTGAGGGGGCTACCGAGCATGCTTCTGAGATAGTCATGGCTGTTGAAGCTTTCGGAAGCGAAGGTTCACCCGTAACAGCCCGTCAGATAAAAGTCTGGACAAATAAAGGCAAGCTATTGTCTCTAGTCAAGAAATGTGTCCTGAATGGGGACTGGGCAGCCACGTACAGGGCATGCCGTAAGGAATTTAAAACATTTCACAGATGCAGGGATGAACTTTCGATTCAGGGTGATTTCCTACTGTGGCGAAACCGCGTAGTCATGCCCCAGATGGGCAGAGAGGTGTTCATCAGAGAACTCCACAATGAGCATCCGGGCATTGTCATGATGAAGGCAATTGCCAGGTCACATTTTTGGTGGCCAGGGCTAGATGCAGATCTGGAATTTTGTGTTCGCAGGTGCAACACGTGTGCCCAGCTGTGCAATGCGCCAAGGGAATCCCCGCTTAGCCCCTGGCCATGGCCCGCAAAGCCTTGGTCACGCATCCATGTGGACTATGCAGGTCCTTTCATAGGAAAAATGTATTTGGTTGCAGTAGACGCCTACTCCAAATGGATCGAGTGTGACATTGTAAATTCAAGCACATCTTCTTCCATGGTAGAAAGGCTACGAGCAATGTTCGCCGCCCACGGTCTACCGGACATCTTGGTCAGCAACAATCGCCCGTGATTCACAAGCACTGAATTCCAGGACTTCATGGTAGGCAATGGAATTAACCATGTCAGAACGGCACCGTTCAAGCCCGCCTCAAACAGCCAGTTAGAACGAAAATTGCAGATAATCAAACAGGGGACGCTGAGAATCCAAGGGGGTTCCCTACAAAGCCACCTATCACGCTTCCTGTTGGCCAATAGATCCCGACCACACTCGCTCACAGGGGCTCCACCCGCAGAGCTGCGAATGAAAAGGACGCTCAAAACCCGGTTATCCCTTATACACTCTACCATGAAAGACATTGTTGTAGCAGGCGCCAGTCACAATATAACTACCATGATAGGAATGCGGGGCGGCGAAGTAAAGCACCCTGTTATTGTCCACAACTAGCTGCAGGGCCTAAATGGCTCGCAGGCACTGTGATTGCCAAAGAGGGAAATAGGATTCTGGTAGTTAAACTGACCAATCTGCCGCAAATACGTGGATCAAACAAAAAGGAGGTTCAGCAACCCCGTGGAAGAAGCAGAAGAAGAACACGATATAGAGTTCACTCCACCACAGGTGACCGAAAACCGGAACCAAAGGGAGGAGAGCCCAGTCACTGTGGGCAATCTGGATAGGCCTGAGGCACCGCAAACAGCAGACACTCTGGCAAGCGCCCAACAACCGGAGCCCCAACTCAGGCGCTCTACAAGAGAGTGTAAACCACCAGAGAGACTTAACCAGTGATCACAATACGACTTTGGGGTGGGAGGTGATGTCGTGTATTCAACCAGCATTGTAACCCATGTATAAAATGACAAGTTGTACACTGTGAGAACAATGACCACTGGGTGGTGAACTTGTGGGAGACAATCCTATCCTGGACCTTCAGGTATAAAAGGAGAAGCTTGTGCACCCGCATTCATCGCTTGAGTGCTTAGGAATAAAGGACAGGTCACAGACTGACCTTCTCTCATGCATGGGCCTCGTATGCATCTATAATGCATAGTAAGAACGCATCACTATGACTCCAGGAACACGGTGCAACTTTTGTTAAAATTTACTGGACCGGCTATTTCACAGAAAAAAATTTCACAAGCATCATGTTTTTACATCATGCCCTGCTCGATCATTCTTCAGTGCAAAGTGGATGAACTGACCCTTCCCCACATTGAACCCCAGTAATCACAGTCAAGGGGAGATTTAATAGAGGTTTTCAGAATTATGGGGAAACTGTTCCCACGGGCAGGAGTGTCGGTAACCGGAGGACACATATATCAGATAATTGGTAAAAGGAAAAATCCGGGGCGGCGAATGTGGGGTGAGGAGATGTATTCTTAGCTGCTCCTATTCCTTACATGTTTATGATCTTAAAACATTCCACAGGAGAACACACTCGCCCCTGAGCATGTACGAGGAGAAAGCTCCAGAAAATATTCCCACCCGGTGAGCTTTCGCGTCTGAGGCGAACGTGTTAACCGCTACACTGTGGAAACATCACCACTTTCAGAACCCGGTCAGATGGAAATGTTAAGCGAGCAGGTGAACTGCTGAATACCAATTTTAAGGAGTTGGTCGTGCTGCCAAATGAGTTTTGCTTAATGACTATAATGAAGAAGTGGGATTCAAACCCACACTACAAGAAAAAAATGCAAACTGAACACAGCACCTGAGACCGCTCGGCCATCCTGACTATTTAATGCTGTATGTGGCCATCTGCAGGTTGATTTTGAACTTTTGTGTCCTGTCACATGAAATAACTGAGGACAGCCGGCGTATCTTCGCCTGACACCGGGGAACCAGTGAGACAGACCTTGGAGCAAGGGTCTGGTTAATGCTAAACAGCAAAGAAAATATGAATTCAGGAATTATCCAAAAGCAATGTGACCTCGACGTGAAATAATCAGGGGCTCAGTTTTGCCAGTATTTTCACAACTTAATGTTGCAATGTGAAACAATGCAGGAAATCAGTGGTGAAGATAAAATCCCATGGTGCTCATTTTCAGATTCAACACAGTAGCATTTGAAATAAAGTGAAATAATTTGGAAGTGTTGCTTGTATTTGTGTCTTTAATTAAATTTTGTGGCATCTGACTCCCGTTCATGCCTCTGCTGAATAAGAAAGGAGGGGTTGACGTTGAAAAGACTGCAGTGCCCCTGATATTTGTGAGCTCATCCTTTATATTCAGTGGCTTCTCGCCCTTTGATGGGCTGCAGTGTAGTGGATATCACGTTGACCTCGCACATGAAAGGTCCCCGGTGGATCCGTTTTCTCTCACTGAATGTTATCTATTTATTCAAGTGAATTAAATAGCAATTAAGGAATAAGGGAGCCCTTTTGCCAAGGAGAATAAATAGCAAATAAAAACAGCTAATGATGGAAATCTCTGCAGGTCAGGCAGCATTTGCCAGGAGACTAAACTTGCCTCCGATTCTTCATCCACAGTAAGTTTAGGGAAATTCCAACGTCCTGGGCCCGTACAAAGTTTCTCCGGATTGCGGGATTTATGCATATCTTGCCCAGCAAATATCCTCAAAAACATTGCAGCTGAAAAAGCAAGCGCATAGCGTAATTTTACAGGTGTCAGTGTTTAACACCACTCATAACCACAATAAAATAAAATAAAATAAACACAATGTATTGTTAAAAACTCTGCCTTCTAATGTAAGTTTATTTTTAACCCGAATTACAAAGCTTAAAAAAAATTGGAACAATCTTTTTTTTTCTAATGCCTTTATTAACTTTAATTTCAATTAATTTTAATTCTGTGAAGTCTATTTTTTATTATTTCTGACTATGTGTATGAATAGCACTGAGAACTCTTCGGTATGCGAATCTCATTGCTATTAATTGGAAAGCTTTGAAATACGTATCTGATTGGCTGAGCATTCACACGTGGGATCCCTCCGGACGGGAGCGCGCTTCGCAGCGCGAGAAGAGAAGGCCTCCCCAGCGGAATCCACGGTGCCTCCCAGAGCACCAGGTAGATTCGTAAAACATCTCCGGTTGGAAGGGAATTGCCCGCAAGAAGGCTCCAACTGGAATTTTTGGGCCAATATTCCCACCCGGATTGTTTTGCAGACTTACAGTCTATATTTCAAAAACTGAACTGTAATAATTTCAGAAGCTTTAATCATAGATGACATTTTACACCCGATCTGACTGAACAAACTCTGTATTTAATGAGATTGGTTTAAAATGTTCATTCCTCATAAGACAAGGAATCTGGGATACTTACGTTCAATTTATTTCACAGGAAATATATTCTAAAATGATGCTTCCATCCAGGATTGAACTGGGGACTGGTCGTGTGTGAAACGAATGTGACAACCGCTACACTACAGAAACCACTGCTTAATTCTCTGCCCAGAGAGAAGTGTTAAGCCAGAAGGTGTAATTCTGAATCCCTTTCTGTGAACAAATCTTTTCACAAACATTTCTCTGACTGAAGCTGCACAAGTCAGAAATGTTCCTTTCAAAGTCGTTAAACTCCCAAATTTCTATGCCCCCCAGAATCTTCTGTATTAGAAATCTCTAGTCATGCCGACTCAATCTATAAATAACAAGTAAAAATAGAATTGCTAGAAATCTCAGCTGTTCAGACAGCATCAGTGTTTTTACCAGGAGACTAAGCTCGCCTCCGATTGTTCATCCACAACAAGTTTACACATAATATAGAATCATGGAACGGTTATAGCACGGAAGTAGGCCATTCGGCCTGTCGAGCCCGTGCCGACTCTCAGCTAGTCCCACTCCTCCGGCCTTTACCCATACCCCTGAGATACTTTTCCTTCAGATACTTATCCAAATCCATCTTGAAAGATAAGATTAATTCTGCCCCCGCCACACTTTCAGGCAGCGCATTCCGGATCCTAACCACTCGCTGCCAAATGGCCTCCTCCTGTTCCTATGTTCCTGTCTATAAAGTCTAGGAAACACGAGATCAATTCCTGCCACTCTCACAGCCTTCCTAAATATAGCACCATCATTCTATTCTCGTAAAACCAGTTCCTGAAGTATCGGCCAGCTGTGTTGGTTCGAGCTCTGGTTATGTTCCTAAGACAGCATCTATCACCGTGTGTCTGTAGTGTAGCGGTTATCATGTTCCCCAAACACTCCAAAGGTCCCCGGGTGGAATCACTTTGAAAACTTTAAATTGGGCCGAATGGCCGACTCCTGTTCCTAATTCTTAAGTTCTTAGGATTTTATGTCCTTTCACTGGAGAACAATGTCTCCCCTGAACATGCATGAGGAGAAAGTTCTAACAAAATATTTCCATCCAGTGAGCATTCCCGTGTGTGAGGCGAACGTGTTAAACGCTACACTGCGGACACATCTCCACTTACAGCACCAGGTCAGACAGAAATGTTAAGCGAGCATCTGAACTGCAGAATCCCACTGTTAAGGACTTTGTCATGGTGTCAGAACAAATTCTGGGTGAGCCTCCATTTGCCGGCGAAGTTTGAACTTGCGGTAAGAACTTTTGCAAAGAATGACTTGCATTTTTACGTGACCTTTCAACAACTCAGCATATCCACAAGTGATCTAAAGTCAATGAGGCACCGATGGAGCCTTGTAATTTAGAAAGATGGGCCCCAATTACCCCACACGCGTCTCAACTCTTTCAGAAGCAGGAGAGTTTGTAACCTGGGTCAATAACATAAAGTAATAGACTCATTAACGATTAAAGCCCATTATTAATCCTCTCACACACCTCAATTATGTTTATGCAATGAATTGATGCAAACATCAATAACTGAACTTTAATGATTTAAGGAACTTTAATCATTGCTGAAGTTTTATCCCCTATCTGATTTTACACACACTGCATTTGAGGAGAGTGTGTTAAAATGTTCATCGCTCATGATGCAAGGAACCTGGCCCGACATTTAAAAGATTATTCCACAGAGAAATATTCTCCAAATAACGTTTCTCTCCATGCTCACACATGCGTTATTTCACATGTGCAGCGAACGTGATAACCGCTACACGACGGAAACCTCTGCTTGCACCTCGAAAAAACGCATCATGCAGCGCTGACTCACTTCGCAGCAACAGATCAAAGCCACAAACAAACCCATAGTTTATTCCCACTTCCCCACCTCCACAGATGATGCCCGACCTGCTGAGTGTTTCCAGCATTTTCTCTTTTTACTGAGCACACAAACACGGGTATTCGTTCAAAATCAAACTGGAGGTGGCCACACACAGATTGAACAGAGCCAGAAGACAGAAAGGATCTGGAAACACCGGGAAATGGGTCGAAACCAACAGGCGAGTGGATGCAATCGCCGACAGGGAGATGCGATTTACAGAATCTCAGCTCGCTCAGTCGATACAGCATGAGGCTCTTAATCTCAGGGTTGTGGTTTTGAGTCCCATGTTGGGCGAATCATTATCGTTAAATTTGATGTCGCTTTCTCGGGCAAACTTCATTAATGAACCGATCAGCTTCTTTTGCACAGTGCTAACTGAGGGAGAGTCGATAATTGAATAATTGGTTCTGTGCTTTGCATGTTAACTGTTAAACCATATCCCATTTTACACACTGTACTTCAGGCATCTGATTCAGAATGTTTATTGTAACATGAACGAGCCCCTGAGGAAACAGTGAGAGAGGTTTTAGTGCAATTGTCTGGTTACTGTGAAACAGCAAACACAATATCAATTCTGGAAGAACAACAGCTAAATTAACTGATTTGAACACACAGCCTCGACCCGTAACCGTTGCCCCACGATGTCGAGATTCTACAACAGAAAAGAATCAAATAAGACTAATGTTAAGCTGACCTTCATATCTCGTGAACTCGATCACCAGCAAGTGATCAGGAAGGCCAATGGAATCTTGGCCTTTATTGCAAAGGGGATGGAGTATAAAAACAGGGAAATCTTGCTTCAGATATATAAGGTATTGGTGAGGCAACACCTGGAATACTGCGTGCAGTTTTGTTTTCCATATTTATGATATACTTACTCTGGAGGCAGTTCATCGAAAGCTCACTCGGTTGATTCTGGAGATGAGAGGGTTGACTTATGAGGAAAGGTTGTTTAGATTGGGCCTCTACTTATTGGAATTCAGAAGAATAGGTGGTCATCTTATCAAAATGTATAAGATTATGAGGGGGCTTGACAAGGTGGATGCATAGAGGATGTTTCCACTGGTGGTGGAGACTAGAACTTGGGGGATGATTTGAAAATAAGGGGCCAACCATTTAAAACTGAGATGAGGAGAAATGTCTTCTTTTCGGGGGTTGTAAATCTGTCGAATTAACTGCGTCAGAGAGCTGTGGAAGCTGGGACATTGAATATATTTAAGACAGAAATCAATAATTCCTTAAACGATAAGGGGTTATGGGGTTACGGGGAACGGGCGGGGAAGTGGAGCTGAGTCAATGATCAGATCAGCCATGATCTTATTGAATGGCGGAGCAGGCTCGAGGGGCGGTATGGCCGACTCTTGTTCCTATTTCTTATCTTCGTATAACTGGGAAACAAGGGGACAGATTTTGTGTGCAGCTATCCAAAGCCCTGGATAAACCTCACTTGGGGGACTGTGTTCATTCTCTCCACGAAGGCTTCGCAATCGTCCACTTCTGAGAACTTCTCCAAGATACCAACTGTTCCTTGCATTTTTGCGTGGTTGTTCATTGCCTCGTCGACAATTGATACGCTCATAAAAAAGGATGAAATTGAGTACTGTGAACAATGAGTAAGTGTGACATTTGCTCCTTTATTAAGACTCCAGAGTGCAGGTACCTCATGGGTGGCCTGCTTATATACCGTGCTCCCAAGGGATGCTGGGATACCTTAGAACTCCAGCAGGTAGGCCCTCTGGTGGTCGTGTGAAACAGGTTGCCAATGCTTAAATACATAACACAAGGTGTGTACAGAAATCAACCATCAAAAGCCCTGTCATTAATCACAGGGGATTCCGGCAATTTTCTGATCGCAAAGTGCTTTCAGTCCTTGTCCTTAAAATTACAGACGCGGAAATTGGGGAGTTTAATGACTTTGAAAGGAGAACATTGTTGTTTGGTGCAGTTCCGGTCACAGAAATGTTTGTGAAAGGAACTTTTTGCAGAGAGAGGGATTGAACATTTCAGCTTAATGCTGAACACTTCTCTCTGGGCACTTAGCTAAGCAGCAGCTTCTGTCGTGCAGAGGTTATCACATTTCTCTCACACGTGAAAAGTTCCTCGTTCAAGCCTGGGCAGAAACATTATTTCTTAAGCAAAAACTTGTCGGCAATAAAATTGAAGAAAAGCTGTTTTGAATACATTGTTTTACGAGCAATGAACATTTAAAACCAGTCTCCCCAAATGCAGAATGTGTAAAATCAGATATGGTTAAAACTTCTTCAAGGATTAAAGTTTCATTTATTATTGAAGTTCAGTTACTGAAGTTTCAACTGTCTCAATTCGCATTTCTTTCGTTCTGTGAAACATCAGGATCGGTTTATACCAGCAGCTCTAAGCTGCATTTGAAACCCGCAAACAACTCATTAATTATTCGCTCTTCCCAAGTTCCACAGCTCAGAGAGTTATTGTCCATCCCTGGGATGCAAGCTACCTCGGACCCGGGCCAAAGCTCCCCGTGCACCGAGCACAGGCTCAAGAAAACCGCGGGAGAGAGGATATCCCAGTCACTGGGCCTTCCAGCAACACTGAACAAGCGCCAGATCTGAAACGTTCCAGAGTGATAACTTGCAACTTCAGCATCGAACAGTAAGGAGGGCCGAGCAATCTCAGGCGCTTCTTACATGTCCCTCATGTCGCATTTATTTCATTGTGCAAAACAAGAACATGGGTTCATTAATGAGGTTTTCCTCTGAAAGCAACAAAAAAGTTTAAGGAAATGTAATCGCCCAACGTTGGGGCTCTATCTCACGAGCCTGCAAAGTCAGTGTCTCATGCTCTGCCGACTTGGCTCGCCAGGCTTCGCAACATCTACCCTGTCAATCCCCTTCAGAATACTACACGTTTCAATGAGATCACCTCTCATTCTTCTAAACTCCAGAGTGTATCGGCGTATTTTATAAAACCTCTCACCATATGACAGTCCTCTCATCCCAGGAATCAATCTGGAGAACTTTCGTTGTACCACCTCGCAGGCAAGTGTATCCTTCCTCAGATCAGGAGACCAAAACTGTGCGCAGTACTCCAGGTGTGGTCTCACCAGGGCCCTGTACAATTGTAGCAAGACTTCCTTACTCTTGTAATTTGGGCTATATATTAGGTATTATCGGCCGAATATCCTGTTTTTCTGCTGATCCAGTTGTACAAAAAGTTATTAACATTCGACAGTCGCTCAGCAACTGGAGAACATGCATCTCCAAGTGGATGTCTCACTACCAGGACTCTAACCCGGCAAGTACTGTGAACATACTGGTGCCTTTTAGAGGCAGTGCTGCTGCTAGCAGTCTCTTTCAGGGAATAGAGAACAGAGCCCGGAGTCCCAAAATCCTGAGTCCACCACATTGGGCAAACTGGCCAACCGCATGCTGGCGCTGAAGAGGAAATCACAGGGCCCACCAGTGCAGCTATAAAGACTACACTTGCAAAGTCTGTAACATGAAGGGCCACCTCCAGCGAATATGCAATAGAAATCGTACTCACCGAGTCGATGAAGAGTTGGCCGATCATCCGGAGTCCAGCGACAATGAGGTGTACGGAATGTTTACCTTCACCACCGAGAGTTCCCCGTTAAAATCAACTATGATCCAGTCACGATGGAGGTGGACACAGGGGCGAGTCAGTCATTGATGAATCAGGCGGCTTTTGAGAAACTCTGGGACAATCTAATCGAACGCTCTAAAATGATCCCGATCGAAGTGAAACTGCTCACCTTCACAAACGATGCATCCCAGTGGTTGGCAGCGTGGATGTCCAGGTGTGCCATGGCGGCGCGATGCACAGATTACCTTTGTCGATCATTGCTGGGGAAGGTCCACATCTATTAGGAAGAAGGTGGATGAAAAAGATCACTTGGACCTGGGAAAAGCTTCAACCTCCAGCGATCGACGTCCTCCGCGGCCCCAAGTTGGATCCAGCACAACACCTGAAAAACCAACTGCCCAACTCGACGTGAGGCGACGACACAGACCGCTCCACCCAACGGCGAGATGATCCAGCCCAAACGACCTGACCTCACCTTCCACGCTCCGGTGGCAGGACTCCAGAGGAAGAACATTCACGTAGAAGATAACATCCCAGCTTCCGTGGCAGAACCTCGGGAGAAAAGGATCATCGCAGCCTACCTTATGGACAGAAAGAAGATGGCGTCCGAACCACGAGGTGAAGCGCCTGAAGTCAAGATGACGACAGCCAGATCACAAGGGAGCAACACGTGATGCCGTGCGTCGAACCGGATTGGGGTAAAGATTTCAAGACCCTCTTAAAGAAGACCGGTAACACATCACAATTAAAGGGACAGTTCCACTCTTAATACAGCGATGATGGTGATACATATGTAGAAGATGTAACTGACAATTTCAAGTTTGTAAATGTAACTAATCATGATGAGTCGGGCGATTGCGGTCAGACCCAATGTATTGTCAGAGTAAACGAAGAGATGACGTGCGATTTACATGCATGCCGACAAAACCAAGGCCGTCAGCACCCAGGTCCAGCGATGATGTAGACTTCCCCTCCGAGACCAATGTGATGCCCCAGGGAGTGTGCCGACACACAGAGGGAGCATACCAGCTGCAGGGCCAGTGATCAGCGGACGTCAAAGGCACCACTACCGGTACCCTGCCCCCGATCGGCTCTACCGCTCTGGCCACCAGGGCCATTGCTGGGAGCAAGCGGATAGCACCCTCCTGCCCTCCCAACGGTCCATGGGATGACAAGGCTCCCACTATCGCTGAAGAGCAGCAGCCCTCAACGGAGAACAGGGAGGCCGCACACTCCTTTGGATCTTCCCAACACTAGGCAACGGCAAAGGCTCTGAGACTCAGCCAGGTCAGCAATCTGAGTGCCCCCAGCTTGCAGTGGACACAGCGCCGCCATCAGACAACCTGGACGCAGTCTGGTTACTCTGGAAGTCGTGTCCTTACCCACATGCACCTACACAACCCAGTGGCAAGACTGTGATACCATGTATATACCTTACCTGTAAAATGTATTTGTTCCACTGCTGCAGAACCCAAACAGTGATGTAACTAATCCGATGTTTTTTTGTTTTTTCTGTCTGTACAGGTCTGCACATGCAGGTTTTGAGCCACATACATGATCAATGTATTGGTGTGGGAGGATGGATGTATGTAGCCATGGACGCACGTGCATCACACCCAGAACCCCCACTGCAACCTCTAACCATCCACTGCTGATCATTTCCCAATGTCGTGGCAATAAGGACTTGGGGGTCCACAGGGAGAGAGCCAAGCCAAAGCATTGACAAGGTGCAAGGGCTTTGGGCACTCAAGTCTCGGGCCAGAGCACACAATGAAAAGCCCAGTGGCACAAGACTACAGAGAGAGTGATGTTGCGTATATATAATATAAGTATACTCCCTGTACACTCAATGTACAGTTACATAATACGACTGGATATATCTTCACACTTTATACACTATGCTTGTACCAACAAAGGGTGCAACTGGTGGAGACTTAGTGGTCACCTGGACAGGACAGGTCACCGGGTATAAAAGGGAGCTCACTATATTGTACCCTCACTCAGGAGCTGTGATAAATGGACTAAGGTCACCACAGTTCAAGTACAATACCTTGCCTCATGGAGTCATTACTTGAGTGCTTACAGACACAATAGAAAGAGATTAAACATTAAATGGTAGGACATTGAGAATTGTAGTGGAACAAAGCGACCTGGGAGTGCATGCCCACATATCCCTTAAGGTAGCAGGCAAAGTGGATTAGCTGGTTAAGAATTCATGCAGAATGCTTGCTTTTATTAGCCGAGAGCAGGTGGGTTATGCTTGAATATAAAACACCTTTTTGGCCACAGCTGGAGTATTGCCTGCAGTTCTAGTCAGCGCTTTACAGGAAGAATACTGTTATTGCACTGGAAACGTACAGAGGAGATTTCAAGGATGTTATTGGGAGTGGAGAATCTTAGCTCTGAGGACAGATTGGATATGCTGGGTTTGTTTTTCTTGGAACAGAGGAGGCTGTGGAGAAGACATTATTGATGAATATACAATTACGAGGGGCCTTGATATAGTGGATAGAAAGGGCCTATTTCTCTTCGCAGAGGGATCAACAAGTCGTTGTTGGAAGGTGTAGGCGGGATTTGAGGGGTAAATTCTTCACGCAAAGGTTTGTGGGGCTCTGGAACTCACTGCCTGAAAGGGTGGTAAAGGCAGAAACACTCACCACATTTAAAAAGTGCTTGGATGTGCACCTGAAGTGTCATAACCTGCAGGGCTATGGACCGAGAGCTGGAAAGTGGGATTAGGCTGGAGCGCCTGTTATTTGCCGGCATGGTCATGATGGGCCGAAATGGCCACCTTCCACGCTGTAACCTTCTGTTACTATAATTCTATGACAAATAATCACCCAACGTGGAGCTCGCACCTATGACCCTGAGATTAAGAATCTCATGATCTACTGACTGAGTTAGCTGGGCTTCTGCAAAATGCACCTTTTTTCGTTGATTGCAGCCACGCGCCTGTTGGCTCTGCCCCAGATGTTTAAACTTGCTTTCGAGGAACTGCCAGGATCCTCTTGAATAGTGGACCAGACTTAGGGGGCCGAATGGCATACTCCGACCCCTAGTCCTTACATGTTCATGATCTTATGACCTTTCACAGGAGAACAAACTCGCCCCTGAGCATGCATGAGGAGAAAGCTCCATAAAATATTTCCACCCAGTGAGCTTTCGCATGTGATGCGAACGTGTTAACCTCTGCACTGCGGAAACATCTCCACTTTCAGCACCAGGTCAGACGGAAATGTTAAGTGAGCAGGTGAACTGCAGGATCCCACTTTTAAGGAGTTGACCGTGGTGTCAAACAATGAGTTTCACTTAATGATTAAAAACAGGAGGTATCAGAAGTATGATGTGAACACACACCTCCAGATGTAACTGCAACCAATAAACACACAACCTTAGACCGCTCGGCCAACATGACTATTTAGGGTTGAGTGTGGCCTACTGCAGGTTTATTTTGAACTTTTGTGTCCTGTCACATGAAATAAATGACGGCAGCAGGAGTATCTCTGCCTGACAATGGGGAAACAGTGAGACAGACCTTGGAGCAAGGTCTGGTTATTGTAAAACAGCAAAGAAAATATTAATTCCCTAATTATCCGAAAGAACAGTGACATCGACGTGATCTGGTGTCAGACGCGTTACCGTTGCGCCACGAGGTCTATACAGCACATGGGAAATGTTTGTCTTTCTGACGGTTTCACAATACAAGGAGCTTTAAAATCCCCGTCCATTCTCACCGGGTGTCACCTGCCAGTCACCGTATGTTTTTTTGTGAAACTTTTGTGTTGCTTTCATGGGAAAGCATCATTTATTAACCCATCACCTTCTTTTCCACAATGAAATAAATGCTAACTGAGGCAGAGTCGATACTTCAACCATTTTCTTCTGTACTTTGCATAGAAACATAGAAAACATAGAAAACAGGTGCAGGAGTAGGCCATTCGGCCCTTCGAGCCTGCACCACCTTTCAAGAACATCACGGCTCATCATTCACCTCAGTACCCCTTTCCTGCCTTCTCTCCATACCCTTGTTACCTTTAGCCGTAAGGGTTGCATTTAACTCCCTTTTGAATATATCTCACGAACTGGCCTCAACCAATTTCTGTGGTAGAGAATTCCACAGGTTCAGATTTCTCTGAGTGAAGAAGTTTCTCCTCATCTCGGTCCTAAATGGCTTACCCCTTGTCCATAGACTGTCACCCCTGGTTCTGGACTTCCCTAACATCGGGAACATTCTTTCCGCATCGAACCTGTCCAATCCCGTCAGACCTGTATATGCTTCTATGCGATCCCTTCTCATTCTTCTAAATTCCGGTGAATATATGTGTAGTTGATCCAGTCTTTCTTTACATGTCAGCCCTGCCTTCCGGGAATCATTCTGTTGAACCTTTTCTGCAAACCCTCAATAGCAAGAACGTCCTTCCTCAGATTAGGAGACCAAAAGTGTACACAATATTCCAGATGAGGCCTCACCAAGGCCTGCACCCGCGCACATACAGAGGCAGAACTCCAGGATATCGTCGACGAACTTACTGAAGTGTATGAAAGCATGGGCCTTCCGCTAAACATCCGTAAGACAAAGGTACTCCACCAGTCTGTCCTCACCGCACAGCACTACCCCCCAGTCATGAAGATCCACGGCGCGGCCCTGGACACCGTGGACCACTTTCCATATCTCCATAGCATCATATCAACAAGAGCAGGTATCGACGACGAGATCCAACACAGCCTCCATGCGCCAGTGCAGCATTCGGCCGCATGAGGAAAAGAGTGTTTGAAGACCAGGCCCTCAAAATTGCCACCAGGCTCATGGTCTACAGGGCTGCAGTAATACCTGCCCTCCTGTAAGGCTCAGAGACATGGACCATGTACAGGAGACACGTCAATTCGCTGAAGAAATATCACCAACTCTGTCTCCGCAAGATCCTACAAATCTCCTGGGAGGACTGACGCACCAACATCAACGGCATTAATCAGGCTAACGTCCCCAGCTTTGAAGCACTGAGCACACTCGATCAGCTCCGCTGGGCAGGCCACATAGTCCGCATGCCAGACACGAGACTCCCAAAGCAAGTCCTCGACACGGAGCTCCTTCATGGCAAACGAGCCAAAGGTGGGCAGCAGAAACTCTACAAGGACACCCTCAAAGCATCTCTGATAAAGTGCAACATTCCCATTGACACACAGGAGTCCCTGGCCCAAGACCACCCGAAGTGGAGGAAGTGCATCTGAGACAGCGCTGAGCACCTCGAGTCTCAATGCCGAATGCATGCAGAAATCAAGTGCAGACAGCAGAAAGAGCGTTCGGCAAACCTGTCCCACCCATCGCTTCCCTCAACGACTATCTGTCCCACCTGTGATCGTGTCTGTGGCTCTCGTTATAGAGTGTTTAGCCACCAAATAACTCACTTTAGTAGTGGAAGCAAGTCTTCATCGATTGCGAGGGACTACCTATGTAGATTCGAAAATTCGTGGAAACCCCACAGTGTTTGGATTCACTGAAATGGAAATTTGATTTGGCACTATTAAACATAAAGTTTGGGATCCTGAAAAGCATATGGAAGACATCTACGAGTCTTAACCAAGTTTGGGATTTTAAAATGTATGTTTGGGCCTGTTGGAAAAGCTGCAGTGACAGAGGGGTGTGATTTAGAATTTGGATATTGTAGCTAATTACTTTGTCTGGGCGAGCTGTTTAACTGTAGTCAGGCCCCCAGAAAACATTAGCATTTAAACAATCGACCATGGAAGAGATTTTCCAACTCACCCACATGAGCCAAATATCACATACATATTCCAACACCTTTTCAACATGTATAGAAATATCTGGCTCAGCCCAGACTTCCCGAAGCCAAAGCAGTGCTATTACAATGGACAAGAGTTCATTGCTTCATAAATAAGGAGTATCGCCATCCCAAAGTCTATCAACATCAGATTAAAACATTGAATCAAGCCAAAACTTATACAAAGAAGACCACTTAAAATCAATGGGCAGCAAAACTTAAACAAAAGAAACATTAGATTTGGCACGAAGATTAAGCAGCTTCTCAGAGTATAACTGGGGGCCTATTGTACCAAGAGCAATCTATTTTGCTGACCATTACTTTGGAACAACAAGATCAAGCTCGAGAGCACACGGCGAGAAAACACAGGAAGAGACATCACGACATCGGAGAAAAGAACTTCAAAAAACCAATCAGTGGAACATCAATACCAACTGACTTGGCAACAGCCATCAACTGGACCACCGCGACCGACGAAACTAACCAGGAAAATCAACCGCCAAGAAAACCGGGGTCCACGCAAGTTTTCCAATCTACAATTTGTGCCACGACTGTCAAGTCGGTAAAAATTACCTAAAGAACTTAAAACCCTCTTGATGACAAAGGAAATTGGGTACTCACCAGAGATAAATCCAAAATGTGTCCAACCGCATCAGCGGACTCAACCCAACTGGCTTCAATACACAGCAGAAGTCTTCTACCACGTCCGGCGTATGGCAAGGCAAACCGGCTATAACCAAAGAGCCCCGAAACCGTGAAACAGCCGTAGCTGTCAAAGGAAGGATCTGGTGAGCATGAATCCCTGGAGCCCTTGAGTTTGACCAAGTCAACATAGAAACATAAAAAATAGGTGCAAGAGTACGCCATTCTGCCCTTCGAGCCTGCACCAACATTCAATATGATCATGGCTGATCATTCACCCCTTTCCCACTTTCTCTCCATACACCTTGATCGCTTCAGACATAAGGGTCATATCTAACTCCCTCTTGAATATATCCAATGGACTGGCATCAACGACTCTGCGGCAGGGAATTCCACAGGTTAACAACTCTCTGAGTGAAGACGTTTCTCCTCAACTCAGTCCTAAATGGCCTACCCCTTATCCTAAGACTGTTCTGGACTTCTTCAACATCGGAACATTCTTCCCGCATCGAACCTGTTCCGTTCCGTCAGAATCTTACACATTTCTATGAACTCCCCTCTCATCCATCTAAACTCCAGTGTATAAAGGACCAGCTGATCCAGTCTCTCCTCATATGTCAGTCCAGCCATCCCTGGAATAAGTCTGGTGAACCTTCGCTGCACTAACTCAATGGCAAGAACATCCTTCCTCAGAATGGAGATCAAAATTGAGCACAATATTCCAGGTGGGGCCTCACCAAGGCCCTGCACATTTGCATTAAGACAGCCCTGCTCCTATACTCACATCCCCTAGGTATGAATTCCAATATGCCAATTGCCGTCTTCACCGCCTGCTCTACCTGCATGCCAACTGTCAATAACTGTTGAAACATGACACCCAAGTCTTGTTGCACCTCGCCTTTTCCTAAACTGCCACCATTCAGATAACATTCTGCCTTCGTGTTTTTGCCACCAAAGTGAATAACCTCACATTTATCTACGTTACATTGCATCGGCAATGCATTTTCCCACTCACCGAACATGTCCAAATTAACTTGCCGCCTCTTAGCATCCTCCTGAAAATCATACCGCCACCCAGTTTAGTGTCATCTGCAAACTTGGAGATATTACACTCAAATTCCTTCATCCAAATCGTTAATGTATATTGTAAAGAGCTGGGGTTCCAGCACTGAGCCCTGCAGCACTCCACTAGTCATTGCCTCCCATTTCAAAAAGGACCCGTTTATCCTGACTCTCTGCTTCCTGTCTGCAAACCAATTCTCTATCCACGCCAGTACATTACCCCCAGTACCATGTGCTTTGATTTTGCACACCAATCGCTTATTTGGGACCTTGTCAAAGGCCCTTTTAAATCCAAATACACCACATCCACTGGTTCTCCCTTGTCCACTCTACAAGTTAAATCCTCAAAAAATCCCAGAAGTTTTGTCAAGCACGATTTTCCTTTCTCAAATACATGCTGACTGGGACAGATCATGTCACTGCTTTCCCAATGCGTTGCTATTTCATCCTTAATAATTGATTCCAACATTTTCCCCACTACTGGTGTCAGGCTAACCGGTCTATGATTTCCATTTTTCACTCTCCCTCCTTTTTTAAAAAGTGGTGTTACATTAGCTACCCTCCAGTTCATAGGAACTGATCCAGAGTCGATAGAGTGTTGGAAAGTGATCACCAATCCATCCACTATTTCCAGGGCCACATTCTTCAGTACTCTGGGATGCAGACAATCAGGCCCCGGGTATTTGTCGGCCTTCAATCCCAATCAATTTCCCCAGCACAATTTCCCGCCTAATAAGGATATCCTTCAGTTCCTCCTTCTCACGAGACCCTCGGAACCCGAGTACATCCGGAAGGTCATTTGTGTCTTTCTTCGTGAAGACAGAACCAAAGAATTTGTTCAATTGGTCTGACTTTTCTTTGTTCCCCATTATTAATTCACCCGAGTCCGACAGCAAGGGACCTATGTTTGTCTTTAACAATCTTTTTCACTTCACATTTCTATAGAAGCTTTTGCAATCAGTTTTTATGTTCCCGGCAAGCTTCCTCTCATACTCTATTTGCCCCCTCCTAATTAAATCCTTTGTGCTCCTCTGTTGAATTCTAAATTACTCCCAGCCCTCAGTTTTGCTGCTTTTTCTGGCCAATTTATATGCCTCTTCCTTGGTTCTAACACTATCCTTAATTTCCCTTGTTAGCCACGGTTGAGCTACATTTCCTGTTATATTTTTACTCCAGACAGGGATGTACAACTGTTGAAGTTCATCAATGTGATCTATAAATGTCTGCCATTGCCTATCCACTGTCAATCCTTTAAGTGTAATTTGCCAATCTATTCTAGCCAATTCACGCCTCATGCCGTCGAATTTAGCTTTTCTTAAGTTGAGAATCCTGGTCTCTGAATTAACTTGTCACTCTCCATCTTAATAAAGAATTCTACCATATTATGGTCACTCTTCCCCAAGCATGAATCCCTGCAGCCCTAGAGTTTGACCTAGTTAGAGAGTAAGTGGGAGCTATGAGATCTTTCTGTTGTGTCTATTCCCTGCAAAATAGTATTCCCATTGTTTAGAACCTTTTTGTAAGATTTTACATTTTTATTGGAGTATATTTGTGTTATTTGCTTTCTTGAATAAAGTCCATACCTTCTTTGTGCAAAAGAGTTGTCTGCTGTACTTTATCACACTCTGATTAATAAATCCAAGGTAGAGAACCAGGGAGTGAGAGCGACTTGAAACAGTTCTGGTCAGGAAGGCAAGCTGACAGACCCACCACTCCCTACAGAATGGCGACCGCGGCAGGATCTTGGTCAACAGGGTGTGATGCAGTCGGCACTGTTTTTGAGGAAAGAAGCAAAATGGAAGGGAGGACTTCCTCTTACATATTCAAGAAAGTCAAAACAACAAAGAAATGGAACTGAACCTGTTGCGCGCTATGCGTGCTGTGGACGCTCCACCTATTTAGTAATTCACTAACCTCGTGCCAGCTCCGCCGAGCTTCTGAAGCCTGCACTGTTTACGGGCGTTCCAATTGCACTATCATGGGAATAGTTGTGATGATGCCGGTCATGGGTGGGATAGCCCGACCCGCACCGGTATACAGGGTGGAGAAGTTTGGGGTAATTAAAGGGGGTGCACACGTTCATTTCACAGCGGTCCCTCTGTATGTCATAAAGTGAGAGAACGCTATAACAGGTGCTGACCTCTCTGCGAAATGGAGCCGGGGTATACACATAATATTGTGTCCCCAGCACTCGAACACCTATTCGAAACTACAGTGCGGGTTTAAAGCTGCTGGTGCACAGTCTATCAACTGTACCATGGAGGTAATTGCACAAGACCATGTTCCTCCACAGGTTGGGACATATTGTGTCACCACCAGTGCGCCCCACTACATGCATGGACAGCACATCTGGTGTCCGATGAGTGAAAGCAGTTTTTGCTTTAAACCTGAGGCAGAGGTTCAAGTGGCCCAGGAATGTATTGTTGCCATTCCCGAACCCCCCACTGTTCACCTCACTGTCAGTGAAAACATCACCAACGTGCAGGATTACGTCACACATTTTGGTTAAGAAGTCCCCCCTCTACCCGAACATCTTTCCGCCCTATTGAAAGCTGTAGAAGTATCACAGAAACATTTCTATACTCGAGAAAAAAAAACTATTTATATAGGGGGCGACATTTCAGAGATCACAGTTCCACCCTGGAGGGATATTTTCAGAAATATAGAGGTCCCTCCCTGGATCAGAATAGCATCCCACATTTTAGTTCTCCGCAAGCTCGTGATGACTTTTATTTCTGGTGTACTACCTGCAGGCTGAGGGACCGAGGTCGTCGATCCCGGCACCAGAGGGTGCTGGACGAGCCCGAACAGAACTTAAGGATTGTATCAGGGAGGGAAACACAAAATATGATAGAACACTGCAGTAAAATCGCAGTCACCCGGTGAGGTACGGTTTCGGTTCCACCTGCTGTAAAAACACAGAGGTCAAGTATTAAAAGGGTTTTAGTGTGTGTGTTTTACTGTGTATTTTTGTGAAACTGGAGTAATAGAAGGGTGTTGGAACCTCTCTACGCTGTAATGTAACTTATGACTGAATTTACATTTAAACAGTAATACATTTCAAGGGGGAATTTACGTTTGGATTTAGCTCGGTAAATTACAGGGGCAGGTTGACTCTTGGGTGTCAGGAATTTTGCTCACCTAGCATGTAGAACGTCACAGGGGGGACTGCAGGTTTGCAAAGTTCGTGGGAAAACCACCCAGTGTTTGGATTCATTGGAAAGGAAATTTAATTTTGGAATATCAACCAGAAAGTTTGAGATCCTAAAATATTTATGGAAGAAATCGACGAGTTTTTAACCAAGTTTGGACTTTTAAAGCTGAATGTTGGGTCTGCAATGAAAGGTGTGGGGTCAATCTCTAAAAGGCCAGTTTGGACATTGGAGCAAATCGAATTGTCTGGGAACTGTTTACCCTCGAAACCTGTCCCCAGAACACATTAGCATTTAAACAATCGACCACGGAAGAAACATTATCCACCCCGCCACAGGAACCAAATGTCACATACATATTCCATCACCTTTTCAACATGCATCGAAATATCTGGCTCAGGCCAGACTTCCCGAATCAAAGAGCAGTGCTATCACAATGGACAAGAGCTCATTAATTCAGAAAAGTCTATCAACGCCAGTTTAAAACTTAATCAAGTTTCAGTTAGCTGGGCAACAAAACTAAACAAATGAAATGTTAGATTTGGCGCGAAGGTTTAACAGGCTCTCAGAGTATAATCAAGAGAGCTATCTCTATTCTGACCATCACAGAAATAACTTTTCTGACCAAGCTCTTCGGAACAACAAGATCGAGAGCACATGGCAAGAAAACGTAGGAAGAAACATCGCAATATTGGAGAAACGAATTTGCCCCAACAGGCTTCAATACGCAGCTGAGCTCTTCTGCCACGTCCGGGGTACAGCAAGGTAACCCGGCGACAACAAAAGAACCCCGAAACCACAAAACAGCCCTAACTGTGAAAGGAAGGATTGGTGAGCATTATCCATGTTGCCCTAGAAACTAACTTAGTTCGAGAGTAAGTGGGAGGTGGGAGGTATTTCTGTTGTGTTTACTACCTGTAACAAAGTATTTTACATTGTTCAAAACATTTTGTAAGATTTTACAGTTTTATTGGTGTGTCTTTGTGTTATTTGCTTTTTTGAATAAAACCCAAACAGTTGTCTGCTGTACTTTATCACACCCTGATTAATAAATCCAGGCTGGAGAACCAGGGAGTGGGATTGACCCACAACCGCTTTGGCCAGGAAGGCAAAACGACTCCACACACCATCCCCTCCACTATTTCACACTGTTCATCACAGCTTCTACTTCAGTCTTGCAAGGTACAAAGTGCGTTGGCATTCTAATGCATTAATGCAAAATGCTTGGCATGAAAACAAAATTCAACATTTTGTCAAGTTAGGGAGTAGGGGACGAGGTTTGGGGTTGATGTGCGTCGCTTTCAATCTTTGAAATTTCACCAAGCAGAAAAACGGTGAATCCAACTGTCCCTGCAAGCATTTTGTTCACGTTTAATCACAGGAATATCCGCAGTTAGGAGCTGAAAAGGAATTGAAATTAAATACCGGCTTCGGGACAGTATGGAAGTCTTGCTACAATTGTACAGGGCCCTGGTGAGACCACACCTGGAGTACTGCGCACAGTTGTGGTCTCCTTATCTGAGATAGGATATACTTGCCTTGGAGGTGATCCAACAGAGGTTGACCAGATTGTTTCCTGGGTTGACAGGACTGTCTTAAGTTGAGAGTTTGTGTCGACTATTCCGATACTCTCTGGAGTTTAGAAGAATGAGAGGTGATCGCATTGAAACGGACAATATTCTGAAGGGGTTTGACAGGGTAGCTGTTGAAAAGCCCGGCTACATCAGTCGGTAGAGCGTAATCTTAGGATCGTTAGTTTGAGCACCACGTTGGGCAATTACTTTTCCTTAAATTTTATGTTGCTTTCACTGGAAAACATCATTAATGAATCCATGATCTTCTTTTCCACAATGAAAGACATGCGAACTGAGGGAGAGTTGATAATTTAATAATTTGTTCTGTGCTCTGCATAAGAACACAAGAACTAGGAGCAGGACTCGACCATTTGGCCATTCGAGCCTGCCTTCTTTTGCACTGAAGGAAATTATAACCGTGTTTTTAAATGAGCAGTGCGAGATATTTAGAGGGCGCCTTTCAATGCTTCACAAAACCATTCCTTTCATGAGAGCCACCCGGGAACGATTCCCAGTTCAGGAAGTAACTTTGATAACACCATTTGTAATTGAAGTGGAGTAATTTTATGAAGTTAGATGTATGTCCCAAAGCACTGCAAAATGGTGTCAAAACAAATGAGTTAGTAATTAAAAACAATGTTCATCAGGAGTGGGATTCAAAATCATTTCTCCAGAAGAGACTGCGATCTGAATGCAGCACCTTAGACAGCTCGGCATCCTGACTGTTGGCTGCTTCAATTCTACGTTATTACTCTGGAATGTTTCAGACCGGGCGCTTGTTCAGTGTTGCGGGAAGGCCAAATGAACGGGATATCATCTCCGCCGGGGTTTTCCTGAGGCTGTGCTCGGTGAACAGGGAGCTTTGGCCCGGGTCAGAGGTAACTTGCATCCCAGCCAAGGACAATAACCCTCTGAGCTCTGGAACTGGGGAAGAGTTAATAATTACTGAGTTGTTTGCGGGTTTCAAATGCAGCTTAGACCTGCTGGTATAAACAGGTTGCGTTGTTTTGCAGAATGAAAGACATGCGAAAAGGCACAGTCGAAATTCAATATCTGAACTTTCGTAAATCATGACATTTTAATACTTGATGAAGTTTTATCCCCTATCTGATTTTACACACTCTGTATTTGAGGAGATTGGTTTTAAATGTTCATTGCTCATACGACAATATACCCGGGACTGCTTCTGTTCAATTATATTGCAGACAAATTTTTGCTTCAAAAATAATGTTTCCGCACGGGCTCGAAACAGGGAATTTCGTTCATGAATCAAACCTGATAATTGCCACTCTATGGAAACTGCTGTTTAGCTCAGTGCCCAGAGACAAGTGTTACGCAACATGCTGAAATGCTCAATCACTCTCTCTGCAAAAAATTACTTTCACAAACATTTCTCTGACCGGAACTGCACCAAACAACAATGTTCGCCTTTCAAAGTCATTAAATTACCCAATTCCCACATCTGCAATTTTAAGGACAAGGACTGGAAGCGCTTTGCGATTAGAAAATTGCCAGAAAACCCTGTGGTTCATGACAGGGCTTTTGATGGTTGATTACTGTACAAACCTTGTGTGATGTATTTAACCCTTCGCCACCTGTATCACACCACCACCAGAGGGCCTACCTGTTGGAGTCCCAACGGTTCCCAGCTTCCATTGGGAGCATGGTATATAAGCACTTGGAGCCTTATTAAAGGAGCTGATGTCACACTTCCTCATTGTTCACAGTACTCAGTTTCATTCTTTATTATGAGCGGATCAAATGGCGATGAGACAAACGAAGAACCATGCGAAAATGCAAGTAACAGTTGATATTAATTGATAACAGCACAGCTGTCAATGGTTGCGGAATATATTCGTGCAGCCAAAACGCAGATTGCCAATCTGGAACTGCACGGCACCGACTCCTCTGAGAAAAATAATTAAAGGCTTTGTCTCTGAATGGGCTACGATCCACCAAACTTGCAGTTCATAGCTGAAAGCACTAATCCATTGCACCACAGAGACTGATCGATACACATATTGCAAGACATCTCTGTAATATCTTCACAGAACACAGCACACACAGCTTCCTGACATGCAGGCTGCTCTCTCGGAAATCTCCGGAAAGAGGCTGTTCAGTTTAATGATTAACCATACAGTTGCAGTACACAATAAGTCCACATCCACAGTGTGGAGCTACAAGCATTACATGCTTACAGACATTACAATCGCAAACTCGGGTGTCAGTCTGTTAAAGCTTCAGATTGCACTGACCGGGATGCAAATTTTTCACTCTCAGTTGTACTTTTCCTAAATAAAGGGTGGGACATTCATTGTGGATGTGTGGAAGCAGTCTGGTCCCGCACACTGCAGACACTTCCATGTCACCGCCAACCAGTTCTCCCGCAGCCGGTGTGATCTACCTTCCAGCCTTCTGGTGCCTTGTCTGTGATGAAGTATTCTGATTGTCCCGAAGCCGGTCATCAATAGGGTTTTAAGTTGTTTCGGTAATTTTTACCTGCTGGACAGTCGAGGCACAAATTGTGGAGTGGAAAACTTGCGTGCACCCCTTGTTTTCTTGGTGGTTGATTTTTCTGGTTGGGTCCGTCGGTCGCGGTGGTCCGGTTGATGGCTGTTACCAAGTCAGTTGGTATTGATGTTCCACTAATTGTTTTTTTGAAGTTCTTTTCTCTGATGTCGTGATGTCTCTTCATTGGTTTTCTCGCTCTGTGCTCTCGATCTTGATCTTGTTGTTCCAAAGTAATGGTCAGAAAAATAGGTTGCACTTGATACGATAGGCCCCAGTTATACTCTGAGAGGCTGCTTATACTTCGTGCCAAATCTAACGTTTCTTTTGTTTGAGTTTTGCTGCCCATTGATTTTAAATGGTCATGTTTGTCTAAGTTACGGCGGACTAGCTAACTGTGACTTGATTCAATGTTCAAATCTGGTGTTGATAGACTTTGGGATGGTGATACTCCTTCTTTATGAACTGATGAACTCGTGACCATTGTAATTGCACTGCTTTGGCATCGGGAAGTCTGGGATGAGCCGGATACTTCTATACATGTTGAAAAGGTGTTGGAATATGTATGTGATATTTGGGTCATGTGAGTGGGGTGGATAATGTTTCTTCCGTGGTCGATTGTTTAAATGCTAATGTTTTCTGGGGGCCTGACTACGGTTAAACAACTCCCACAGAAAAACTGATTAGCTACAATATCCAAAATCTAAATCACACCCCTCTGTCACTGCAGCTTTTCCCCACAGGCCCAAACATGCCTTTTAAAATTCCAAACTTGGTTAAGACTTGTAGGTTTCTTCCATATGCTTCTTAGGATCCCAAACTTTATGTTTAATAGGCCCAAATCGAATTTTCTTTTCAGTGAATCCAAACACTGGGGGGTATCCATGCATTTTGAAATCTATGTAGGCAGTCCCTCAGAATCGAGGAAGACTTGCTTCCACTTCTAAATTAGTTCTATGATGGCTGAACAGTCCAATACTAGAGCCACAGACCCTGTCACAGGTGGGACAGATAGTCGTTGAGGGAAGATATGGCTGGGACAGGTTTGCCGAACGCTCTTTCTGCTGTCTGCACTTGATTTTTGCATGCAGGTCGCGTTGAGACTCGAGGTGCACAGCGTCCTCTCGGATGCACTTCCTCCACTGAGGGTGGTCTTGGGCAAGGACTCCTGGATGTCAGTGGGGTTGTTGCACTTTATCAGAGAGGCTTTGAGGGTGTCTTATAGATTTTATGCTGCCCAACATTGGCTCGTTTGCCATGAAGGAGCTCTGAGTAAACCACTTGCTTTGGGAGTCTCGTGTCTGGCATGCCGACTATGTGGCCTGCCCAGCGTCGTTGATCGAGTATGGTCAGTGCTTCAAAGCTGGGGACGGTAGCCTAAATAAGGTCGTTGATGTTGGTGCGTCTGTCCTCTCAGGGGATTTGTATAATCTTGTGGAGACATCGTTGGTGATATTTCTTCAGCAACTTGAGGTGTCTATTGTCCATGGTCCATATCTCTGAATCTTACAGGAGGGCAGGTATTACAACAGCCCTGTAGACCACGAGCTTGGTGGCAGTTTTGAGGGCCTGGTCTTCAAACACTCCTTTCCACAGGCGGCCGAAGGCTGCGCTGGCGCAAGGAGGCTGTTTTGGATCTCGTCATCGATGCCTGCTCTTGTTGAAAGGAGGCTCCCGAAATATGGGAAGTGGTCCACGGTGTCGAGGGCCGCTCCATGGATGTTGATGACTGGGGGGTAATGCTGTCCGGTGAGGACAGGCTGGTGGCGGACCTATGTCTTACGGATGTTCAGCGTAAGGCCCATGATTTCATACGCCTCAGTAAATACGTCGACTATATCCTGGAGTTCAGCCTCTGTATGTGCGCAGACGCAGGCCTTGTAGAAGCCTCACCTGGAATATTGTGTATAGTTTTGGTCTCCTAATCTGAGGAAGGACGTTCTTGCTATTGAGGGAGTGCAGCGAAGGTTCACCAGACTGATTCCCGAGATGGCAGGACTGACATGTAAAGAAAGACTGGATCAACTGGGCTTATACTCACTGGAATTGAGAAGAATGAGAAGGAATCGCATAGAAATAAATACGGGATTAGTCAGGTTCGATTCAGGAACAATGTTCCCAATGTTGGGGGAGTCCAGAACCAGGGGTCACAATCTAAGGACAAGGTATAAGCAATTTAGGACCGAGATGAGGAGAAACTTCTTCAATCAGAGAATTCTGAACCTAGGGAATGTTCTACCACAAAAAGTTGTTGAGGCCAGTTCGTTAGATATAGTCAAAAGGGAGTTCATTGTGGCCCTTACGGGTATGGAGCGAAATCAGGAAAGGGGTACTGAGGTTAATAATCAGCCATGATCATATTGAATGGTGGTGCAGGCTCGAAGGGGCGAATGGCCGACTTCTGATCCTGTTTTCTATCTTTCTTTCTTTCTATGTTTCTATGCAAAGCACAGAAACAAATGGTTGAAGTATCGACTCTGCCTCAGTTAGCATTTCTTTCATTGTGCAAAAGAAGGTGATGGGTTAATTAATGATGTTTTCCCATGAAAGCAACACAAAAGTTTCACAAAAAAACATACGATCACTGGCAGATGAGCGCTGCTTCAGACACCTGGTGGGAATGGGCGGGGAATTTAAAGCCCCTTGTATTGAGAAACGTTCATGTCGACAAACATTTCCTATGTGCTGTATCGACCTCATCGCGCAACGGTAGCGTGTCTGAGCCCAGATCACGTCGAGGTCACTGTTCTTTAGGAGAAGTCGGGAACTAATATTTTCTTTGCTGTTTCGCAATAGCCAGACCCTTGCTCCAAGTTCTGTCTCACTGTTTCATCGGTGTCAGGCAGAGATACGCCTGCTGCCATCATTTATTTCATGTGACCGGACACAAAAGTTCAAAACTAACCTGCAGTTGGCCACATATATCCCGCTATAGTCAGGATGGCCGAGCGGTTTAAGGTTGTGTGTTCAAGTAAAAGTGTCCTTTTGAGTTGTCGGTTCACATCACACTTCTGACATTTCCAGCTTTTCATCTTTAAGCGAAACTCATTGTTTGACAGCACGACCAACCTCGAAAAAGTGTGATTTTGCAGTAAACCTGCTCGCTCAACAATTCCGTCTGAACTGCTGCTGAAAGTGAAAATGTTTCCGCAGTGCAGCGGTTAACACGTTCGCCTCAAACGCGCAAGCTCACCATGCGGTAATATTTAATGGAGATTTCTCCTCATGCATGCTCAGGGCGAGTTTGTTCTCCTGTGAAAGGTCATAAGATCATAAACATGAAATAATTAGGGGCCGGAGTAGGCCATTCGGCCTATTGAGCCTGGATCACCATTCAAGAAGATGCTGGCAGTTCCTCGACAGCAACTTTAAACATCTGGGGCGGAGCCAACAGGCGCCTGTCTGTAATAAACGACAAAAAGTTGCATTTTGCAGAAGCCCAGCTCACTCAGTCAGTAGAAGACGAGATTCTCAATCATAGGGTCAGAGCTGCCAGCCCCAAATTGGGTGATTATTTTTCATAGAATTATCGAATCAGAAGGTTATTGCACGGAAGGAGGCCATTTTGGCCCATCGTGACCGTGACGGCCAACAAGAGGCTATCCAGCACAAACCCACTTTCCAACTCTAGGTCCACAACCGTGCAGGTTACGGCACTTCAGGTGCACATCCAAGCACTTTTTAAATGTTGTGAGGATTTCTGCCTCTCACCCTTTCAGGCAGTGAGTTCCAGACCCACAAACCTCTGCGTGAAGAATTTTCACCTCAAAATTCCCCATACACCTTCGACCAATGACTTTAAATTTATGCCAATGGTTGTTGACCACTATGCTAAGGGAAACGGGTCCTTTCTATCCACTCGATCAAGGTCCATCATAATTTTACACACCTCAATGAGGTCTGCCCTCAGCCTCCTCTGTTCCATGAAAAACAAACCCAGCCTATCCAATCTTTCCTCATAGATAAAATACTTTACTCCCGATAACATCCTCGAAATCTCCTCTGTAATTCTCCAGTGGAATCATAGTATCCTTCCTCTAAAGCGCTGACGAGAAATGCAGGCAGTACTCCAGCTGTGGCCAAACCAGTGTTTCATTTTCAAGCATAACCCACCTGCTCTCTTATTCTGTGCCTCGGCTAATAAAGGCCAGCATTCGTCATGTCTTCTTAACCAGCTTATCCACCTTGCCTGCGACCTTAAGGGATCCGTGCACATGCACTCCCAGGTTGATCTGTTCCTCTACTATTCTCAATGTCCTACCATTTAATGATTAATCTCTTCCTATTGTGTCTGTTAGCACTCAAGTAATGACTCCATGAGGCAAGGTATTGTACTTGAACTGTGGTGACCTAAGTCCATTAATTGCAGTTCCTGAGTGAGGGTACTGTATGGTGAGCTCCGTTTTATACCAGGTTACCGGTCGTGTACCGGTGACACCGAGGTCTCCACCAGTTGCACTCTCTGGTGGTACAGGCATAGTGTATACAGGTTGAAGGTACATCCAGTAGTCTTATGCAACTGTACATTGAGTGTACAGACACAACATCACTCTCCCCTTAGTCTTGTGCCACTGGCCTTTTGATTGTGTGCTCTGGTCCGAGAGTTGAGTGCCCAAAGCCGTTGCAACTTGTAAATGCTTGGCTTGGCTCTCTCCCTGTCAACCCCCAAGTCCTTATTGCCACGACATTGGGAAATGGTCAGCAGTGGATGGTTAGAGTTTGCAGTGGGGGTTGAGTAGGTTCTGGGTGTGATCCATTGTGTCCATGACTCTTTACATCCATTCCCACCTTCCCCTCATACATAGACAATGTGTGTGGCTCAACACATTCATATGCAGACCTGTACAGTCAGAAAGAACAAAAAAACATGAGATAAGTTACAGCAATGTTTCAGTTCTGCAGAAAAGAACAAGTACATTTACAGGTAAGGTACATACGTGGTGTCACAGTGTTGCCCCTGGGTTGTGTAGGTGCAGGTGGGTGAGAACACTCGTTCCAGAGTAACCAGGCTATGTCCAGGTTGCCTGATGGCGGCGCTGTGTCCCCCGTCAGCTGGGTGAGCTCAGATCGCTCACCTGGCTGCGTCTCAGAGACTTTGCAATTGTCAAGTGGTGGGCAGAGCCACAGGATTGTATGGCCGCCCTGTCCTCCTTTGAGGGCTGCGGTGTCTCCCTGCTGCTCTTCAGCGATAGTGGGAGCCTGGTCATTCCAGGTCCCGTTGGGAGGGCAGGAGGGTGCAATCCGTTTGCTCCCAGTACTGGCCCTGTTGGCCAGAGAGGTAGAGCCGATCGGGGGCAGGGTACCGGTAGTGTTGCCTTTGCCGTCCACTGATTGCTAGCCCTGCAGCTGGTACGCTCCTCCTGTATGTGGCCACACTCCCTGGGGTATCACATTTGTCCCGGAGGGGCAGGCTATATGGTCGCTGGACCTGGCTGCTGACGGGAGGTTGCTTTTGGTTTTGTCGGCATTCATGTTAATCACAGCATCGCACATCATCACTTCGTTTACTCTCACAACACATTGGTTCTGGCCGCAATCGCCCGACTTATCATGATTAGTTACATTTACAAACTTGAAATTGTAATTTACATATTTTACCTATGTCGCACCATCATCGCTGTATAAAGAGTGGAACTGTCGCTTTAATTGTGATGGGTTGCCGGTCTCCTTGAAGAGGGTTTTGCAATCTTTACCCCAATCCGGTTCACCAGTCGGCATCACGTGTTGCTCCCTTTTGGTCTGGCTACCGCAATCTTGACTTCTGGCGCTTCACCTCGTGATTCGGACGCCATCTTCTTTTACTCCATGACATAGGCTGCGGTGATCCTTTTCTCCCCAGTTTCTGCCACGGAAGCCGGGAAGTTACCTTCTGCATGAATTTGCTTCCTCTGGAGTCCTGCCACTGGAGCCTGGAGGTGAGGTCGGGTCGCTTGTGCTGGATGATCTCGCCGTTGGGTTGAGCGGTCTGTGTCCTCACGTCACAGTCGAGTTGGGAGGTTGGTTTTTCAGGTGTTGTGCTTGATCCAACATCGGGGCCGTGGAGGACGTCGTTCGCTGGAGGTTGGAGCTTTACCCAGATCCAAGTGATCTTTTTCATCCACCTTGTTCCTAAGAGCTTTGGACCATCAACAGCAACCATCCACAAAGGTAACCTGTGCATCGCGCCACCATGGAATACATGGACATCCACGCTGCCAACGACTGGGATGTATCGTTTGTGTCGGTGAGCAGTTTCACTTCGATCGGGATCATTTTAGGGCGTTCGGTTGGATTGTCCCAGAGTTTCTCAAAGGCCGCCTGATTCATCAGTGACTGATTCGCCCCTGTGTCCATCTCCATCGTGACTGCAACATAGTTGATTTCAACTTCCATATTCAACTGGGTAACTCTCGGTGGTTCAGATAAACACTCCGTAGACGTCATTGTCGCTGGAGTTCGGATGATTGGCCAACTCCTCTTCGACTCGGGGAGTACGATTTCTCTTGCATATTCGCTGGAGGTGGCCCTTCCTGTTAAAGCCTTAGCAAGTATAGTGTTCATAGCGGCACTGGTGGGCCCTGTGATTTCCTCCACAGCGCCAGCATGGGGTTGTCCGGTTGGCCCCATGTCGCGGACTCAGGATTGTGGAACTCGGGGATCTGTTCTCTCTTCCCTGAAAGAGACTGCTAGCAGCAGCCCTGCCTCTAAAAGGCACCAGTCGGTTCACAGTACTTGCCGGGTTAGAGTACTGCGGGTGAGACATCCACTAGCAATCGCAGGCCGAGATCATGAACGCCATGCTCACGTTAATTGCCTTCTGCAGGGTGACCGTGGTGTCCGCAGAGAGCAGCCTGTGGAGAAGGCCCTCGTGGCCGATTCCAATAACAAAGATGGCCCTCAGTGCTTCGGCGAGGTGATCGCTAGAATCACATGTGCAGCCAATCGTCTCAGGTCTGCAGCATGTTTTCCAATTTCTTGACCTTCGGGCCACTGGTGGGTATGGAACCGGCGTCTGGCTGTGAGGATGCTCTCTTTAGGTTTGAGCTGTTCCTGTATCAGCATTACGAGCTCCACATATGTTATTGTCTTCTCTGGGGCTAGCAAATCAATGACAAGGCCATAGACGGCGGGCCCACAACTGCTGAGCAGGATAGCTCTTCACTTATCAGCCAGCGAGGTCGGGTCGTCTCCCGCCAGCTCATTCGCAATAAAGTATTCGAGCCTTTCTGCAAAGGCCTCCCAATCTTCCCCATCGACAAATTGTTCAAACGTGCCAATGTTAGCCATTTTCGCGTGGAGAATCGTATTCTCGGCGCCAGTTATTGTGTCTGCAAGCACCCTCGAAATGACTCCACGAGGTAAGGTATTGTACTTGAACTGTGGTGACCTTAGTCCATTTATTACAGCTCCTGAGTGCGGGTACAGCATGGTGAGCTCCCTTTTATACCAAGTTACCTGTCGTGCACAGGTGACCCTGAGGTCTACACCAGTTGTACCCTCTGGTGGTACAAGCATAGTTTATACCGTGTGAAAGTACATCCAGTCGTCTTATGTAATTGGACATTGAGTGTACAGGATGTATACTTATTTTATGCATGCACAACAAAGCTCATCAGTTAATTAATTTTTCCGTGAAAGCAGGATAAAATTTATCGGTGATTTAATTTGCATTTAGAAAGACATGGGTTAATCATGGATAGTCAGCATGGATTTGTTAAGGGAATGTCTTGTCTGACTCACTTGATTGAATTTTTTGAGGAGGTAACCAAGAGGATCGATGAGGGAAGTGCATATGATGTAGTGTATAAGGAATTTAGCAAAGCTTTCGCCAAGTTCCCAAATGGAAGACTGGTCATGAAAGTAAAAGCCCATGGGATCCAGGGCAAAGTGGCAAGTTGGATCCAAAATTGGCTCAGAGGCTGGAAGCAAAATGTAATGTTTGATGGGAGTGTTTTTGCGACTGGAAAGATGTTTCCAGTGGGGTTCCGCAGGGCTCACTGCTAGGTCATTTGTTTTCGTGAGAACATCAATGATCTAACTTAAATATGGGAGGTATGATTAAAACGTTTTTAGGTAATACTAAAGTAGGATGCGTGGTTGATAAATAAGAAGAAAGCTGCGGACTGCAAGACGATAGCAATCAACTGGTTAGGTGGGCAGAACAGTGGCAAATCGAGTTTAATCCAGAGAAGTGTGAGGTAGTGCATTTGCAGAGGGCTAACAAGGAAGATACACACATTTAAATGGTAGGACATTGAGAAGTGTGGAAGAACAAAGGGACCTTGGAGTGCATGTCCACATATCGCTGAAGGTAGTCGGCCAGTTGGATATGATGGTTAAGAAGGCACACGGAATACTTGCCTTTATTGGCTGAGGTATGGGATAGAAGAGCAGGTAGGTTATGCTTGAAATGTATAAAACACTGGTTAGGCCACAACTGGCGTGCTGCGTGCAGTTCTGGTAACATTATTACAGGAATTACGTGATTGTACGAGAGGGTAGAAAGGAGATTTACGAGGATGTTGACAGGAGTAGAGAATCTTAGCTATGAAGAAAGATTGGATAGACTGGATTTGTTTTCATTGGAACAGAGGAGGCTGAGGGGAGACAACATTGAGATGTATAAAATTATGACGGGCCTAGATATAGTGGATCGCAGAGGGGCAATCAACCAGGGGGCATATATTTAAAGTATTTGGTAGAAGGTTGAAAGAGGATTTGAAGGTAAAATTCTTCATGCAGAGATTTGTGGGGGTCAGGAACACGCTGCCTGAAAGAATAGCGGAGGCAGATACCACATGTAAAAAGTATTTGGATGTGCACCTGAAGTGCCGCAACCTACAAGGTTATGGACCCAGAGCTGGAAAGAGGGATGAAGCTGGATCGCCTCTTGTTGGCCGGGGAGGAAATGATGGGCCGAAATGGCATCCTTATGTGCTGCAAACTTCTATCATTCGATAATTCTATGAAAAATAAATGTCACACGTAGGTCTTGAAAACACAACCCTGTGATTAAAAGTCTTGTACTCCACCGACTGAGCTTGCCAGGCTTCTGTCAAACATACTATTCTGTCACTGATTGCAGTCAAGCGCCTGTTCGCTCCGCCCCAGATGTTTAAACTTGCTGTCGTGGAACTGCCAGGAACTTTTTGAATGGTGAACCAGGCTCGAGGGACCGAAGGGCCTATTCCAGCCCCGATTCCTTACATGCTTATCATTTCATGACTTTTCACAGGAGAACAGCCTCGCCCCTGAGAATGTATGCGGAGAAAGCTACAGAATATATTCCCTCAAGTTGAGCTTTCATGTGTGAGGCGAACGTGTTAACCGCTACACTGCGGAAACATCTTCACTTTCAGCACCGGGTCAGACGCAGATGTTAGGCGAGCAGGTAAACTGCTGAATCACATTTTTAATGAGTTGGTCGTGGTGTCAAACAATGAGTTTCGCTTAATGATTAAAAATAAGAAATGTCAAAAGTTGGATTAAGACCCACACCTCCAGAGAAATCTACGACTTAAACACAGCAACTTAAACCGCTGGACCATCCTGACTATGCAGCGGTGTGTGTGGCCACCTGCAAGTTGATTTTGAACTTTTGTGTCCTGTCACATGAATTAAATAAGGGCAGCAGGCGTCTCTCTGCCTGACATCGAGGAAACAGTGAGACAGACCTTGGAACAAGGGTCTGGTTATTGCCAAAGAGCAAAGAAAATATTAATTCTGGAAGAACAATATCCAAAATAACAATGACCCCGACGTAATTTGAACAGGCAACCTTCTGATTTAAAGTCAGACGCGCTACCATCTCGCCACGAAGCCTACAGAGTAAGATTGAGATGTTCGTCTATATGAAGATTTCACAATACAAGGGGCTTTAAAATCCCCGCCCATTCCCACCAGGTGTTCGAAGCAATTATTTCAATCATCATTAATCCACCCACATGTGTTGCACACTAAAGTAAATACAAATATGAACGACGGCCGAATTTTAATAACTTTTTATACAACCGCAGAATCAGCAGAAAAACAGGTCATTCGGCCCATAATACCTAATATATAGCCCACAGCACAAGAGTAAGGAAATCTTGCTACAATGGTACAGGGCCTTGGTGAGACCACACCTGGAGTACTGTGCACAGTTTTGGTATCATTATCTGAGGAAGAATATACTTGCCTTTGAGGGGGTAGAACAGTGGTTCACCAGATTGATTCCTGGGATGACAGGACTGTCCTATGGTGAGAGATTGCGCAGAATATGCCGACACTCTCTGGAGTTTAGAAGAATGAGAGTTGATCTGATTGAAACGGAAAATATTCTGAAGGGGATTGACAGGGTTGCTGTTGAGAATCCCTGCTTGCTCAGTCGGTGGAGCATGAGATTCACGATTTCAGGGTCGTGGGTTCGAGTTGGGCGAATTGTTTGCCTTAAACTTTATGTTGCATTCACGGGATAACGTCTTCAATGAACCCATGATCTTCTTTGCACAATAAAAGAAATGCGAACTGAGGGAGAGTTGATAATTTAATAATTGTTCTGTGATCTGCATAATTTAGATTGATGTCACAAAGCACTCAAGAGTGGTGTCAAAACAAATGATTTTGCAATTACAAACAATGAATATTAAGAGTGGGATTCAAACCCATTTCTCCAGAGAATATTTGACCTGAACGCAGCACCTTGAACCGCTCGGCCATCCTAACTATTGGATGTTTGTGTTACAAGTTATTACTCTGGATTGTTTCAGACTGGGCAATTGTTCAGTGTTGCTGGAACGCCCATTGACCGGGATATCTTGTTCCCTGGGATTTTCCTCAGCCTGTGCTCGGTGTACAGGGAGCTTTGGCCGAGGCCTGAGGTAGCTTGCATCATGCGTCAATGTACCCTGGAATGTTTTTGTTCAATTTTATTGCAGACATGTTTTTGTTTCAACAACAATGTTTATTGTCCGTAATCGAACTGGGGACTTTTCGCATGTGAGGTGAACGTGAACGTCACTGCAATTCGCAAGCTGCTGCTTCGAGCAGTGCCCAGAGAGAAGTGTTCAACAACAAGCTGAAATGCTCAATCCCTCTCTCTGCAAAAAGTTCCTTTCACAAACATTTCTCCGACCGGAACTGCACAAGACAACAATGTTCTCCTTTCAAAATCATTAAACTCCCGAATTTCCACGTCTGCAATTTTATGGACAAGGACAAGGACTGAAAGCGCTTTGTGATCAGAAATTGCTGGAATCCCTGTTGTTGATGACAGGGCATTTGATGGTTGATTTCAGTAAACACCTTTCATTCAGGAGAACCGAATTTATGGTTTTAAGTTCAAGGTAAACCCACGGGGCGGAGCCAACAGTCACCTGGCAACAATCAGCGACAGGAACATGCAACTTAAGCAGGCCTGGATTTCAATGGCATTCCCATTGCCGAATCCCCCACCATCAACATCCTGGGGGGTCACTATTGACCAGAAACTTAACTGGACCAGCCACATAAATACAGTGTCAACAAGAGCAGGTCAGAGGTTGGGTATTCTGCTGTGAGTGTCTCATCTCCTTACTCCCCAAAGCCTTTCCACCATCTCCAAGGCACAAGTCAGGAGTCTGATGGAACACTCTCCACTTGCCTGGATGAGTGCGGTTTCAACACTCGAGAAGCTCGACACCATCCAGGACAAAGCAGCCCGCTTAATGGGCACCCCATCCACCACCTTCAACATTCACTCCCTCTACCACCGGCGCAACGTGGCTGCAGTGTGTACCATCTACAAGATGCACTGCAGCAACTCACCAAGGCTTCTTCGGCAGCTAATACAAAATCCGCGACCCATGCCTCCTAGAAGGACAACTGCAGCAGGCGCATGGGAACACAATTACCTCCATTCTACGGGGAGAGGGTGAACAGCCAGAGGTCGTGGTCCATTTCAGGATCAATGACATAGGTAGCAAGAGAGATGAGGTCCTGCAGGCAGAATTTAGGGAGCTAGGAGAGACATTAAAATGCAGGACCTCAAAGGAAGTAATCTCCAGATTACTCCCGGTGCCACGAGGTAGTGAGTACAGAAATAGGAGGATAGAGCAGATGAATACGTGGCTGGAGAGATGGTGCAGGCGGGAGTGCTTTAGTTTCCTGAGGCATCGCGACCACTTCTGGGGTAGGTTGGACCTTTACAAGCCGGAACGTTTGCACCGAAACAGAGCCGGGACCAATATCCTCTCGGGGGGCGGGGTGGCGGCGGGGGGGGGTGGCGGTTTGCGAGTGCTGTTGGGGAGGGTTTAATCTAGCTTGACAAGGGGATGGACCTGAGAATAGATTCAGTCGGGAGGGGAGTAATGCTGGAATTAGAAAGCAAAAATAAAGAAAGTGAGTTTGAAAGAGAGAGGAAACAAGCAGGTAAAAACGGTAAATAACCAAATTGAAAGACAATGTTGTCGGAAGGCAAAGGCATCCAGTGAATATATAAATGTATGTATGTTTAAAATGTTTGCCAAATATAAAATGGCTGCCAGGTTTGCTTAGAAAAGCATGATGGGGGCTCGGTCACCCAAGTTAGCTCAAAGTGCTGACTGAGCGCTGACCCTACAGAACCTGGTACCAGGATTGTCTTGAATCAACAACTTGAGGCAAGATAGTATAAAGAACATTGCGTAGCTAGTACGGAATGTCCTCAAGTCAGTGACCCCCAGATGGGGTGCCAAGCAACCACGGAGAAAAGGAGCTGGGCACCGGCGGCACCCATGATTAACGAAGATAAGGGGGGTCTGGAAATCATCACACGGATAAGAATCAGCCCCAAACTGTCATGAACTGATCATGCAGCCCCCTGATGTACCGGGGTTAATTCTGTTGGCCCATTTAAACCTATATGTTATCTATAATCATTATGATTGGATTGTGTCCAGGCGAAGTGGACTGAGGAACTGCAATGAACTATTGTAAAACATATAAGTACCGATGAATTTCTTTGCTCGGCAGTGTAGAGAGCCTGGATTTGGACCAGCGGCTCTCTCTCCGCCGGCGTAATAAAAGCCGTTTTGGCATTGGAACCGATCCCGTGTGTCGAATGATCCTTCCACGAAAACATTTGCGCTCCCAGTGGTGTCACGAACAGGATTTCCTGTAGTTGCTGGACGTCCTTGAAAAATCCGGGTGAGTATAAACATTTTTAATTATAAAAGGTGCGGAAGGTGGAGGCCGCTTGATCGACATGACGAGATGGTCTATAATCTCAAACGCCTAGCCTGTGCCTGAATTAAGAGGACTTTTGTCCCACGTGACGGCCAGGAACTAAGTAGGCGTAGGGAACACATTTAAACCTTGGGATCGTGATACCGAGTGACATCTCCCTGAGCCAGTAGTGTGATTTGAAAATATACCCCGGAGACCAGGCGGTGCACAGCGACCAAAGGAAACGAAACCAGATAACAGGGTCGGACCGATAGACAAAACGGTGGTAGGTCGTCGTTAAGGAGGCGTGGGGCACTGCGGGAATTGCTTAAACGCGTCTGCTCCAAGTTACGCTCGGAAGAAAGTGGACTTCTGAGAGTCGATTCCGAATGGTTCTAGTCGTACCAAGGAATGGCCAATAAAGCAAGTAATCTCGAGTGGGGACGAGAAGGGTCCCTTACCCGCCACCTGGCAGAAAAACAAAAGAAACGAATTGAAAGATGATTAAGTCAGGATGGAACTGTCAGGCCCCGCGAGCAAATCAACGGGAATGGTGGGAGAAGGAAAGGAAAGATAAAGATGAGAAAGCCGTGGTCGTGTTTCTTCAAATCCACATAAAATTAACAGAGGAAGTTAATCAATATGTAAGAAATAAAAAAAACCTGACAGTGATTATCTTAAGTGAAGTATGGATCCAAGAATAGAGCAAGCCAAACAATAACATTTGTTGAATGAAAAGAGACTTTTGTGAATATCTGTCCAGGAATGAGATAAAAAATGGAGAACAGAAGCTGTCATGCCTTTAAAAAAAGCCTGTGTCTCTGGAGGCTGCAGGCTGGGGAAGTACGCTCCCATTTTTTCTTTGTGTAAAACCTTGACGCAAAAGCTTTTAGCTCAGGAAAGAGATTTTTAAATTACAGATTGGCAATACAATATTTGAATTGGGATTTTGAGATATTTCACGTGATTCTCATTGATAAACATTTTGGTTGAACAGGAAAATCTTGGAATTGGAAACCTTTTTAATAAAAGTACACATTCTGCGTCTGGAACTGAAGCTTAAAAAATATGTAATTTATGAGATATAGTACCACAAGTTTGAAGTTACAGTGCAAAAGATTAGTGTTTTTGATCAGCTTCTAAAACGGAAGTTAGGCAAAAAAAATCCTGTAATACCATATTTGACATTTTGTTATTCAAAAATAAATACAAATTCTTCAAAAGGGGAGCAGAAATTAGGATGGGAATAGTGAAGAGTCAATTTTGTTGTGAAGGTTTCAAGTACCACTGGTTAAGAAAATGCACAACAAAATGCGATATATTTAAAACAGAAAGTTAATTCTGATCACATTTAAAAAATAAAACTAAAAGGTTTGGAAAAAAAGATGTAACGTATAAATAAGTGCTGAAAAAAAGGGTTTGCGATGGAAAAAGACATAACTTACTAAACACTAGTTGATATTGGCTGTGAAAAAGATATTGGTTTGATAGGGAAAAGGAAAAAAAATTGGAGGAGATAAGAGACACTCTCCATTGATAATGATTTGAACTTACGAGAAAGTTTCACTGCAGTTTGAAAAGATTTCCAGAATAGACGTTGTTAATCAAGAAAAGTCACGAAGAGTCGAAGCAAGCAGGAGGGTTTTGAAAATAACGAGGAGAAAATAAATAAGCTATGCGAACTCAGCAGAGAGAGAAATAAAACACAAGATTTGCCCATTGAACGGGACCGTTAAAAAAACCCGAAATGTTGGCATGTATACGGCTCGTGTGAAAATTGGATTTCAGTAAACAATATAGCTATTAAAAATATGTGCTCTCATTAAAAAAAAAATATTTGGCAAGTACTTCAATTAGATGTTAAGGAAAAAAATGGAGTTTAATCTAAAATGCTGCCTTTCCCGATGAGAAAATGTTTATTATGACCACTTTACTAATGATTTCTGCTGTTTTAACGGATTCCTAATTTCTAAGCAAGTCTTGAAGGCACAAAGATTTGGATGATTACGCGAAGTGACGTAATGACATGAGGCTTTCTTACAAACCTGTAAAGGAGTTAACCCTTTCCATTGACAGCTGTTTTACACTGGACCTTAGTAATTTGAATTTCTTACTAAAATGGAGAAGACTCACCTGACAGACAGTGGAAATGGTGGGACAGACAGAATAAAAATAAAACAGAACTAGCTGGTCAAGAGTTAAAAGCTAAGATAAATAAGCTGGAAGAGATTTAAAAAACAGGACCAGACGGATAGTGCATTGTGCAGCCAAAGCACCATCACCTATGGCAATCGAGCCAATGTATCCCACGGTGGGTCGGTGGAGTCCACAAACCCAACCTAACAGTAAAGCAGACTACGATGTTTGGAGGAATAGTGGTGTTAATTAGAGTTTGCATAATATTTCGATGGTTCATCGTGCAGGCTCGAGCACAGCAGGCTCAAATACAAAACCGACGGCAGCCCAGACAGGGACATGATGTGATTGAGATGTTACGACTATAAAAATATGGATCATCTAACCCTTACCTCCGATTTCACAGAGTGACCACGACACAAGTAGACCAGAACCTATCACCTGGTGACGACCAGGCTATCTGTTTAAAATTTGCAGATAAAACCATCACCGAGATGGGTCCACAGCGGCGACTTCGACTCTGGGGACTCATGATACTGGGAACCTTGAGGCCCACACACGCATTGGATAATACAGACGGACTACGAGAGATACAGCACACGCAAGAAAGACACAACTGCATCAACGATGGGGTTTTGTTTACTTTGACTGACGGAATATGCATTTCTGGAGCCAAGGACCGGAGCATGGACAGAACTGATTTTAACGCATGGCTGCAAATGAATCCGGATAAAAATAGAGATTGTGTACAATGCTCCACGGGCACAAGAAGCATTAGACGAAGGGAGGCCGGGGGGGCCCGAGGAATGTATCTTTGGAATAATTTGCGCGACTCCTGCCCAGCCACAACCGTTAGTCTCCCACAAAAATGGGGTGGAGCTGTGTGGATACTATGAGCAGTTAGAGGCTGCCGCAATAAGGTTGTATGTATGCTTCTCACCCATTCGGACACCGCACCCCATAAGAACCACCACGCTGCCCATGGAATTGCCATGTCCAACAATTACAAGGGGACGAGAAAATAGGATCGTGCTGTCCAACGAGAGTGAACGATTGTATGATAATGTTAAGCATGAAATTGTGCCTGTCCTGATCAATATCTCAGGTATACAGATGCCGAAATATTGTACAGAGCAGGCAAGAAAAATGTCTAATGTATTAAGTAAAGTTGTAATGCAGCAGGTTACCGATGCCATGGGTGCCAGTAGTTTCCGAGGACAGGAGCCAGTTCATAGGACTAATAGGGAAATAGTTAATGATGTTGCTGCCGGTTTCAATGCTGGAACCTCCATAGTAAACTCACTGGACATACAAAGGCTAAATGAAAGAGTGGAGCAGAATAAAGGGGTGATGAACGGATTATTAGAACGGGCAGAGCGGAATCAGGACGATCAAGCCAAACTCGGAAGAGAGGGTGCCGAAATCGAATTGGATGGCCTCTCGGTCCTGGAAGCTCAGGCAAAAACAATCAATCACCTTATCGACAGAGTGAGAGAAGATACAGCAGAACTGAGACAGGGACAACTCTGTCACGCTGAAAGCCTATGTATGGTGGGACAGATACGGCACAACCTCGATCATATCCAAAGGGAGGTGTTGCCAGACTGGACAGAAAGCCCACATCTGGCTCAGTTGGCCAAACTGAAGGGGACACTGGATAACTGCACTCTGAAAGGACTAACCAGAGTATGCCCAGTGATCCTAAACTGTCGAATGGGCAAAGCTGACGGAGCGGGAATAGCCCTGATGATACCTATAGGCACATAACACTCAGGACCGTTTCCCCTTTATCAACTGTAGAATATCGGGCTCATTCTGGAAAACACCTCCCTCCATTACTGTCTGATTGCAGCTCCTGCTATCCGCAGAGAAAACACACTCTATAGGATCTTCCTGATGGGATGCAAGCAGACGGGTGACATTACGGTGTGCCCTCACCCGGTGGGACAGGGAGAACTAGTCGAATGTGGATTTAATCCAACCGATGGATGTGTATTGGTAATAATACCTGCCCTCACACATTTTGCCAGAAAACGTTACGGGGGCAAAGGGAAATAATGTGTCTCTACCACGGCACATTCATATCGGTACAATGGCTTACAATGTCAGATCTCACAACCAAACTTTTGCTTCACACCCCGACGACCCATCACAATAGGACAAGCCCGCATTGTCCAGGTTCGACACAGAGGCCCAAAATCATTAATGCCAGCGATCAGCTCCACGATCACCTGCAGGATTATGACGAGCCAGAGCAGGCCCCAATCCCACTTTTAGTTCAAGTATTAAGGGAACTAAAACTCCAAGTAGGCCAGTTTGTCAGACTCTATCAGACAAAGATTAAAGTACTGGAAAAGGATACTGACCAAGAGTTACAAAACCAGAGTTGGTGGAGGAGTGTCTGGGACTGGGGCATTAACATAAACATCCACCCCTGGATTGGAATAATATTACACATACTGGGAGGGATACAGCTGGTCTTAGCACTAACATGGAGAGTCACGGCCTGTCGATCCTGCAGGCATTATGCACGAAAAGGAGTATCAGAACAAGGGCTCAAGTAAATACAGAGACTTGTCCAGCAGAGGGAAAGGGGAATCTGAACTATATCAATTTGATCAAAGCAACTGGGACTTCTGACACCACGTGACTGGCCAGCGCGTTGAGGCAGGAATTACCGGGTGGTACATAAAAATATAAGTCGAGCAACAACTTATGTTGTCGGTTAAAGGAGACTAGGATTAGTCCATTACCGAAAGGAGGGGTTGCTGTAGGGCAAAGGCACCTTCTGAATATATGTATGCATATATGTATGTGTAAAATGGTTGCCAGTGTAAAATGGCTGCCAGGGATTCTGCATAGCACTCGGGGAATTGAGCTAACAGTTAGCTTGACTACATTTTTATGCAGCTGATGATACTGCAGTTCTGTGTACAGGAACACTGGAAAGAGCGAGCTCAGCAGAACGACCTTAAACAAATAAACCACAGACAAGACGTCCTAGCAAAATTCTGAACAAAGAAATTCCTGTGACTGTGCAAGGATAAGGGGGTTAGGTGCAGACAGAACCCAAAGACAGTAAAGATAAGGGGTTCTGGAGAATATCACAAGGCCATGAATAAGCCCCAGCTGAAACATGAGTTGATCACGCAGACCCCTGATGCCTGGGGGTCAATTATATTGACCCAGTGGAATCGATTTGTAATTTATAGTCGTTATGATTGGATTGTGTCCAGCCGACATGGGCTAAGTAATTGTAATGAACTGTTGTTAAAACATATAAATATCGATGAATTTCTTTGTTCAGTGGAGTGGAGTGCCTGGAGTTGGTCCAGAGGCTTTCTTCCTCGCCGGTGTAATAAAGGCCATTTTGGCTTTGGAACTGACCCCGAGTGTCGAGTGATTCTACCAGGAAAACATTTGTGCTTACATAACCCGTGCTGTGCCAGCCCTGGGAGAGAATGATGGGACAGTGTCGAGGGAGCTTCACTCTGTATCTAACCCCGTGCTGGACCTGCCCTGGAAGAGATTGATGGGACAGTGTAGAGGGAGCTTCAGTCTATATATAACCCCGTGCTGGACCTGTCCTGGGAGAGATTGATGGGACAGTGTCGAGGAAGGTTTACACTGTATCTATCCCCGTGCTGTACCTGTCCTGGGAGAGATTGATGGGGCAGTGTAGAAGGTGCTTTACTCTGTATCTAACACCGTGCTCTACCAGCCCTGGGAGAGAATGATGGGACACTTTAGAGGGAGCTTCACTCTGTATCTAACGCGGTGCTGGACCTGTCCTGGGAGAGATTGATGGGACAGTATAGGGGGAGCTTCACTCTGTATCTAACCCCGTGCTGTACCTGTCCTGGAAGAGATTGATGGGACAGTGTAGAGGGAGCATTACTCTGTATCTAACCCCGGGCTGCACCAGCCCTGGGAGAGATTGATGGGACAGTAGAGAGGGAGCTTCACTCTCTATCTAACCCTGTGCTGTATCTGTCCTGGGAGAGATTGACGGGACAGTTCAGAGGGAGCTTTACTCTGTATCTAACCCCGTGCGGGACCTGTCCTGGGAGAGAATGATGGGACAGTGTAAAGGGAGCTTCACTCTGTATCTAACGCCGTGCTATACCTGCCCTGCAAGTGTTTGATAGGGCAGAGTAGAGGGAGCTTCACTCTGTATCTAACTCCGTGCTGTACCTGCCCCGGGATAGATTAATGGGGACAGTGCAGAGGGAGCTTTACTTTGTATCTAACCCCGTGCTGGATCTGTCCTGGGAGGATTTGATGGTACAGTGTTGATGGAGATTTATAGTGTATCTAACCCCGTGCTGGACCTGTCCTGAGAGAGATTGATGGGACAGTGTAGAGGGAGCATTACTCTGTATCTAACCCCGGGCTGCACCAGCCCTGGGAGAGATTGATGGGACAGTAGAGAGGGAGCTTCACTCTCTATCTAACCCTGTGCTGTATCTGTCCTGGGAGAGATTGACGGGACAGTTCAGAGGGAGCTTTACTCTGTATCTAACCCCGTGCGGGACCTGTCCTGGGAGAGAATGATGGGACAGTGTAAAGGGAGCTTCACTCTGTATCTAACGCCGTGCTATACCTGCCCTGCAAGTGTTTGATAGGGCAGAGTAGAGGGAGCTTCACTCTGTATCTAACTCCGTGCTGTACCTGCCCCGGGATAGATTAATGGGGACAGTGCAGAGGGAGCTTTACTTTGTATCTAACCCCGTGCTGGATCTGTCCTGGGAGGATTTGATGGTACAGTGTTGATGGAGATTTATAGTGTATCTAACCCCGTGCTGGACCTGTCCTGAGAGAGATTGATGGGACAGTGTAGAGGGAGCTTTACTCTATATCTATCCCCGTGCTGGACCTGTCCTGTGAGAGATTGATGGGACAGTGTAGAGGGAGCTGTACTCTGTATTTAACCCCGTGCTATAGCTGGCCTGGGAGAAATTGATGGGACAGTGCAGAGGGAGATTTATTCTGTATCTAACCCATGCTGTACTTGCCCTGGGAGGGTTTGATGGACAGGTTCGAGGAAGCTTTACTGTATATCTTAATTGGGCTGTACCTGCTCTGTCAGTCTTTGATGGGACAATATAGGGCGAGCTTTAATCTGCATATAACACATACTGTACCTGCCCTGGGAGAGTTTGATGCGACAGTGTAGAGGAAGCTTTAGTCTGCACCTGCCCTCTGACTCTTTGTTGAGACAATGTAGAGGGAGCTTTAATCTGTATCTAATCCGTACTGTACCTGCCCTGGCGGGTTTGATGGGACAGTATAATGGGAGCTTTCCTCCGTATCTTTCCTGTGCTGTGCCTTACCTGGGAGTGTTTGATGGGACAGTGTAGAGGGAGATTTACTCTGTATTAAACACGTGCTGCACTGTAATGTATATATGCCCGGGTTTATGTGCCACCAGGGGGACCCGCCGTCGAAGGTCATTGGGCCGCAGGCACACACATGCAACCCTTGAATATAAAGAAAGCTTCCATGTTTAATCCTTAGTTCGACAGCTATAAACGTAAGGTCAGGATGCACCAGATTGAGTTCACTGTAGTAAGCCTACTGAGTTATTGCATATGCAACATGCACCTGCCCTGGAAGAGTTTGATGGGACAATGTAGCGGGAACTTTCCTCTATATCTAACCCCGTGGTGCATCTGCCCTCCGAGCGTTTGAAGGGACAGTTTAGAAGAATCTTTGCTCTGCATTTAACACATGCTGTACCTGCCCTTGGTGAGTTTCAGCGGACATTGTTGAGGGAGCTTTACTTTGTATATAACCCGTTCTGTACCCGCACTGGGAGTGTTGATGGGACAGTGTAGAGGGAGTTTTCCTCTGCATCTAACACGGGCTGTGTCTGTCCTGAGAGGGTTTGATGGGATAGTGTAGAGGGAGCATTGCTCTGTATCGAACACGTGCTGTACCTGTCCTGAGAGAGTTTGATGGGATAATGTAGAGGAAGCTTGACCCTGTATCTAACATGTACTGTACCTGCCCTTGGAGGCTTTGATGTGACTGTGTCGTGGTAGCTTTACTCTGTATTTAACATTATGGTCCTTTTCAATCCACTTGTTTCATACCGAAACAAATGGTAACCGTGATGTGAATTTAACGCCACGTGATTCTTTGAAATCATCTTTTAATGATTGGCTAAAACGATTCCTTATGCCACCGACAAACAGTTTTGATTCCAGGTCTCGGCGATAACTTTTGGAACACCATTTTTAAATTCACAACCTTCTAAAAATTGACGACATGCAGCCAACGTGCAAAAGTAAGAATTCTTTTAATTACCGTTAATTAGCCGATAACCTTCTTCAGAATGAAACAACTAAGAATATAATGACTGAGGAACAGTGGTATCTTCAATCATTCATTTTCTCTTTACATGTGATGAAGTTTTATTGCTATCTCATTTACACGCTGTATGGGAATGATTTAAATTTGTAAGTGTTTATGACTCAGTTGCAAAACCATTGATTGTGTATGTGCCGATTCTTGATAGGAGGAGCACTTGAGACCGAAGTTCCAGTTCAAAATATGCATCAATAGAATCAATTTCCACCAGTTTCTTTAAACCCAATAACATAATTTATTTCTTGTGGGCTGGATAGAGGAACATGTTCCATGAAAAAAATTGTTATCGTTTTAATGGAACAGAATGCTTATAAAATATTGGAGTGGGAACCAATTGGATTATTGCACAGCTGGCAACATTTGCGGAATAGATTCGTGCAGCCAAATCGGACAATGACAACCTGGGACTGTGTGGCACCGAATTCTCGGGGAAAAACAGTTAAAGACTTCGTCCCTGGGTGGGCTCGAACCACCAACCTTTCGGTTAACAGCCGAACGCGCTAACCCATTGCGCCACAGAGACTGATGGAAATATCAGGTGCAAGACATCCAAAACCAGGGTGTCTGTCAGTTAAAGCTTCAGATTTCTCCGACTGGTATGGAACTTATTCACTCTCAGTGGGACATTTCCCATCTAAATGGAGGGAAATTCATAATGGATGCGTGGAAGCAATCTGATCCCGAACACTGCAGACACTTCCATGTCACCACCAACCAGCTCTCTCGCAACATGTCTAATCGACATTCCAGTCGTCCGGTGCCTTGTCTGTGACAAAGTATTCTGATTGTCCTGAAGCCGGTATTAGGTTTTAATTACTTTTTTCATCTCCTGACTGCGGATATTCCTGTGATTAAACGGGAACTAAATGTTTCCAGGGACAGTTGGATTCACCGTTTCTTTGTTTGGTGAAATTTCAAAGATTGAAAGCTAAACACATCAGCCCCAAACCTCCCATGAGATGGACGCCCAGTTTCTGTTTCAAGCTTGAATGCGGGAAAAAGCTAAACTTATTCAAAGAAAGTACAAGTCCAAGAGACGCATGATTATTTGCACCAAACTCTTTTGCAAAGTGTTGAGGTTCATGTTTGGTGATCAGGGCACATCTTTCCCCAAACTACAACACTTCAAACATAACTCAACGGCTGTAAAGCACTTTGTGGCGTCATGAGTTCCTGAAAGGCACTGCAGAAATGCAAGTCCTTCTTTGCAAAAGTTTGATGCAATTTCAAAATTTGCGAGCAATAAAAGGACTCCTCTGGGACCCCTCGTAAATTTCAATTCACAACTCCGAACGGAGAATCAAAGCCCTTGATCAACGAGCCAACTGTTTCACAAACGTGAAGATAAGGTGTAACCAAGATAAAAAGCATTTTTTTGTGTGTCGCTATTCAGGACATAAGAACTTAAGAACTAGAAGCAGGAGTAGGCCATATGGCCCATCGAGCATGCTCCGCCATTTAAAATGATCATGGCTAATCCGATCATGGACACAAGTCCAGCTCCCTGCCCTTTCCCCATAAGCCATATTCCCTTATCAGTTCAGAAGCTATCTCTGTCTTACATTTATTTAATGATGTGGCTTTCTCAGCTCTCTGAGGCAGTGAGTTCGACAGATTTACAACCCTCTGAGAGAAGAAATTCCTCCTCATCACAAATATAAATGGGAGGCCCCTTATTCTGAGATTATGACCCCTCGTTCTAGTCTCCCCGATCAGTGGAACCATCCTCTCTGCATCCATCTGGTCAAGCTCCTTCATTACCTTATACATTTCGATAATATCACCTCTCATTCTTCTGAATTCCAATGAGTAGAGGCACTACCTACTCAACCGTTCCTCATAAGTCAACCCCCTCATCTCCGGAGTCAACCGAGTGAACCTTCTCTGAACTGCCTCCAAAGCAAGTATATCCTTTGATAAAGAGTTTGTGATCCTCGCCCAATTGCCAGACGGAAGGTTTGAAACGCCCCCACCTTACGAATGTTCGAGATCCGGGAATTATTATTCAGAGTGTAAATTAAATGAGTCACGGAAAGGAATGCTTCGGTGATAAATCGTAGTATATTTTTTTGTTCTAGCATTCACTGGCTGAAACATGCTCTACTAAACGAAATCACTGTCTCTGTGGAGAATAAAATCCAGGTTACAAACAACATACATACAGTACAGAAATGCGACCTTGTAACACGCAGTAATTCCATGGTGGATTCTAACCCCACCCGTAACAATGAATTACCCTTAACAGAATAGCTCAGAAAAGCATCACTTCTGAGAAAACCCTGAGCCCTGAGACAGCTGGCTGGGATATCTGGTTACTGGTTGCGGATAATTGCGAACATGTTCACCACCACACGCAGCCCGTTTCCTTGCTCAGCTCAGCTGTGGGAAGTCAATGACTGGTCTTCAGTCTCGGTGGCTTCTTCTGCAGTACTGCGACCCCTTCCTCTGGGACATCGATCGGTGGAGCGAGAGCGAGAGCGAGAGAGAGCTCTCTCTAGACACAAGCTGCAAGCTCCAAGCTTCACACCAAACTCCAAGCAAAAAATAAAGTGGATTGGACCCTGTCTTTCTGGGAGTCTTGCTACCCCTATCTTTCCCGCCAATCTTTAAAACACCTTTGTTTTTAAGCATGGGTATTTAGTCAGTGATGGGCCATCCCACCCATGCATTGGGCTGATGGCCCTTAGTCTGGGCATCTCTCTGAGCCTTTGTGTTGGGAAAGACCCGGCTCCTCCTTGGCTGGCCAGGCTGGTGGGTTCATTGTTCTGTGTCTCCTTCTGAGATGGAGGTGAGAAGTGCTTTTACAAATTAGAGTGGCTTTGTCAGTGGCCCCCCTTCCTGGCTGACAGCACTTTTGTCAATGGATGACTGAGAGGTCTTTTGTCACAGCTCACTGCCATTCGGTCTCTGGAGTTTTAACAAAACCAGCTTTTTCACATATTTGCGCAGGAAGACCCCAGCACAGGGAAAATAGCCTCTGAAAAATAAAATCCACAACATATTCTCGACTGAGTCCATTCCTTAAACAGAAACTTTGCGATCTCTTCAATACGCGCTGCTAATTATCGATCTTGCCAAGTAAAACATGTGTTGGCATTGCAATGAATTAATGTAAAATTAATGAAAAGAAAATGCAACGTGTTGTCAAGTGCAAAACATGCAGTGCCTGTATTTCAAAAGGCATTGCTTTTATTCATCCTGCGGAATGCATGTTGCACAGATAATCTCAGCACACATTGTGCAGACAAAAGCAGCATTAGACAACGAAGTGATTTCTCCTCCGCTGATTTGAAGCAGATAACTGAAGGTTGAGCACACAATTTGACAACTTGACTTGTCGATCAAGCATCAATGACAAAGGCAAGAAAACTGCTCATCAGCACCAGGTGATTTTCACTTGTTTGTCCCAAATTTTCAGCAGCTGGGATAACAAGAACTTGAGTTACACTGAGATTGGAATTCAGATCACTGGATTTAAATTCCAGAGTGCTCACCATTACACCATGGAACCAACCATGCCAAAACTTTTGAAGCATACTTCGTCACAGACAAGGCACCGGTAGGCTGGATGGCAGATTAGAGCGGTTGCAAGAGAGCTGGTTGGCGGTGACATGGAAGTGTCTGCAGTGTGCGGGACCAGACTGCTTCCACACATCCACAATAAATGTCCCACACTTGACTTGGGAAAAGTAGAACTGAGAGCGGACAAGTTCCATCCCGGTCGGAGCAATCTGAAGCTTTAACTGACTGAAACCCTGGTTTTGGATGTATTGCAGTGTGTATCTGTGACGCAATGGTTTAGAGCATTTGGTTGGTAGCTAAAAGGTGGGTGGTTCAACACCACAAACGGGCGAAGCCTTCAACTGTTTTCACCCGAGGTTTCAGTGCCGCACAGTTCCAGGTTGTCATTGTGCATTTTGGCTGCACGAATATATTCCGCAAACATTGCCAGCTGTGCGGTTATCCAGTGAGTTCACACTCCAATACTTTTATGAGCATTCAGCTGAAGTAAAACGATAACAATTTCTTACATGGATCATGTTCCTCCATCCAGCCCACTCAATATAAATTATTTTATTGGGTTTAAAGAATCTGGTGAAAATTGATTCTCTTGATACATATATAGAACTGAAACTTCGGACTCAAGTGCACCTCCTATAAAGAATAGACTCACACACAATCAATGGTTTTACAACTGAGTCATGAGCACTTACAATTTTAAACCTTTCTCATACAGCGTGTAAATGAGATAGCGATAAAAATTCATCACATTAAGCATTACGATATAGCGATGCAGCAATGCAGCATTCTCTGGCGGTCCAGTGATTAGGATTCGGCGCTCTCACCAACGCGGCCCTTAGTCGATTTCGGGCCAGGGAAATTGCACTTCCATCAAAATTAAAACCTTATAATAAAGAGTTGCTTGCATCTCATGTGGAAAATATTATTCATTGAATTAAACATCATTAATTAATCCATTGTAAAACTTCAATCATTTATTTTGCCCTGAGTACGTGAGGAACTTTTATCCCTACCTCACTGCATTTTAGGAACAAGGTCCAGCCCCGGTATCTCCACCTATGAAAGTAGGAAACTGCTGGAAATACACAACAGGACGGGACGCCTTTGACAAAAAGTTAACCCTAGTTTACAGGTTCTCTTCCTTCCCCTACCTTTTGTGGGAGACTTCTTCCCCTTTAATTTTACAGACTGACTGAGTTCACTAACCGCGGGGAGAGAGTAGGTGCCTCCGCGGCCCCACTGTGCTAACATGGAAGATAGCACGATGGGGATTTCTGGTGGTGGGTGTGGATCAGTGACATGTTTGTGTAAAGGCAGTGGAGGAGAAGGATTGACAGCTGTCAGTGAGGGACAGAAGTTGTTTAAGGCGAGGCAACACATTCCCGATCAGCACAGAAGGCATTCACTGGTCAGTTGCCCTCTGCTGTACTTCTGGTCAGAGCGGTTTCCGCAGTGGAGCCATTATCACGTTTGTTTTCCACGCGAAAGTTCCCATGCAGGAAGATTATGTTTAAACTTGCTGTTGATGAACAGCCATGGGCGAGTTTATTCTCCTGTCAAAAGGACGACAGTGGCTTCTCCCTTATTCTTTAATTGCTCTTTATTTCACTTCACTAAATAGATATATTTGGGTGAGAGAAATTGTTCCAGAATGTCGCCCACTTCATCTTTTGTTCCCTTTTAAACATATAAAATAAGGCCGGGGAATAACTACAGAAAACAAAGCAGGGGGTACAGACAAGAGGAAGAGAGAAGGGGAAACACTGTCCCCACCCAGAACTAATGCAGAAACCCCTCTGCTGCGCTCAGCGAGGCCACCCGCAGCTCATTGACTGTCGGAGTGGGACCGTGCGGCGCTTCAGAAGACAGTTCGAAAAAGCAAAGTCACTGATTCGGTCTCATGTGCTCCTTCTGCCAACAAAAGCTACACATAAAATGCTTTTATAAAAGTTACAACTTATCTCCAGGTTTGTCAAAAAGTGAGCTCGTTGTTCAAGGGGTATGATTCTCGTTTCTGGCTTGTTAATTGAAAGTTGCGAGAGATCCCAGTCGAGCCCATTATTCTGCCGCGAATTTTGAAATTGCATAGAACTTTTGCAAAGGAGTACTTGCTTTTCTGCAGCGCCTTTCAGGAACTCATGACGCCCCAAAGCGCTTTACAGCCGTTGAGTTATGTTTGAAGTGTTGTAGTGTGGGGAAAGATGTGCGCAAATCACCCCAACACGAACCTCAACTCTTTGCGAAGGAGTTTGGTGCAATAATCAGGTGCCTCAGGGACTTGGACTTTCTTTGAATAATTTCTGCTTTTACCTGCATGCAAGCTTGAAACAGCAACTGGGCTTCCATCTCACGGGAGCAGCGTATTGTGGTTAGCGAGTATTTGACGAGGTTTGGGTATGATATGATGCATCCAACTGTCCCTGTAAGCAATTTATTCGGGTTTAATCCACAGGAATATCTGCAGTCAGGAGCTGAAAAGGAATTAAAACATAAGACCGGCTTCGGAACAATCAGTATACTTTGTCACAGACAAGGCAGTGGAAGGCTTGAAGTTAGATCACACCGTTTTCGGGAGAGCTGGTTGGTGGTGACATGGAAGTGTCTGCAGTGTGCGGGACATGACTGCTTCCACTCATCCACAATGAATGTCCCTCCATTTATTTGGGGAAAGTACAAATGAGTGTGGACAAGTTCCATCACGGTCGGAGCAATCGGAAACTTTAACTGACTGACACCGTGATTTGGTATGTCTTGCAATGTGCTTTCAAGTCAGTATCTGTGGCGCAATGGGTTCGTGTGTTCGGCTCTTAATAGAAAAGTTGTTGGTTCGAGCCCAACCTCGGACGAAACATTTAACAATTTTTTACCCGCGGATTCTTAGCTGCACAGTTCCAGGTTGTTATTGTGCGTTGCACAAATATATTCCGTAAACATTGCTAGCTGTGCTGTTATCAAGTGAGGTCCCACTCCAATACTTTTATGAACATTCAGTTCAAGTAAAAACAATGTTTTATTGGATCATGTTCCTCCATCCAGTCCACAAGAAATAAATTACGTTATTGGGTTTAAAGGAACTGGTGGAAATTGTGTGACCTATCATTGTGGCTTTGCTCAGAAACTGAGTTTCAACAGTCAACAGTTTGCGAAGGATTACCTCATGGCAAATGCCAAGCACAAAAGTCTCTCAGCATTCGTTTTGGAATCCGTCAAATTTGCAATGTCCTGCGAGGCCCCTTAATTCAGCGACATATCTCGCCACTTCCTGTACCTCCGACCGTTTGCAAGTGTGGAACCGATACCTCGCCATCAGAACGCTTCCTTTAGGATTTAGATGCTCCCGGACCAGCGTCCACAATTCTTCATCGGATTTAGTTGTTGGTTTCATCAGAGCGAGAAGATTCTTCATGCGGCCATAGTTTGCTGTCCCACAAATGGTGAGGAAAATCACCCTTCATTTGGCAGCGTTGACGTGCCCTTCCAGCTCGTTGGCCACGAAGTATGGATCGAGTCTCTCCACGAAGGTTTCGCAATCGTACACTTCTGAGAACTTCTCCAGGATACCAACTGTTGCATGCAGTTTTGCGTGGTTGTTTATTGTCTCGCCGCCAATTGATACGCTCATTATAAAGGATGATACTGAGTACTTTGAACAATGACTAAGTGTCACCTTAGCTCCTTTAATAAGACTCCAGAGCGCAGGTACCGCATGGGTGGCCTGCTTATATACCGTGCACCCAAGGGATGCTGTGATCACTTGGGACTCCACCAGGTAGGCCCTCTGCTGGTGGTGTGATACAGGTTGTCAAGGGTAAAATACATAACACAAGGTGTATGCAGAAATCAACCATCAAAAGCCCTGTCATTAACCACAGGCGTTTCTGGCAATTTTCTGATCGCAAAGCGCTTTCAGTCTTGTTCTTAAAATTGTAGACTTTGAAATTGGGGAGTTTAATGATTTTAAAAAGAGAACATTGTTGTTTGGTGCAGTTCCGGTCAGATAAATGTTTGTGCAAGGAACTTTTTGCAGAGAGAGGGATTGAACATTTCAACTTATTGCTGAACACTTCTCTCTGGGCACTGAGCTAAGTAGCAGTTTATGTAGTGCAGTGGTTATCACATTTCCCTCACACGTGAAAAGTTCGTGGTTCAAGCCTGGGCAGAAACATTATTCCTCAAGCAAAAACTTGGCTGAAATAAAATTGAAGAAAAGTTGTTATAGATACCTTGTTGCATGAGCAATGAAGATTTAAAACCAGTTTCTTCAAATACAGAGTGTGCAAAATTAGATAGGAGATAAAACTTCATCAAGGATTAAAGTTTCATTAATTATTGAATTTTCAACTGTCTCTATTCGCATTTCTTTCATTCTGTGAAACAACATGATCGGTTTATACCAGCAGCTCTAAGCTGCATTTGAAACCCGCAAACAACTCATTAATTATTCGCTCTTCCCCAGTTCCAGAGCTCAGAGGGTTATTTTCCATCCCTGTGAAAGAAATTACCTCGGACCCGGGCCAAAGCTACCCTTGCACCGAGTACAGGCTCAGGAAAAGCCCGGGGGAGAGGATATCCCGGTCACTGTGCCTTCCAGCAACACTGAACAAGCGTCCGGTCTGAAACTTTCCAGAATAATAACTTGCAACTTCAGCATCGAACAATAAGGATGGTCGAGCGATCTCAGTCGATGCTTTCATTATTTGATTAAATTATCAACTCTCCCTCAGTTCGCATTTTTATCATAGTGCAAAAGAAGATCATGGGTACATTAATGATGTTTTCCTGATAAAGCAACATTAAATTTTCAGGAAAAGTAATCGCCCAACGTTGGGGCTCTATCCCACGACACTGCAAGTAAAACACTCATGCTCCAACGACTGAGGTAGCCGGGCTTCGCAAGATTTAACCTGTCAATCCCCTTCAGAATATTGTCCGTTTCAATGAGATCACCATTCATGCTTCTAAACTCCAGAGAGTATCGGCATATTCTGCACAATCTCTCACCATAGGACAGTCCTCTCATCCCAGTAATCAATCTGGTGAACCTCTGTTGTACCACCTCCAAGGCAAGTGTATCCTTCCTCAGATAAGAAGATCAAAACTGTGTGCAGTACTCCAGGTGTGGTCTCACCAGGGCCCTGTTCAATTGGAACAAGACTTCCTTACTCTTGTACTGTGGGCTACATATTAGGTACTATGTGCCGAATATCCTGTTTTACTGTTGATTCTTCGGCTGTATAAAAAGTTATTGAAATTTGACAGTCGCTTCAGTGTGCAACACATGTGGATGGATTAATGATGATTGAAACAATTATTCAGTATTTCACAGACTTGAATTATTTGTGTCAACTTGCTCTGTAAAAATGCTTTTCCTGATGAGGAATCGAACCCAGGTCAAAGCAGTGAAAGCACCAAATCCTAACCAATGGACGACCAAGGAATACTGTTTGCAGCCGCTGCGATAGCTTTGAATATAGTCAGCTTACAATCACAGCTGAGAATTGTGCGGTGACATGGCGTGTAACTGGATTTGCTGGGAGCAGCGTGGAGGCCCCGATCTGCGTGAGAACACCAGCGGCAGGTCGGGGCCATAAAAGGAGCGGCCTGGGAGCAGCGTGGTGGTGTTCCACGGCAAAGTACAGCACGAGCTGGTGCAGGAGGGAGACGGCAGCGAAGAGTGACGTCATCAAAGTCCAGGTCGGTGATTGGAGCGTGGGCAGGTACAGCAGGAACAGCGCAAGACTGTGGAGGGATGTGATCGGGGCCCAGGGGCGGCGTGAGTTCAAGGCCAGTGGTCCATGGGCAGCACGGGCGAGCCCAGGCTGCGATATGTTTGCACTGGATCCGTGCAGCAGAGCTGGTCTCCAGTCGTCTTGGATAGCCATTGCCACTGGAACACAACCTCGCTCTGTCAAGCCTGTGTGATGGCTGGGGTGCAACGGCCACCACACGTTAAAAAAATCCACGCACAGGCATCTTCCACCCTTCAACATGCAGTTCGGGACATGGAATATTAGGTCCATCATTGAAACACTGTCAACTCATTGTTTTTTGGCGAGGAAGCAAGTCATCCTCGCTTCGAGGGACTGCCAATGATGATGATGAACTGGATTTGCTGCAGTCCGCGTGCAGCAGTGATGAAAGCGGGTGTGAGAGGGTGAGTGACAGGTGGGCACTGATTCTGATGCTGTCTGACCTACGGTGGGAGTGGCCGAACATTTTAAAGCACTTTCATTGCACCAATGCAGGGTAAATGAAACTGTTTTTCAGGAACCTTCATGTATACAAACATGCACACTCTGCACTGTAGACCTCACAATGCAACGGTAGTGTGGTTGACTCCACATCAGAAGGCTGCGTGTTTATATCACGTCGGGGTCACTGTACTTTTCCATATTGCTCTCCCTGAATTGAGATGTACTTTGCTGTATCACAATTTGCTTTCCCACCCATCTTTGTATCATCAGCAAACTTCGCTCCATTACACTCGGTCCCTGTATCCCTGGGATAGGGAAGGGAAGACACACCGGAGAAGTGTGAGCTTGTGGACCGGAGAAGTTTGCGCTGCTGGAGCTGTGCGTTTTATCGGGGACGGACGGGGGGGAGAGCCCGCCGATGAACCGGAGAAGCTAAGAAGCTGCTGTGCTTTTCATCGTGTTTCACACTGTTTAAAAATGGCAGAATGCAAAATTTCTCTCCATACTGCGCATGCACGAAGGTGAGGCTGTGTTTTCGGCGCAGGCATTTGGCTCTGCCCCCCACTTCACCATCGACGCCACGCCAGGACTCCGGGGACTGTACACAGTGGCCAGGATGGGGCGAGTTTTCCACCGAGCCGTTTCCAAAGCACAATGTTGGTGCGCTTGAGGTCAGCGTGCCGACAAAACTGCTTGGGGAAAATTTGGGCCTCGAAGAGCAAGGTGTACACTGAAGGAAATACAAATATATTTGCCGAGCAACTGTCAAATTTTAATAACTTTTTATGCAACTGTAGAATCAGCAAAAAACAGGGCACTCGCTCGATATTACCTAATATATAGCCCGTAGTACAAGAGTAAGGAAGTCTTGCTACAATTGTACAGGGCACTGGTCAGACCACACCTGGAGTACTGCGCACAGTTTTGTTCTCCTTCTGGAAGGAAGATAATATTTGCCTGTGAGGAGGTACAACGGAGGTTCACCAGATTCATTCCTGGGACGAGAGGGCTGCCTTAAGTTGAGATTGTGTAGAATGTGTCGATACTCTCCGGAGTTTAGAAGAATGAGAGTTGATCTCATTGAAACAATCAATATTCTGAAGGGGATTGACAGGGTAGATGCTGAGAGATTGATTCCCCCGGGCTGGAGTCGCTAGAACGAGAGGGCACAGTCTCAGGTTAAGGGGTCGTCCATTTAAGACAGAGATGAAGAGGAATTTCTTCACTCAGAGGGTAATGCATCTGTGTTATTCTTTGACCCACAGGCCTCTAGATACTGATTCTCTGAATATATTCAAAGCTGCGTCAGATAGATTTTTGGAGTCTCGGGGAATCAAGGGATCGAGAGATCACTGGAGTTGAGAAGAATGAGAGGGAATCTCATAGAAACATATAATTTCTGACGTGACTGGACAGGTATCGATGTTGGGGAAGTCCAGAACCAGGGATCAGAATCAGAGGGATAAGGGGTAAGCCATTTAGTACTGTGATGAGGAGAAACTGCTTCACTCAGAGAGTTGTTAACCTGTGGAATTCTCTGCCGCAGAGAGTTGTTGATGCCAGTTCGTTAGATATATTCAAGAGCGATTTAGATGTGGCCCAGATGGCTTAAGAGATCAAGGGGTATGGAGAGAAAGCAGGAAAGGGGTACTGAGCTGAAAGATCAGCCATGAACTTATTGAATGGTGGTGCGGCTCAATGGGCCGAATGGCCTACTCCTGCACATATTTTGTTTCTATGTTTCGATGTCCTGCTGCTGCATTTTTATAAAAGATTCCAACATTTTCCCAACCACAGATGTTAGGCTAACTGGTCTATAGTTTCCTGCTTTTTGTCTGCCTCCTTTTTTAAATAGCGGAATTACATTTGCAGTTTTCCAATCTGCTTGTTCCTCCCCTGAATCCAGCGTGTGCATGTCCACAGATCCATGAAAGTCGCAGGCCAGATAGATAATGGTGGTTAAGAAGGAATATAGAATGCTTGCCTTTCGTAGCCGAGGCACAGATTACAAGAGATGGGGTCGGTGGTGCAGGTTAGGTCACAGCTGGAGTACTGCGTCCAGTCCTGGTCGCCATATTATAGGAAGGACATGATTGCACTGAAGATGGTACAAAGGAGATTTCGGAGGATGTTGCCGGGAGTGGAGAATCTTAGCCACGAGGACAGATTAGATAGGCTGGATTTGCTTTCCATGGAACAGAGCCTGAGGGGAGACCTCATTGAGGTGTATAAAATTATGAGGGGCCGAGATATAGTGGATAGAAGTGGGGTCAATAACAAGGAGGCATAAATTTAAAGTAATGGGCTGAAGTTTAGAGGGGAAATTTCTTCACGCAGAAGGTGGTGGTGTTTTGGAACTCACTGCCTGAAAGGGTGGTAAAAGCAGAAACCCTCACCACATTTAACAAGTGCTTGGATGTGCAGTTGAAGTGCTGAAACCTGCAGAGTTATGGACCTGGAGCTGGATAGTATGATCAGGCTGGATAGCCTGTTGTTGGCCGGCGCGGACACGATGGGTCGAAATGGCCTCCTTCTGCAAAGAGTTGATGTGCGTGTGAGGTGAATTGGGCACATCTTTCCTCATGTGACAACATTGCAAAGGCAACTCAAAAGCTGCAAAGCGCTTTGGGGCATCATGAGTTCCTGACAGACCCTGCAGAAATGCAAGACCTTATTTGCAAAAGTTTGATGCAAATGCAATGCTCATCTGGGATTTGAAACCAGGATCTCGAGCAAATTTCAAATAACAACCCTAACGCAAAAATCATACCCTTAGACCAACGAACCAACTGCTTAGCAAACGTAGAGATGAGATTTAACCATTATTGAAGCATTTTTAGTGCGTGTTGCATCCCGAAGGGTGGAAGTTGCCTGTGCGTGGATTTTTTTAACGTGTGGTGGCCATTGCACCCCAGCCATCACACGGGCTTGATAGAGCTAGGTCTTTGTCCAATGGCAAGGGTTAACCAAGACGACTGGAGATCAGCTGTGCTGCACGGAATTAGTGCAAACACATATCGCAGTGTGGCCTTGCCCATGCTAACCCTGGGCCCCTGGCCCAGAACTCAAGCCTCCCCTGGGCCCTGATCACATCCCTCTACAGTCTCTCGTCGCTCCTTCGCCCCAATCTCACAGCTCCAGCTGTATCTGCCCAAGCTCCAATCATCGATCTGGACCTTGATGACGTCACTCTACGCTGCCGCCCCCATCCTGCACCAGCTCGCGCTGCTCCCTGGAGTAGTCTTCCGGGATCTCCAAGCTGCTCCCAGGGCCTCTCGCCGTTCCTTTTATGGCCCCGCCCTGCCGCTGGTGTTCTCCCATTAGTGTATCCAGGCTGCGGGTGGCCACCACGAGTGCAGCAGAGGAGTTTCTGCAGTAGAAAAGGGGCATGACTCATCAGGGGAGAGCAGCAGCAGCCAAGTTCTTGGCACTGTGGATGGCTCTGCTGCACAGGAGGGCAGTAAAAAGTGTGAGAGAGCTAAAGTGATAGAGGATTCGATTGTAAGGGGATAGAAGTTTCTGCGGCCGCAACTGAGACTAGAGGATGGTATTTTGCCTCCCTGGTGCAAGGGTCAAAGATGTCTTGGAGCGGCAGCAGTATATTCTGAAAATAGAGGGTGAACAGCCAGTTGTCGTGGTGCATATAGGTTCCAACGATATCGGTAAAAAATGGTATGAGGTGCTAAGAGTTGAATTTAAGAAGCTTGGAGTTACATTCAAAATTTGGAGCAGAAAACTAGTAATCTCGGGATTATTAACAGTCCCACCTGCTTGACAGAGTAGGTATCGAAGGATGGCTCAGATCAATACGTAGCTTGAGGAGTTGTGCAAAAGTGAGGGATTCAAATTCGTGGGAAATTGGAACCAGTCCTGGGAAGGTGGGACCAGTAAAAACCGGAATGTCTGCATCTGGGCAGGACCGGAACCAATGTCTAGGGGAGTGTTTTCTAGTGCTGTTAAACTAACATGGCAGGGGGAAGGAAACCTATGCAGTGAGATAGAGGGAATTAAAATGGAGGCAGAAGCAAAAGATAGAAAGCAGAATAGTAAAAGTGGAGGGCAGAGAAATCCAAGGCAAAAAACAAAAAGGGCCACATTACAGCAAAATTCTGAAGTGGAAATGTGTGTTAAAAAGACAAGCCTGAAGGCTCTGTGCCTCAATGCGAGGAGTATTCTGAATAAGGTGGATGAATTAACTGCGCAGAAAGCAGTTAACGGGTAGGGTGTAATTGGCATCACGGAGACATGGCTCCAGGGTGATCAAGGCTGCGAACAACATCCAGGGGTATTTAACATATAGGAAGGATAAGCAGAGAGGAAATGGAGGTGGGGAAGTGTTGCTGGTTAAAGAGGAATTTAATGCATTAGTAGGAGGGACATTAGCCTGGATGATGTGGATTCGGTATGGGTGGAGCTGCGGATTTCCAAAGGGCATAAAACGTTCGTGGAAGTTGTGTACAGACCGCCAAACAGCAGTCGTGAGTTTGGGGACAGCATTAAATAAGAAATAAGGGATGTGTGCAATAAAGGTCCTTCAGTTATCATGGGTGACTTTAATTTACATATTGATGGGATAACCTAACTGGTAGCAATGCGTGGAGGAAGATTTCCTGCAGTGTATTGAGGATGGTTTTCTCGACCAATATGTCGAGGAACCCACTAGACAGCTGGCCATCCTAGACTGGGTGATGTGTAATGAGAAGGGACGAAATAGCAATTTGTTGTGCGAGGCCCGTTGGGGAAGAGTGACCATAATATGGTCGGATTCCTTATTAAGCTGGAGAGTGACACAGTTAATTCGAAAACTAGGGTCCTGAACTTAAGAAAAGGTGACTTTGACGGTATGAGGCGTGATACTTAAAGGGTTGACGGTGGATAAGCAATGGAAAACAATTAAAGATCACATGGATGACTTTAGCAATTGTACATCCCTGTCTGGAGTAAACATAAAACTGGGAAGGTGGCTCAACCATGGTTAACAAGAGAAATTAAGCATATTATTAAGCCAAGGAACAGGCATATAAATTGGCCACAAAAAGCAACAAACCTGAGGACCGGAAGAAATTTAGTATTCATCAGAGAAGGACTAAGGCTTTAATTAAGAGGGGGAAAATAGAGTACGAGAGGATGCTTGCAGGGAACATCAAAACTGACTGCAGAAGATTCTCTAAATATGTGAAGAGAAAAAGATTAGTGAAGACAAATGTAGGTCCCTTGCAATCGGCTCCAAGTGAATTTATAATGGGGAACAAAGAAATGGCAGACCAATTGAACAAATACTTCGGTTCTGTCCTCTAGAAGGAAGACACAAATAACGTTCCGAATGAATTGGAGAAATTGGATCTCGTGAGAAGGAGGAACTGAAGGATATGCTTTTTAGGCAGGAAATTGTGTTGGGGAAATTGATGTGATTGAAGGCTGATAAATCCCCGGGCCTGATAGTCTGCATCCCAGAGTACTTAAGGAAGTGGCCTCAGAAATAGTGGATGTATTGGTGATCATTTTCCAGTAGTCTATTAAATCTAGATCATTTCCAATGGACTGGAGGGTAGCGAATGTAACACCACTTTTTAAAAAAGGAGGGAGAGAGAAAAGGGTTAATTATTGACCGATTAGCCTGACATCAGTAGTGGGGAAAATGTTAGAATCAAACATTAAGGATGAAATAGCAGCACATTTGGTAAGCAGTGACAGCATCGGTCGAAGTCACCATGGATTTATGAAAGGGAAATCAAGCTTAACGAATCTTCTGGAATATTTTGAAGATGTAACCAGCAGAGTGGACAAGGGAGAACTAATGGATGTGGTGTATTTGGATTTCAAATGGCATTTGACAAGGTCCAGCACAAGAGATTTGTGTGCAAAATCAAAGCGCATGGTATTGGGTGTAATGTACTGACGTGGATCGAAAACTGGTTGGCAGACAGGAAGCAGAGAGTCGGGATAAAAGGGTCGTTTTCAGATTGGCAGGCAGTGACTAGTGGAGTGCCGCAGGGCTCAATGCTGGGACCCCAGCTTTTACAATATATATTAATACTTTAGATGATGGATTGAGTGTAATATCTCAAAGTTTGTGGATGACACTAAACTGGGTGGCGGCGTGAGTTGTGAGGATGAAGCTAAACGCTGCAGGGTGAATTGGACAGGTTAGTTGAGTGAGCAAATGCATGGCAGATACAGTATAATGTGGATAAATGTGAGGTTATACATTTCATGGGAAAAAACACAAAGGCAGAATATTATCTGAATGGCGACAGATTTGGAAAAGGGGAGGTGCAACGAGACTTGGGTCACGGTTCATCAGTCACTGAAAGTAAGCATGCAGGTACAGCAGGCGGTGAAGAAGGCAAATGGCATGTTGGCCTTCATTGCTCGGGGATTTGAATGTAGGAGCAGGGAGGTCTTACTTCAGTTGTTCAAGGCCTTAGTGAGGCCTCACATGGAATATTGTGTTCAGTTTTGTTGTCCTAATCTGAGGAAGGACATTCTTGCTATTGAGAGAGTGCGGTGCAGGTTCACCAGACTGATTCCAGGGATGGCTGGACTGTCATATATGGGCAGACTGGATCAATTGGGCCTTTATTCACTGGAGATTAGAAGGATGAGAGGGGATCTCATAGAAACGTGTCATTATCTGACGGAACTGGACAGGTTAGATGCTGGAAGAATGTTCCCGATGTTGGGGAAGTACAGAACCAGGCGACATAATCATAGGATAAAGGGCAGGCCATTTAGGACTGAGAAGAGGAGAAACTTCTAGAGTCAGAGAGTTGTTAACCTGTGGACTTCGCTGCTGCAGAACGATGTTGATGCCAGTTCATTGGATATATTCAAGAGGGAGTTAAATATGGCACTTACGGCTAAGGGTATCAAGGGGTATGTAGAGAAAGCCGGAAATGGGTACTGATGGATGATCAGCCATGATCTTATTGAATGGCGGTTATGGCTCGAGGCGCCTACTCCTGCAACTATTTTCTATGTTTCTATGTTTCTATATTACACTCAATTCCTTCATCTAAATCGAAAAACTATATTGTAAATCCCTGCGGCCCCAGCACTGAGCCCTGCAGCACTCCACAAGTCACTGCCTGCCATTCTGAAAAGGATCCATTAATCCCGACTCTCTGCTTCCTCTCTGCCAACCAGTTCTCTATCCACGTCCCTACATTACCCACAATACAATTCTTTTTGATTTTGCACACCAATCTCTTGTGCAGGACCTTGCCAAAGCCTTTTGAAATTACAAATGAACAACATCCACTGGTTCTCCCTTGTCAACTCTGCTGGTTACATCCTCAAGAAATTTCAGAAAATTTGTCAAGCATGATTTTCCTTTCATAAATCCATGCTGACTTGGACCGATTCTGTCACTGCTTTCCAAATGCGCTGCGATTTCATCTTTAATAACTGATTAGAAAAATTTTCCCTTTACTGATGTCAGGCTAACCGGTCCATAATTATCCGGTTTCTCTCTCCCTCCTTTTTTAAAAAGTAGTGTTACATTAGCTGCCCTCCAGTCCATAAGAACTGATCCTGATTCGATAGACTGTTGGAAAATGATCACCAATGCATCCACTATTTCTGGGCCACTTCCTTAAAGACACTGGGATGCAGACTATCAGGCCACGGGGATTTATTGGCCATCAATACCATCTATTTCACGAATAAGGATATCATTCAGTTCATCCTTCTCACTAGACCCTCGGTCCCCAATAAATTCGGACGGTTATTTGTGTCTTCCTCCGTGAAGACACAACCGATGTATTTGATCAATTAGTCTGCCATTTCTTTGTTTCCCCTTAGAAATTCACATAAATCGACTGCAAAGGACTTACGTTTGTCTTCACTAATCTTTTTCTATTCACTTTTTTAGAGTAGCTTTTGCAGTCAGTTTTTATATTCCCTGCAAGCTTCCTCTCCTACCCTAATTTCCCCCTCTTAATGAAACCCACAGTCTTCCTCTGTTTTATTCTAAATTTCTCCCAGTCCTCAGGCTTGTTGCTTTTTGATGTCAATTTATATGCCTCTTCCTTGGTTTTAACACCATCCTTAATTTCCCATGTTAGCCACGGTTGAGCCACCTTCCCCGTTTTATTTTTACTGTAAACAGGGCATTACAGTTGCTAAAGTTCATCCATGTAATCTTTAAATGTTTGCATTGCATATCCACTGTCAACCCTTTCAGTATCCTTTGCCAGTCTATACCAACTAATTCACACCTCATCCCGTCGAAGTTACCTTTCTTTAAATTCAGGACCTTGTTTCCGAATTAGCTGTGTCACTATCCATCTTAATCAGGTATTCTACCATATTATGGTCACTCTTCCCCAAGGGGCCTCGCACAACAAGATTGCTAATTAGTCACTTCTCACTACACATCACCCAGTCTCGGATGGCCAGCTCTCGAGTTGGTTCCTCCACATATTGGTCTCGAAAGCCATCCGTAATACACTCGAGGAAATCCTCCTCCACTGCATTGCTACCTGTTTGGTAAGCCCAATCAATATGTAGATTAACGTCGCCATGATAACTGTTGTACCTTTATTGCAGACATCCCTTATTTCTTATTTGATGCTGTCCCCAACCTCACTACTGCTGTTTGGTGGTCTGTACACAACTCCCACTCGCGTTTTCTGCCCTCTGGTATTCCGTAGCTCCACCCATACCGATTCCACATCATCCAGGCTAATGACTCTCCTTACTGTCGCATTAATTTCCTCTTTAACCAGCAACACCACCCCGTCTCCTTTTCCTCTCTGCCTATCCTTCCTAAATGTTGAATACCCCTGAATGTTGAGTTCCCAGCCTTGGTCACCCTGGAGCCATATCTCCGTGATGCCAATTACATCATACCGCTTAACTGCTGTCTGTGCAGTTAATTCGTCCACCTTATTCCGAATGCTCCTCGCATTGAGGCACAGAGCCTTCAGGCTTGTCTTTTTAGAATTGTTCTGTCATGTGGTCCTTTTTGTTTTCTGTCTTGGGTTTCTCAGCCCTCCACTTTTACTATTCTCCTTTCTATATTTTGCTTCTGCCCCCATTTTATTTCCCTCTGTCTCCCTGTATAGGTTCCCATCCCCCTGCCATGTCAGTTTAATTATTCCCCAACAGCACTAGCAAACACTCCCCCTAGGACATTGGTTCCGGTCCTGCCCAGGTGCAGACCATCTGTTTGTCCTGGTCCCACCTCCCCCAGAACCGGTTCTAATGTCCAAGGAATTTGAATCCCTCCCTTGTGCACCACTGCTCAAGCCATGTATTCATCTGTGCTATCCTGCGATTCCTACTCTGACTAGCACGTGGCACTGGTAGAAATCCTGAGATTACTACTTTTGAGGTCCTACTTTTTAATTGAGCTCCTAGCTCCCTAAATTCGTCTCGTAGGACCTCATCCCGTTTTTATAACCTGTATAGTTGGTACCTATATGCACCACGACAACTGGCTGTTCACCCTCCCTTTTCAGAATATCCTGCACCCGCTCCAAGACATGCTTGACCCTTGCACCAGGGAGGCAACATACCATCCTGGAGTCTCAGCTGCGGCCGCAGAAACGCCTATCTATTCCCATTGCAAATGAATCCCCTATCACTATCGCAATCCTACTCTTTTCCTGCTATCCTGTGCATCAGAGCCACCTACGGTTCCATGAACTTGGCTGCTGCTGCTCTCCCCTGATGAATCATCCCCCTTAACAGTAACCAAAGCGGTGTATCTGTTTTGCAGGGGGATGACCGCAGGGGACCCCTGCACGACCTTCCTTGCACTGCTCTTCCTGTTGGTCACCCATTTACTATCTGGATGGGCTGTGTACCCTTTACCTGCGGTGAGACCAACTCACTAAACGTACTTTTCACGTCATTCTCACCATTGTGGATGCTCCAGAGTGAATCCACCCGCAGCTCCAGTGCCGCCATGCGGTCCATCAGGAGCTGGAGGCGGATATACTTCCCGCACAAGTAATCGTCAGGGCACCGGAAGCGTTCCTGATTTCTCACAAAGTACAGAAGAAGCATAACATTTCTCCGATATCTCCTGCCATGAATTAACCCCGGGATACACTTAATTTGGCAACAACAATGCTAAAATTACTCACTGATTTAGAAAAGAAAAAAGAAAAGCGATTCACCAATCACCAGCCAATCACTTACCCCCGTGGCTGTGACGTCACCCTTCGATTTCTTTCGACTTTTTTTTGCATTCTCACCCAGCTGCAGCTGCACCGGCTGGGCCTTTATAGGCCTCTCGCATCACGAACTCCCGCCTCCCGACTCTCTCCTCGAACTGCTGGGATGTTATAGGCCTCTCGCCTCACAAACTCCCACATCCCGACTCTCTCCTCGAACTGTTGGGCCTTCATAGGCCTCTCGCCTCACAAACTCCTCCCTCCCGACTGCTGCCTCTCTCCTCGAACTGTTGGGTCGTTATAGGTGTCTCGCCCCACGAACTCCCACATTCCGACTCTCTCCTCGAACTATTGGGCCTTTTTAGGCCTCTCGCCTCAACAATTCCCGCCTTCCAACTGCTGCTTTTCTCTTCGGACTGCTGGACCGTTGTCGGCCGCTCGCCTCACGAACTCCCAGCTCCCGACTGCTGCCTCTCTCCTCGAACTGTTGGGCCTTTAAAGGCCTCTCGCCTCACGAACTCCCGCCTCCCGACTGCTGCCACTCTCCTCGAACTGTTAGGCCTTTATAGGCCTCTCGCCTCACGAACTCCCCATTTCCATATAATCAGAACTGCACGAGGACCAGGCTATGACTGTCCATTTAAAAGAAATACTGGATGAGCTGGAAAAACCTGCACAGAGAGCAAATGCACTGATACGGGAGGGTAGGAATGCTTCTGACCAGGCTGCACAGAACGAGGTGTGTGTGCTGTAAGGGGCATGGTTGTTGGGAGAGGGCCGCAACATCCTCGAGGATTTAAAACAAGGTTTAGTCCCCTCCTGGATAAGTAACAAGCACCTCGCAGCCCTCCACCCACACAGTAATTCACTAAGCCCGTGCCAGCTCGGCCTAGCTTCTGAAGCCTACCCTGTCCCAGTAGATTGCAGGCGTTCTAATCACATCATCATGGGGATAGTACTAAGGATGCCGGTCATGGGTGTGACAGCCCGACCCGCAACTTTATACAGAGTGGGGAACATTGGATTAATTCAAGGAGATGCACACGTTCATTTCAGGTCCCAACCTATGTCATACAGTGAGAGCACGCTATGATGGGTACTGACCTCTCCGGGAGATGGAGCATGGTGCACACGTAATATTGTGTCCCCAGCACTTGAACGCGTATTCGAAACCACACTGTGGGTTTAAAGCTGCAGCCTATCAACTGTAACGTGGAGGTAATGGCGTAAGACCATGTCACTCCACAGGTAGCATACATACTGTGTCACCACCAGTGCGCCCCACTTCCAACATGGACACTTATGGTTCAAACCTGAGGCATCAGTTCAAGTGGCCCAGGAATGTGTGTCCCCATTCCTGAAACCTCCACTGTCCACCTCACTGTGAAGGAAAACATTAAAAACCTGCAGGATTATGTTGTACATTTGACGGTGCAATTCCTCCTCTACCCGAACATCTTACAGCTCTGCAAAAACTGTAATTGTCTCACATAAACACTTCTACACTCTGGAACAGAAAACCATTGAGATAGGGAAAATGATTCGAGAGATCACCATTCCGCCTTGGTGGGACTTTTTCAGAAATATAGAAGTCCCAGTCTTGATCCAAATAGCTTCCCACATGTGAGTTATTTGTCAACTCGCGATTATCCTTGACTTGGTCTAACTTGCTTAGTGAAATGCAGAGGTCGTCAGGTCAGGCAGCAAAGGGTGGTGTACTCTCCTTCGCCGAACTAGGGAATCGCGCAGGGAGGGGTGACACCATACTGCCATGTTTAATTTGTGTTTGGTTTTACCTGCTGTAAACTGCAACATCGCGAGTGTTATAAGAATGTTACTTAAAATGTTTTGATATGTACCTTTTTTTTACTGAACTTAAAAATGTGTTTGACTATGTGCTTTTATTTTAATCTACTTAAATTGTGTTTGACTGTATACCGTTATTATACTGAGAAAACCGTGTAAGGAGGGGCATCCCCTCTATACTCTAACCGAATTTTAATAATTGTATTCACCTGCATATTGCATTGCATTAAAATGGGGGATGCAGGGTAATGCTTAGCAAGTGTAAATGCAGGGAAGGTTGACACTCGGGAGCAGGAATTGTGCTTACCTTCATGACACTCATGTGTGTAGTGTCAACAGGGAGGACTGAAGAGGTTGCAAAATTCACAAGAAGTTCTCAACCCATCCTGTTTTTTGGCTGATTCGAAAGGAAATTTAATCTGGGACTACCTACCTAAAAATCTGGAACCCTAAAGTGCTTATTGGAATGAACTATGAACTTTAATAGAATTTTGAACTTTTCCAAGACAAATTCAAGGTTGTGGGCAGGACGAAAAGGACTGAGAGTAGACAAACTGCTTAGTGAGACTATCTGGGTGTGGGGAAATGGTAATTCGAGAATCTTTCTCCACAAGAGACATTAACATTACAAAATGGACCAAAGATAGCTAACCATCAACTTGAAACTGGAAATCATTTCAGCATATACGTCACAAAGAGGCCCAAGCCAGCCTGTGTGCGAAAATTTAAGCATAAAAGGACATTGCAATGAGCAAGCTAAAATTTCCATCAGGAAACATTTTCGAACATCAAACCACCCAAAATATATCAACTTTTAACGGGCCTGCCAAAATATTACAGAGAAGATTCAAGCCTGCCAAATTTATACAAAGAATTCTGAACTGATTTGGTGCCAAGATTCGAACTAATCAAACCATATAACTGGCCCCCTGTTTCAATACAGACTATGGCACACTTTCAACTGCGTCTAGCACCATGCTGCGCTTGTGTCATCAAGACAAGGAGAGAAACCAACGCGACAGTTATGAACTAACTTCTCCAACCTCGAAGTCCTGAAGTCCTGGAGGAAGGAAGAACATCACCATTGCGGCAGCATCCGACCACAGCCAACGCGGTATCAATGAAAAACCACCGCAATCGACCAAACTCAAAACAAAACTCCAACAGGGAAAAACCGAAGAATTGAAAAGTTTCCACTCTACAATCTAATCCAGAACTATTAATGGGTAAAACATTCTCTGAAAGACTGTAGAAACCTATTTTTAACAAAGAAAACCGGGTACTTACCCCATAGATCCAAAACGCGCCTTACCGCATCAGCGGACTCAACCCAACTGAATATTGTGCAGCAAGCAGTTTTCTCCGACATTTGGGGTACGGCAAGCAGACCCTACCGCGTCCAGCGAACCCCGAAACCGCGATCTACCACTAACTGTCAAAAGGATTGGTAAGCATAGGCCCTGCCTGGCCTGGAGTCTCACCTAGCTAGCATTCGGTATTGGGAGGTGGGATGTGTAATTCTACTGAATCCCCCTTTGAATGTAATGGGTTGTTCTCTATTAGAGTCATTATAAGCTATTTAACCCCCCTCTGAGTCTGTAAGGTATTGTTCATTCATAAGTTTGAATAAGTTTTGACACAGTACTTTCTTATTAGAGTAATTATAAGTTTGTAATTTCTTCACTGCAATAAAAACAAAGTTCTTTTGCATCAAACCAGTGTGCTTTGCAATTTTTTTCACACCCCACAAATAAATCCAGAGTCTAGAACTCAAGGGAGTGGGAGCAATTCGAACTGCTCAAGTTGATGAGAAGGGAACATGACCTCCTCATAGAGACCACACCCTTACAGTAATGAGGCAGGATTAATAAATTATCTTGTGGTAAAAGATCGTCCAGGAATGAGTGAGCATAATATGGGTACATTTCAAATTCTGTTGGAGGGTGAGAAAGTTGGTTCTCACACCAGTGTTAAATAGAGGAGACTACAAAGGTATGAGGGCAGAGTTGGGTGAAGAGGACTAGAAAAATAGATTGAAGTATGGGACGATTAATTCGCAGTGACAGACATTTAAGGACATAGTTCATAACTCGCAACAAACATATATCCCAATGAGAAGGAAAGACTGTAAGAGAAGGGATTCTCATCCGTCGCTAACTAAGGAAATAAGGGATGGTATCAAATTGAAAACAAGGGCACACAATGTGGCCAAGGCTAGTGGGAGGTCAGAGGACTGGGATATTTTGGGGCAAACAAGTGAAAGACACCTAGTGCTGGTGGGCAGTTTTGTTGCCTTTGTCATTGATGTTTGATCTCCAAGTCTCGTTGTCAAATCGTGTGTTCAACCATCAATTACCTGTTTCAAATCAGCGGAGCAGAAACCAGTTTGTTGTCTAATGCTGCCTTTGCCTGCACAATGTGTGCTGAGATTATCTTTGCAATATGCATTCCGCAGGATGAATAAAAGTAACGTTTTTTGAAATACAGGCACTGTAGAGGGTGGTCTTGTGGTTAGGTTCACCTCTGACCTTCTGAGTGGTTCGAATCGCTCCCACTCCCTGGGTTCTAGACTTTGGATTTATTTGGGGATGTGACAAATTGCAAGAGACAACTGGTTTTGGTGCAAGAAACTTTGAATTTATTCAGGAAAGATAAGTACAATGTCCAAACTTACAATCTCTAGAATAAGGAACACATTATTACACCTGCAAAATGGGTTACAGAAAATAATATACCTCCCCCTCCCAATACCTAAACCTGACTAGCTTAAACCCTATGGAAACAGGGATAATGCTCACCAATCCTCTTATTGACAGCCAGTGGTATTTCATGGTTTTATAGATTCTGTAGATTCTGCTTGCCGAACCCCGAACGTCGTGGATGACTTCTTACTGTGTAGCCTTCAGTTGGGTGGTGTCCGCTGATGCGGTCGGGTGCATATTGGATTTATGGGGTGAGTAACCATTTTCTTCCTTCTGCAGTAGGTTTTAAACTTCTTTCAGGTAATGTTTTGCCCGTTGGTAGCTCAGGGAGTGCTTGTATAGTGCAAACAGCTTGCGAATCTTCGGGTTTTCGTTGAGTTGACTTCGGGTTGGAAATCGTTGCTCGTGGTGGCTCAATATTACCAATTTGGTTGCTGGTAATATCTTGGTGGTTGATTCATGATCTCCTTGCTGCCGCGGCGTGCTTGGTGTCCAGGTTGTTTGCGATGCTGTCTTGGTCGATGTTCTGAAGAACCAGGTTAACGAAAGCTGGTGTGCTGATGTCAAAGTCTGCCAGGTCTGAATTATACGGAGCTGGTGAAGAAGCAAAGTCTGATCTTTGGCTGTAAAACAGGGCTTCAATTATACCTTGAGAGCCTTTCTAATCTGTGCGCCAAATCAAACACGATTCTTTGTCTTAGTTTTAGCGGGCTTGATAATTCTTTGTTAAATTTTGGCGGGTTCGTTAACGATAACTTTTTCAGGATGTGTCGATCTGTTGGATTCCAGTTGCGATATACGAATTATTTTTTGTTTTACGTTGTCTGCCATGGCCTGGGTTTTCCATGCAGGCCGCATAGGTGATTAACATTGTGCATGTGCTGGATGGGTTTCATGCTGAGAGTTATAGCAGGCAATCTCTGGGTCAATTGTTGCTATGTTAATGTCTCCTCGGGAGAAGAGTTTTGGAGTTTACACAGTTCCCCAGACAATTTGTTTAGCTCCAATATCGCAGTTAGCTCCAATACCCAAAGACTGGCTTTTTCAGAGGTTCGTGGTCCCCTGGTTTGCAGCTTCTTTTCCCCTGCAGACCCATGCATCTTTTCAAATCCCAAAGTTCATTTTAAGCGAGTCCAAAATGATCCTTCCTTAGGGTTTCTTCACACAGTGGGGTAATCTTTGAATTTTGAGAAAATATCGAGGTTTACAGAATAAATAGCAAATGCTGGTAATCTCAGCAGGTCAGGCAGCATTTGCCAGGAGAATAAACTCGCCTCTGATTGTTCATCCACAGCATGTTTAAGCATAATGCTACTGGCTGGGACAGAACCAGGGATTTTTCACGAAAAAACAAACGTGATAACCACTACACGACAGAAACCTCTGTCACAGCTGGCACAACAGAGGGGAGCTGACCAGTGCGCTCCCTCTGTGCTGATCACCACTGATTTTTAATGTGGAAGCAAGTCATCCTCGACTCCCGGGATTAGCTAAGAAGAGAGGAGGAGCAGGAATGTGTTGGCTCAACTTAAACAACTTCTGTCCCACACTGAAAGCTCTCAATCCTTCTCCTCCGCCGCCCTTTACAGAAATGTCACGGATCACCCAGCCACCGTGTTCACTTCCACATCCTCACAGTGGGGCCACAGAAGCTCCTACCGTCTCCCCGCGATTAGCAAACTCACCCAGTTTGTAAAATTAAACCCCTAACAAGTGTCCCATAAAGGGCATGAGAAACAAGAGAATCTGTAAGCTCGGTACTTGACAGATGTATTGGGGTTATTCATGGTGATTACAACAAATACTATTCATCTCACAGGCCTCAATTATTTTTATTTGACGAATTGACCAAGAATCGTTATCAGGTTAGTGCGCCGGACTTAACCCCGCGACCACCAGGGAACAATTATGATACATGTAGATATATTTGGATATCTTTATATCTGAACCTGAATATCAACGGCTAGTTGCCTGGGCATCATGGTGCGACGTTGGTGTATCTATCTTTGAGTGAGAGAAATTGTTCCACAGTGACGCCCATTTCATCATTTCTTCCCTTTTATACACTAGAGGCTGAGGCAGGGGGAATAAATCGAGAAACCAAAAGACAGGGATACAGTCAAGAGGAAGAGAAAAGGATAAATACTGTCCCCACCCAGAACTAATGCAGAAACTCCTCTGCTGCGCTCGGGGTGGCCACTCGCAGCCTGGATACACTAACGTCACAACAGCTCATTGACTGTCGGAGTGGGACTGTGCGGCGCTTCAGAAGACAGGTCGAAAAAGCAAATTCACTGATTCGGTCTCATGTGCTTCTCTTATCAAGAATAACAACACGCAATAAATGCTTTTATAAAGGATACACATTATCTGCACATTTGTCCAGCAGTCGGCTCGTTGGTCTCGGGCGATGATTCTCACTTCGGGGTTGTTGATTGAAATATGGGAGAGGTACCGGGTTAAAATCCCGGACGAGGCCTTGAATCTGCATAGAACTTTTGCAAAGAAGGACTTGCATTTCTGCAGCGGCTGATTGGAGAGTGCGGGGCCGGAATGTTGCTGCTTGTCCCGGCCTAACTCACTCTGGAGCTGGGGACGAGCGATTTGTCGATGGGTTGTTTGCGGCTTTCATCTGCTTTTGTGAAGCGAGGCGGCGCTGCAGGATCATTTAATCATCTCTCACAACTCAACGGAAAGCAGCCGGAATGTGCAGCTTTGAGAGGGGCTTTCTGCACCGTCAGGGCTGGAAACGGGAGGGAGTGAGAGACACTGTGGAGATTTTGTGTGTGCACAGAACTGTACAGAGAAACCGCAAATGTAACAGGGCTGTGGCTCACTGCAATTTGTTAACATTGAACCACTAACGTGAATTATTCAGTTTTTTTTTAATTTAGTTGAACACGTTTTCTAAATGTTGCCACTCAGTTTCAAACCAGGAATTGTTCACACATTGGGCAAATGTGATAACCACTACACTACGGAACACTGTAGTTGAAGTACTGGTAGGAACATAACCAGAGCTTTACACAACACAGCTGGCCGATACTTCAAGGCGCTGGTTTTATGAGAATAGAATGATGATGCTATAATTAGGAAGGCTGTGAGTGTCGCGGGTTTTGATCTCGTGTTTCCCAGACATTACATATAGGAACAGGAGGTGCCCATTTAGCAGCGAGTGGTTAGGATCTGGAATGTACTGCTTGAAAGTGCGGTGGAGGCAGACTCAATCTTCTCGTTCAAATGGGAGTTGGATAAGTGTCTGAAGGAAAAACAATTGCAGGGCTAGAGGGAAAGGGCGAGGGAGTGGGACTCGCTGAGAGTCTGCACGGGCTCGACGGGCCGAATGGCCTTCCGTGCTGTAACCATTCCATGCTTCTGTAAGTTAGTGGCACATTTCATAGTGTGGGTGGAAGCAGAACATTGCAAATGGCCATGGATTGAATCGGCAATACTAGAGGCATCTGATTCAGGAGATTCGGTGGGCGAGGAAATTCGGGAGTTGAATGACTTTGAAAGGAACATTTTTGTTTTGTGCAGTTTCTGTCAAAGAAATGTTTGTGAAAGGAATTTTTTGCTCAGAGGAATGCAGCATTTAATCTTCTGCCTTAACATTGCTTTCTGAGTGTCGGGGTAACATTTGTTTTCTATGTCATTCTTCTCGAATTTATATTTCCTTTGCTGTTTCACAATAACCAGTCTCTTGCTCTGAAGTCAGTCTCACTGTTTCCCCAGTCTCCTTTTGATGTTACCAGGAAGGAATATTTTGAAGCAGACCCCGAAAGCACAGTGTGTAAAATGGTTTATGGTTGAAGAGTTCACTTGCAGAGCAGAGAAGAAACGATTCAATTATGGACTCTCCTTCAGTTAGCCTTTCTTTAATTGTGCAAAAGAAGATCATGGATTAATTAATGATGTTTTTCCGTGAAAGTAATATAAAATTTAATGAAAAGTTATCACCCAACGTGGGACTCGAATCAGAGATGCTCATATGAAGAGTCTCATGCTCTCCCAACTGAACAGACTGCACTGCCCATGATATTTGTGAACTTATCCTTTATATTCAGTGGTTTCTCGCCCTTTGATGGGCTGAAGTGTCGCGGATATCACGTTGGCCTCACACACGAAGGGTCCCCGGTGGATCCGTTTTCTTTCACTAAAAGTTATCTATTTATTGAAGTGAAATAAAGAGCAATTAAGGAATAAGGGAGCCCTTTTGCCAGGAGAAAAAATAGCAAATAAAAAGAGCAAATGCTGGAAATCTCAGCAGATCAGGCAGCATTTGCCAGAAGACTAGACTTACCTCTGATTGTTCATCCACAGCACGTTTAAACATAATGCTTCTGGCCAGGATCAAATCGGTGACCTTTCGCGGATAAAGCAAACTTAATAATCACTACACTAAGGATAGCACTGGCACAGCTGGCAAAACAGAGGGGAGCTGACCAGTGAGCTCCCTCTGTGCTGATCACCACTGATTTTTAATGTGGAAGCAAGTCATCCTCGACTCCGGCGATTATCTAAGAAGAGAGGAGGATCAGAAATGTGTTGGCTCACCTTAAACAATTTCTGTCGCACACTGAAAGTTCTCAATCCTTCTCCTCCGCTGCCCTTTACAGAAATGTCACGGATCACCCAGCCACCGTGTTCACTTCCACATCCTCACAGTGGGGCCACAGAGTCTCCAACTGTATCCCCGCGATCAGCGAACTTGCCCAGCTTGTAAATTTAAACCCCGAACACATGTCCGGCAACGGGCAGGAGAAACACGAGAATCTGTGAGCTCGATCCGTAACAGAAAATAATGGGGTTATTCATGTTGATTACAGCAATTACTAATCGTCTCACAGACCTCAATTATATTTATTTGACGAATTGACCGAGAATCGTTACCAGGTTAGTGCGCCGGACTTAACCCCTCGACCACCAGGGAACAGCTACGATACTTGTCGATATATTTATATATATTTATATATGAACCTGAATATTAACGGCTAGCTGCCTAGACCTCATGGCGCAACAGTAGTGCATCTAACTTTGAGTGAGAGAAATTGTTCCACAGTGAAACTCATTTCATATTTTGTTCCCTTTAAACACTAGAAACTGAGACAGGGAGAATAAATAGAGAAACCAAAGCACAGGGATACAGACAAGAGGAAGAGAGAAGGGGAAATACTTTTACACCCAGAACTAATGCAGAAACCACTCTGCTGCGCTCGGGGTGGCCACCCGCAGCCTGGATACACTAACGTCCCAACAGCTCATTGACTGTCGGAGTGGGACCGTGTGCACTTCAGAAGACAGGACGAAAAAGTAACGTCACTGATTCGGTCTCATGTGCTCCTCTAATCAAGAATAGCGACACACAAAATAATACTTTTATAATCGTTACCTCCATTTTTGTCGAACAGTTGGCTTGTTGGTCTCTGGGCATGATTCTCCATTCAGCTTTGTTGTGAGAAGCTTTGGGTTCAAACCCTGGATGAGCCCATTATTTTGCTGATAATTTTGAAATTGCATAGAAACTTTGCAAAGAAGGACTTCTATTTCTGCGTTCAGGAACTCATGACGCCCAAAGCGCTTTACAGCCGTTGAGTTATCTTTGAAGTGTTGTAGTGTGGGGATAGATGTGCCCCAATCACCCCACACGAACCTCAACACCTTGCGAAGGAGGTTGGTGCAAATAATCAGGTGCCTCAGTGACTTGGACTTTCTTTGAATGAGTTCTGCTTGTACTTGCATTCAAGCTTGAAACAGCAACTGGGCTTCCATCTCACGGGAGCAGCGTGTTGTGGTTAGCGAGCAGGTGACGAGGTTATAGGGGTTGATGTGCATCACATTCAATCTTTTAAATTTCACCAAGCAAAGATATGATGAATCCAACTGTCCCTGTAAGCATTTAGTTCACGTTTAATCACAGGAATATCTGCAGTCAGGAGCTGAAAAGGTATTAAAACCTAATACCGGCTTCGGGACAATCAGAATACTTCGTCGCAGACAAGGCTGGAAGGTTGCAAAGTCGATCACACCGGTTGTGGGAGAGCTGGTTGGCGGTGAAATGCAAGTGTCTGCAGTGTGCGGAACCAGACTGCTTCCACACATCCACAATGAATGCCCCACACTTTAATTAGGAAAAGTACAACTGAGAGTGGACAAGTTGCATCCCGGCCGGAGCAATCTGAAGTTTTAACTGACTGACACCCTGGTTTGGGATGTCTTGCAACGTATGTTTAAGTTAGTTGCTGTTGGGCAATGGGTTATTGCATTCAACCGTTTATCAAGTAGTTGTTGGTTCGAGCCCACCCAAAAACGAAGCCTTTGAATGTTTTTTCCCCGAGAATTCGGTGCCGCACAGTTCCAGGTTGTCATTGTGCGTTTTGGCTGCACGAATATATTCCGCAAACAGTGCCAGCAGTGCTGTTATCCAGTGACTTTCCACTCCAATACTTTTATGAACATTCAGTTCATGTAAAATGATAAAATATTTTTACAAGGATCATGTTCCTCCATCCAGTCCACTCGAATAAATTCTGTTATTGGGTTTAAAGGAACTGGTGGAAATTGCCTGACCTATCCTTATGGCTTTGCTCAGATTCTGAGTTTCAACAGTCAAGAGTTTGCGAAGGATTACCTCATGGCCAATGCCAAGCAAAAAAGTCTCTCAGCATTCATTTTGGAATCCGTCAAACTTGCAATGTCCTGCGAGGCGCCTCAGTTCGGCGACACAGCTCGCCACTGCCTGGCCCTCCGACCATTGGCACGTGCAGAACCGATTCGTCGCCATCAGAACGCTTTCTTTAGGATTTAGAAGCTCCTCGACCAGCGTACACAATTATTCATAGGAATTAGTTGTTGGTTTCACCAGAACGAGAAGATTCTTCATGAGGCCATAGGTTGTTGCCCCTCGGACGGTAAGGAGGATCGCCCTTCATTTGGCAGCGTTCTCGTCCCTTTCCAGCTCGTTGGCCACGAAGAATTGGTCGAATCTCTCCAGGAAGGCTTCGCACTCGTCCCCTTCTGAGAACTTCTCCAGGATACCAAATGTTCCTTGCATTTTCGCGTGGTTGTTCGGTGTCTAATCGCCAATTGATACGCTCAAAATAAAGGATGAAACTATGAGCAATGAGTAATTGTGACATTAGCTCCTTTAATAAGACTCCAGAGTGCAGGTACATCATGGGTGGCCTGCTTATATACCGTGCTCCCAAGGGATGCTGGGATCACTTGGAATTCCAACAGGTGGGCCCTCTGATGGTGGTGTGATACAGGTTGCCAAGGGTTAAATACATATCACAAGGTGTTTACAGAAATCAACCATCAAAAGCCCTGTCATTAACCACAGGGGTTTCCGGCAATTTTCTGATCGAAAAAGCTTTGAGTCGTTCTCCTTAAAGTTGCAGATGTGGAAATTGGGGAGTTTAATGACTTTGAAAGGAGAACATTGTTGTTTGGTGCAGTTCTGTTCAGAGAAATGATTGTGAAAGGAACTTTTTGCAGAGAGAGGGATTGAGCATTTCAGCTTGTTGCTTAACATTTCTCTCTGGGCACTGAGCTCAGTAGCAGTTTCTGTCGTGTCGTGGTTATCACATTTCCCTCACACATGAAAGGTTCCAATTCAAGCCTGTGCAGAAACATTACATCTCAAGCAAAAACTTTTCTGCAATAAAATTGAACAAAACCTTTTTTGAATAACTTGTTGCATGAGCAATGAACATTGAAAACCAGTCTCCTCAAATACAGGTTGTGTAAAATCAGATCGGGGATAAAACTTCATCAAGGATTAAAGTTTCATGAATTATTAAAGTTCAGTTATTGAAGTGTTGACTGTCCCTGTTAGCGTTGTTTCACAGACTGAAAGAAATGCTATCGGTTTTTCCCAGCAGATCTAAGCTGCATTTGAAAGCGACAAAAAATTCGGTAATTATTCGCTCTTCCCCAGTTACAGAGCTCAGAGGGTTATTGTCCATCCCTGAGATGGAAGAAACCTCAGACCCGGGCCAAAGCTCGCCGTGCACCGAGCAGAGGCTCAGGAAAACCCCGGGGGAGAGGATATCCCGGTCACTGGGCCTTCCAGCAACCCTGAACAAGCGCACAGCCTAAAATTTCCCAGAGTAATAACTTTTAACTCGAGCATCTAACAGTACGGACGGCCGAGCGGTCTGAGGCGCTGATCTCATTATTTGATGAAATTATCAACATCCCTGAGTTTGCAGTTTTATCATTGTGCAAAAGAAGATCATGGGTTCATAATGATATTTACCTGCGAAAGCAACATAAAAGTAATCGACCAACGTGGGGCTCGAGCCGACGACCCTGACATTCAGAGTCTCATACTTTACCGACTGAGATAGCCGGGCTTCTCAACACCTACCCTGCCAATCGCCTTCAGAATATTGTCCATTTCAATGAGATCACGTCTCTTTCTTCCAAACTCCAGAGAGTATCGGCCCATTCTGCACAATCTCTCACCAGAGGACTGTCCTCTCATCCCAGGAATAAATCTGGTGAACCTCCGTTGTACCACCTCCAAGGCAAGTGTATCCTTCCTCAGATGAGGAGAACAAATCTGTGCGCAGTACTCCAGGTGTGGTCTCACCAGGGCCCTGTACTATTGTAGCAAGACTTTCTTACTCTTGTATTTTGGGCTATATATGAAATGCTATTGGCCGAATATCCTGTTTCTCTGCTGATTCTACGGTTGTATAAAAAGTTACTAAAATTCGACAGTTGCTCTTCAAAAATATTTGAATTTCCTTCATGTGCTACACATGTGGATGGATTCATGATGAGTGAAACAATTATTCAGTCTCTCACAGACTTGAATTATTTTTGTCAACTTGCTCTGTCAAAATTATTTTCCAAACCGGGAATCAAACCCAGACCATGGCAGTAAGAGCAGCAAATCCTAACCACCAGACTACCAGGGAACACTGCGTGCAGTCTCTGCGATAGCTTTAAAACTAGTCAGGTTACCATCACAGCTAAGAATTGTGCGGTGAAACGGCGTGTAACTGGATTTGCTGGGAGCAGCGTGGAGGCCCCGACCTGCGTGAGAACACCAGCGGCAGGTCGGGGCCATAAAAGGTGCGATGAGCGGCGGCCTGGGTGCAGCGTGGTGGTGTACCACGGCAATGTGCAGCGCGAGCTGGTGTAGGAGGGCGACGGCAGCGAAGAGTGACGTCATCAAAGTCCAGGTCGGTGATTGGAGCTTGGGCAGGTACAGCCGGAGCAGCGAGAGACTGTCGAGGGATGTGATCGTGGCCCAGGGGCGGCATGAGCTCAGGGACAGTGGCCCAGGGGAAGCACGGGCCAGCCCACACTACGATATGTGTGGGCACTGGGTCCGTGCAGCAGAGCTGGTGTCCAGTCGTCTTGGATAACCCTTGACACTGGACCAAGATTTTGCTCTGTCAAGCACGTGTGATAGCTGGGGTGAAACGGCCACAACACTTTAAAAAAATCCACGCACAGGCATCTTCCAGCCTTCAACATGCAAATCGGGACATGGAATATTAGGTCCATCATTGAAACACCTGTGAACTCATCCTTTTTTGGCGTGGAAGCAAGTCATCCTCGCTTCGAGGGACTGGCGATGATGATGATGAACTTGATTTTCTGCAGTCCGCTGGCAGCAGGTAATGAAAGCGAGTGTGAGAGGGCGAGTGACAGGTCATTACTGTTTCTGATGCTGTCTGACCCACGGTGGGAGTGGCCGGGGATTTTAAAGCCCTTTAATTGCACCAATGCAGGGTAAATGAAACTGTGTTTCAGGAACCTTCATGGACACAAACATGGACACTCTGCACTGTTGACCTCGTGTTGAAAAAGTAGTGTGTCTGACTGCACATCAGAAGGCTGCGTGTTTATATCACGTCGGCGTCACTGCACTTTTCCATATTGCTCTCCCATAATTGAAATTTTCTTTGCTGTATTACAATTTACTTTACAACCCATCTTTGTATCATCAGCAAACTTGGCTCCATTATAATCGGTCCCTGTATCCCTGGGATAGGGGAGGGAAGACACACCGGAGAATTGTGAGCTTGTGGACCGGAGACGTTGCAGCTGCTGCAGCTATGCGTTTTGTCGGGGTGGGACGGGGGGAGAGCCGGCCGAGCAGGCGGAGAAGCTGAGAAGCTGCTGTGCTTTTCATCGGGTTTGACACTGTTTGACAATGGCAGAGTGCCAAATTTTCTCTCCCTACTACGCATGCGCGAAGGTGCCGGCAGTGTGTTCGGCGCAGGCATTTGGCTCCGCCCTCCACTTTCCCATCGACCCACGCCAGGACTCCGGGGACTGTGCACAGCGGCCAGAATGGGGCAAGTTTTTCCCCGCGCCTTTCCCAGCGCGCAGTCGGTTCACTTGAGGTCAGTGCGCCGACAAAATGTCTTGGGGAAAATCTAGCCCTTGAAGAGTCAGGAGTACACTGAAGGAAATACAAATATGTTTGCTGAGGAACTGTCAAATTTTAATAACTTTTTATACAACTGTCATATCAGCAAAAAAACAGGGCACTCGGCCCATAGTACCTAATATATAGACCACAGTACAAGAGTAAGGAAGAGTCACTGCAATTGCACAGGGCCCTGGTGAGACCACACCTGGAGTACTGCACGCAGTTTTGGTCTTCTTATTTAAGGAAGGTTATACTTGCCTGGGAAGTGGTACAACGGAGGTTCACCAGATTGATTCCTGGGATGAGAGGACTGTCTTAAGTTGAGAGATTGAGTAGAATGGGCCGATATTCTCCGGAGTTTAGAAGTATGATAGGTGATCTCATTGAAACACACAATATTCTAAAGGGGATGGACAGAGTAGACGCTGAAAGGTTGTTTCCCCCGGGCTGGAGTGTCTGGAACCATGGGGCAGAGACTCAGAATAAGGGTTCTGCAATTTAAGACAGAGATGAGGAGGAATTTCTTCACTCAGAGGGTTATGAATCTTTAGAATTCTCTGCCCCACATGCCTGTGGATGCTGAGTCTCTGAATATATTCAAGGCTGCGTGAGATAGGTATTTGGAGTCTCGGGGAATCAAGAGATCAGGAGATCACTGGAGTTTCGAAGAATGAGAGGGCTCTCATAGAAACATATAAAATTATGACGGGACTGGACAAGTTCGGATGTTGGGGAAGTCTAGGACCAGATGTCAGAGTCTAAGGGATAAGGGGTCAGCCATTTAGGGCTGAGATGAGAAGAAACCTCTTCACTCAGAGAGTTGTTAACCTGTGGAATTCTCTGGCGCAGAGAGTTATTGATGCCAGTTCGGTAGATAAATTCAAGAGGGAGTTCGATGTGGCCCTTATGGCCAAAGGGATCAAGGGGTATGGAGAGAAAGCAGGAAAGGCGTACTGAGCTGAATGATCAGCCATGATCTTATTTAATGGTGGTGCGGCTCGAAGGGCCGAATGGCCTACTCCTGCACCTATTTTCTATGTTTCGATGATTCTATTGTCTGCTATTGCTTCTTTAATAATGGATTCCAACATTTTCCAAACCACAGATGTTAGGCTAACTGGGCTATAGTTTCCTGATTTTTTCTGCCTCCTTTTTTAAATAGGGGCATTACATTTGCATTCTTCCAATCTGCTGGGTCTTCCCCAGAATCCAGCGAGTGCATTTCCACAGATCCCTGAAAGTAGAAGGCCAGGTAGCTAAGGTGGTTAAGAAGGAATATGGAATGCTTGCCTTTATTAGCCGAGGCATAGAATACAAGAGATGGAGTCGATGGAGCAGGTTATGTCACAGCTGGAGTACTGCGTGCAGTTGTGGTCGCTGTATTGCAGGAAGACGTGATTGCACTGAAGATGGTACAGAGGAGATTTACAAGTCTGTTGCCGGGAGTGGAGAATCTTAGCCATGAGGACTGATTAGATAGTCTGGATTTGTTTTCCAATGAACAGAATCTGAGAGGAGACCTCATTGAGGTGTATAAATTTATGAGGGGCCCAGATATAGTGCATAGAAAGGGCCTATTTCCCTTAGCAGAGGGGTCAACAACAAGTAGGCATAAATTTAAAGTAATTGGTAGAAAGATTAGAGGGGAAATGACTTCACCCAGAGGGTGGTGGGGGTCTGGAACTCACTGCCTGAAAGGGTGGTAGAGGCAGAAAATCGCACCACATTTAAAAAGTGCTTGGATTTGCAACTGAAGTGCCGTAACCTGCAGGGTTATGGACGAACAGCTGGAAAGTGGGATTAGGCTGGAGAGCCTCTTGTTGGTCGGCGTGGACACGATGAGCCGAAATGGCCTCCTTCCGTGCTGTAAACTTCTTTGATTCAATGAACTCCTTTGCAAAGAGTTGAGGTGCGTGTGATGTGATTTTGCGCACATCTTTCCTCACTTGACAACATTTCAAAGGCAACTCAACGACTGCAAAGCACTTTGGGGCGTCATGAGTTCCTGACAAACGCTGCAGAAATGCAAGTCCTTATTTGCAAATGTTTGATGCAAATTCAAGGCTGCTCTGGGATTTGAAACCAGGATCTCTCGCAAATTTCCAATAACAACCCCAAAGCAACAATCATACCCCGAGACCAACGTGCTTGGCAAATGTGGTGATAACATGTAATCATTATTGAACCATTTTTAGTATGTGTTACTATTCTTGATCGGAGGAGCACATGAGACGAAATCGGTGACTTTGCATTTTCGAAATGCTTCCGAAGCGCTGCATGGTCCCACTCCTTCAGTAAATGAGCTGTTGGGACATTAATGTATCCATCATCGTCATCATAGGCGATCCCTCGAAACGAGGATGACTTGCTTCCACGCCGAAAAAGGATGATTTCACGGTTGTTTCAATGAAGGACCCGCACTACATCCTGCAGGGTTTTTTTAACGTGTGGGGGGCATTGCACCCCACCAATGACACGTGCTTGACAGGGCGAGGTCTTGGTCCAGTGGCAAGGATTAACCAAGATGACTGGAGACTAGCTCTGCTGCACGGAGCTAGTGCACACACATATCACAGTGTGGGCTGGCCCGTGCTGCCCCTGGGACACTGGCCCTGAGCTCATGCCTCCCTCGCCCCGACCACGTCCCTCCACAGTCTCTCGCCGCTCCTTCGCCCCGATCTCGCCGCTCCTGCTGTATCTGCCCATGCTCCAATCACCGGCCTGGAACTTGATGATGTCACTCTTCGCTGCCGCCGCCATCCTGCACCAGCTCGCGCTGCTCCCTTGGAAAGTCTGCCGGGACCTCCAAGCTGCTCCCAGGGCCGCTCGCCGTTCCTTTTATGGCCCCGTCCTGCCGCGGGAGTTCTCCCGTTCGTGTATGCAGGCTGCGGGTGGTCACCCCGTGCATAGCAGAGTGGTTTCTGCATTAGTTCTGGGTGGACACAATATATTTCCCTTTCTCTCTTCCTCTTGTCTATATCCCTGGGCTTTTATTTCTCTATTTATTCCCCCTGTCTCAGTTTCTCATGTTTAAATGGGGACAAAAGATGAAATGGATGTCACTGGGAACAATTTCTCTCACTCAAAGTTAGACCCACTACCGTTGCGCCATGAGGTCCAGGGAGCTAGCCATTGATATTCAGGTTCATATATAAATATATATAAATATATCGACATGTATCATCACTGTTCCCTGGTGGTCGATGGGTTAAGATCCGGCGCACTAACCTGGTTTCAATCGTTGCTCAATTCATCGCATAAAAATAATTGAGGTCTGTGAGACGATTAATAATTGCGGTAATCACCATGATTACCGATTCTTTCTGTGACAGACCGAGCTTACAGACTATTTGACTTCTCCTGCCTTTCGCCGGGCACGTGTGCCTGGTTTAATTATTTAAACTGGGCGATTTCGCTGATCGTGGGGAGAAGGTAGGAGCCTCTGTGGCCCCACTCTGAGAATGTGGAAGTGAACACGGTGGCTGGGTAATCCATGACATTTCTGGAAAGGGCAGCGGAGGAGAAGGATTGAGAACTTTCAGTGTGGGACAGAAGTTGTTTCCGGCGCCTGTTGGCTCCACCCCAGATGTTTAAAATTGCTGTCGAGGAACAGCCAGGATGTTCTTGAATAGTGGACCAGGCTCGAGGGGCCGAATGGCCTACTCCGACCCCTAATCCTTACATGTTTATGATCTTAAGACCTTTCACAGGAGAACAAACTCGCCCCTGAGCATGCATGAGGAGAAAGCTCCAGAAAATATTCCCGCCCGATGAGCTTTCGCGTGTGAGGCGAACGTGTTAACCGGTACACTGCAGAAACATCTCCACTTTCAGCACCCGGTCAGACGGAAGTGTCAAGCGAGCATGTGAACTGCTGAATCCCACTTTCAAGCAATTGGTCGTGGTGTCAAACAAACAATTAATTACACTTAATGTTTAAAAAGTGGAAGTGTCAGAAGTGTGATGTGAACCCACACCTCCAGTGGAGACTGCAATCCGAAATACACAACCTTATACCACTCGGCCAACCTGACTATTTAGGGATATATGTGACCAACTGCAAGTTTATGTTGAAGTTTTGTGTCCTGTCACATGAAATAAATGAGGGCAGCAGGCGTATCTTTGCCTGATTCCGGGGAAACAGTGAGACAGAGCTTGGAGTAAGGATATGGTTATTCAGAGACAGCAAAGAAACTATTAATTCCCGAATTATCCTGAAGAACAGAGACTTCGACGTGATCTGGGGTCAGACGTGCTAACGTTGCGCCACGAGGTCTATACAGCATATAAGAAATGTTTGGCGACATGAAGGTTTCACAATACAAGGGGCTTTAAAATCCCCGCCAATTCTCACCGGCTGTCAGAAGCAGCGCTCACCTGCCAGTCACCGTATGTTTTTTTGTTAAATGTTTGTGTTGCTTTGATGGGAAAGCATCATCAATTAACCCCTCACCTTCTTTTGCACAATGAATGAAATGCTAACTGAGGCAGAGTCGATACTTCAACCATTTTTTTCAGTGCTTTGCATAGAAACATAGAAACATAGAAAACAGGTGCAGGAGTAGGCCATTCGGCCCTTCGAGCCTGCACCACCATTCAATATGATTATGGCTGATCATTCACCTCAGTACCCCTTTCCTGCTTTCTCTGCATCCCTTTGATACCTTTAGCCGTAAGGGCCACATTTAACGTCATTTTGAATATAGCTAACGAACCGGCCTCAACAACTTTCTGTGGCAGAGAATTCTACAGGTTCAGAATTCTCTGAGTGACGAAGTTTCTCCTCATCTCGGTCCTAAATGACTTACCCCTTGTCCTTAGATTGTGTCCCCTTGTTCTGAACTTCCCCAAAATCGGTACCATTCTTCCTGCCTCTAACCTGTCCAATCCCGTCAGACCTGTACATGTTTCTTTGCGGTCCCTTCTAATTCTTGTAAATTTCAGTGAATATAAGTCCAGTTGATTCAGTCTTTCTTTACATGTCAGTCCTGCCATTTTGGGAATCAGTCTGGTGAATCTTCGCTGCACTCCCTCAGTAGCAAGAACGTCCTTCCTCAGATTAGTAGACCAAAACTGAACACAATATTCCAGGTGAGGCTTCACCAAGGCCTGCGTCTGCGCACATACAGAGGCTGAACTCCAGGACAGAGTCGACGTATTTGCTGAGGCGTATGAAAGCATGGGCTTTACATTAAACATCCATAAGACAAAGGTCGTCCACCAGCCTGTCCTAACTACACAGCACTGCCCCGCAATCATCAAGATCCACGGCGCGGCCCTGGACAACGTGGACCTGTGATGGGCTGTGTAGCTGTAGTAAACTGCTTTGTAACTGTTGTGAAACATATAAAGGTGCATGTAACCCTTTGTTCTGTGGAGAGAAACCTGGATACGGTCCTGAGTTTTTCCTCCCCGCTGAGCGTAATAAAAGCTGCATCAGCATTGGAACCGACTCTGAGTGTTGAGTGATTCTTCTATGAAAACACTAACGCTAACAGTGTCATCTGCAAACTTGGAGATATTACGCTCAAATTCCTTCATCCAAATCGTTAATGCTTATTGGGATCCCAGCACTGACCCCTGCGGCACACGACTGTTCACTGACTCCCATTCCGGAAAGGAACCGTTTATCCCGACTCTCTGTTTCCTGTCTGCCAACCAATTCTCTATCCACGTCAGTACATTACCACCAATACCATGTGCTTTGATTTTGTACACCAATCTCTTATGTGGAACCTTGTCAAAGACCTTTTGAAAGTCCAAATACACCACATCCACTGACTCTCCTTGACCACTCTACAAGTTACAACCTCAAAAATTTCCAGAAGATTTGTCAAGCATGATTTCCCTTTCACAAATCCATGCTGACTTGACCGATCCTGTCACTGCTATCCAAAAGCGTTGCTATTTAATCCTTAATAATTGATTCCAACATTTTCCCCACGACTGATGTCAGGCTAACCGCTAAATAATTTCCAATTTTCTATCTCCCTCATTTTTTAAAAAGTGGTGTTACATTCGCTACACTCCAGTCCAGAATCGATAGACTGTTGGAAAGTGACCACCAATGCATCCACTATTTCGAGGGCCACATCTTTAAGTACACTGGGATGCAGTCAATCATACCCCGGGGATTTGTCGGCCTTCAATCCCATCAATTTCCCCAACACAATTTCCCGCCGAATAAGGATATCCTTCATTTCCTCCTTCTCACGAGACCCTCGGTCCCCTAGTACATCCGGAAGGTCATTTGTGTCTTGCTTCGTGAAGACAGAACCAAAGTATTTGTTCAATTGGTCTGAAATTTCTTTGTTCCCCATTGTTAATTCACCTAATTCCGACTGCAAGGGACCTACGTTTGTCTTCACTCATCTTTTTCTCTTCACATGTCTATAGAAGCGTTTGCATTCAGTTTTTATGTTCCCGGCAAGCTTCCCCTCGTACTCTATTTTCCCCCTCCTTATTAAACCCTTTGTCCTCCTCTGTTGAATTGTAAATTTCTCCCAGTCCTCAGGTTTGCTGCTTTTTCTGGGCAATTTATATGCCTCTTCCTTGGATCTAACACAATCCTTAATTTCCCTTGTTAGCCACGGTTGAGCCACCTTTCCTGTTTTATTTTTACTCCTGACAGGGATGTACAACTGTTGAAGTTCATCATTGTTATCAATAAATGTTTCCCGTTGCCTATCCACTGTCAACCCTTTAAGTATAATTTGCCAATCTATTCTCGCCAATTTACGCCTCATCCAGTTGAAGTTAGCTTTGTTAAGTTTAGAACCCTCGTCTCTGAATTTACTGTGTCACTCTCCATCTTAATAAAGAATTCTACCATATTATGGTCACTCTTCCCCAAGTATGAATCCCTGGAGCCCTAGAGAGTGACCTAGTTAGAGAGTAAGTGGGAGTTAGGAGGTATTTCTGTTGTGTTTATTACCTGCAATAAAGTATTCCCCATTTTGGAAGATTTTACAGTTTTATTGGAGTATATTTGTGTTATTTGCTTTCTTGAATAAAGTCCATCTCTTCTTTGTGCAAAACAGTTATCTGCTGTACTTTATCACACCCCGGATTAATAAATCCAAGGTCGAGAACCAGGGAGTGGGAACGACACACAACCGCTCTGGTCAGGAAGGCAAGCTGACAAACCCACCACCCCCCCCCCTACAGAATGGCGACCGCGGCAGGACCTTGGACAAAAGGGTGTGATGCAGTCAGCACTGTTTTTGAGGAAAGAAGCAAAATGGAAGAGAGGATTTCCTCTTACATATTCAAGAAAGGCAATATAACAAAGAAATGGGTACTGAACCTATTTCGCGCTGAGCGTCCTGTGGACGCTGCAGTCATATGGACTGAGAGTAAGAACCAAAAGCGTTCTGTGGAGAAAGAAATATGGTTAGTCTGCCTACACCTCCTCGATCAGCAACAAGCACCTCACAGCACTCCACACATTTAGTAATTCACTAACCTCGTGCCAGCTCCACCTACCTTCTGAAGCCTACCCTGTCCCAGTGGTTTGCGGCTATTCCAATAACACAATCATGGGAAAAGTAGTGAGGATGTCGGTCATGGGTGGAATAGCCCGACTCGCACCGGTATACAGAGTGGAGAACATTGGGATCATTCAAGGGGGTGCACACGTTCATTTCACATCGGTCCAACTGTAGGTCATAAAGTGGGAGCAAGCTATGATGGGTACTGACCTCTCTGGGTGCTGGAGCCTGGGTGCACACATAATATTGTGTCCCCAGCACTCGAACATCTATTCTAAACCACAGTGCGGGTTTAAAGCTGCTGGCGCACAGCCTATCAACTGCACCATAGAGGTAATTGCACAAGACCATGTTCCTCCACAGTTGGGACATATTGTGTCACCACCAGTGCGCCCCACTACCAGCATGGACAGCACATCTGGTGTCCGATGCATGAAAGCAGTTTTTGCTTCAAACCTGAGGCAGAAGGGCAAGTGGCCCAGGAATGTATTGTTCCCATTCCCGAACAGCCCACTGTTCACCTCACTGAAAGTGAAAACATCACCAACCTGCAGGTTTATGTCATACATTTTGGTTAGCAAATCACCCCTCTAACCGAACATCTTACCGCCCTACTAAAAGTTGTAGAAGTATCACAGAAACATTTCCATACTCTCGAACAAAAATCGATTCAGATAGTGGGCGAAATTTCAGAGATCATAGTTCCACCCTTGTGATATATTTTCAGAAATATAGAGTTCCCTTCCTGGATCAGAATAGCTTCCCATGTTTTAGTGCTCCGCCAGCTCGTGATGATTTTTTATTGATGGTGTACTACCTGCAGGGTGAGGGGCCGAGGTCTTCGGTCTCAGCTTGACCAGCCCGAGCAGAACTTAAGGATTGTATCAGGGAGGGAAACACAAAATATGATATAACACTGCAGTAAAATCGCAGTCACCCGGTGAGGTCCGGTTTAGATTCCACCTGCTGTAACAACACAGAGATCAAGTGGTAAAAGGGTTTTACTCTGTGTGTTTTACTGTGTATTTTTGTAAAACTGGAGTGATGGACCAACTCTATGCTGTAATGTAACTTATGACTGCAATTACCTGTAAACAGTGATACAATTCAAGGGCGAATGTATGTTTGGGTTCAGCTCGGTAATTACAGGGGAAGGTTGACTCTTGGGTGTCAGGAATTTTGGTCACCTAACATGACACTCAAGTATGTAGAGTGTCAAAGGGGGGACTGCAGGGTTGCAAAATTCGTGGGAAAATCAATCAGTGTTTGGATTCATTGGAAAGGAAATTTAATTTGGGAATATCAACCAGAAAGTTTGAGATCCTAAAATGCTTATGGAAGAAATCAACGAGTTTTCAACCAAGTTTGGGATTTCTAAATGCTGAATGTTGGGTCTGCAAGGAAAGGTGTGGGGTCAATCTCTCAAAGGCCAGTTTTGACATTGGCGTAAATCGAATTGTCTGGGAACTGTTTACCCTCGAAACCTGCCCCCAGAAAACATTAGCATTTAAAGTATCGACCACTGAAGAAACATTATCCACCCCACCCAGAGGACCCAAATGTCACATACATATTCCAACACCTTTTCAGCAGGCTAGAAATATCTGGCTCAGGCCAGACTTCCCGAAGCAAAAAGCAGTGCTATCACAATGAACAAGAGCTCATCAATTCAGAAAAGTCTATCAACGCCAGTTTAAAACTGAATCAAGTTTAAATTAGCTGGGCAGCAAAACTTCAACAAAAGAAATGTTAGATTTGGCGAAAAGAATAAACAGGCTCTCCGAGTATAATTAATGGCCTATCGTACCAAGAGAGCTTTCTCTATTCTGACCATCACAGAAAGACCTTTTCTGACCAAGAACTTCGGAACAACAAGATCGAGAGAACATGGGAAGAAAACGCAGGAAGGAACATCGCGATATCGGAGAAAAGAACTTGCCCCAATGGCTTCAATACGCAGCAGAGGTCTTCTGCGACGTCAGGGTTATGGCAACGTAAACCGGCTGTAAACAAAGAACCCGGAAAACACAAAACAGCCCTAACTGTGAAAGGAAGGATTGGTGAGCATTATTCCTGTTGCCCTCGAAACTACTTTAGTTCGAGATTAAGTGGGAGGTCGGAGGTATTTCTGTTGTGTTTATTACCTGAAACAAAGTATTCCCCATTGTTCAGAAGCTTTTGTAAGATTTTACAGTGTTATTGGTGTGTCTTTGTGTTATTTGCTATCTTGAATAAAACCCAAACCTTCTTTGTACAAAACAGTTGTCTGCTGTACTTTATCACACCCTGATTAATAAATCCAGACACGAGAACCAAGGAGTTGGAGTGACCCACAACCGCTTTGGTCAGGAAGGCAAACTGACCCCACACACTACCCCCTCCACTATATCACTCTGTTCATCACAGCTTGTACTTCAGTCTTGCCAGGCAAAAATACGTTGGCATTTTAATGCATTAATCCAAAATGCTTGGCATGTTAACAGATTTCAACATTTTGTCAAGTTAGCGAGTAGGTGACGAGGTTTGGGGTTGATGTGCGTCGCTTTCAATCTTTGAAATTTCACCAAGCAAAAAAACGGTGAAACCAACTGTCCCTGTAAGCATTTTGCACACATTTAATCATCGGGATATCCGCAGTCAGGAGCTGAAACGAATTAAAACCTAATACCGGCTTCGGGACAGTCAGAATACTTCGTCACAGACATGGCACTTGAAGGCTGGAATGTAGATCACACCGGTTGTGGGAGAGCTGGTTGGCGGTGACATGGAAGTGTCTGCTGTGTGCGGGTCCAGACTGCCTCCACGCATCCACAATGAATGTCCCTCCATTTATTTGGGAAAAGTACAACTGAGAGTGGACAAGTTCAATCCCGGTCGGAGCTATCTGAAGCGTTAACTGACTGACACCTTGGTTTTGGACGTCTTGCAACATGCAATCGCATCAGTCTCTGTGGCGCAATGGGTTAGCGCGTTCGGCTGTTAACTGAAAGTTTGGTGTTTCGCGCCCACCTACCGATCAAGCCTTTAACTTTTTTCCCCTGAAGATTCAGTGCCGCACAGTTCCAGGTTGTCATTGTGAGTTTTGGCTGCATGAATATATTCCGCAAACATTGCCAGCTGTTCTGTCTTCCTGTGAGTTCCCACTCCAATACTTTTATGAGCATTCAGTGCATGTAAAACGATAACAATTTTTACATGGATCATGTTCCTCCATCCAGCCCAATAGAAATAAATTAATTTATTGAGTTGAAAGAAACTAGTGGAAATTGATACTATTGATAAATATATAGAACTGGAACTTCGGTCTCAAGTGCTCCTCCTATCAAGAATAGGCACACAGACAATCAATGATTTTATAACTGAGTCATAAACACTTACAATTTTAAACTATTCTCATAAAATACAGTATGTTAATGAGATAGGCATAAAAGTTCATCACATGTGAAGAGAAAATGAATGATAGGAGATACCACTGCCCCTCATTAAGTATAGTATTATTTATTTCATACTGCATAAGGTTGTCGGTTAATTAACGGTGATGAAATCAATTCTGATTTTTTCACATCAACTGCATGTCGTCAATTTTATAAGGCTTTGAATTTAGAAACTGTGCTTCAATAGTTACCTCCCTGATCTGTAATCGAAGCTTTTTTCGGTGGCATGAGGACTGGTTTTACCCAATCATTTAAAGGTGATTTCAAAGAATCACGTAGCTTTACATTCAGAACATGGTTACAATGTGTTTTGATGTGAAACAAGTGGATTGAAAATGACAATAATGACATCAATCATTACGCTGCAGCGATGCAGCAATGCAGCGTTCCCTGGTGGTCCAGTGATTCGGAGCTGGGGACGAGCGATTAGTCGATGGGTTGTTTGCGGCTTTGATCTGCGGTTGAGAAGCGAGGCGGCAATGCAGGATCTTTTAATAATCTCTCACAACTCAACTGAAAGCAGCCGGAAGGTGCAGCTTTGAGAGGGGTTTCTGCACCGTCAGGGCTGGAATCGGGAGGGAGTGAGAGACACTGGGGAGAGTTTGCGAGTGTACAGAACTGTATGAGAGAAACAGCAAATGTAACAGGACTGTGAGAGATTGCACTTTGTGAAGATTGGACCACTACTGTGAATTATTAAATTTTTCTAATATTTAAAGAAACACATTTTTTAAATGATTTCGCACAGTTTCGAACCACTTTCGCATATTAGGCAAACGAAATAACTATTGAACTATGGAAATGCTGAGGTTATATACTGTTAAAAACATAACCAGATCCATAACCTACACAGCTGGCCTGCACTGCAAGAACTGTTTTTATGAGAATAGAATGACGGTGCAATATTTAAGACGGCTATGAGTGTGGCAGGAATTGATCAAGTGTTTCCCAGACTTTACACACAGGAACAGGAGGTAGCCATTTAGCAGCGAGTGGTTAGGTTCTGGAATGCACTGCTTGAAAGTGCGGTGGAGGCAGACTCAATCTTATCTATCAAAGGGGAGTTGGATAAGTGTCTCTGAAAGAAAAGCAATTGCAGGGCTACGGGAAAGGGCGGGGGAGTGGAACTCGCTGAGAGTCGGCACGGGCTCCACGGGCCGAATGGCCTTCCGTGCTATTACCATTCCATGATTCTATAAGTTAGTGGCACATTTCATACAGTGGGTACAAGCAGAACATTGCATAGGGACATCGAGTGAATCGGCATAACTACAGGCACCTGATTCAGGAGATTGGGGGTGCGCGGAAATTCAGGAGTTTAATGACTTTGAAAGGAATATTTTTGTTTTCTGCATGTTTCGGTCAGAGAAATGTTTGTGAAAGGAATTTTTTGCAGAAAGTGATCCAGCATTTAATCTTCTGCCTCAACACATCTTTCTGGGTGTCAGGGTCACATTTCGTTTCTAATTTATTCTTCTAGAATATATATTTCCTTTGCTGTTTCACAATAACCAGACCCTTGCTCTAAAGTCTGTCTTACTGTTTCCCCAGTCTCCTGTTGATGTTACCAGCAATGAACATTTTGTACCAGACCCCGAAAGCAGTGTGTAAAATGGTTTATAGTTGAAGAGTTAACTTGCTGAGCATCGATAAATTATCAAATTATGGACTCTCCTTCAGTTCGCATTTCTTTATTTGTGCAAAAGAATATCATTGGTTAATTAACGATGTAATCCCGTGAAAGCAACATAAAATGTAATTTAAAAATAATCAACAAACTTGGTGTTCTAACCCGAGAACCTGAGATTAAAAGTCTCATGCTCTATCAACTATGTTGGTCGGGCTTCTCCTAAAGCTCACATTTTTGTCAGTGATTCCAACCAGGCGCCTGTTGGCTCCACCCCAGATGTTTAAACTTGCTTTCGAGGAACTGCCAGGATCTTCTTGAATGGCCTACTCTGGCCCCTGATCCTTCCATGCTTCTCATCTTTTGACCATTCACAGGGCAACAAACTCACCTCTGAGCATGTATGAGGAGAAAACTCCAGAAAATATTCCCAACCGGTGAGCTTTCGCGTGTGAAGCGAACGTGTTAACCACTGCACTGCGGAAACATCTTCATTTTCAGCACCCGGTCAGACGGAAATGTGAAGCGCGCAGGTGAACTGCTGAATCCCACTTTTGAGGAGCTGTTCGTGGTACCAAGCAAATGAGTTTGGCTTAAATACTAAAAAGAAGAAAAGGGATTTGAAACCACTCTTGAAGAGCAGATTGAAAAGTGAACAGAGCACCTTCGAAAGCTCGGCCATCCAGACTGTAAGTTAAATTAAATTTTGAACTTTTGTGTCTTGTAACATGAATTAAATGAGGACATCTGGCATTTCTGTGCCTGACATCGGGGAAACAGTGAGACAAACCTTGGAGCAAGGGTCGGGTTATTGCCAAACAGAAAAGAAATTGTCAACTCCGGAAGAACAATGACCCCAATATGATTTGAATAGGCAGCTTTTTGATCGGGAGTCAGACACACTACCGTTGCTCCACGAGATCTACAGTAGAGAGTGCTCATGTTTGTATTCATGAAGGTTCCTGAAACACAGTTTCATTTACCCTGCATTGGTGCAATGAAAGGGCTTCAAAATCCCCGGCCACTCCCACAGTGGGTCAGACAGCATCAGAAGCAGTGCCCACCTGTCAATCACCCTCTCACGCCTGCTTTCATCACCTGCTGCCCGCGACTGGAGTAAATCCAGTTCATCATCATCATAGGCAGTCCTTCGTAGCGAGGATGACTTGCTTGCGCGCCAAAAACGGATGAGTTCACAGGTGTTTCAATGATGGACCTAATATTCCAGGTCCGGAACTGCATGTTGAAGGGTGGAAGATGTCTGTGTGTGGAATGTTTTAACGTGTGGTGGCCCTTGCACCCTCGCCATCACAAGGGATTGACAGAGTGAGGTCTTGGTCCAGAGTCAATGGTCATCTAAGACGGCTGGAGACCATCTCTGCTGCACGGACCCAGTGTGCTCACATATCGCAGTGTGAGCTGGCCCGTACTGCCCCTGGGCCCCTGGCGCAGAACTTACGCCGCCACTGATCCCCGATCACATCCCTCGACAGTCTTTCTCAGCTCCTGCTGTACCTGCCCAAGCTCTAATCAGCGACCTGGACTTTGATGACGTCACTCTTCGCTACCGTCGCCCTCCTGCACCAGCTCGCACTGTACCTTGCCGTGGTACAGCAGAACGCTGCACCCAGGCCGCAGCTCAACGCTCGTTTTATGGCCCCGAACTGCCACTGGTGTTCTCACGCAGGTCGGGGCCTCCACGATGCTCCGAGCAAATCCAGTTCCATGCCGTTTCACCGCACAATTCTCAGCTGTGCTGGTAAGCTGACTATATTTAAAGCTATCGCACAAACTGCGAGCAGTATTCCCTGGTAGTCCAGTGGTTAGTATTTGGTGCTCTCACTGCCATGGTCTGGGTTTGATTCCAGGTTTGGAAATAATATTTACAGAGCAAGTTGACAAAAATAATTTAAGTCTATGAGAGACTGAATAATTGCTTCACTCATCATTAATCCATCCACATGTGTAGCACACAGAAGGAAATTCAAATATGTTTGCCGAGCGACTGTCGAAATTTAATAACTTTTTATACAACCGTAGAATCAGCAGATAAAGAGGATATTCTGCCAATAGCATTTCATATATAGCCCATAATACAAGAGTAAGGAAGTCTTGCTATAATTGTACAGGGCCCTGGTGAGACAACACCTGGAGTACTGCGCACAGTTTTGGTCTCCTTATCTGAGGAATGTATACACTTGCCTTGGAGATGGTACAACGGAGGTTCACCAGATTGATTCCTGGGATGAGATGACTGTCCTCTGGTGAGAGATTGTGTCGCATGGGCCGATACTCTCTGGAGTTTGGAAGACAGAGACGTGATCTCATTGAAACGGACAATATTCTGAAGGGGATCGACAGGATGGATGCTGAAAAGACCGGCTAGCTCAGTCGGTAGAGCATGAGACTCTTAATATCAGGGTCGTGGGTTCGAGCCCCATGTTGGATGATTACTTTCAGAAACATAGAAACATAGAAAATAGGTGCAGGAGCAGGCCATTCAGCCCTTCTAGCCTGCACCGCCATTCAACGAGTTCATGGCTGAACATGAAACTTCAGTACCCACTTCCTGCTTTCACGCCATACCCCTTGATCCCCCGAGTAGTAAGGACTTCATCTAACTCCCTTTTGAATATATTTAGTGAATTGGCCTCAACTACTTCCTGTGGTAGAGAATTCCACAGGTTCACCACTCTCTGGGTGAAGAAGTTTCTCCTTATCTCGGTCCTAAATGGCTTACCCCTTATCCTTAGACTGTGACCCCTGGTTCTGGACTTCCCCAACATTGGGAACATTCTTCCTGCATCCAACCTGTCCAAACCCGTCAGAATTTTAAACGTTTCTATGAGGTCCCCTCTCACTCTTCTGAACTCCAGTGAATACAAGCCCAGTTGATTCAGTCTTTCTTGATAGGTCAGTCCCACCATCCCGGGAATCAGTCTGGTGAATCTTCGCTGCACTCCCTCAACAGCAAGTATGTCCTTCCTCAAGTTAGGAGACCAAAACTGTACACAATACTCCAGGTGTGGCCTCACCAAGGCCCTGTACAACTGTAGCAACACCTCCCTGCCCCTGTACTCAAATCCCCTCGCTATGAAGGCCAACATGCCATTTGCTTTCTTAACCGCCTGCTGTACCTGCATGCCAACCTTCAATGACTGATGTACCATGACACCCAGGTCTCGTTGCACCTTCCCTTTTCCTAATCTGTCACCATTCAGATAATAGTCTGTCTCTCTGTTTTTACCACCAAAGTGGATAACCTCACATTTATCCACATTATACTTCATCTGCCACGCATTTGCCCACTCACCTAACCTATCCAAGTCACTCTGTAGCCTCATAGCATCCTCATCGCAGCTCACACTGCCACCCAACTTAGTGTCATCCGCAAATTTGGAGATACTACATTTAATCCCTTCGTCTAAATCATTAATGTATAATGTAAACAGCTGGGGCCCCAGCACAGAACCCTGCGGTACCCCACTAGTCACTGCCTGCCATTCCGAAAAGTACCCATTTACTCCTACTCTTTGCTTCCTGTCTGACAACCAGTTCTCAATCCACGTCAGCACACTACCCCCAATCCCATGTGCTTTAACTTTGCACATTAATCTCCTGTGTGGGACCTTGTCGAAAGCCTTCTGAAAGTCCAAATATACCACATCAACTGGTACTCCTTTGTCCACTTTATTGGAAACATCCTCAAAAAATTCCAGAAGATTTGTCAAGCATGATCTCCCTTTTACAAATCCATGCTGACTTGGACCTATCATGTCACCATTTTCCAAATGCGCTGCTATGACATCCTTAATAATTGATTCCATCATTTTACCCACTACTGAGGTCAGGCTGACCGGTCTATGATTCCCTGCTTTCTCTCTCCCTCCTTTTTTAAAAAGTGGGGTTACATTGGCTACCCTCCACTCGATAGGAACTGATCCAGAGTCAATGGAATGTTGGAAAATGACTGTCAATGCATCCGCTATTTCCAAGGCCACCTCCTTAAGTACTCTGGGATGCAGTCCATCAGGCCCTGGGGATTTATCGGCCTTCAATCCCATCAATTTCCCCAACACAATTTCCCGACTAATAAAGATTTCCCTCAGTTCCTCCTCCTTAATAGACCCTCTGACCACTTTTATATCCGGAAGGTTGTTTGTGTCCTCCTTAGTGAATACTGAACCAAAGTACTTGTTCAATTGGTCTGCCATTTCTTTGTTCCCCGTTATGACTTCCCCTGATTCTGACTGCAGGGGACCTACGTTTGTCTTTACTAACCTCTTTCTCTTTACATACCTATAGAAACTTTTGCAATCCGCCTTAATGTTCCCTGCAAGCTTCTTCTCGTACTCCATTTTCCCTACCCTAATCAAACCCTTTGTCCTCCTCTGCTGAGTTCTAAATTTCTCCCAGTCCCCAGGTTCGCTGCTATTTCTGACCAATTTGTATGCCACTTCATTGGCTTTAATACTATCCCTGATTTCCCTAGATAGCCACGGTTGAGCCACCTTCCCTTTTTTATTTTTACGCCAGACAGGAATGTACAATTGTTGTAATTCATCCATGCGTTCTCTAAATGTCTGCCATTGCCCATCCACAGTCAACCCCTTAAGTATCATTAGCCAATCTATCTTAGCCAATTCATGCCTCATACCTTCAAAGTTACCCTTCTTTAAGTTCTGGACCATGGTCTCTGAATTAACTGTTTCATTCTCCATCCTAATGCAGAATTCCACCATATTATGGTCACTCTTCCCCAAGGGGCCTCGCACAATGAGATTGCTAATTAATCCTCTCTCATTACACAACACCCAGTCTAAGATGGCCTCCCCCCTAGTTGGTTCCTCGGCATATTGGTCTAGAAAACCATCCCTTATGCATTCCAGGAAATCCTCCTCCACCGTATTGCTTCCAGTTTGGCTAGCCCAATCTATGTGCATATTAAAGTCACCCATTATAACTGCTGCACCTTTATTGCATGCACTCCTAATTTCCTGTTTGATGCCCTCACCAACATCACGACTACTGTTTGGAGGTCTGTACACAACTCCCACTGACGATTTTTGCCCTTTAGTGTTCTGCAGCTCTACCCATATAGATTCCACATCATCCAAGCTAATGTCTTTCCTAACTATTGCATTAATCTCCTCTTTAACCAGCAATGCTACCCCACCTCCTTTTCCTTTTATTCTATCCTTCCTGAATGTTGAATACCCCTGGATGTTGAGTTCCCAGCCCTGATCATCCTGGAGCCACGTCTCCGTAATCCCAATCACATCATATTTGTTAACATCTATTTGCACAATTAATTCATCCACCTTGTTGCGGATACTCCTTGCATTAAGACACAAAGCCTTCAGGCTTGTTTTTTTAACACCCTTTGTCCTTTTAGAATTTTGCTGTACAGTGGCCCTTTTTGTTCTTTGCCTTGGGTTTCTCTGCCCTCCACTTTTCCTCATCTCCTTTCTGTCTTTTGCTTTTGCCTCCTTTTTGTCTCCCTCTGTCTCCCTGTATAGGTTCCCATCCCCCTGCAATATTAGTTTAACTCCTCCCCAACAGCACTAGCAAACACTCCCCCTAGGACATTGGTTCCGGACCTGCCCAGGTGCAGACCGTCCGGTTTGTACTGGTCCCACCTCCCCCAGAACCGGTTCCAATGCCCCAAGAATTTGAATCCCTCCCTGCTGCACCACTGCTCAAGCCATGTATTCATCTGCGCTATCCTGCGATTCCTACTCTGACTAGCACGTGGCACTGGTACCAATCCCGAGATTACTACTTTTGAGGTCCTACTTTTTAATTTAGCTCCTAGCTCCTTAAATTCTTTTCGTAGGACTTCATCCCTTTTTTTACCTATGTCGTTGGTACCAATGTGCACCACGACAACTGGCTGTTCTCCCTCCCATTTCAGAATGTCCTGCACCCGCTCCGAGACATCCTTGACCCTTGCACCAGGGAGGCAACATACCATCCTGGAGTCTCGGTTGCGTCCGCAGAAACGCCTATCTATTCCCCTCACCATCGAATCCCCTATCACTATCGCGCTCCCACTCTTTTTCCTGCCCTCCTTTGCAGCAGAGCCACCTACGGTGCCATGAACTTGGCTGCTGCTGCCCTCCCCTGATGAGTCATCCTCCCCAACAGTACTCAAAGCAGTGTATCTGTTTTGCAGGGGGATGACCACAGGGGACTCCTGCACTATCTTTCTTGCACTGCTCTTCCTGTTGGTCTTCCATTCCCTATCTGGCTGTGGACCCTTCTCCTGCGGTAAGACCAACTCACTACACGTGATACTCACGTCATTCTCAGCATCGTGGATGCTCCAGAGTGAATCCACCTTCAGCTCCAATTCCGCAACGCGGACCGTCAAGAGCTCGAGGCGGATACACTTCCCACACACGTAGTCGTCAGGGACACCGGAAGTGTCCCCGAGTTCCCACATGGTACAGGAGGAGCATATCACATGACCGAGCTCTCCTGCCATGTCTTAACCTTAGATACCCTTAAATTGGTAATAACAATCTTATAGTTCACTTACTGATATAAAAAATAAAAGAAAAGCTACTCACCAATCACCAGCCAATCACTTACCCCATTGGCTGTGACGTCACTTTTTGATTACTTTCTACTTCTATTTTGCTTTCTCTCCCGCTGTAGCTGCACCAGTATGCTTTTGACAGGTCTCTCCCCTCTCACAAACTGCCGCTGGCTCTCGATCTCCCGTTGGGCTTTTGACAGGTCTCTCCCCTCTCACCAACTGCCGCTGGCTCTCGATCTCCCGCTGGGCTTTTGACAGGTCTCTCCCCTCTCACCAACTGCCGCTGGCTCTCGATCTCCCGTTGTGTTTTTGACAGGTCTCTCCCCTCTCACCAACTGCCGCTGGCTCTCGATCTCCCGCTGGGCTTTTGACAGGTCGCTCCCCTCTCACCAACTGCCGCTGGCTCTCGATCTCCCGCTGGGCTTTTGACAGGTCGCTCCCCTCTCACCAACTGCCGCTGGCTCTCGATCTCCCGCTGGGCTTTTGACAGGTCGCTCCCCTCTCACCAACTGCCGCTGGCTCTCGATCTCCAGCTGGGCTTTTGACAGGTCTCTCCCGTCTCACCAACTGCCGCTGGCTCTCGATCTCCCGCTGGGCTTTTGACAGGTCTCTCCCCTCTCACCAACTGCCGCTGGCTCTCGATCTCCCGTTGGGCTTTTGACAGGTCGCTCCCCTCTCACCAACTGCCGCTGGCTCTCGATCTCCCGTTGGGCTTTTGACAGGTCGCTCCCCTCTCACCAACTGCCGCTGGCTCTCGATCTCCCGTTGGGCTTTTGACAGGTCGCTCCCCTCTCACCAACTGCCGCTGGCTCTCGATCTCCCGTTGGGCTTTTGACAGGTCGCTCCCCTCTCACCAACTTTATGTTGCTTTCGCGGGTAAATATCATTAATGAACCCATGATCTTCTTTTGCACAATGAGAAAAATGCGAACTCAGGGATGTTGATAATTTAATCAAATAATGAAAGCAGCGCCTCAGACCGCTCGGCCGTCCGTACTGTTTGATGCTCCAGTTAAAAGTTATTGCTCTGGAAAATTTTAGACTGGGCGCTTGTTCAGGGTTGATGGAAGGCCCAGTGACCGGGAATCCTCTCCCCCGGAGTTTTCTCGAGCTCTGCTCGGTGCACGGCGAGCTTTGGCCCAGCTCTAAGTTTGCTTGCATCCCTGGGATGGACAATAAACCTCTGAGCTCTGGAACTGGGGAAGAGCGAATAATTAACAAGTTGTTTGTCGGTTTCAAATGCAGCTTAGATCTGCTGGTATAAACCGATAGCATTTCTTTCATTCTTAGAAACAACGCTAACAGGGACAGTCAAAACTTCAATAACTGAACTTTAATAATTCATGAAACTTTAATCCTTGATGAAGTTTTATCCCCGATCTGATTTTACACAATCTGTATTTGAGGAGACTGGTTTTAAATGTTCGTTGCTCATGGAACAAGGTATCCAAAATAGCTTGTATTCAATGTTATTGCAGACAAGTTTTTGCTTGAGATATAATGTTTCTGCGCAGGCTTGAACCGGAAACCTTTCACGTGTGATGGAAATGTGATAACCACGACACGACAGACACTGCTACTTAGCTCAGTGCCCAGAGAGAGGTGTTCAGCAACAAGCTGAAATGCTCAATGCCTCTCTCTGCAAAAAGTTCCTTTCACAAACATTTCTCTGCCCAGAACTTCACCTAACAATAATGTTCTCCTTTCAAATTCATTAAACTCCCCAATTTCCACATTTGCAATTTTAAGGACAAAGACTAAAAGCTTTTTCGATCAGAAAATTGCAGGAACCTCCTGTGTTTAATGAAAGGGCTTTTGATTGTTGATTTCTGTGCAAACTTTGTGTTAATTATTTAATTCTTGGCAACCTGTATCACACCACCAGCAGAGGGCCTACCTGTTGGAGTCACAAGTGTCCCACCATCCCTTGGGAGATCGGTATATCAGCAGGCCATCCATGATGTACCTGCACTCTGGAGTCGTATGAAAGGAGCTAATGTCACGCTTACTCATTGTTCACAGTACTCAGTTTCATCCTTTATTTTGAGCGTATCAATTGGCGATGAGACAACGAACAAATGCGCAAAAATGCAAGGAACAGTTGTTATCGTGGAGAAGTTCTCAGAAGGTGACTACTGCGAAGCCTTCGTGGAGAGACTCGACCAATAATTTGTGGCCAACGAGCTGGAAGGGGACGAGAACGCTGCCAAATGAAGGGCGATCCTCCTTACATTCTGTGGGGCAACAACCTATGGCCTCATGAACAATCTTCTAGCTCTGGTAAAACCAGCAACTAAATCCTATGAAGAATTGTGTACGCTGGTCTGGGAGCATCTAAATCCTAAAGAAAGCGTTCTGATGGCGAGGTATCGGTTCTACACGTGCCAATGTTCGGAGGGCCAGGTAGTGGCGAGTGATGTCTCAGAACGAAGGCGCCTCGCAGGACATTGCAAATTTGAAGGGATCCAAAACAAATGCTGAGAGACTTTTTTATGCTTGTCATTGGCCATGAGGTAATCCTTTACAAACTGTTGACTGTTGAAACTCAGATTCTGAGCAAAGCCATAACGATAGGTCAGGCAATTTCCAACAGCTCCTTTAAACCCAATAACAGAATTTATTTCGAGTGGACTGGATGGAGGAACATGATCCATGTAAAATATTGTTAACATTTTACATGAACTAAATGTTCATAAAAGTTTTGGAGTTGAAACTCACTGCATAATAGCAGAGCTGGCAATTTTTGCGCAATATATTGATGCAGCCAAAATGCACAATGGCAACCTGGAACTGTGCGGCACCGAATCCTCAGGGAAAAAACAGTTAAAGGCTTCGTCCTTGGGTGAGGTCGAACCAACAACTACTTGATCAACAGCTGAACGCACTATCCCATTGCCCCACAGAAACTAACTTAAACATGCGTTGCAAGACATCCCAAACCAGGATGTCAGTCATTTAATGCTTCAGATTACTCTGACCGGGATGCAACTTGTCCACTCTCAGTTGTGCTTTTCCCAAATAAAGTGTAGAAGATTCATTGTTGTTGTGTGGAAGCGGTCTGGGACCGCACACTGCAGACACTTCCATTTTACGGCCAACCAGCTCTCCCAGAACCGGTGTGATCTACCTTCCAGCCTTCCGGTGCCTTGTCTGCGACAAAGTATTCTGATTGTCCCGAAGACGGTATTAGGTTTTAATTCCTTTTCAGCTCCAGACTGCAGATATTCCTGTGATTACACGTGAACTAAATGCTTCCAGGGACAGTTAGATTCATCAAATCTTTGCTTGGTGAAATTTCAAAGATTGAAAGAAATGCACTTCAACCCTAACCCTCGTCACCGACTTGCAAACCACAACAAGCTGCTCCCGTGAGATGGAAGCCCAGTTGCTGTTTCAAGCTTGAATGCATGTACAAGCAGAACCAGAGGCACCTGATTATTTGCACCAAACTCCTTCACAAAGTGTTGAGGTTCGTGTGGGATGATATGGGAACATCTTCCCCCACACTACAACACGTCAAACAAAACTCAACGGCTGTAAAGCGCTTTGTTGTCATGAGTTCCTGACTGCAGAAATGTAAGTCCTTCTTTGCAAAATTTCTGAACAATTTCAAAATTATCAGCAAAATAATGGGCTCATCCAGGATTTGAACCCAAAACTTCTCACAACAAAGCTGAAGGGAGAATCATGCCCCGGGACCAACAAGCCAACTGTTTGACAATATGGATGTAACCATTACAAGAGTATTTTTTGTGTGTCGCTATTCTTGATCAGAGAAGCACATGAGACCGAATCAGTGTCTTTGCTTTTTCGTCCTGTCTTCTGAAGCGCCGCACGGTCCCACTCCGACAGTCAATGAGCTGTTGGACGTGAGTGTATCCAGGCTGCGGGTGACCACCCCGAGCGCAGCAGAGGAGTTTCTGCATTAGTTCTGGCTGGGGACAGTGTTTCCCCTTCTCTCTTCCTTTTGACTGTATCCCTGTGTTTTGGTTTCTCTAGTTATTCCCCCTGCCTCAGCTTCTAGTTTTTAAAAGGGAACAAAATATCAAATGGGCGTCACTGAGGAACAATTTCGCTCACTCAAAGTTAGATACACGACCGTCTCACCATGAATCCTCGGCAGCTAGCCATTGATATTCAGGTTGATATCTGAATATATATAAATATATCTAAATGTCTCATAACTGTTCCCTGGTGGTCGAGGTGTTATGTCCGGTGCACGAACCTGATAACGATTCTTGGTTAATTCGTCAAATAAAAATAATTGAGTTCTGTGAGACGAGGAGAAATTGCTGTAATCACCATGAATATCCCCATTGCTTCTTTGACGCACCGAGCTTATATATTTTCTTGTTTCTCCTGCGCTTTGTGGGACACTTGTTCGGAGTTTAATTTTAAAAACTGTGTGAGTTCGCTGATCTTGGGGAGACGGTTGGAGCCTCTGTGGCACGACTGTGAGGATGTGAAAGTGAACACGGTGGCTGGGTGATCCGTGACATTTCTGTAAAGGGCAGAAGGATTGAGAGCTTTCAGTGTGGGACAGAAGTTGATTCAGTTGAGCCAACACATTCCTGATCCTCCTCTCTTCTTAGGTAATCCCCGGATCGAGGGTGACTTGCTGTCACATTAAAAATCAGGGGTGACCAGCACAGAGGGAGCGCACTGGTCAGCTCCCCTCTGTTGTGCCAACTGTGACAGAGGTTTCCGTTGTTTGTTTTATACGTGAAAAGTCCCTGGTTCGATCGCAGCCAGGAGCATTATGTTTAAACTTGCTGTGGATGAACAATCAGAGGCGAGTTTTGTCTCCTGGCAAATGCTGCCTGACATGCTGAGATTTCCAGCATTGGCTATTTATTCTGTAAAACTCGAAGTTTTCTCAAAATTCAAACATATCCCCTCTGTGTGAAGAAACACTAAGGAAGGATCATTTTGGACGCGCTTAAAATGAACTTTGGGATTTGAAAATCTGCATGGATCTTCAGGGGAAATGGAGCTGCAAACCAGGGGACCACGAACCTCTTAAAATGCCAGTCTTTGGTTATTGGAGCTGACTGGAATATTGGAGCTAAACAAATTGTCTGGGGAACTGTGTAAACTCCAAAACTCAGCTCCCGAGGAGACATTAACATAGCAACAATTGAACCAGAGATTGCCCGCTGCAACTCGAAGCATGAAACCCATTCAGCACATGCATAATGTTAATCACCTATCCGGCCTGCATGGAAAACCCAGGCCTTGGCAGACAACGTAAGCACCAAAAATAATTCGTATATGGCAACTGGAATCCAACAGATCGACACATCCTGAAAAAGTTATCGTTAACGAGCCCGCCAGAATTGAACAAAGAATTTTCAAGCCCGCTAAAACTAAGACAAAGTATCCGGTTTGATTTGCCGCACAGATTAGAAAGACTCTCAAGGTATAATTGAGGCCCCGTTTTACAGCCAAAGATCAGACTTTGCTTCTGCACCAGCTCCGTGTACTTCAGAAATAGCAGACTTTCAGATCAGCACACCAGCTTTCGTTAACCTGGTTCTTCAGAACATCGACCAAAACAGCATCGCAAACAACCTGCACACCAAGCACGCCGCGGCAGCAAGGAGCTCATGAATCAACCACCAAGAAATTACCAGCAGCCAAATTGGTAATATTGATCCACCACGACCAACGATTTCCAAACGGAAGTCAACTCAACGAAAACCCGAAGATTCTCAAGCTGTTTGCACTCTTCATGCTCTCCCTGAGGTACCAACGGGTAAAACATTACCTAAAAGAACTTTAAAACCTACTGTTGAATGAAGAAAGTATTTACTCACCCATAAATCCAATATGCACCCTACCGCATCAGCGGACACCACCCAACTGAAGACAACACAGTAAGAAGTCTTCCACGACGTTCGGGTTATGGCAAGCAGAATATACAGAGTCCAGCGAACCCCAAAACCGCGAAACAGCACTAACTGTCAATAAGAGGATTGGTGAGCACTATCCCTGTTGCCCTAGAGTTTAACCTAGTCAGGTTTAGGTATTGGGAGGTAGAAGGTATATTATTTTCTGTAACGCCTTTTGTAGGTGCAAAAAAGTGTTCCTTATTCTAGATATTGTAAGTTTGGACATTGTATTTATCGTTCCTGAATAAATTCAAAGTTTCTTGCACCAAAACCAGTTGTCTCTTGCACTTTGTCACATCCCCAAATCAATCCAAATTCTAGAACCCAGGGAGTGGGAGCGATTCAAACCACTCAGAAGGTCAGAGGTGAACCTGACCCCGAGACCACCCCCTACAGTGCCTGTATTTCAAAAAACGTTACTTTTATTCATCCTGCGGAATGCATATTGCACAGATAATCTCAGCACACATTGTGCAGGCAAAGGCAGCATTCGACACCAAACTGTTTTCCGATCTGCTGATTTGAAACAGGTAATTGCTGGTTGAACACACGCTTTGACAACTCGACTTGGAGATCAAGCATCAATGACAAAGGCAACAAAACTGCCCAACAGCACCAGGTGTCTTTCACTTGTTTGTCCCAAAATATCCCAGTCCTCTGACCTCGCACTAGCCTTGGCCACATTGAATGCCCTTGTTTTCAATTTGATACCATCTCTTATTTCCATAGTTAGCCACGGATGAGAACCCTTCTCTTTCAGTCTTTCCTTCTCATTGGGATATATCTTTGTTGCGAGTTATGACGTATGTCCTTAAATGTCTGTCACTGCGAATTAATCGTCCCATATTTTAATCGATTTGTATAGTCCTCTTTAGCCAACTCTGCCCTCATACCTTTTTACTCTCCTCTGTTTAAGCCAGGTGTGAGAACCAACTTTCTCACCCTCCAACTGAATGTGAAATGTACCCATATTATGGTCACTTATTCCTGGACGATCTTGTACCACAAGATAATTTATTAATCCTGCCTCATTACTGTAAGGGAGTGGTCTCTATGAGGGGGTCAGGTTCCCTTCTGATGAGCTTGAGCAGTTCGAATTGCTCCCGCTCCCTTGGGTTCTAGAGTCTGGATTTATTTGGGGGGTGTGACAAAGTGCAAAGCACACTGGTTTGATGCAAAATAACTTTGTTTTTATTACAGTCAAGAAATTACAAACTTATAATTACTCTAATAAGAAAGTACAATGTCAAAACTTATTCAAACGTATTAAGGAACAGTACCTTACACACTCAGAGGGGGTTACAATCGCTTATAATGAATATAATAGAGAACAACACATTAGAATCAAAGGGAATTACAGTAGAATTACACCTCCCACCGCCCAATACCTAATTCTAGCTAGGTTGGACTCCAATGCAGGCAGGGACTATGCTTCGCAGTTCTTTTGACAATTCGAGGTGGATCGAGGTTTCAGGTTTCGCTGGATGCGGCAGGGCCTGCTTGCCGTACCCCAAATGTCGGAGAAAACTGCTTGCTGCACAATCTTCAGTTGGGTTGAGTCCGCTGATGTGGTAATGCGCGTTTTGGATCTAAGGGGTAATTATCAGGTTTCCTTTTGTTAGAAAAGATTTGTACAGTATTTTAGGGAATGTTTTACCCATTGGTAGGTGGGGATTAGATTGTAGAGTGTAAACATTTCAATTCTTCGGTTTTTCCCTTTTGGAGTTTCGTTTTGAGTTAGGTCGATCGCGTTGGTTTTTCGTTGATACCACGTTGGCTGTGGTCGGTTGCTGGCGCGATGGTGATGTTCTTTCTTCCTCCAGGACTTCAGGACTTCGAGGCTGGAGAAGTTAGTTTACAGCTGTCGCGTTGGTGTCTCTCCTTGTCTTGATGACACAAGCGTAGTAAGGTGCAACGCCGAGTATGGCAAAGTGTGTCATATCCTCTATTGAAAGAGGGGGCCAGTTATAAGGATTGAGTGGTTCTAATCTTGGCGCCAAATCAGTTCAGAATTCTTTGTTTAAATTTGGTAGGCTTGACTCTTCTCTGTAATATTTTGGCAGGCCTGTTAAAAGTTGATAAGTTTTGGGTGGGTTGATGATCAAAAACTGTTTCCTGATGGAAATATTAGCTTGTTAATGGCAATGTCCTTTTATGCTTAATTTTTCGCATACAGGCTGGCTTGGGCATCTTTGTGACATATATGCTGAAATGATTTTCCAGTTTCAAGTTGATGGTTAGCTATCTTTGGGCAATTTTGTAATGTTAATGTCTCTTGTGGAGAAGGATTCTCGAATAGCCAATTCTCCAGACCGGTTAATTTAGTCCCCTCACCCAGGTAGTCTCACTAAGCAGTATGTCTTCTGTCAGTGCTTTTAGTCCTGCCCACAGCCTTGAATTTGTCTTGTATAAGTTCAAAATTCTATTAAAGTTCGTAGTTTCTTTCATAATCACTTTACGGTTCCAAACATTTTGGCAGCTATTTCCAAATTAAATGTCCTTTCGAATCAGCCCAAACACAGGGGGGTGGCAGTTCTTGTGAATTTTGCACCCTCTTCAGTCCCCCCTGTTGACACTACACACTTGAGTGTCAATGAAGGTAAGCAAAATTCCTGCTCCCGAGTTTCAACCTTCACTGCATTTACACTAGTTAAACATTACCCTGCATCCCCCATTTAAATGCAATGCAATATGCAGGTGAATACAATTATTACAATTTGGTTATATTATAGAAGGAATGCACCTCCTTCAATCGGTTTTCTCAGTATAATAACGGTATACAGTCAAACACAATTTAAGAAGAATAATATAAAAGCACATAGTCAAACACATTCTAAAGTTCAGTAAAAATAAATGTACATAGTCAAAACATTTTAAGTAACATTCTTATAACAGTCGCGATGTTGCATTTTACAGCAGGTAAAACCAAACACAAATTAAACATGGCAGTATGATGTCACCCCTCCCTGCGCGATTCCCAAGTTCGGCCAAGGAGAGTACACCACACTTTGCTGCCTGAACTGACGACCTCTGCATTTCATTCAGCAAGTGAGACCAAGTCAAGGATAATCGCGAGTTGACAAATAACTAACATGTGGGAAGCGATTTGGATCCAGACTGGGACTTCTATATTTCTGAAAATGTCCCACCAGGGCGGAATGGTGACCTCTAGAATCCTTTTCAATATCTCAATGGTTTTCTGTTCGAGAGTGTAGAAGTGTTTTTGTGAGACAATTACAGTTTTTAGCAGAGCGGTAAGATGTTCGGGTGGAGCAGGAATTGCATAGCCAAATGTACAACATAATCCTGCACGTTTGTAATGTTTTCCTTCACAGTGAGGTGGACAGTGGAGGGTTCAGCAATGGGGACAAACGTTCCTGGGGCACTTGAACCAATGCCTCTGGTTTGAAGCAGAAACTGCTGTCACGTACCGGACACCAGAAGTGTCCATGTTGGTAGTGGGGCGTATTGGTGGTGACAAAGTAGTTCCCAGCCCCTATGTATGCTACTTGTGGAGGGACATGGTCTTGTGCAATTACCTGCATTGTACAGTTGATAGGCTGCAGCTTTAAACCCGCAGTGTGGTTTCAAATAGGCGTTCAAGTGCTGGGGATACAGTATTATGTGTGCACCCCTGCTCCGTCACTCGGAGAGGTCAGTACCCATCATCGCGTGCTCCCACTTTAGGACATAGTGTGGGACCGCTGTGAAATGAAAGTGTGCATCTCCTTGAATGACTCCAATGTTCCACAAACTTTATTCCGGTGCGGGTCGAGCTGTCACACCCATGACCTGCATCCTTATTACTGTCACCATGATGGTGTGATTAGAACGCCCGCAATCTACTGGGACATGGTAGGCTTCAGAAGCTCGGCAGAGCTGGCATGGGCTTCGTGACTTACTGTGTAGGTGGAGGGCTGCGAGGTGCTTGTTAATGATTCAGGGGGGGACTAAACCTTGTTTTAAATCGTCCAGGTTGTTGCGGCACTCGCCCAACAACCATGCCCCGTACATCACACACACCTCGTTCTGTGCAGTCTGGTCAGATGCATTCCTATCCTCCCGTATCAATGCTTTCGCTGTCTGTACATGTTTTTCCAGCTCAGCCACTATTTCTTTGAAATGGACAGTCATAGCCTGGTCCTCGTGTAGTTCTGATTCGACGGGAGGGGTGAGTTCGTGAGGCGAGAGGCCTATAAATGCCCGACAGTTCGAGGAGAGAGGTGGCCGTCAGGAGTGGGGAGTTCGTGAGGCGAGAGGCCTTTCAAGGCTCAACAGTGCGAGAAGAGAGACAGCCGTTGGGGGCGGGAGTTCGTGAGGCGAGAGGCCTACAACGGCACAATAGTTCGAGGAGAGAGTTGAGATGTGGGAGTTTGTGAGGCGAGAGGCCTTTAACGGCCCAGCAGTTCGACGGGAGAGTCGGGTGGCGGGAGTTCGTGAGGCGAGAGGCCTATTAAGGCCCAGCCGGTGCAGCTGCAGCTGGGTGAGAAGGCAAAAAATAAGTAGAAAGAAATCGAAAGGTGACTTCACAGCCAAGGGGGTGATTGGTGAATCGCTTTTCTTTTTTCTTTTCTCTACCAGAAAGTAATTTTAGCATTGTTGTTGCCAAATTAAGTTTATCTCGGGGTTAATTCATGGCAGGAGAGCTCGGACACGTGTTATGCTTCTCCTGTACTATCTGGGAAATCAGGGACGCTTCCGGTGCCCTGACGACTACGTATGCGGGACGTTTATCCGCCTCCAGGTCCTGATGGACCGCATGGCGGCATTGGAGTTGCAGGTGGATTCACTTTGGAGCATCCACAATGCTGAGAATGACGTGAATAGCACGTTTAGTGAGATGGTCTCAGCGCAGGTAAAGAGTACACAGCCCAGCCAGATAGTAAATGGGTGACCAACAGGAAGAGCAGTGCAAGGAAGGTAGTGCAGGGGTCGCCTGCGGTCATCCCCCTGCAAGACAGATACACCGCTTTGGGTACTGTTAAGGGGGATAACTCATCAGGGGAGAGCAGCAGCAGCCAAGTTCATTGCACCATGAGTGGCTCTGCTGCACAGGAGGGCAGGAAAAGAGTAGGAGAGCGATAGTGATAGGGGATTCAATTGTAAGGGGAATAGATAGGCGTTTCTGCGGCCGCAACTGATAGTCCAGGATGGTATATTGCCTCCCTGGTGCAAGGGTCAAGGATGTCTTGGAGCGGGTGCAGGAGATTCTGAAAAGGGAGTGTGAACAGCCAGTTGTCGTGGTGCATAGAGTTACCAACAATATGGTTACAAAACGGGATGAGTTCCTCCGAGAGAAATTTAGGGAGCTAGGAGCTAAATTAAAAAGTAGGACCTCAAAAATGTAATCTCAGGATTGCGACCAGTGGCACGTGCTAGTCAGAGTAGGAATCACAGGATAGCTCAGATCAATACATGGCTTGAGCAGTGGTGCACAAGGGAGGGATTCAAATTCCTGGGACATTAGAACCGGTTCTGGGGGATGTGGGACCAGTCCAAACCTGACGGTCTGCATCTGGGCAGGACCGGAACCAATGTTGGGGAGGAGTTAAACTTACATGGTAGGGGGATGGGAACCTATGCAGGGAGACAGAGGGAAATAAAATCGGGGCAGAAGCAAAAAATAGAAAGGAGAATAGTAAATTGGAGAGCAGAGAAACCCAAGGCACAAAACAAAAAAGGCCACATGACAGAAAAATACTAAAAAGACAAGCCTGAAGGCTCTGTGCGTCAATGCGAGGAGCATTCGGAATAATTTGGACGAATTAACCGTGCAGACAGCAGTTAACGGCTACGATGTAATTGGCATCACGGATACATGGCTCCAGGTTGATCAAGGCTGGAAACTCAACATCCAGGAGTATTCAACATTTAGCAATGATAGGCAGAGAGGAAAAGGAGGCGGGGTGGTGTTGCTGGTTAAAGAGAAAAGTAATGTAACAGTAAGGAGAGTCATTAGCCTCAATGATGTGGAATCGGTATGGGTGGAGCTACGGAATACCAAAGGGCAGAAAACGCTAGTGGGAGTTGTGTACAGACCAGCAAGCATCTGTAGTGAGGTTCGGGAAAGCATCAAATAAGAAATAAGGGATGTGTGCAATAAAGGTACAGCAGTTATCATGAGCGACTTTAATCTACAAAATGATTGGGCTAACCAAACTGGTAGCAATGCAGTGGAGGAGGATATCCTGGAGAGTATTACGGATGGTTTTCTCGACCAATATGTCGAGGAAGCAACTAGAGAGCTGGCCATCCGAGACTGTGTGATGTGTATTGAGAAGGGACTAATTAGCAATCTTGTTGTGCGAGGCCACTTGGGGAAGAGTGACCAGAATATGGTCGAATACTTGATTAAGATGGAGAATGACACAGTTAATTCGGAAATTAGGTCCTGTATCTAAAGAAAGGTAACTTCGACGGTATGAGGCGTGAATTAGTTGGAATAGACTGGCAAAGGATACTTTACGGGTTGACAGTGGATAGGCAATGGCAAATATTTAAAGATCACATGGATGAACTTTAGCAACTGTACAAACCTATTTGGAGTAAAAATAAAACGGGGAAGGTGGCTCAATCGTGGCTAATATGGGAAATTAAGGATGGTGTTAAAACCAAGAAGAGGCATATAAATTGGCATAAAAAAGCAACATACCTGAGGACTGGGAGAAATTTAGAATTCAACAGAGGAAGATTAAGGGTTTAATTAAGCGGGGGAAAATAGGCTAGGAGAGTAAGCTTGCAGGGAATATAAAAACTGACTGCAATAGCGTCTGTAAATAAGTGAAGAGAAAAAGATTAGTGAAGACATTTGCAGTCGATTTATGTTAATTTCGAATGGGAAACAAAGAAATGGCAGACCAATTGATCAAATACATCGGTTGTGTCTTCACGAAGGAAGACACAAATAACCGTCCGAATTTATTGGGTCCGAGGGTCTAGTAAGAAGGAGGAACTTCATGATATACTTACTAGTGAAAGAGATGGGATTGATGACCGATAAATCCCCGGGCCCTGATAGTCTGCATCCCAGAGTCCTTAAGGAAGTGGCCCCACAAATAGTGGATGTATTGGTGATAATTTTCGAACAGTCTATCGAATCTGAATCAGTTCTTATGGATTGGAGGGCAGCTAATGTAACACCACGTTTTTAAAAAGGATGGAGGGAGAAAACGGATAATTATGGACCGGTTAGCCTGACATCAGTAATGGGGAAAATGTTGGAATCAATTACTAAAGATGAAATAGCAGCGCATTTGGAAAGCAGTGAAAGGATCGGTCCAAGTCAGCATGGATTTATGAAACGAAAATCAAGCTTGACAAATCTTCTGGAATTTCTTGAGCATGTAACCAGCAGAGTGGACAAGGGAGAACCAGTGGATGTGGTGTATTTTGACTTTTGACAAGGGCCCGCACAAGAGATTGGTGTGCAAAATCAAAACGTATTGTATTGGGGGTAATGTACGGACGTGGATAGAGAACTGGTTGGCACAGAGCAAGCAGAGAGTCGGGATAAATGTATCCTTTTCAGAATGGCAGGCAGTGACTTGTGGAATACTGCTGGGCTCAGTGCTGATACTCCAGGGCGTTACAATATAGTTTATCGATTTAGATGCAGGAATTGAGTGTCATATAGAAACATATAAACATAGAAAATAGTTGCAAGAGCAGGCGCCTCGAGCCTTCAGCGCCATTCAATAAGATCACGGCTGATCATGACTGATCATTCCCTCAGTACCCCTTTCCGGATTTCTCGACATACCCCTGGATCCCCTTAGCACTCAGGGCCATATCTAACTCCCTCTTGAATATATCCAATGAACTGGCATCAACAACTTTCTGTGGCAGGGAATTCCACAGGTTAACAACTCTCTGAGTGAATAAGTTTCTCCTCTTCTCAGTCCTAAATGGCCTGCCCTTTATCCGAAGACTATATCAACTGGTTCTGGACTTCACCTACATCGGGAACATTCTTCCAGCATCTAATCTGTGCAGTCCCGTCAGAATCTTATACGTTTCTATGAGAACCCCTCTCATCCTTCTAAACTCCGGTGAATAAAGGCCCAGTTGATCCAGTCTGCCCACATATGACAGTCCAGCCATCCCTGCAATCAGTCTGGTGAACCTTCACTGCACTCTCTCAATAGCAAGAATGTCCTTCCTCAGATTAGGACAACAAAACTGAACACAATATTCCAGGTGAGGCCTCACTAAGGCCCTGCACAACTGCAGTAAGACCTCCCTGCTCCAATAATCAAATCCACTCGCTATGAAGGCCAGCATGCCATTTGACTTCTTCACCTCCTGCTGTCCCTGCATGCCAACTTTCAGTGACTGATAAATCACGACACAAGTCTCGTTGTACCTCCCCTTTTCCAAATTTGTCGCCATTCAGATAATATTATGCCTTTGTGTTTTTTCCCATAAAATGTATAATCTCACATTTATCCACATTATACTGTATCTGCCAAGCATTTGCCCACTCAACTAACCTGTCCAATTCACACTGCAGCCTATTAGCGTCCTCCTCACAACTCATGCCGCCACCCAGTTTAGTGTATTCCGCAAACTTGGAGATATTACACTCAATTCCTTCATCTAAATCATCAATCTATATTGTAAAGAGCTGGGATCCCAGCATTGAGCCCTGCGGCACTCCACTAGTCACTACCTGCCATTTTGAAAAGGATCCTTTTATCGCGAATCACTGCTTCCTGTCTGCCAACCAGTTCTCTACCCACTTCAGTACATTACCCCCAATAGCATGCACCTTGATTTTGCACACCAATCCCTTGTGCAGGACCTCGTCAAATGCCTTTTGAAATTCAAATATACCACATCCACTGGTTATCCCTTGACCACTCTGCTGGTTACATCTTCAAAATATTCCAGAAGATTCGTTAAGCATGATTTCCCTTTCATAAATCCATGGTGACTTGGACCGATCCTGTCACTGCTTTCCAAATGTGCAGCTATTTCATCCTTAATGTTTGATTCCAACATTTTCCCCACTACTGATGTCAGGCTAACCGGTCTATAATTACCCGTTTTCTCTCTCCCTCCTTTTTTAAAAAGTGGTGTTACATTAGCTACCCTCCAGTCCATAGGAAATTATCCAGATTTGATAGACTATTGGAAAATGATCACCAATGCATCCACTATTTCTGGTGCCACTTCCTTGATTACACTGGGATGCAGACTATCAGGCCCGGGGACTTATCAGCCTTCAATCCCATCAATGTCCCCAAAACAATTTCCTGCCTAATAAGGATATCCTTCAGTTCCTCCTCCTCACTAAAACCGCTGTCTCCTAGTACATTCGGAACGTTATTTGTGTCTTCCTTCGTGTGGACAGAACCGAAGTATTTGTTCAATTGGTCTGCCATTTCTTTTTTCCCCATTATAAATTCATTTGAATCCGACTGATCTTTTTCACCAGTCTTTTTCTCGTCTCATATTTAGAGAAGCTTTTGCAGTCAGTTTTTATGTTCCCTGCAAGCTTCCTCTCCTATTCTATTTTCCCCCTCTTAATTAAAGCCTTACTCCTTCCCTGTTGAATTCTAAATTTCTCCCAGTCCTTAGGTTTTTGCTTTTTGTGGCCAAATTATACGCCTCTTCCTTGGCTTTAATACAATCCTTAATTTCCCTTGCTAACCATGGTTGAGCCACCTTCCCCGTTTTGTTTTTACTCCAGACAGGGATGTACAATTGCTGAAGTTCATCCATGTGATCTTTAAATGTTTGCCATTGCTTATCCACCGTCAACCCTTTAAGTATCCTTTGCCAGTCTATTCCAGCCAATTCACGCCTCATACCGTCAAAGTTACCTTTCCTTCAGTCCAGGACCCTAGTTTCCGAATGAACTGTGTCATTCTCCAGCATAATAAGGAATTAGAACATATGATGGTCATTCAACCCAACGGGCCTCGCACAAGAAGATTGCAAATTAGTCCCTTCTCATTACACATCACCCAGTCTAGGATGGCCGGCTGTGTAGTTGCTTCCTCGACATGTTGGTCGAGAAAACCATCCTCAATACACTCTAGGAAATCCTCTTCCACCGCATTGCTACCAGTTAGGTTATCACATCAATATGTAGATTCAAGTCACCCATGATAACTGATGTACCTTTATTGCACACATCCCTTATTTCATATTTAATGCTGGCCCCAACCTCACTACTGCTGTCTGGTGCTCTGTACACAACTTCCACTAACGTTTTGTGCGCTTTGGAATTCCGCAGCACCACCTATACCGAATCCACATCATCCAGTCCAATGTCCCTCTTTACAATTGCATTAAATTCCTCTTTAACCAACAACACTACCTCACCTCCTTTTCCTCTCTGCTTATCCTTCTTAAATGTTGAATATCCCTGGATGTTGAGTTCCCAGCCTTGGTCATCGTGGAGCCAAGTCTCCGTGATGCCAATTACATCGACCCCGTTAACTGCTATCTGCACAGTTAATTCATCCACCTTATTCCGAATACTCCTCGTTTTGAGGCACAGAGCCTTCAGGCTTGTCTTTTTAACACACTTTGCCACTTCAGAATTTTGCTGTAATGTGGCACTTTTTGTTTTTTGCCTTTGGTTTCTCTGCCCTCCACTTTTACTATTCTGCGTTCTATCTTTTGCTTCTGCCTCCATTTTACTACCCTCTGTCCACCTGCACAGGTTCCCTTCCCCCTGCCGTGTCAGTTTAACCCCACCCCATCAGCACTCGCGAAAACTCCCCTCGACATTGTTTCCGGTCCTGCCCAGGTGCAGACCTTCCGCTTTTTACTGGTCCCACCTTCCCAGAACCGGTTCCAATGTCCCAGGAATTTGAATCCCTCCCTTTTGCAGCAATCCTCAAGCTACGTATGGATCTGAGGCATGCTGCGATACTTACTCTGTCCAGCACGTGGCACTGGTAGCAATCCCGAGATTACTACTTTTCAGCTACAACTTTTTAATTTCACTCCTCGCTCCCGAATTTCATCTCGTAGCACCTCATCCCATGTTTTACCTTTATGGTTGTTACCTATATGCACAACGACAACTGTCTGTTCACCCTTCCTTTTCAGAATGTCCTGCACCCGCTCCAAGACATCCTTGACCCTTGCACCAGCGAGGCAACATACTATCGTGGAGTCTCGGTTGCAGCCGCAGAAACTTTTATCTATTCCACTTATAATCGAATCCCCTATCACTGAAGCTCTCCCACACTATTTCCTGCCCTCCTGTGCAGCAGAGCAATTCACGGTGCCAAAAATTTGGCTGCTGCTGCTCTCCACTGATGATTCATCCCCCTTAACAAATGCAGAAACCCCTCTGCTGCGCTCGTCGTAGCCACCCGCAGCCTGGATACACTAATGGGAGAACACCAGCGGCAGGTCGGGGCCATAAACGGAACGGCGAGCGGCCCTGGGAGCAGCTTGGAGGCCCCGGGAGACTACTGTAGGGAGCAGCGCGAACTGGTGCAGGAAGGCGGCGTCAGCGAAGAGTGACCTCATCAAGGTCCAGGTCGGTGATAGGAGCCTGGGCAGATACAGCAGGAGCGGTGAGATCGGGGCGAAGGTGCGACGAGAGACTGTAGAGGGATGTGATCGGTGCCCAGGGGAGGCGTGAGTTTGGGGCCAGAGGCCCAGGGTTAGCTCGGGCCAGCCTACACTGCGATATGTGTGTGCATTAGGTCCATGCAGCACAGCTGGTCTGCAGTCGTCTTGGTTAACCCTTGCCATTGGACCAAGACCGAGCTCTGTCAAGCCCGTGTGATGGCTGGGGTGCAACGGCCACCACAAGTTAAATAAATCCACGCACAGGCATATTCCACCGTTCGGAATGCAGGTCGGGTCCTTCATTGAAACACCTGTGAACTCATCATTTTTCGGCGTGGAACCAAGTCATCCTCATTTCGAGGGACTGCCTGTGATGATGATGATGATGATGGATACATTTACGTCCCGACAGCTCATTGACTGCAGGAGTGGGACCGTGCGGCGCTTCAGAAGACACGTCGAAAAGGTAAAGTCACTGATTCCGTCTCGTGTGCTCCTCCGATCAAGAACAGCAACACACACTAAAAATGCTTCAATAATGGTAAAATCTCATCTCCACATTAGCTCAGCAGTTGGCTCGTTGGTCTACGGGTTTGATTGTTGCTTCAGGGTTGTTATTTGAAATTTGCACGAGATCCTAGTTTTAAATCCCAGATGAGTCTTGAATTTGCATCAAACATTTGCAAATAAGGACTTACATTTCTGCAGCGTCTGTCAGGAACTCATGATGCCCCAAAGCGCTTTGCAGCCGCTGAGTTGCCTTTGAAATGTTGTCACATGAGGAAAGATGTGCAGAAATCACCTCACACGCACCTCAACTCTTTGCAAAGGAGTTCATAGAATCAAAGAAGATTACAGCACAGAAGGAAGCCATTTTGGCCCATCGTGTCCGCACCGGCCAACAACAGGCTATCCAGCCGAATCCCACTTTGCAGCTCTAGCTCCATAACCCTGCAAGTTTCAGCACTTCAGCTGCACATCCAAGCACGTGTTAAATGTGTTGAGGGTTTCTGCCTCTACCACCGTTTCAGGCAGTGAGTTCCAGAACCCTCCTTCTGCGTGAAGAAATTTCCCCTCGAAACTTTCTGCCCATTACTTTAAATGTATGCCTCCTTGTTGTTGATCCCTCTGCTAAGAGAAATAGGCCATTTCTATCCACTCATAATTTTATACACCTCAATGAGGTCTCCCTTCAGGCTCTGTTCCATGGAAAGCAAATCCAGCCTATCTAATCTGTCCTCATGGCGAAGATTCTCCACTCCCGGCAACATCCACCTAAATCTCCTCTGTACAGTCTTCAGTGCAATCATGTCCTTCCTGTAATATGGCGACCAGAACTGCACGCAGTACTCCAGCTGTGACCTATCGTGCCCCACAGATCCCATCTCTTGTATTCGGTGCCTCGGCTAATAAAGGCAAGCATTCCATATTCCTTCTTAACCACCTTATCTATCTGGCCTGCGACTTTTTTGGGATCTGTGGACATGCACTCGCTAGATTCTGGGGAGGACCCAGCAGATTGGAAATCTGCAAATGCAATGCCCATATTTATAAAGGAGGCAGAAAAAAGCAGGGAACTACAGACCAGTTAGCCTAACATCTGTGGTTGGGAAAATGTTGGAATCCATTATGAAAGAATAGGTAGCAGGACATAGAAATATAGAAACATGGAAAATAGGTGCAGGCGTAGGCCATTCGGCCCTTCGAGCCGCACCACCATTCAATAAGATCATGGCTGATCATTCAGCTCAGTACCCCTTTACTGCTTTCTCTCCATACCCCTTGATCCCTTTAGCCATAAGGGCCACATCTAACTCCCTCTTGAATATATCTAACGAAGTGGCATCAACAACTCTCTGCGGCAGAGAATTACATAGGTTAACAACTCTCTGTGTTAACAAGTTTCACCCCATCAGAGTCTTAATTGCTTACCCCTTATCCCTTAGACTCTGACCCCTGGTTCTGGACTTCCCCAACATCGGGACCTGTCCAGTCCCGTCAGAATTTTATATGTTTCTATGAGATCCCCTCTCATTCTTCTCAACTCCAGTGATCTCTCGATCCCTTAGTTCCCCGAGACTCTAAAAATCTATCGAACGCAGCCTTGAATATATTCAGAGACTCAGCATCCACAGGCCAGTGGGCAGAGAATTCCACAGATGCATAACCCTCTGAGTGAAGAAATTCTTCCTCATCTCTGTCTTAAATGGCCGACCCCTTAACCTGAGACTGTGCCCCCTGGTTCTAGACACTCCAGCCCGTGGGAAACAACCTCTCAGCATGTACCCTGTCAATACCCTTCAGAATATTGTCTGTTTCAATGAGATCGCCACTCATTCTTCCAAACTCCTGAGAGTATTGGCCCATTCTGCACAATCTCTCAACATAAGATAGTACTCTCATCCCAGGAATTAATCTAGTGAACCTCCGTTGTACCTCCTCCCAGGAAAATATATCCTTCCTTACATAAGGAGGCCAAAACTGTGCGCAGTACTCCAGGTGTGGTCTGACAAGTGCCCTGTACAATTGTAGCAAGACTTCCTTACTCTTGTACTATGGGCTATATATTAGGTATATCGGGCGAGTGCCCTGTTTTTTGCTGATACTACAGCTGTATAAAAAGTTATTAAATTTTGACAGTTGCTCGGCAAACATATTTGTATTTCCTTCAGTGTACTCCTTGCTCTTCGAGGGCTAGATTTTCCTCAAGCAGTTTTGTCGGCACGCTGACTTCAAGCACACCGACATTGTGCGGTGGAAACTGCTCGGGGAAAAATTCGCCCCATCCTAGCCGCTGTGTACAGTCTCCGGAGGCCTGGCGTGGCATCGATGGTGAAGTGACGGGCGGAGCCAAATGCCTGCGCCGAAAACACTGCCGGCACCTTCGCGCATGCGCAGTAGGGAGAGCAAACTTGGCACTCGGCCATTTTTTAACAGTGTGAAACCCGATGAAAAGCACAGCAGCTTCTCAGCTTCTCCAGTCGCTCGGCGGGCTCTCCTCACGTACCTCCCCGTTAAAATGCACAGCTCCAGCAGCTGCAACTTCTCTGGTCCACAAATTCACACTTATCCGGTGTGTCTTCCCTCCCCTATCCCAGGGATACAGGGACCGAGTGTAATGGATCCAAGTTTGCTGATGACACAAAGATGGGTGGGAAAGCAAATTGTGATACAGCAAAGTAAGTCTCAAATCCGGGAGAGCAATATGGAAATGTACAGTGACACCGACGTGTTATAAACACGCAGCCTTCTGATATGCAGTCAGACACAGTACCGTTGCATTTTGAGGTCGAGAGTGCAGAGTTTCCATGTTTGTGTACATGAAGGTTCCTGAAACACAGTTTAATTTACCCTGCATTGTTGCAATGAAAGTGCTTTAATATCCCCGGCCACTCCAACCGTGGGTCAGACAGCATCAAAGTCAATGCCCACCTGTCACTCACCCTCTCACTCCTGCTTTCATCACCTGCTGCCCGCGGACTGCAGCAAATCCAGTTCATCATCATCACAGGCAGTCCCTCGAAGCGAGGATGACTTGCTTACTCGCCAAAAAACAATGAGTTGAAAGGTGTTTCAATGATGGACCTAATATTCCATGTCCCGAAATGCATGTTGAAGTGTGGAAGATGCCTGTGCGTGGATTTTTTTAAAGTGTGGTGGCCGTTGCACACCAGCCATTACACGGGCTTGACAGAGCGAGGTCGTGGTCCAGTGCCAAGAGCTAGCCAAGACGACTGGAGAGCAGCGCTGCTGCACGGACCCAGTGCAAACATATCGCAGTTTTGGCTGGCCCACGCTGCCGCTGGGCCCCTGGCCCTGAGCTCACGCCATCCCTTGGCCCCGATCATATCCCTCCACAGTCTCTCGCTGCTCCTGCTGTACCTGCCCACGCTCCAATCACCGACCTGGACTTTGATGACGTCACTCTTCGCTGCCGTCGCTCTCCTGCACCAGCTCGCGCTGCACCTTGCCGTGGTACAACACCACGCTACTCCCAGGCCGCCGCTCACCGCTCCTTTTATGGCCCCGACCTGCCGCTGGTGTTCTCAGGCAGATCGGGGCCTCCACGCTGCAGTCTAGTTGCGTGCAGCACATCCAGTTACACGCCGTGTTATCGCACAATTCTCAGCTGTGATTGTAAGCTGACTATATTAAAAGCGATCGCAGAGAAAGCAAACAGTATTCCCTAGTAGTCTGTTGGTTAGGATTTGGTGTTTTCACTGCTGTGACCTGGGTTCGATTCCTCGTTAGGAAAAGCATATTAAGAGAACAAGTTGACAAAAATATTTCAAGTCTGTGAAATACTGAATAATTGTTTCAATCATCATTAATCCATCCACATGTATTACACAATGAAGCAGATACAAATACGTTTGCTGAGCGACTCTCAAATTTTAATAACGTTTTATACAACCGTAGAATCAACAGTAAAACAGGATATTCGGCACATAGTACCTAATATATAGCCCACAGTACAAGAGTAAGGAAGTCTTGTTACAATTGAACAGGGACCTGGTGAGACCACACCTGGAGTACTGCACACAGTTTTGATCTCCTTATCTGAGGAAGGATACACTTGCCTTGGAGGTGGTGCAACAGAGGTTCACCAGATTGAATCCTTGGATGAGAGGACTGTGCTATGGTGAGAGATTATGCAGAATATGCCGATACTCTCTGGAGTTTAGAAGAATGAGAGGTGATCTCATTGAAACGGACAATATTCTGTAGGGGATTGACAGGTTAGATCTTGCGAAGCCCGGCTACCTCAGTCGGTCGAGCATGAGTGTTTTACTTGCAGGGTCGTGGGATAGAGCCCCAACGTTGGGCGATTACTTTTCCTGAAAATTTTATGTTGCTTTATCAGGAAAACATCATTGATGTACCCATGATCTTCTTTTGAACGATGATAAAATTGCGAACTGAGGGAGAGTTGATAATTTAATCAAATAATGAAAGCAGCGCCTGAGATCGCTCGACCATCCTTACTGTTCGATGCTGAAGTTGCAAGTTATTATCTGGAAAATTTCAGACCGGGTGCTTGTTCAGTGTTGCTGGAAGGCCCAGTGACCAGGATATCCTCTCCCCCGGGGTTTTCCTGAGCCTGTGCTCGATGCAAGGGGAGCTTGGCCCGTTCCGAGGTAGTTTCTATCCCAGCGATGGAAAATAACCGTCTGAGCTCTGGAATTGGGGAAGAGCGAATAATTAATAAGTTGTCTGCGTGTTTCAAATGCAGCTTAGATCTGCTGGTATAAACCGATCGTGTTGTTTCAATGAATGAAAGAAATGCGAATGGAGACAGTTGAAAATTCAATAATTAATGAAACTTTAATCCTTGATGAAGTTTTATCTCCTATCTGATTTTACACACTCTGTATTTGAGGAGACTGGTTTTAAATGTTAATTGCTCATGCAACAAGGTATCCAAAACAACTTTTCTACAATTTTATTGCAGACACGTTTTGCTTGAGAAATAATGTTCCTGTCCATGCTTGATCCAGGAACTTTTCACGTGTGAGGCAAATGTGATAACCACTGCACTGCAGAAACTGCTGCTTAGCTCAGTGCCCAGAGAGAAGTGTTCAGCAATAAGTTGAAATGTTCAATCCGTCACTCTGCAAAAACTTCCTTTCACAAGCAACAATGTTCTCTTTTCAAAATCATTAAACTCCCCAATTTCCACGTCTGCAATTTGAAGAACAAGACTGAAAACTCTTTGCGATCAGAAAATTGCCGGAAACCCCTGTGGTTAATGACAGGGCTTTTGATGGTTGATTTCTGCATACACCTTGTGTTATGTATTTAACCCTTGGCAACCTGTATCACACAACCACCAGAGGGCCTACCTGGTGGGGTCGCAAGTGATCCCAGCATCCCTTGGGAGCACGGTATATAAGCAGGCCACCCATGCTGTATTTGCGCTCTGGAGTCATATTAAAGGAGCTAAGGTCACACTTATTCATTGCTGAAATACTCAGATTCATCCTTTATTATGAGCATATCAATTGGCGGCGAGACAATGAACAACCACTCAAATATGCATGGAACAGTTGATATCCTGGAGAAGTTCTCAGAATTGTACGATTGCGAAGCCTTCATGGAGAGACTCGATCCATACTTCGTGGCCAAAGAGCTGAAAGGGAACATGAACGCTGCCAAATGAAGGGCGATTCTCCTCAACGTCTGTGGGACAGCAACCTATGGCCGCATGAAGAATCTTCGAGCTCTGGTGAAACCAACAACTAAATCCAATGAAGAATTGTGTACGCTGGTCCGGGAGCATCTAAATCCTAAAGAAAGCGTTCTGATGGCGAGGTATCGGTTCTACACGTGCCAACGGTCGGAGGGCCAGGAAGTGGCAAGATATTTCGCTGAATTAAGGCGCATCGCAGGACATTGCAAATTTGACGGATTCCAAAATGAATACTGAAAGACTTTTTACTTTGCATTGGCCATGATGTAATCCTTCGCAAACTGTTGACTGTTGAAACTCAGTATCTGAGCAAAGCCATAACGATAGGTCATACAATTTCCACCAGTTCCTTTTATCCCAATAACGTAATTTATTTCTGTTGGACTGGATGGAGGAACATGATCCAGGTAAAAAATTGTTTTTACATTAACTGAATGTTCATAAAAGTATTGGAGTGGGAACTCACTTGATAACAGCACAGCTGGCAATGTTTACGGAATATATTTGTGCAACCAAAACGCACAATAACAACCTGAACTGTGCGGCACCGAATCCGCGGGGAAAAAAATAGTTAAAAGCTTCGTCCCTGGTTGGACTCAAAGCACCAACTTTTCGTTAAACAGCCGAACACACGAACCCATTGCACCACAGAGACTAACTTAAACGTACATTGCAAGACATCCCACACCACGGTGTCACTCAGTTGAAGCACAGATTGCTCCGACCAGGATGGAACTTGTCCACTCTCAGTTGTACTTTCCCCAAATAAATGGAGGGACATTCATTGTGGATGTGTGGAGGCAGTCATGTCCCGCACACTGCAGACACTTCCATGTCACCACCAACCAGCGCTCCCGCAACCGGTGTGATCTACCTTGAAGCCTTCCAGTGCCTTGTCTGTGACAAAGTATACTGATTGTCCCGAAGACGGTCTTATGTTTTAATTCCTTTTCAGCTCCTGACTGCAGATATTCCTGTGATTAAATCCGAACAAATAGCTTACAGGGACAGTTGGATTCATCATATCTTCGTTTGGTGAAATTTCAAAGATTGAAAGCGACACACATCAACCCCAAACCTCGTCACCTACTCGCTCACCACAACACGCTGCTCCCGTGCGATGGAAGCCCAGTTGCTGTTTCAAACTTGAATGCAGGTACAAGGAGAACTCATTCAAATACAGTCCAATCGCTGAGGCACCTGATTATTTGCGCCGAACTCCTTCGCAAAGATTTGATGTTCGTGTGGGGTCATTTGGGCACATTTTTCCCCACACCGCAACATTTTAAACATGACTCAACGGCTATAAAGCGCTTTGGGGCGTCATGAGTTCCTGAGAGGCGCTGCAGAAAAGCAGGTCCTCCATTGCAAAAGTTCTATGCATTTTCAAAATTCGCGGCAGAATAATGGGCTCGACCGGGATCTCTCGCAAATTTCAATTAACAATCCAGAAACGAGAATCAAACCCCTTGACCAACGAGCTCACTTTTTGACAAACCTGGAGATCAGTTGTAACTTTAATAAAAGCATTTTTTGTGTGTAGCTATTCTTGGCAGAAGGAGCACATGAGACCGAATCAGTGACTTTGATTTTTCGACCTGTCTTCTGAAGCGCCGCACGGTCCCACTCCGACAGTCAATGAGCTGTTGGGACGTTAGTGTATCCAGGCTGCGTGTGGCCACCCTGAGCGCAGCATAGGGGTTTCTGCATTAGTTCTGGGTGGGGATAGTATGTCACCTTCTCTCTTCCTCTTGTCTGTATCCCTCTGCTTTGTTTTCTGTAGTTATTCACCGGCCTTATTTTATGTGTTTGAAAGGGAACAAAAGATGAAGTGGGCGACATTCTGGAACAATTTCTCTCACCCAAATATATCTATTTAGTGAAGTGAAATAAAGAGCAATTAAAGAATAAGGGAGAAGCCACTGTCGCCCTTTTGACAGGAGAATAAACTCGCCCATGGCTGTTCTTCCACAGCAAGTTTAAACATAATCGTCCTGCATGGGAACTTTCGCGTGGAAAGCAAACGTGATAATGGCTGCACTGCGGAAACCGCTCTGACCAGAAGTACAGCAGAGGGCAGCAGACCAGTGATTGCCTTCTGTGCTGATCGGGAATGTGTTGGCTCGCCTTAAACAACTTCTGTCCCTCACTGACAGCGGTCAATCGTTCTCCTCCACTGCCTTTACACAAACATTTCACTGATCCACACCCACCACCCGACACCCCCATCGTGTTATCTTCCATGTTAGCACAGTGGGGCCTCGGAGGCACCTACTCTCTCCCCGCGGTTAGTGAACTCAGTCAGTCTGTACAATTAAAGGGGAACAAGTGTCCCGCAAATGGCAGGGGAAGGAAGAGATTCTGTAACCTCGGGTTAATTTTTTGTCAAAGGCGTCCCGTCCTGTTGTTTATTTCCAGCAGATTCCTACTTTCACAGGTGGAGATACCGGGGCTGGACCTTGTTCCTAAAATACAATGGGATAGGGATAAAATTTTCTCACGTACTCAGGGCTAAATAAATTATTGAAGATCTACAATGGATTAATTAATGATGTTTAAATTAATGAATCTTCTTTTTCCACATGAGATGCAAGCAACCCTTTCTGATAAGGTTTTAATTTTGATGGAAATGCAATTTCCCTGGCCGGAAATCGACCCAGAGCCGCGGTGGTGAGAGCGCCGCATTATAATCACTGGACCACCAGGGAACGCTGCATTGCTGCATCGCTGCATCGTAATACTTGATGTGATGAATTTTTATCCCTATCTCAATTACGCGCTGTATGAGAAAGGTTTAAAACTGTAAGTGCTCATGATTTTGTGTGTGTCTATTCTTGATAGGAGGTGCACTTGAGTCCAAAGTTCCAGTTCTTTTTATGTATCATTAGAATCAATTTTCGCCAGTTTCTTTAAACCCAATAAATTAATTTATATTGAGTGGGCTGGATGGAGGAACATGATCCATGTAAAAAAATTGTTATCGCTTTACTTGAGCTGAATGCTAATAAAAGTATTGGAGTGGGAACTCACTGGATAACAGCACAGCTGGCAATGTTTGTGGAATATATTCGTGCAGCCAAAATGCACAACGACAACCAGGAACTGTGCAGCACTGAAACATCGGGGGAAAACTGTTGAAGGCTTCGCCCGTATGTCGGGTTAAACCACCCACCGTTTAGTTACCAACCAAATGCTCTAAACCATTGCGCCACAGATACTCACTGCAAGACATGCAAAACCAGGGTGTGAGTCAGTTAAAGCTTCAGATTGCTCCGACCGGGATGGAACTTGTCCGCTCTCAGTTCTACATTTCCCAAGTAAAGTGTGGGACATTTATTGTGGATGTGTGGAAGCAGTCTGGTCCCGCACACTGCAGACACTTCCATGTCACCGCCAACCAGCTCTCCCGCAACCGGTGTAATCTACCATTCAGCCTTCCGGTGCCTTGTGTGTGACGAATAATGTTTCAAATGTTTTGGCATGCTTGTTTCCATGGTGTAATGGTGAGCACTCTAGACTTTGAATCCAGTGATCTGAGTTCAAATTTCAGTGTAATTGAAGTTCATGTTGTGCCAGCTGCTGAAAATTTAGGACAAAGAAGTGAAAAGCACCTGGTGCTGGTGGTCAGTTTTCTTGACTTTGTCACTGATGCTTGATCGACAAGTCAAGTTGTCAAATTGTATGCTCAACCTTCAGTTATCTGCTGCAAATCAGCGGAGGAGAAATCACTTCGTTGTCTAATGCTGCCTTTGCCTGCACAATGTGTGCTGAGATTATCTGTGCAACATGCATCCCGTAGGATGAATAAAAGCAATGCTTTTTGAAATGCAGGCACTGCATGTTTTGCACTCGACAAAAAGTTGCATTTTCTTTTCATTAATTTTAATTAATGCACTGCAATGCCAACGCACTTTTTACGTGGCACGATCGATAATTAGCAGAGCGTAATAAAGAGATCGCAAAGTTTCTGTTTTAGGAATGGACTCAGGCGAGAATATTTTGTGGATTTTATTTTTCAGAGGCTATTTTCCCTGTGCTGTGGTCTTCCAGCGCAGATATGTGAAAAAGCTGCTTTTGTTAAAACTACAGAGACAGCATGGCAGTGAGCTGGGACAAAAGACCTCTCAGTCATCCATTGACAAAAGACCTGTTAGCCAGGAAGGGGGGCCACTGACAAAGCCACTCTAATTTGTAAAAGCACTTCTCACCTCCATCTCAGAAGGAGACACAGAACAATGAACCCACCAGCCTGGCCAGCCAAGGAGGAGCCGGGTCTTTCCAAACACAAAGGCTCAGAGAGATGCCCAGACTAAGGGCCATCAGCCCAATGCATGGGTGGGATGGCCCATCACTGACTAAATACCCATGCTTAGAAACAAAGGGGTTTTAAAGATTGGCGGGAAAGATAGTAGTAGCAAGACTCCCAGAAAGACAGGGTCCTTTCCACTTTATTTTTTGCTTCGAGCTTGGTGTGAAGCTTGGAGCTTGCAGCTTGCTGCTTGTGTCCAGAGAGAGCTCTCTCTCGCTTTCGCTCTCGCTCCACCGATCGATGTACCAGAGGAAGGGGCTGCAGTACTACAGAAGACGCCACCGAGACTGAAGACCAGGCAGTGACTTCCCACAGCTGAGCTGAGCAAGGAAACGGGCTGCGTGTGGTGGTGAACATGTTCTCGAGTGTCCCAAGCCAGTAACCAGATATCCTAGGCCAGCTGGGTAAGGGCTCAGGATTTACTCAGAAGTGATGCTTTTCTGGGCTATTCTGGGGTAGGGCAATTAATTGGTAGGGGTGGGGTTAGAATGCACCAGGGAATTACTGCGTGTTACTCGGTCTCATTTCTGTACTGAATGTATGTTGTTTGTAACCTGGATTTTATTCTCCACAGAGACAATGATTTCCTTTAGTAGAGCATGTTTTAGCCAGTGTATGCTAGAACAAAAAAATAAACGATGATTTATCACCGAAGCATTCTTTCCGTGACTCATTTAATTTACACTATGATTAATAATTCCCGGATCTAGAACTTTCGTAAGGTGGGGGCGATTCAAACCGTCCGTCTGGCAATTGAGCGAGGATCACAAACACTTACAATATTTACCAAAGGATATACTTGCTTTGGAGGCAGTTCAAGGATGGTTCACTGGGTTGACTCCGGAGATGAGGGGGTTGACTTATGAGGAAAGGTTGAGTAGGTGGGGCCTCTACTCATTGGAATTCAGAAGAATGAGAGGTTATATTATCGAAATGTATAAGGTAATGAGGGAGCTTGACCAGGTGGATGCAGAGAGGATGGTTCCACTGATCGGGAAGACTAGAACTAGGGGGCATAATATCAGAATAAGGGGCTGCCCATTTAAATCTGTGATGAGGAGGAATTTCTTCTCTCAGAGGGTTATAAATCTGTTGAAGTCACTGCCTCAGAGATCTGAGAAAGCCACAACATTAAATAAATTTAAGAAAGAGATAGCTTCTGAACTGATAAGGGAATAAGGCTTATGGGGAAAGGGCAGGGAGGTGGACTTGGATCCATGATCGGATCAGCCATGAACATATTAAATGGCGGAGCAGGCTCGAGGGGCCTTATGGCCTACCGCTGCTCCTAGTTCTTAAGTTCTTATGTCCTGAATAGCGACACACTAAAAAATTATTTTATCATGGTTACACCTTATCTTAACGTTTGTCAAACTGTTGGCTCATTGGTCTAGGGCTCTTATTCTCCGTTTGGAGTTGTGAATTGTAATTTACGAGGGGTCCCAGAGGAGCCCTTGTATTGCTCACAAATTTTGAAATTGCATCAAACATTTGCAAAGAAGGACTTGCATTTCTGCAGAGCCTTTCAGGAACTCATGACGCGCAAAGTGCTTTACAGCATCCAGATCACCAAACATGAACCTGAACTCTTTGCAAAGGAGTTTGGTGCAAATAATCAGGCGTCACAGGGATTTGGACTTTCTCTGAATAAGTTCGGCTTGTTCCGCCATTCAAGCTTGAAACAGCAACTGGGCTTCAATCTCACGGGAGGTTTGGGGTTGATGTGCGTCGCTTTCAATCTTTGAAATTTCATCAAGCAAAGAAACGGTGAATCCAACTGTCCCTGTAAGCATTTAGTTCCCGTTTAATCACAGGAATGTCCGCAGTCAGGAGATGAAAAGGAATTAAAACCTAATACCGGCTTCAGGACAATCAGAATACTTTGTCACAGAAAAGGCACCGGAAGGCTGGAAGGTACATCACACCGGTTGCGAGAGAGCTGGTTGGTGGTGACATGGAACTTTCTGCAGTGTGCGGGATCAGATTGCTTCCACGCATCCACTATGAATTTCGCTCCATTTATTTGGGAAAAGTACAACTGAGAGTGGACATGTTCCATAACGGTCGGAGCAATCTGAAGCTTTAACTGATTGACACCCTGGTTTTGGATGTCTTGCACCGTACATTTCCATCAGTCTCTGTGGCGCAATGAGTTAGCGCGCTCGGCTGTTAACTGAAAAGTTGGTGATTCGACCCCGCCCAAAGTCGAAGTCTTTAACTGTTTTTCCCCGGATATTCAGTGCCGCAAAGTCCCAGGTTGTCATTGTGCGTTTTGGCTGCACGAATCTGTTCCTCAAATGTTGCCAGCTGTGCTATCATCCAGTTAGCTCCCACTCCAATATTTTATGAGCATTCAATTCAAGTAAAACGTTAAAAAAATTTTACATGGATCATGTTCCTCCGTCCAGCCCACTAGAAATAAATTATGTTATTGGGTTTAAAGAAACTGATGGAAATTGATTCTATTGATACATATATCGAACTGGAACTTCGGTCTCAAGTGCTCCTCCTATAAAGAATCGGCACACACACAATCAATGGTTTTACAACTGAGTCAAAAACACTTACAATTTTAAACCATTCTCATACAGCGTGGAAATGAGATAGGGAAAAAACTTAATCACATGTAAAGAGAAAATGAATGATTGAAGATACCACTGTTCCTCAGTCATTATATTCTTATTTATTGCATTCTGAAGAAGCTTATCGGCTAATTAAAGGTGATGAAAAGAATTCTTACTTTTGCACGTTGGCTGCATGTCGTCAATTTTATAAGGTTTTGAATTTAAAAATGGTGTTACAAAAGTTATCGCCGAGACCTGGAATCAAAGCTGTTTTTCGGTGGCATACGGAGCGGTTTTACCCAATCATTTAAAGATGATTTCAAAGAATCACGTGGCGTTAAATTCACATCACTGTTACCATTTGTTCTGGTGTGAAACAAGAGGATTGAAAAGGACAATAATGTTAAACACAGAGTAAAGCTACCACTACACAGTCACATCAAAGCCTCCCAGGGCAGGTACAGTATGCGTTAGACACAGTGTAAAGCTTCCTCTACATTGTCCCATGAAACTCTCCCAGGACAGGCACAGCACGGGGTTAGGTACAGAGTACAGCTCCCTCTACACTGTCCGTTCAAACACTCCCAGGTTAGGTACAGGGGATTAGATACAGTGTAAAACTTCCTCTATACTGTCCCATCAAACACTCCCAGGGCAGGCACAGGGGTTAGATACAGAGTAAAGCTCCCTCTACACTGCCCCATCAAACATTCGCAGGGCCGGTACACCTTTTATCAGCTAACGTTAAATTAAGGAATAGTCGGTCTCTGTAATCAATCTCCCAGTGTTAACAAATGTAAAATGGATGACTGAAGATCGGTGTGTGCATTGTCACTGTGGTTCTGGGAGAGTTTTAAAGAGACAGAGGGAGAGAGAAGGAGAGAAAATCAGAGAGAGACAGAGAATGAGAGACCCAGAGACAGGGAGAGAGAGACAGAGAGGGAGAGAGAGAGATTGACAGAGAGAGACAGAGAGAGACAGAGAGTGAGAGATAGAGAGTGAGAGATAGAGAGTGAGAGATAGAGAGTCAGGGAGAGAGAGACCGGGAGCGAGAGACAGGGAGAGAGAAACAGGGAGTGAGACAGGGAGAGAGAGACCTGGACAGAGAAAGTCAGAGAGAGACAGAGAGAGAGAGAGAGCGAGACAGAGAGAGACAGAGGGAGACAGAGTGAGGCAGAGGGAGACAGAGGGAGACAAAGGGAGACAGAGGGAGAGAGGGAGAGACAGACAGTGAGAGACAGAGAGAGAGGCACACAGAGACAGAGAGACAGAAAGATTGAGAGAGATACAGAGGGACAGAGAGAGAGAGAGAGAGACAGGGAGAATGAGACAGAGGTAGACAGAGCGAGTGAACGAGACAAGGAGAGAGAGAAGGACAGAGATACAAAGAGGAAGAGAGACAGGGAGACTGAAAGAGAGAGCGAGAGAGAGAGCAACATACAGAGAGAGAGACGGACAGAGAGAAAGCGAGAGGGACAGAGAGAGTTGGGCATTTAATCTCCCTCCACACTGTCCCATCAAACCTCCGCGAGCAGGTAAAGCACCGAGTTAGATACAGAGTCCCTCTCTCTCTCGCTCTCTCTTTCAGTCTTCCTGTCTCTCTGTTAATCTCTCTCTCTGTCTGTTCCTCTCTCACTCTCGCTCTCTACACTATCCCGTCAAACACTGCCAGGGCAGGTACAGGGGGTTAGATACAGAGTAAAGTTACCTCTACACTGTCATATCAAACACTCCCATGGCAGGTACAGCTTTAAGCAGCTAACTTTAAATTAGGGAGTAGTCGGTCTCTGTAATCAATCTCCAGTGTTAACATAAAATGACGACCATGAACAAATGTAAAATGGATGGCTGAAGATCGGTGTGTGCATTGTCACTGTGGTTCTGGGAGAGCTGCAGAGAGACAGCGAGAGAGAAAGAGTGAGGGAGAGATATACAGAGAGACTGAAAAAGACAGAGTGACAGAGTGGGAGAGAGACAGAGAGAGAGAGAGAGATTGATCGAGAGAGAGAGCGAAATGGAAAGATAAATACATGGAGAGATACAGAGAGAGAGAGAGAGACAGATCAAGAGGGAGAGAGAGACAAATAGACAGAGAGAGAGGGAAAGATACATAGAGAGAGAAACAGAGATGGGAAGCGAGAGAGAGAGAGGGAGAGGGAGAGAGAGAGAGGGGGGAAAGACAGAGAATGACAGGGAGGGGCAGAGAGAGAGAGAGACAGAGAGAGAGAGCGCGAGGCAGAGCAAGACAGAGAGAGAGACAGAGAGAGCGGCAGAGTGAGAGAGACAGGGAGACAGAGGGGAAGACAGAGAAAGACAGAGAGACGAAGATATAGAGAGAGAGAGACACAGAAAGAGAGAGAGAGCGGGAGAGAGAGTGAGAGAGAGAGAGCTAGAAACAGATTGAAATAGATAGAGAGAGACAGAGATATATCGAGAGGGAAAGAGATACAGACAGAGAGAGAGACCGGGAGAGACAGAGAGCGAAGAGGGAGAAAGATAGAGATAGACACAGAGAGAGATATAGAGACAGAGATATATAGAGAGGCACAGAGGCACAGAGAGAGAGAGAGAGACAGAGAGAGAGCGACAGAGAGAGAGAGAGAGACAGAGAGAGAGAAAGACAGAAAGACAGAGAGAGAGAGAGATGGAGAGAGAGAAAGAGATATAGAGATAGAGAGAGAGAGAAAGAGATGGAGACAGATAGAGAGAGGAAGACAGAGTCAGTGACAGAGAGAGATAGAGACAGAGAGAGAGAGAGACAGACAGTAAGAGAGCGCGGGAGAGAGAGATAGCGAGAGAGAGAGGGAGAGACAGAGTGAGAGAGAAAGAGACAGAGAGCGACATAGCGAGACAGATAGAGAGACAGAGTGACAGGGATAGGCAGACAGAGATAGGCAGACAGAGGGAGATAGAGAGAGAGAGACAGAGGGAGAGAGACAGAGTGAGACACAAAGATAAATACAGAGCGAGAGAGAGAGAGACAGAGAGAGACCGAGTGACAGAGGCAGAGAGACAGGGATTGAGTGAAACAGAAACAGAGAGAGAGAGAGAGACCGAGAGAGAGACAGAGAGAGAGAGAGAGAGAGAGAGCGAGAGAGAGACAGGGAGACTGAAAGAGAGAGCGAGAGAGAGAGAGAGGACAGAGACACAGAGAGCGAGAGAGACAGGGAGACTGAACGAGAGAGGGAGAGAGAGGGACAGAGATACACAGATGGAGAGAGACATATAGATTGGAAGAGAGAGCGAGAGAGAGGAACAGACAGAGAGAGAGACTGACAGAGAGAAAGAGAGAGGGACAGAGAGAGTTGGGCATTTAATCTCCCTCCACACTGTCTCATCACACCTCCCGAGGCAGGTAAAGCACGGGGTTAGATACAGAGTCCCTCTCTCTCGCTCTATCTTTCAGTCTCCCTGTCTCTTTGTCAGTCTCTCTCTCTGTCTGTTCCTCTCTCACTCTCGCTCTCTACACTATCCCATCATACACTCCCAGGGCAGGTACAGGTTATTAGATACAGAGTAAAGCTCCCTCTACACTGTCCCATTAAACACTCCCTGGGCAGGTACAGGGGGTTAGATACAGAGTAAAGCTCGCTCTACACTGTCCCATCAAACACCCCCAGGGTAGCTATAGGGGGTTAGATACAAAGTAAAGCTCCCTGTACACTGTCCCATCAAACATACTCAGGGTAGGTACAGGGGGTTAGATACAGAGTAAAGCTCCGTTTACACTGTGCCATCAAACACTCCCAGGGGAGGTACACATTTAAGAAGCTAATGTTAAATTAGAGTGTCGTCGGTCTCTGTAATCAATCTCCCAGTGTTAACATAAAATGGCGACCAATAGCAAATGTAAAATGGATGATTGAAGATCGGTGTGTGCATTGTCACTGTGGTGTTGGGAGAGCTTCAAAGTGACAGAGAGACAGAGAGGGAGAGATGTACAGAGAGACTGAAAGAGAGAGAGAGAGAGAGAGATACAGAGTGAGAGAGGGAGAAAGAGTGATAAAGAGAGTGAGGGAACGGCAAAGATAAAGACATGGAGAGATACAGAGAGAGAGAGAGACAGAGCAAGAGGGAGAGAGAGACAGATAGATCGACAGTGAGGAAAGATAGAGAGAGAGAGAAACAGAAACGGAGAGCGAGAGAGGGAGAGGGAGATAGAGATGGGTGGGGAAGACAGAGAGATACAGAGAGAGAGAGGCAGAGCGAGAGTGAGAGAGAGAAAGAGAGCGAAGGAAATATGGAGAGAAATAGAGATGGAAAGAGAGAGAGGGAAAGATAAAGGCAGTGAGACAGAGAGAGACAGCGACAGAGAGAGAGAGAGAGACAGAGAGAGAGATGGAGACAGAGACAGAGCGAGACAGAGAGAGAGGGAGAGAGGGCGAATGAGAGAGAGACAGAGAGAGAGACAGAGCGAGAGAGACAGACAGAGAGAGAGACAGAGAGAGAGCTAGTTTGGGGATTGATACAGGGCTATTGGGAGAGAGCGGGACAGTTAGATTAGTTTGGGGATTGATACAGAGCTATGGGGAGAGCGCGCGGAAGTGGGATTAGTTTGGGGATTGATACAGGGCTATGGGGAGAGAGCGGGGCAGTGGGATTAGTTTGGGGATTGTTACAGGACGATGGGGAGAGAGCTGGGCAGTAGGATTAGTTTGGGGATTGATACAGGGCTATGGGGAGAGAGCGGGGCAGTGGGATTAGTTTGGGGATTGTTACAGGACGATGGGGAGAGAGCTGGGCAGTAGGATTAGTTTGGGGATTGATACAGGGCTGTGGGGAGAGAGCGGGGCAGTGGGATTAGTTTGGGGATTGATACAGGACTATGGGGAGAGTGCGGGGAAGTGGGATTAGTTTGGGTGAAATTGAGCACCCATTTTACATGAGATGCCTGATGACCATTTTACACCAGAACACGTGTCTGGGTGATCTGTGAACAAACCTGGTTTGCCTGTCTTGGCTCGGGGCTTTGTGTATTGTTCCTAGTCTCTGTGTCCTTCGTGTGTTTGAAGAGTTTGAAGTCAGTGACACCTTGTTTAACCATTTCATTCTTTCAGGGCTTTGATGGTAAACAGCTTCAATCCTGTGTATCTGTGAGGGGGCGATACAATCGAATTTACACCTTATTCAAACCAACAAAACTTGCTTCTCCATTTCCTGCCGTGCGAAGATATCCTCCCATCAAACTCTCCCAGGGCAGGTACAGCATGGGGTTAGATACAGAGTAAAGCTCCCTCTACACTGTCCCATCAAACACTCCCATGGCAGGTACAGCACGGATTAGATACAGAATAAAGCTCCCTCGACACTGTCCTATCAAACACTCGCAGGACAGGTACAGAATGGATTATATACAGAATAAACCTCTCTCTACACTGTCCCATCAAACACTCCCAGGGCAGGTACAGCACGGGTTTAGATACAGAATAAACCTCCCTCAAAACTGTCCCACCAAACACTCCCAGGGCAGGTCAAGCACGGATGAGATACAGACTAAAGCTCCCTCTACACTGTCCCATCAAACACTCCCAGGGCAGGTACAGCACGGATTAGAGACAGAATAAACCTCCCTCTAAACTGTCCCATAAAACACTCCCAGGGCAGGTATAGCACGAGGTTAGAACAATTGTAAAGCTCCCTCTACTCTGTCCCATCAAACAATCCCAGGGCAGGTACAGGTGGTTAGATATAGAATAAAGCTCCCTCTACACTTACACTGTTCCATCAAACACTCCCAGGGCAGGTACAGGGGGTGAGATACAGAGTAAAGCTCCCTCTAGACTGTCCCATCAAACAATCCCAGGGCAAGTACAGCACGGGGTTAGATACAGTGGAAAGCTTCCTCTACACTGTCCCATCAAATACGCCCAGTACAGTTACAGGGGGTCAGATACAGAGTAAAGCTCCCTCTACACTGTCCCATCAAACACTCCCAGGGTAGGTACAGGGGGTTAGGTACAGTGTAAAGCTCCCGATACACTGACACTGTTCCATCAAACACTCCCAGGGCAGGTGCAGGGTGTTAGATATAGAGTAAAGCTCCCTCTCCACTGTCCCATCAAACACTCCCAGGGCAGGTACAGGGGGTTAGATACAGAGTAAAGCTCCCTATGCACTGCCCCATCAAACACTCCCAGGGCAGGTACAGGGGGTTAGATACAGAGTAAAGCTCCCTCTACACTGCCCCATCAAACACTCCCAGCGCAGATACAGGGGTTTGATACAGAGTAAAGCTCCCGCTACACTGCCCCATCAAACACTTCCAGGGCCGGTACACCTTTAAACAGCTAACGTTAAATTAGAGAGTAGTCGGTCTCTGTAATCAATCTCCCAGTGTTAACATAAAATGCCGATCATTAACAAATGTAAAATGGATGACTGAAGATCGGTGTGTGCATTGTCACTGTGGTTCTGGGAGAGCTTCAAAGAGACAGAGAGAGAGAGAGTGAGAGATATACAGAGAGATAGACAGACATACAGAGAGAGTGAGACAGAGAGAGAGAGAGTCACAGAGACAGAGAGAGAGGGAAAGACAGAGAGAGAGAGAAACAGAGACGGAGAGAAAGAGAGAGAGCGAGGGATGGGAGAAGACAGAGAAAGACAGGGAGGGGCACAGAGACAGAGAGGGAGAGAGAGAGAGGCAGCGCAAGACAGAGAGAGAGACAGAGAGAGAGACCGAGTGAGAGAGAGAGACAGAGACAGAGACATAGAGAAGCACGGAGTCAGTGGGGAAGACAGAAAAAGAAAGAGAGACGGAGAGACCGAGAGAGACAGAGAGCGAGAGAGGGAGGGAGAGAGAGAGAGAGAGAGAGAGGGAGAGAGAGAGAGAAGGAGAGACAGAGAGAGAGCTAGAAACAGATAGAGAGAGATAGAGCCAGAGATATATAGAGAGGGAAAGAGACACAGACAAAGATACCGAGAGAGACAGAGAGCGAGAGAGGGAGAAAGATAGAGATAGACACAGATAGAGAGAAATAGAGATATATAGAGAGGCAGAGAGGCATACAGAGAGAGAGAGAGAGACATAGAGAGCGCGACAGATAGAGAGTGAGGGAGAGAGAGACAGAAAGACAGAGAAAGAGACAGATAGAGAGAGAAAAATAGAGTCAGAGACAGAGAGAGACAGACACGAAATAAGAGAGCGCGCGAGAGACAGAGAGAGATAACAAGAGAGAGAGGAAGAAACACAGAATGAGAGAGACAGAGAGAAAGAGAGAGACAGTCGGAGAGAGAGGCAGAGAGAGGCAGTCGGAGAGAGAGACAGAGAGAGGTAGACAGAGAAAGAGAGAGAGAGTGACAGAGAGAGATCGAGAGACAGATAGAGATAAAGACAGAGATAGGCAGACAGATGGAGAGAGAGACAGAGAGACAGAATTATAGAGAGATACAGAGAGAGAGAGACAGAGAGAGAGAGAGAGACGGAACCAGATAGAGAGAGACTCAGAGAGAGAAGGTGAGAGAGCAACAGAGAGAGAGAGACAGAGTGACAGAGACAGAGAGAAAGACAGAGAGAAAGAAAGAGAGAGAGAAAGACAGAGAGAGAGAAAACCGAGAGAGAGACAGACAGAGAGAGAGAGGGAAAGACAGATAGAGAGAAAGAGAGAGAGACAGAGAGAGACACAGAGGAAGATTGATAGGAGAGAGGCAAAGACGGAGAAAAAGACATGGAGAGATACAGAGAGAGAGAGGCAGAGCAAGAGTGAGAGAGAGACAGAGAGAGAGAGAGACAGCGACAGAGCGAGACAGAGCGAGAGCGAGAGAGAGAGATAGAGAGACAGAGTGAGACAGAGTGAGACAGAGGGGAAAACAGAGAAAGACAGAGATATAGACACACAGATAGAGGGAAAGAAACAGAGAGAGAGAGATTGAGAGAGACAGGGGGAAAGAGAGAGAGAACGAGAGAGAGACAGAGAATGAAATATAGTGAGAGAGAAACAGAGACGGAGAGGGAGAGAAGCAGAGATGGAGAGAGAGTGGGGGAGAAAGACAGAGAGAGACAGAATGAGAGTCAGAGAGAGAGACAGAGAGAGAGCGAGAGAGGGCGAATGAGAGAGAGACAGAGAGAGAGACAGAGATAGAGAGAGACAGAGAGAGAGCTAGTTTGGGGATTGATACAGGGCTATGGGGAGAGAGCGGGGCTGTGGGATTAGTTTGGGGATTGATACAGGGCAATGGGGAGAGAGCGGGGCAGTGTGATTAGTTTGTGGATTGATACAGAGCAATGGGGAGAGAGCGGGGCAGTGGGATTAGTTTGGGGATTGATACAGGGCAATGGGGAGAGGGCGGGACAGTGGGATAAGTTTGGGGATTGATACAGGGCTATGGGGATAGAGCGGGGCAGTGGGATTAGTTTGGGGACTGATACAGGACGATGGGGTGAGGGCGGGGCAGTGGGATTAGTTTGGGGATTCATACAGGACTATGGGGAGAGAGCGGGGCAGTGGGATTAGATAGGGGATTGATGCAGGGCTATGGGGAGAGAGCGGGGCTGTGAGATTACATTGGGGATTTATACAGGGTAATGGGGAGAGAGCGGGGCAGTGGGATTAGTTTGGAGATTGATACAGGGCTCTGGGGAGAGAGCGGAGCAGTGGTATTAGTTTGGGTGAAATTGAGCACCCATTTTACATGAGATGTGTGGTGACCATTTTACAACAGGACACGTGTCTGGGTGATCTGTGAACAAACCTGGTTTGCCTGCCTGGGATCGGGGCTTTGTGTATTGGTCCCAGTCTCTTGGTCCTTCATCTGTTTGAAGAGTTTGAAGTTGGTCATATCATTTAATTCTTTCAGGGCATTGATGGTAAACAGCTTCAATCCTGTGCATCTGTGACGGGGCGACACAATCGAATTTACACCTTATTAAATCCAAAAAAAAATGCTTCTCCATTTCCTGCCCTGCGAAGATATCCGCCCATCAAATACTCCCAGGGTAGGTACAGGGGGTTAGATACAGAGTACAGCTCCCTCTACTCTGTCCCATCAAACACTCCCAGGACAGGTACAGTATGGGGTTAGACACAGAGTAAAGCTCACTCTACACTGTCCCATCAAACACTCCCAGGGTAGGTACAGGGGATTAGATACAGAATAAAGCTACCTCTGCACTGTCCCATCAAACACTCCCAGGGCATGTACAGCACGGATTAGATACAGAGTAAAGCTCCTTCTACACTGTCCCATCAAACACTCGCAGGGCAGGTACAGGGGGTTAGATACAGAGTAAAAGTCCCTCTACAATGTCCCATCAAACACTCCCAGGGCAGGGACAGCACAGGGTTAGATACAGAGTAAAGCTCCCTCTGCACAGTCCCATCAAACACTCCCAGCGCAGGTACAGGGGGTTAGATAGAGAGTAAAGCTCCCTCTACACTGTCCCATCCAACACTCCCAGGGCAGGTACACCTTTAAGCAGCTAACGTTAAATTAGAGAGTAGTCGGTCTCTGTAATCAATCTCCCAGTGTTAACATAAAATGGCGACCATTAACAAATGTAAAATGGATGACTGAAGATCGGTGTGTGCATTGTCACTGTGGTTCTGGGAGAGCTTCATAGAGACAGAAGGAGAGAGAAGGAGAGAAAAACAGAGAGTGACAGAGAGTGAGAGACCCAGAGACAGGGAGAGAGAGACAAAGAGGGAGAGAGAGAGATTGACAGAGAGAGACAGAGAGAGACAGAGAGTCAGAGAGAGAGAGAGACAGAGAGTCAGAGAGAGAGAGATAGACAGAGAGAGAGAGAGAGAGAGATAGACAGAGAGCGAGAGAGAGTGAGAGATAGGGAGTGAGAGATAGAGAGTGAGAGACAGAGAGTGAGAGATAGAGATCAGGGAGAGAGAGACAGAGAGAGAGAGACAGGGGGAGAGAGACAGGGAGAGAGACAGGGAGAGAGAAACTTGGACAGAATGAGTCAGAGAGAGAGAGAGAGAGCGAGACAGAGAGAGACAGAGCGAGAGACACACAGAGACAGAGAGACAGAGAGACTGAGAGAGATATAGAGGGACAGAGAGAGAGAGAGACAGGGAGAATGAGACAGAGATAGACAGAGCGAGTGAACGAGACAAGGAGAAAGAGAGGGACAGAGAGAGTTTGTGTGACAGAGAGCGAGAGTGACAGAGCGTGTCAGAGAGAGGGAGAGACAGTCAAAGAGAGAGAGGGATAGAGAGAGATAGGGAGAAAGAGAATGATAGAGAGATACAGAGAGAGAGAGAGAAACAGAGAGAGAGACCGAGTTACTGAGAGAGAGATACAGAGAGAGAGAGAGAGGGGCACAGAGGAGGGACAGAGAGAGAGATAGAAATGAAAAGAGAGAGGAGGGAAAGACAGAGAGACAGAGAGAGAAACTCAGAGACACAGAGAGGGAGAAAGGCAGAGAGAGAGAGAAAGAGTGAGGGAGACAGGCTGACAGACAGAGAGATGGTGAGAGAGATACATAGAGCGAGACACAGAGAGAGAGAGATAGAGAGAGAGAATGAGAGAGCGGGAGAGGGACAGAGAATGAGAGACAGAGAGAGAAAGACAGAGAGATAGAGAGACAGAAATACAGAGAGAGAGAGAGAAACACAGAAATAAAGACAGAGAGAGAGAAAAACAGAGTGACAGAGATAGTCAGAGAGACAGAGATTGATAGAGAGAGGGAAAGAGAGAGATAAAGACAGGGAGAGATACAGAGAGCGATTGACAGAGCAAGAGGGAGAGGGAGACAGAGAGAGAGGGAAAGATATAACGAGAGAGAAAAAGAGACGGAGAGAGAGAGCGATAGGGAGAAAGACAGAGAACGAAAGAGAAAGACAGAAAGACAGAGAGAGAGAGACAGAGGGAGGGAGCGAGAGGCAGGCACAGAGAGAGAGAGAGAGGGAGAGCTAGAAACAGATCGAGAGAGATGGAGATATATCGAGAGGGAAAGAGATACAGACAAAGAGAGCCATAGAACGAGAGAGCGAGAGAGACAGAGAACAAGAGACAGAGAGAGACAGAGAGAGAGAGACACAGAGAGAGACAGAGACAGAGAAAGCGAGAGTGAGAGAGCGAGAGACAGACAAAGCGAGAGAGAGATAGAGAGAGATAGAGAGAGCCAGAGAGTGAGAGAGCGAGACAGAGAGAGAAAGAGAGAGAGAGAAAGAGAGAGAGAGAGAGAGAGAGAGAGAGAGAGTGAAAGAGAGAGATCGGCAGACAGAGCGAAAGAATGAGAGATAATCAGACAGACAAAGCGAGAGACAGAGAGAGAGAGAGCGGGAGACAGAGACAGAGAGACAGAGAGAGACAGAGAGAGAGAGACACAGAGAGAGACAGAGACAGAGAAAGCGAGAGTGAGAGAGCGAGAGACCGAGAGAGAGAGAGAGAGACAGAGAGAGAGAGGGGGAGAGAGACAGAGAGATAGACATAGAGAGAGAGAGAGAGAGAGAGAGAGAGAGCGAAAGAAACAGATGGATAAAAGTAGAGGTATAGAGAGAGGGAAAGAGATACAGAGATAGAGAGAGAGAGAGACAGATAGAGAGAGAAGACAGAGAGGGAAATGTAGAGAGAGAGAGAAAAACAGAGACAGAGAGAGTGACAGAGAGAGAGCGAGACAGAGGGGAAGACAGAGAAAGACAGAGAGATATAGAGAAAGACAGGGAGAGAGAGAGGAAGAGAGAAAGACAGAGCGAGCGAGAGAGAGAGGAGAGAGAGAGAGCTAGAAACAGATAGTAACAGAGAGATATATAGAGAGGGAAAGAGATACAGAGAGAAAGAGACCAAGAGAGACACAGAGAGAGCTAGTTTGGGATTGATATAGGACTATGGGGAGAGAGCGGGGCAGTGGGATTAGTTTGGCGATTGATACAGGGCTATGGGTAGAGCGCGGGGCAGTGGGATTAGTTTGGGGATTGATACAGGGCTATGGAGAGAGAGCGGGGTAGTGGGATTAGTTTGGGGATTGATATATGGCTATGGGGAGAGAGCGGGGCAGTGGGATTAGTTTGGGGATTGATACAGGGCTATGGGGAGAGAGCGGGGCAATTAGATTAGTTTGGCATTGTACAGGACTATGGGGAGAGAGCGGGGCAGTGGGATTAGTTTGGGGATTGATACAGGACTATGAGGAGAGAGCGGGGCAGTGGGATTAGTTTGGGGATCGATACATGACTATGGGGAGAGAGCGGGGCAGTGAGATTTGTTTGGGCAGTGATACAGAGATATGGGGAGAGATCGGGCAGTGGGATTAATTTTGGGATTGATACAGGGCTATGGGGAGAGAGCGCGGCAGTGGGATTGACAGCAAAGAATGACTAAAAATGCAATAAACAAAGGAAATATAGATTACGAAGGTAAACTTGCGCAAAACATAAAAACAGATAGTAAAAGCTTTTAGAGATATATAAAACGGAAAAGAGTGACTAAAGTAAATGTTGGTCCCTTGGAAGATAAAAAGGGGGATTTAGTGATGGGAAATGTGGAAATGGCTGAGACCTTAAACAATTATTTTGCTTCCGTCTTCACACTTGAAGACACAAAAACTATGCCAAAAATTTCAGACCACAGGAATGTGGGAAGGGAGGACCTTGAGACAATCACTATCACTAGAGGAGTAGTGCTTGACAGGCTAATGGGGACTGAATGTAGACAAGTCCCCTGGTCCTGATGAAATGCATCCCAGGGTATTAAAGGAGATGTCGGAAGTTATAGCAGATGCATTCGTTATAAACTGTCAACATTCTCTGGACTCTGGGGAGGTACCAGCGGATTGGAAAGCAGCTCATGTAACGCCTCTGTTTAAAAAAGGGGGCAGGCAAAAGGCAGGTAACTATAGGCCGGTTAGTTTAACATCTGTAGTGGGGAAAATGCTTGAAACTATCATTAAGGAAGAAATAGCAGGACATCTAGATAGGAATAGTGCAATCAAGGAAATGCAGCATGGATTCATGAAAGGGAAATCATTTATAACTAACTTATTGGAATTCTTTGAGGATATAACGAGCATGGTGGATAGAGGTGTACCAATGGATGTGGTGTATTTAGATTTCCAAAAGGCTTTCGATAAGGTGCCACACAAAAGGTTACTGCAGAAGATAAAGGTATGCGGAGTCAGAGGAAATGTATTAGGATGGATAGAGAATTGGTTGGCGAACAGAAAGCAGAGAGTCAGGATAAATGGGTCCTTTTCCGGTTGGAAATCAGTGGTTAGTGGTGTGCCACAGGGAACAGTGCTGGGACGACAACTGTTTACAATATACATAGATGACCTAGAAGAGGGGACAGAGTGTACTGTAAAAACATTTGCCATTTACACTAAGATTAGTGGGAGAGCGGGTTGTGTAGAGGACTCAGAGACGCTGCAAGGAGATTTGGATAGGTTAAGCGAATGGGCTGAGGTTTGGCAGATGGAATACAATGTCACAAAATGTGAGGTCATCCACCTTGGGAAAAAAAACACAGTAAAATGGAATATTATTTGAATGGGGAGAAATTACAACATGCTGCGGTGCAGAGGGACCGGGGGATCCTTGTGCATGAATCCCAAATGTTAGTTTGCAGGTGCAGCAGGTAATCAGGAAGGCGAATAGAATGTTGGCCTTCATTGCGAGAGGGATGGAGTATAAAAGCAGGGAGGTCCTGCTGCAACTGTAAAGGGTATTGGTGAGGCCGCACCTGGAGTACTCGTTGGAGTTCAGAAGGATGAGGGGTGATCTTATAGAAACATTTAAAATAATGAAAGGGATAGACAAGTTAGAGAAAGAGATGTTGTTTCCACTGGTCGGGGAGACTAGAACTAGGGGGCACAGCCTGAAAATACGGGGGAGTCAATTTTAAACCGAGTTGAGAAGGAATTTCTTCTCCCAGAGGGTTGTGAATCTGTGTAATTCTCTGCCCAATGAAGCAGTTGAGGCTAGCTCATTGAATGTATTCAAGTCACAGATAGATAGATTTTTAACCAATAAGGGAATTAAGCGTTACGGGGAGAGTGCGGGTAAGTGGAGCGGAGTCCACGACCAGATCAGCCATGATCTTGTTGAATGGCGGAGCAGGCTCGAGGGGCCAGATAGCCTACTGCTGTTCCTAATTCTTTTGTTCTTATGATCTTACAAATTAATGACCCTGGCTGAGTCTTCCCGTCCTACTGGCTGCACACAGGAGCGTGACAGCTCCTTGCACCAATCACCGTGCCGCTTCCCCACAGAGCCGCGCCCTGAGGACTGCAGCAGGAAGCGCGCGGGGTGGGGGGGGGCGGTCACGTGGCTCCTGAATTAAACCTGCGGCAGTTGAACTGTCGCGCTCAGCTCGGAAGCGGTCGGGACAAGGCCCCGCCCACCGTGTGTGAGGTCAGGGCCCCGCCCACCGTGGGTGGGATCAGGTCCCCGGCCACACAGCCCCTGAGCCCAGCAGCGGGAATGCTGCAATGTGAGAGAATAAAGAGAGAAGGTGCTAGGAACAGTCAGCCTGAGAGCTGAGGCAGTGTGTGTGGGGGGAGAGAGAGAGAATGGAGCTGAGGGAATATGATTGTCATTGGCCTGACATTCAGGGGCACGGGGCTTTACCTGCTGCTGGGGGCAGTGCAGCTGAAAGATTGAGTGACAATATACAGCAGGGTTTCCTGACACAACATGTTAATGCAATAACTGGGGAAAACCAGAGATTGGATCTGGTGTTTAGTAGTGATCCTGACCTCGGATTGAGAATGCATACTGAACATGGATATTAAATGTATACAGACATTAATGTCGAGAAGTTGAGAACGTGGGAATTATATATGGACATTATAAGCTAACAAAGAATTCATGGAGAATAGCCATGACAATCTCAGACTCGAGACTGCAAAATGTTACAACACTAACACAGCTTGAAAAAAATCCCACAGCTTGCAAAAAACCTCAAGGTCTTATGTTATTAACCTGAAACATTAACAGAAGGTCTTTGTTTAAAATCAGACCATACTAAGGTCGGCTTATGAGTTCGCAAAGGGAAAGAGGGATCAAAGGTGATAGGCTGAACTAGAATGTCACTCGAATTGTATCTTGTTATCTTTTACCGAAAATGTATAACCGTCGTCCCTTTACAATGTAACGTCACTTTGTCCGTAGGAAGTGGGTGCGATCTATCAGAGTTGCATTCCTTCTGTCTGATAAGGTCCCCGATCGGGATTTGCTTTTTAAATAAAAGGTTGCTTTGTTTAAAGTACAATCGGTATTCGACTCAGTGATTTCACTGAAACAGATTGAAGGAAAAGAATCCAGAAATCAACATTTGGTGTCAGAAGTGCGATCTCAACGGACGACTGCCGAAAACTTGCGAATTAAGAGCCAGACTAGCGTTGGACGAGACGAGGGGAAAGTGGCCACTGGAGTAAATTTACTTACAATACTGCTCCAGTTTCCCCCGGTTTGAAAAGTCTGAGGAAAGTTTAGCCACTTGCTGGTTCTCAGGTAGTGTCTGAACGAGGTCCAGGACAATCTGGTGAATACCTTTCAAACTTAGAACAGGGATATAGATAGGAAAAATGCGCGATGACGCAAACCGAGCGACGGCTTGGAAAGATAGGTGAGAATAGGTAAGTCTGCCTGGGTTCGAGGCCCAGAGCCTGCCTGGGTTCGAGGCCGAGTGTCTGTGTGGGTTCGAGGCCCAAGTAAAACCGTGCGGCAACACAGAGAGAGAGAGAGAATCGCGCGAACCGCGTAGGGAAATGCGGAGTTTAGGGAATTACGGAAAATTAAGCCGCGGGACTGTGTAAATTTTAAATTGTACTCACGCCACGTACTGTGTCGATCTTGTATATCATTTGTTCCACCGAGGCTCTGGGTAAGATAATTGAAACCACCACGGGGCGACGTGGAGACAATCAGGACTAATTAGGACACTGATCCAACGTGCGGCGACACAGGATGGGTAATTTAGATAAAACTACGAATTTCCTGAACGGTCATGGATCCAAAAATTAATAGGAAAGAAGAGAGACTCTTGTGAACGTCTATTTTAAATGAGAAATGCTTGAGAGATTTTTACTGTGGAAAAGAAAGCCAGGGAGTGGTGGTTTGTTTTAGCTCCACCCACTTTTTCAAACAGAATGAAAGTTTTTTTTAACCCTTCGTAGTGTTGTCCTGTATGTGGGAAGTTTAAGAGTGTGAACCTTATTGAATTCCGTAATATTCGGATGATAAGTTACGGAGCCAAGAAACGCACAATGGATAGGTTTGTTGAGTAAAAAAAAAGAAACACATGGTCCAAGTGGTTAAAAAAGGATTTGACAAGCTCACTTACTTATCGAAATAAAACATGCAATGATTGATTACATTACAAAGCTTGAATCGGGATTTTGAAATATTCAGAGAAGGCACAGCAAAACAACTGAGATGGATTCAAAAGGATTCAAAAAAATATTATATTAAATCTGCTGATTAGAAGAAGTAGTATAACATGACCTTGAGGCTGGAACAATTGAGATAACGAAAAGCAGTCCAAAGCCTACCTGCCAGACTTCCCTCTAGTTATGGAAAAGACGAAAAATGACGTAACGTACAAAATAGGTGCTGAAAAAAAAAATGTTCTGAGATTTTAAATTATGAGGAAAGTTCCACTGCAGTCTGGAAAAAAATGCATCACTCCAGTCGAGTTGGCAGAAAAGTTCCATTAACATAGGGTTTTCATTGACAGAAGGAAGACATATTAAAAACCGTAGACGTCTTAAAGAAAAAGTGCGCGCACGAGAAACGTACTCAGAGGTCCACTGGGACCTCTGAGAAAGGTATCGATAGACTACGTAGTTAAAATGGTTGGCTTTGCATTGACCGAGGCTGATGACGAAATTGAATTTCAGTAAACAAATAGCTATTAAAAATGTGTGGTCTCGTTTTAAATCATTTAAAAAATATCTTTGGCAAGTACTTGAATAAGAAGTTAAAAAATATTGCAGGTTAATCAAATGCTGCCTTTCCTGATGAAAATATTTTTTTTTCAGATGGTTACATGAAGTCACGTAATGAAATCAGGTCTTCTTACAAGCCTGTAAATGAGTTAACCCTTTCCCTTGACAGCCGTTTCATACTAAACATTATTAATTTGGATTTCTTAATAGAAAAAAGACTCACCGAACAGAAGAATGGTGCGATAGTCAGAATAAAAATAAAAACAGAACTAGCTTATGTAATAATACTTGCCTGACGCAATAAAGAAATAGATACTCAAACAAAACAAATTGAAGAGTTAAAAGGCTAAGATAAATAAGCTGAAAGAGATCCACAAACCCAACTTAACCCTGACCTCCGATTTCACGGAGTGACCTCGACATCCATGGATATAATGCAGAATCAAGGGATCTGTGGGCCCTGGTAAAGCAAACCCTGAGCCCAACTGAGCATGCCCGATTTCTAACTCACCTAGGACGTGCTACGCATGATGCATTGATGGTTGCTCACCCGAACGATGTCCAGAATTGCCGAAACGCTATCTTTAATGCTCTCACCACGACCCTTCAGAAGCCCATCAGTATGGCCGCAGTATGAGAAACTAAACACAAACGGGAATAAACTACCGATGAATTCATGGAAAGATTTATTGAAATATACGAAAGTCAATCAGGAGATAATGCCTTCAGGGCAGGAGCGGATTCTCCTCAATTCTGCGCTATCCTACTTCAGTGCCTGCCCTATTTGATTGCTCACGCTATCTGGACAAATAATATGAATTGGGCAGATAACAATAAAGCCCAGATGGAAAGGGCGGTTAAATATTATTGGCACGAAAAGAAAGGAGAGGGGTGAGGTGCACCCCCAACCCGGGTCAAGACTGAATACATGACTAGAAAGGAAGAGCCGCCTCGGGTGGAAGGACGAAAACCCGACCCAAGCGGATACCAGATGGAACCGCAGTGTTGTGTGCAGGGTTGGGTGGAGAAACAGGGATATGGTTATACCAACCACCCAAATGGCCCGGGCCCTGCTAATTACGGACCGCCCTACTGTCCCCGGCCTGGTATTGGAAGAGTTCGGGGCTGGGAAAGACGAGATGGATGCTTTAATTGTGGGCAAGAAGGACATTGGAATAGAAATTGTCCCTCCCGTCGGCACAAAGGAGGAAGAGGAGGGGGGCAAGAGGGGAGAGGACGGGGATCTTACACTAACTTCTCCCAGAACAACCCCTTTGGTCAACCGGCCCCCGATTCGTATTGACTACACAGCTTGATTGTCCAGGGTCCCTCCCCGGATGACGAACCGATGATATTGTTAAAAGTTCGGAATGAATGGCAACCCTTCTTGATAGATACTTGAGCCTTCATGTCTTCTGTACAATCAAAACTTAAACTCCCCGCCTTCACTGAAGCAGAGGGACTGTCAGGATTCCTGGGACAAGTCTCCACATTCCCGGTGTCAGATCCGGTTAAAATGGGTTACCAGGAATAATCGGTGGAACATCAATTTGTTATCACAACCAATCTGGACTGTAACTTGATGGCTAGAGACCTCCTCTGCAAATTCCAGTTGCATTTGGAGTGTGGAGATGATGGGATTATTGTAAAACAGGGAACCCTTAAGCGGCAGTATTATACCACTAGAACCCCTCAGTGGTGGTCATTGGACCTGCCGCAGGCACCCTATCACGTGACCCTAGCATACGATCCCAGTGGAAAGAATCAGGACCTGCAGAACGTTTATCAGGGTCACGAAGGGGAAGTGAAGGAAATTCTATTAAGGGCTAGAGTTACTGGACTGGAAGGTAAGGCAGATGGACAGCCCCCATTGGTGGCACCACATATTACTCGTGAAGTATTACCTCCCCACCACGCTAAAGATTTGGGAGTTATGGTGCGCTAGGCTATAGACGAGGCTGACTCTACCAACCAGGATGTGGAAATTGTAAAACATGGCCGAACAGTCCAATTCCACGGGGACCCCGAGAAGGTCTTAACAACTCTGCAGCATCATACTGGCTCTGACATACCTGACTATGTGGAGCCTCATGTGTGGGCAGAGGACCCCTCCCAAGTGGATTATACTCCCATTGATCCGAATGACATCCCAGTGCAGGGCAATGTGGACTGGCCCTCTATCCGACAGTACCCACCGAAATCACATGCAATAGCGAGTATCCACCGAGCTTTGGAGGCTAGCCGAGTCGAACCAAAATATTAACCGGCATCTACAATAGCCTTCAATCTACTGTCAACGTCACCTTCCAGCAGGATATTGTTGTGTAGACCTCTCACTCCGTAGCTGCCCTCCTGGGCCAACTGCAGACTCAACACCTTACCATGTCCAGGCAAAGCAGTTATGAGATCTACTTACTAAACAAGCTGACCTTTTGGCACTGTGCTGCAATTAATCCGGCCTGTTTTCTTACTCAGCCACCCAAGATGAGGAAGGACCCAGTCATGATTGTTTACCTTTAATTCAAGAGGCCTCATCAGTCAGGGAAGATTTAGTTGATGTACCAATGGAAGATCCAGACTGTATTATGTATGTTGTCGTAAGTTCTTCTATTAATCCAGAAGGTACACGAATCTCAGGATATGCGATAGTAAAACAGGAGAATCAGGTCTTTGAATTTGCCGCCTTTGAAACCGCCTATTCTGCCCAACGAGCTGATGTATTCGTCCTCACCCGAGCCTGTATCTTGGCCAAAGACCTCAAAGTCAATATCTATACCGACTCTAGGTATGCCTTTGGGGTAGCCCATGATATCGGACAATTATGGAAAAATAGGGGATTCTTAACCTCACAGGGGAATGAGATATCCCATAAGCAACTAGAATCTGATTTGATGCAAGCCCTCATGCTCCCCAAGCGCATTGCCATTGTTAAATGTATCGCCCACACCACCGGAAAATCCCCGGTTGATATAGATAACCATTGGGCTGACGAAAGAGGCCAAACAGGCCTCTCGTGACCAACAGATGGTAGTGCCCAAAATGATGAGTGAGAGTAAAAATCCTGCGAAGGTTAAGTTAGCGTCGGAAAAACCAATGCCAACCATCCAAGATGTTATTAAATCACAGGAGGCCACTGCTGAAAAGAAAAACTATTGTGGAAAAATTATGGATGTACTTATGACAATGTTTCTAAACTCTGGACCACTCCCGCGGAACAGACTTGCATGTCTGACAAATTGGCTCTATGGGTTATCGAATGTATGCATTTTGCTACTCATTGTGGAGCAAGGACCACGAGTGACACACTTTTGGCTACTTGGTGGCACCCGAGACTCCAGACGCTCGCCCAGAACATCAGTAGTCGTTGCGTGGTTTGCCAGCAACATAATCCAGGGAAGGGAGTCCCCTGTGATTTGGGCTAAAACGCCCCTACCCGAAGGTCCCTTTGAGACATTTCAGTTGGACTACATTGAGTTGCAAAAAGTTCAATTTTACAAATATGTGTTAGTAATAGTAGATGTGTTTAGCAGATGGATTGAAGCCTACGCTACCCTGGACAATAAGGCTCAAACTGTTGTTAAGGTATGAATGAGGGAAATTGCTCCTAGATATGGTATCTCAGCTCGACTGATGACCATTTATATTCTTTCTCTGACTCAGGCTCTGCGACTAGCTTACAACCAGGTTCGAGAGGCTCACCTCAACCTCCCAGTATTACCCGAATCGTCCCTCGTGGTACTTGGGAAGTATGTCCTGAATAAGAAATGGATTCGGAAGGGATTAGACCCACGATGGGAGGGGCCTTTTCAGGTGTTACTCACTACCCCCACTGCAGCCAAGTTTGAGGTGGAAAGTGCCTGGGTTCACCTGCACCACTGCAAGCTCACCACCCTCTAACGAACCTATTTTACTGATTATTCTAATTCCTGTTTCTGTTCCAGATTTCCTCTTCTCCATAGCTGAACAAGACCATTGGCATCCTAATTGGAACATGGGTCCCGAGGAGACCAGTTTGAACTTCTACCCGTAGTGATAGACAACCAGCTACACCGACGGTGACCTGAGAAGAGAGACGAGAAAACCGAACTCTTTTAATCAGCAAAATATCCTAAGGGTTATCATGGAATGATAAAAGGGGGGAATGAAAATGCATACTGAACATGGATATTAAATGTATACAGACATTAAAGTCGAGAAGTTGAGAACGTGGGAATTATATATGGACAGAATAAGCTAACAAAGAATTCATGGCTGAATAGCCATTAAAATCTCAGACTCGAGACTGCAAAATGTTACAATACTAACACAGCTTGAAAAAAAACCCACAGCTTGCAAAAAACCTCAAGGTCTTATGTTACTAACCTGAAACATTAACAGAAGGTCTTTGTTTAAAATCAGACCATACTTAGGTCGGATTATGAGTGGACAAAGGGAAAGAGGGATCAAAGTGGATAGGCTGAACTAGGAAGTCACTCTAGCCCTATCTTGTTATCTTTTACCGAAAATGTATAACCGTCGTCCCTTTACAATGTAACGACACTTTGTCCATAGGAAGTGAGTGCGATCTATCAGAGTTGCATTCCTTCGGTCTGATAAGGTCCCCGATAGGGATTTGTTTTTTAAATAAAAGCTTGCTTTGTTTAAAGCACAATCGGTATTCGACTCAGTGATTTCACTGAAGCAGATTGAGGGAAAATGATCCAGATATCAACAGGATCAGGCCTCCGTGTGGGGAACATCTGGGCAACACTGATCACATTATACCTTCCCGATTGGCCGGGTGAACCAAAGGGACTGAGAACCTGCGACACGGAACGCATTTCAGGGCAAACTTCTCCAAACTGGCAGCGGACTTGTAACATGTAAATTGGCCAACCCTCCTCGGTGGTGATGTGATCAATGTTGAATATAAATGGAAAGGTTTTAAGAACAAGTTTAAAAACGTGGTAAACAAACGTAGTCAAAATTAAAAGACAGAAATATGGTAAGAAAAAGCCAAGGTGGCCGACTGGCTCTGTATAAAGATGTAAACAGAAAGGTTTACAGAAATTAAATAATTTTAACACTTAAATAAATAGGGTGAATACAAGGAACAACTAATGAAAACGAAGGCTGCTATTCAATCATAAAAAAGTATCTCGGAATAAAAGGATTGTAGACAACTGGCCGACATGGGCAGAGCTTTTTCAGTTATGTGGAGAGTCCGAGAACTATCAAAGTCTGTATTGGGCCACTGAAGGGTGTTGAAGGACAGGTTACACAGGACTCACTGAGTATGGCGGGAATATTAGTGTGTACTTTGCATCAGTCTTCACCCTTTAACATCATGCTCAAATGTTAGAATTTAATAACAATACTTTTATCAGTAACATTAACATAGATAAGCATGTTGTTTTCGAAAACATTCAGAACTTAAAAATATATAGAGCAGCCGGACTGGAGGATATCCATCCAAGGGTCCTCCGGGAGATGGGACATATGCTGTGTGAGGGTTCTCCGGGAGATGGGACATGTGCTGTGTGAGGGTCCACCGGGAGATGGGACATGGGCTGTGTGAGCCCCTGGGGGGGGTGGGACATGTGCTGTCTGAGCCACTCCGGGAGATAGGACATGTGCTGGGTGTGGGTCCTCCGGGAGATGGGACATGTGCTGGGTGAGGGTCCTCCGGGAGATGGGACATGTGCTGTGTGAGCCCCTCTGGGAGACGGGACATGTGCTGTGTGTGCCCCTGCGGGAGATGGGACATGTGCTGTGTGAGCCCCTCCGGGAGATGGGACATGTGCTTTGTGAGTGTCCTCCGGGAGATGGGACGTGTGCTCTGTGAGCCCCTCCGGGAGATGGGACAAGTGCTGTGTGTGCCCCTCCGGGAGATGGGATATGTGCTGTGTGAGGGTCCTCCGATGCATGGGTCATGTGCTGTATGAGTGTCCTCCGGGAGATGGGACATATGCTGTGTGACTGTCCTCCGGGAGATGGGATATGTGCTGTGTGAGCCCCTCCGGGAGATGGTACATGTGCTTTGTGAGGGTTTACTGGGAGGTGGTACATGTGCTGTGTGAGCCCCTCCGGGAAATGGGACATGTGCTGGGTGAGGGTCCTCCGGGAGATGGGACATGTGCTGTGTGAGCCCCTCCGGGCGATGGGACATGTGCTGTGTGCGGGTCCTCTGGTCGATGGAACTTGTGTTGTGCGAGACCCTCCGGGAGATGGGAAATGAGCTGTGTGAGTGTCCTCCGGGAGATGGGACATGTGCTGCGTGAGCCCCTCCGGGAGGTGGGACATGTGCTGTGTGAGCCCCTCCGGGAGATGGGACATGTGCTGTGTGAGCCCCTTCGGGACATGGGACGTGTGCTGTGTGAGGTTTCTCTGAACGATGGAACATGTGCTGTGTGAGGGTCCTCTGGGCGATGGGACTTGTGTTGTGTGAGCCCCTGGCATGTATGTTTAATAGGTCACTCTGAAATAGTTCCGACAGATTGGAAGGATGCTAACGAAGTCCCCATTTTAATACAAATGTGACATGGCAGACCCGGGTAACCAGAGGCCCATCAGATTAATATCAGTAATAGGTAAGATGATTGAAAGAATCATAAGTGATGCAATATATGAATACTTGGATAGGGAGGGACATATTAGGGACACCACATCCCATTATAAAGAGTTTATGTCTCACAAATCTAAATATATTTCTTGAAGAAGTTACAAAGTTGGTGCATGAGGGAAACCCTGCAGACATTGTCGACTTAGATTTCCAAAAACCTTTTGACAAGGTACCACAGAAGAGGCTTCTCGATAAGATCGGAGCCTCTGGTACAGATAATATATTGAGCCAAATACAGAACTGGCTGGCAGGATGTAGGTAAAGAGCAGTTAGAGATGGATTTGGATCTGTTTGGAGATCGGTCACCAGTGGTGTCCAGCAGGGATCAATGTTGGGACCATTGCTTATCACTATTTTTATTAATGATCTGGATTTTGGGGTTGGGGCACAATTTTGAAATGATACCATGATCTGTGCGAGTGCTCGAACTGTAGAAGAGGCTCGTCTGATTCAGGCAGATCTTGAAGTGTTGGGAGACTGGCCGCATAACTGGAAAATGATGTATAACTTAGATAAGTTCAGTGTTATGTATGTGGGCAGGGCAACTACTCAACATTCATACACCCTCCAGGGAAAGGCATTAAAGATGGTGGAGATAGAAAGAGATTTAGACATTCTAGTGAATACATCCTTAAAGGTACATGAGGAATGCAGTGTAGCGACAGCTAAAGCAAATAGGGTGTTGGGGTATATCCATAGGACAATTGAGTGTATGACCAGGAGTACAGTTTTGTCCTTATACAAGACCTTAGTCAGGCCACACTTGTAATACTGTGTCCAGTTTTGGTCTCCTCACATGGTGGGTGATACAGGTTCTGGAAAGGGTCACTAGACTAATTCCAAGTCTAAAGCATCTTAGTTACCAAGATAGGTTAAAAGAGTTGGGACTCTTTACCTTAGAGCAGCGTAGACTTAGGTCGATATGATTGCGGTTTATAAGATAATGAAAGTGAAAGAGAGTGTTATAGCTGACTGTTTATTTCAATTAAATAGGTTAGGCAGCACCAGGGGACACAAATTTCAGTTGTATCAGGATAGATCTCGGTTAGACATCAGGAGGTGGTTCTTTTCCCAGAGAACAGTCGACCTCTGGAACAAGCTGCCCTCTCATGTGCTGGATGCAGACTCACTGAATTCCTTCAAGTAAAAGCTGGATTTGTTTCTGGCTGCGGTGGAGATTAACACTTACAGAATGTAGGTACTGCAGGGAGTTTAATGGCCAGAGTGATCTCCTGGACTAGTTTCGATCACTTCGATGGGTTGGAGAGGAATTTCCCAGATTTTATTTTCCAAAATTGTCCTAGGTTTTTTTTTAAATGTGTATTTTTGCCTCTGCCAGATCATCACATGGATTCGGGTGGAGTGGAGTGTTTCCCCAGTGATTTATCGCAATTTTGTGGGACAGGCTTGATCGCCAAGATGGTCTTTACCTGTCCGTCATTTTTAATTTCCATTAAAATGCTTCCTCTACACTGTCCCATCGAACACTACCAGAGCAGGTACAGCACTGATTAGATGCAGAATAAATCTCAGGCCCCGAATTAGAGCCCACAGGCCCCGTACTGACAGGCCCGGGTGAACGGGGTCACTGGCCGCCATCTTGCACAGGGCGGGATCAGGGCGCATGCGCGGCCTTCTTGGTTTGGGACCAGAGAGTGGGTGGGGCTTCAGAATCTCTGTTGCCAACTGGGTCCCAGTGCCCGGGAGATGGCGCATCCTGGGCAACACACTTTTCATCATTTTAGAATCAGAGACTGGTTACAACATGGAAGGAGGCCATTTGGCCCATCGAGCCCATGCCGGCTATCTGCAAGAGCTTCTACTAATCCCACTCTAGCTACTCTGTCCAGACCACTCATGATTTTGAACACCTCTGTCAAATCTTCTCTCAATCTTCTCTGTTCTGAGAACAACCCCAACTTCTCCAGACTATCCACGTAACTAAAGTCCCTCATCCCTGGAATCATTCTTGTAAAACCTTTCTGGACGCTCTCAAAAGGCCTTTGTCTACTTACGAAAATGCAGTAGCTAGAATTGCTTGAGCTCAGTGAACAAGCTCCCCGCTGGAGTGGAACTAAACTACAGAACCAGTGGGAACCTGCTCAACCTTCGTCGTCTCCAGGCCAGGTCCAAGACCACCCCAATCTCTGTCGTTGAGCTACCGTACGCGGACAATACCTGCATCTGCGAACACACAGAGGCTGAACTCCAAGTCATAGTCGACGTATTTACTGAAGCGTACCAAAGCATGGGCCTCACATTAAACATCTGTAAGTCCGAGGTCCTCCACCAGCCTGTCCTCGCCGCACAGCACTCCCTCCACCCACCCCCCGCAGTCATCAAGGTCCATGGCACGGCCCTGTACAACGTGGACCATTTCCCATACCTCGGGAACGTCTTATCAACAAGAGCAGACATTGACGCCAAGATTCAACATCACCTCCAGTGCAGCCTTCGGCCGCTTGAGGAGAAGAGTGTTTGAAGACCATGCCCTCAAATCTACCACTAAGCTCATGGTCTCCAGGGCTGTAGTAATACCCACCCTCCTGTATGGCGCAGAGACATGGACTATGTACAGCAGACACCTCAAGTCGCTGGAGAAATACCACCAACGATGTCTCCGTAAGATCCTGCAAATCACCTGGGAGGACAGACGCACCAACGTTAGCGTCCTCGACCAGGCCAACATCCCCAGCATTGAAGCACTGACCACATTTGATCAGCTCCGCTGGGCAGACCACATTGTTCGCATGCCAGACACAAGATTCCCAAAGCAAGAACTCTACTCAGAACTCCTTCACAGCAAATGAGCCAAAGGTGTGGCAGAGGAAAAGTTACAAGGACACCCGCAAAGTCTCCCTGATAAAGTGCAACATCCCAAATGACACCTGGGAGTCCCTGGCTAAAGATCGCCCTAAGTGGAGGAAGAGCATCGAGAAGGGCGCTGAGCACCTATCGTCTAATCGTGCAGAGCATGCAGAAATCAAGCACAGGCAGCGGAAAGAGCATGCGGCAAACCTGTCCCACCCACCCCTTCCCTCGACTACTATCTGTCCCACCTGTGACAGGGACTGTGACTCTCGTATTGTATTGTTCAGCCGCCCAATGACTCATTTTTAGACTGGAAGCATGTCTTCCTCGATTCCGAGGGACTGCCTATGATGATGATGATGACCCATAATTGGATACAATACGCCAGCTAAGGCCGAACCAGAGTTTTATGTGTGTTCAACATAATATCAACACTTCTGTTCTCTATACCTCTATTCATGAAGCCTAGGATCCCGTAAGTCTTTGTAACTACTTTCTCAACCTGTGCTGCCAACTTCATTGATTGGTGCGTACATACTCCTGGATCTCTCTGTTCATGCACCCCTTTACAATTGTACCCCTTAGTTTATATTTCCTCTCCTCTTTCTTCCAACCAAAATGTACCACTTTTGAACTTTTCTACGTTAAATTTCATCTGCCACATGTCCACCCATTCCACAAGCCTGTCTATGTCTTTCTGAAGTCGATCACTACCTCCTCACTGTTCACTGCACTTCCAAGTTTTGTGTGAGCTGCAGATTTGGAAATTGTGCCCTGTAAACCCAAGTCTAGGTCATTAATATAGATCAAAAAAAGCAGTGGCCCGAGTACCGACACCTGGGGAACACCATTTCCTCCAGTCTGAAAAACAACCGTTCACCACTACTCTGTGTGTATCACTTAGCCACTTTCATATCCATGCTTCCACTGTCCCTGTTATTCCATGGGCTTCGATTTTGCTGGAATTGGTAACACGCCTGGGATCACTAAACACAAAACCCAGTCTGTTAATCACTTTCAGCTACTGGATTTAGCATTTACCCGACAGCATCTCTTCTACCCTCAATATGTGAAGAGAGCATCACATCTGTAAACCTGGTTAAATTTATATCCACTCAGCACATCTACTTAAGAAAAGCCTGTAGGCCAATGACACACTGTTAAGGTGCCAGTGTGCTGCTGGTTTAATTGGCATTTTGCCTGTAATGGACTCCGTATTTTGGTATTCGTATTTAAGGAAGGATATACTTGCATTGGAGGAAGTTCAGAGAAGTTTCACCAGTTGATTCCGGAGATGAGGGGATTTACTTATGAAGATAGCTTGAGTAGGCTGGGCCTAAACACATTGGAGTTCAGAATAATGAGAGGTTATTTTATCGAAATATCAGATATGAGCGGGTTCGACAAGGTGGATGCAGAGAGGATATTTCCACTTACACGGGAAACTAATACTAGGGGACATAGTCTTAGAATTAGCGGCCACCCAATTAAAACTGAGACGAGGAATTTCTTCTCTGAGGGTTGTAAATTTGTGGCATTCTCTGCCCAGGAGAGCTGTGGAGGCTGGGTCTTTGAATATAGATAAGGCGGAAATAGACAGATCTTTGAGCGATAAGTGAGTAAAAGATTATGCGGAGCGGGCAGGGAAGTGGAACTGAGTCCATGATCAGATCAGCCATGATCTTATTGAATGGCGGAGCAGGCCTGAGGGTTCAAATGAGCTACTCTGGCTCCTATTTATTATGTTCGAACTGAACATTTCTCCCAGTGTAACCTTGTCTGAAATGAAATATGTGTCATTTAATTAGCCTCAGGTCCTTGCTCATGTCTGCTGCAGATTCCAGAGTTGATTCCAGAGATAAGGGGATTGACTTATGGTTGAGTAGGTTGGACGAAACATATTGGAGTTCAGAAGAATGTGGTGATATCTGTGTGGCCCAGAAGGTCAGTGTCCAGGCTAAAGTTCTGTCACCCCTGGAAGATCCTCCCCACAGAATGTCCTTTCTCAGCTCCAGCCAGGTGATGCTAAACACTCAGGTGGGAAAGACAAAAATCCACAGCAATGTGTTCAAAGCAACACTAATGTATGTGTCTATATCCCAAATATTAAACTCCCGTCGATTTCAGGAGTTATTACCATCAGTGTTACATGAGTTATAAACCCCAACTGTCAGAATGAACACGATTCAGTCCGGGATGTGATTAACAGCAGGTTCCAACCCCTGCAGTCACTTGTGAACTCGCTGATGTCTCAGCAGGTTGCCTGACAGAGAGAATCCCTTGCCACACTCATAGCACGTGAATGGCCTCTCCCCAGTGTGAATTCGCTGATGTCTCAGCAGGTTGGATGATGTAGTGACTCCCTTCCCACATTCAGAGCAGGTGAACGGCCTCTCCACAGTGTGAACACGCTGGTGTGTCAGCAGGTGGGATAACTGAGTGAATACCTTCCCACATTCAGAGCAGCTGAACGGCCTCTCCCCAGTGTGAACTCGCTGGTGTGTCAGCAGGTTGGATGATGTAGTGAATCCCTTCCCACATTTAGAGCAGTTGAAAGGCTTCTTCCCAGTGTGAACTCGCTGGTGTCTCATCAGTTGATCTTTTCTTTTAAAACTCTTCTCACAATCAGAAGATTTACAAGGTCTCTCCTCATTATGAACTCGCTGGTGTGTCAGCAGGTTGGATGATGTGTTGAATCACTTCCCACAGTCGGAGCAGCTGAATGGCCTCTCCCCAGTGTGAACTCGCTGGTGTCTCAGCAGGCCGGATGATGTAATGAATCCCTTCCCACAGTCGGAGCAGGTGAATGGTCTCTCCCCAGTGTGACTGCACTTGTGTCTCTCCAGGTTGGATAACTGAGTGAATCCCTTGCCACAGTTGGAGCAGGTGAACGGTCTCTCCCCGGTGTGAACTCGCCGATGTATTTCCAGCTGGGACGGGGAGTTGAATCGTTTCCCACAATCCCCACATTTACACGGTTTCTCCCCAGTGTGACTGCACTTGTGTCTCTCCAGTTTTGATGATTGGCTGAAGCCTTGTCCACACACAGAGCACGTGTACCGTTTCTCCCCACTGTGAACGGTGCCTTCTGCTTCCATGGTCAAAAGCTGATGATATTCCAGTCCCGATGTAGCGAGTGACTGTCAGATCTTGAGGTGATGTTTGGTTTGAGCTTCCAGTCTACAAATCCTCCCCTTTTAACATCCTGTAAAGAGAATTTCAAACAGGAAAAGGGAGTGTGAGAGAGAACCTACAAAAATACAAAGGCAGATTGTGAAATTGAGCTTAATGAATCTGGTCATTTGTGGGGCCGGCACAAGAAAAAAGTGACCAAGAAAGCTGCCCGATTGACGTAAAAACACATCTGGGCCAATACTGTCCTTCAGGGAAGGGAACCCACCTCCCTCGACAGGCCCACATTGTAAATTGTTGGTCCCACTGGGCCCAGAATTACTGGGGGTGAAACACAGCAGCTTCTCCCTCCTCTCCATCCAGCTCAAATTGATGCAACAAACAGACCCTTACAGGAGGCCTGTGAGTGCCTTCCACATCCAGCGCCCTCCTGATAGAGCGGCTGGGAATTGCTGGGCCTGCTATATAAATGTAAGTTGTTGTTTTCCTGGTGTGGTGGAGGTGCTGCCCCCGGGGGTTGCTGGTGCTGGGCCCGGTGGCTCTGACTCAGGCCCCGAGAGCCGCACTCGGTGTTACCCGGTGACTGAGAGCCACACTCGGTGTTGCCCAGGGACTGAGAGCAGCATTCGGTGTTGCTCGGGGACCGAGAGGCACACTCGGTGTTGCCCGGGAACTGAGAGCCGCATTCGGTGTTGCCCGGGGACCGAGAGGCACACTCGGTGTTGCCCGGGGACTGAGAGCCGCACTCGGCGTTGCCCGGGGACTGAGAGCCGTACTCGGTGTTGCCCGGGGACCGAGAGCCACACTCGGTGTTGCCCGGGGACTGAGAGCCACGCTCGGTGTTGCCCGGGGCCCGAGAGCCACACTCGATGATGCCCGGGGACTGAGAGCCACACTCGGTGTTGCCCGGGGACTGAGAGCCGCACTCGGTGTTGCCCGGGGACTGAGAGCCACACTCGGTGTTGCCCGGGGACTGAGAGCCACACTCGGTGTTGCCAGGGGACTGAGAGCAGCACTCGGTGTTGCCCGGTGATTGAGAGCCACACTCGGTGTTGTCCGGGGACTGAGCGCCTCGGTCGTGTTGCCCGGGGCCCGAGAGCCACACTCGGTGTTGCCCGGGGATTGAGAGCCACACACGGTGTTGCCCGGGGACTGAGATCCACACTCGGTGTTGCCCGGTGACTGAGAGCCACGCTCGCTGTTGCCCGGGGACTGAGAGCCGCGCTCGGTGTTGCCCGGGGACGGAGAGCCACACTCGGTGTTGCCCGGGGCCTGAGAGCCACACTCGGTGTTGTCCGGGGACTGAGAGCCACATTCGGTGTTGCCCGGGGCCTGGGAGCCACACTCGGTGTTGCCCGGGGATTGAGAGCCACACTCGGTGTTGCCCGGGGACTGAGAGCCACACTCGGTGGTGCCCGGTGACTGAGAGCCGCACTCGGTTAAAAATGAGGCAGACAAAAAGCTGGAAACTATTGACCAGTTCGCCTAACATCTGTGGTTGGAAAAATGTTGAAGAGTTCATTCTTTAAGAAGCAGTAGCACGACATTTGGAAAAGCATAATTCGGTCAGGCAGTCAGCATGGATTTATGAAGGAGAAGTTCAGTTTGATAAATTTGCTGGAATTCTTTGAGCATGTAACGAACACGTTGGATAAAGTGGGTGTGGTGTAATTGGACTCCCAGAAGGCATTTGACAAGGTGCCACATAAAAGATTACTGCACAAGATAAAGTTCACGGTGCTGGGGGTAATATATTAGCATGGAGAGAGGATTGGCTAACTAACAGAAAACAGAGAGTTGGGGTATATGGTACATTCTTGGGTTGGTAATCAGTAACTAGTGGAGTGCCGCAGGGATCAGTGCTGGTACCCCAACTATTTACAATTTATTTTAACGACTTGGAAGAAGGGACCGACTGTAACGTAGCCAAGATTGCTGGCGATATAAAGATGGGAGGAAAAGCAATGTGTGGGGAGGACACAAATAATCTGTAAAAGGACACAGATAGGCGAAGTGAGTGGCCAAAAATTTGGCAGATAGAGTATAATGTTGGAAAATGTGAGGTCATGCATTGTGGCAGGAAAAAAATCAAAGACCAAGTTATTCTTTAAATGGAGAAAGAATGCAATGTGCTGCAGTACAGCGGGACTTGGAGATACTTGTGCACGAAACACAAAAGTTTAATATGCAGGTACAGCAAGTGATCAGGAAGGCCAACTGAATCTTGGCCTTTATTGCAAAGGGGCTGGAGTATAAAAGCAGGGAGGTCTTGCTACAGTTATACAAGTTATTGGTGAGGCCACACCTGGAATACTGCGTGTAGTTTTGGTTTCCATATTTATGAAAGGATATACTTGCTTTGGAGGAAGTTGAAAGAAGGTTCACTAGGTTGATTCCGGAGATGAGGGGTTGACTTATGAGAAAAGATTGAGGAGGTTGGGCCTCTACTCATTGAATTGAGAAGAACGAATGAGAGGTGATTTATCGAAACGTATAAGATAATGAGGGGGCTTGACAAGGTGGATGCAGAGAGGATGTTTTCACTGATTGGGGAGACTAGAACTTGGGGGCATAATCTTTGAATAAGGGGCCGCCCATTTAAAACTGAGATGAGGAGGAATTTCTGCTCTCAGAGGGTTATAAACCTGTGGAATTCGCTGCCTCAAAGAGCTGTGTAAGCTGGGACATCGAATATATTTCAGACAGAGATAGACATTGTCTTAACTGATAAGGGAATAAGGGGTTATGGGGAGCGGGCAGGGAAGTGGACCTGAGTCCATGATCGGATCAGCCATGATCATATTAAATGGTGGAGCAGGCTCGAGGGGCCGTATGCCCTACTCCTGCTCCTATTTCTTATGTTCTTATTTTCCTATATAGTGGATGTCTGGTATGGGAGTCTGGATTTGATTCTGTATCTGTCCATCTCTGGTATGTTAATGAGGGTTTTACTCTGCATGTTAGTTTCTGATACGAGAGCATGGATTTTATCCTGTACCTGTCAATTTCTGGTAATTGCCTGTGGGTTTCATTTTGTCTCAAAAAGGGCCACATTACAACATAATTCTAAAAGGACAAAGAGTGTTTATAAAAACAAGCCTGAAAGCTCTGAGTCTCAAAGCGAGAAGCATTCGCAACAAGGTGGACAAATTAACTGCACAGATTGCTGTTAGCGGATATGATGTAATTGGGATTACAGAGACATGGCCCCAGAGTAACCACAGCTGGGAACATAACATCCAGGGGTATTCAATATTCAGGAAGAATAGCCAGATAGGAAAATGAGGTGGGGTAGTGTTAATGGTTAAAGAGGAGGTTAATGCAACAGTAAGGAAGGACATTGGCTGGGATAATGTGGAACCTATATGGGTAGAGCTGCGAAACACAAAAAGGCAGAAAAAAGTTAGTTGGAGTTGTGTACAAACCACCAAACAGTAGTAGGGAGGTTGGGGATGGCATCAAACAGGAAATTAGGGATGCGTGCAATAAGGGTACAGCAGTTATCATGGGTTACCTCAACCTAGATATTGATTGGGCTCACCAAACTTGTCGCAATACTGTGGAGGAGGATTTTCTGAAGTGTATAAGATATGATTTTCTAGACCAATATGTCGAGGAACCAGCTGGAGAGCAGGCCATCCTAGACTGGGTCTTCTGTAACGAGTGAGGATTGATTAGCAATCTGGCCGTGCGTGGCCCCTTGGGGAAAGTGACCATAATATGGTAGAAGTCTTCATTAAGCTGGAGAGCGACACGGTTAACTCAGAGACAAGGGTCCTGAACTTAAAGGAAACTTCAATGGTATGAGACGTGATTTGACTAGGATAAACTGGCGAATGATACTTAAAGGGTTGACGGTGGATAGGCAATGGCAGAGATTTAAAGATCACATGCATGAATTACAACTATTGTACATCCCTGTCTGGCGTAAAAATAAATCCGGAAAGGTGGCTCAACCATGGCTAACAAGGAAAATTAGGGACAGTATTAAATCCAAGGAAGAGGCATATAAATTGGCCAGAAAAAGCTGCAAACCTGAGGACTGGGAGAAGTTTCGAATTCAGCAGAGGAGGACAAAGGGTCTAATTAGGAGGGGGAGAATAGAGTATGAGAATAAGCTTGCAGGAAACATTAAAAACTGACTGCAAAAGATTCTGTAGATATGTGAAGTGAAAAAGATTAATGAAGACAAATGTGGTCCCTTGCAGTCAGAATCAGGTGAATTCATAATGGGGAACAAGGAAATGACAGACCAATTGAACAAATACTTTGGTTCTGTCTTCCCTCAGGAAGACACGAATTACCTCCCGAAATTACTAAGGTACTGAGGATCTAAGGAGAAGGAGGAACTGAGGGAAATCCTTATTAGTCAGGAAATGGTTGTAGGCAAACTGATGGGACTGAATGCCGATAAATCCCCAGGGCCTGATAGTCTGCATCCCAGAGTAGTTAAAGAAGTGGCCCTAGAAATAGTAGTTGCATTGGTGGTCATTTTCCGGAATTTCATGGACTATGGATCAGTACCTATGGTTTGGAGGGTAGCTAATGTAACCCCACTTTTAAAAAAAAGGAGGGGGAGAGAAAACAGGGAATTATAGACCGGTTTGCATGACATCGGTGAAGGGGAAAATGCTGGAATCAATTATTAAAGATGTAATAGCAGATCATTTGGAAAGCAGTGACAGGATTGGTCCAAGTCAGCATGGATTTATGAAAGGGAATTCATGCTTGACAAATCTTCGAGAGTTTTTTGAGGATGTAACTAGTGGAGTGGATAATGGTGAACCAGTGGGGATGTGGTGTATTTGGAATTTCAAAAGACTTTTGACAAGGTCCCACACAAGAGATTAGTGTGCAAAATTAAAGCACATGGTATTGGGGGTAATGTATTGACGTGGATAGAGAACCGGTTTGCAGACAGGAAGCAAAGAGTAGGAATAAACGGGTCTTTTTCAGAATGGCAGGCAGTGACTAGTGGGGTGCTGCAAGGTTCAGTTCATTGATCCCAACTAATTAAAATATATTTTAATGATTTAGACGATGGAATTGAAGGTAATATCTCCAAGTTTGCAGATGACACTAAGCTGGGTGGCAGCGTGAGCTGTGAGTAGGATGCTAAGAGGCTGCAGGGTGACTTGGACAGGTTAGGTGAATGGACAATTTCATGGCAGATGCATGATAATGTGGATAAATGTGAGGTTATCCACTTTGGTGGCAAAAACAGGAAGGCAGATTATCTGAATGGAGACAGATTAATAAAATGGGAGGTGCAAAGAGACCTGGGTGTTAGGTACATCAGTCACTGAAGGTAGGCATGCAGGTCCTGCAGGCAGTAAAGAAAGCAACTGGCATGCTGGCCTTCATAGCGAGGGGATTTGAGCAGGGAAGTCTTACTGCAGTTGTACAGGGCCTTGGTGAGACCACACCTTGAGTATTGTGTGCAGTCTTGGTCTATTAATCTGAGCAAGGACATGCTTGCTATTGAGGGAGTGCAGCGAAGGTTCACCAGACTAATTCCCGGGATGGCAGGACTGACATATGAAGAAAGACTGGATCAGCTAGGTTTACACTCACTGGAATTTAGAAGAATGAGAGGGGATCTCATAGAAACATCTAATATTATGACGGGACTGGACAGGTTAGAGGCAGGAAGAATGTTCCTGATGTTGGGGAAGTCCAGAATCATGGTCACAGTCTAAGGATAAGGGGTAAGCCATATCGGATAGAAATGAGGAGAAATTTTTCACCCAGAGAGTGGTAAACCTGTGCAGTTCTCTACCACAGAAAGTTGTGGAGTCCAGTTCGTTGGATATATTCAACAGGGAGTTAGATGTGGCCCTTACGGCTAAGAGGATCAGGAGCTATAGAGAGAAAGCGGGACTGAGGTACTGAAATTGCACGATGAGCCATGATCATATAGAATGGTGGTGCAGGTTCGAAGGGCCGAATGGCCTGCTCCTGCACCTATTTTCTATGTTTCTTTCCATTCTTGATGTGTGAGTGTGTTCTGTGCTGTATCTGTCCATCTCTGTTATGTGAATGTCAGCTCCACTCCATACCTGTCATTCTCCAGTATGTAAGTATTGTTTTACTGTGTACCACCAATTCATGATAGAGTATTGGTTTTACTTTCTAACTGTCAATTTGTGTTCTGGAGGTGAGTTTTATGCTGAATATGTCGGTCTCTGGTAAATGAATCTGAGTTTTACTCTGTATCTATCTGTCTCTGCTATGAGTGTGGGCCTTTCACTGTATCTCTCCATTTCTGTTATGAGAGCCTGGGTTTTATTCTGTACCCGTCAAGTTCTGATATCTGATTGTGGGCCTTACTCTATACCTGCCAGTTTCTGCTGAATTGTGAGTGGGCTTCCTTTGTACCAGTCAGTTTCTGGAATGAAATGAGATCTTTACCCTGTACCTGTCAATTCCTGGTTCGCGAGTATGGGCATGTCGCTATATGTCAATTTATGTTATGGGAATATGGATTTTAACATGTCAGCCTCTGATATGTGAGTATGGGTTTTATACTGTATCTCTCAGCCTCAGAATGTGAGTGTGGGTTTTATACTGTATCACTCAGTCTCTGATATGTGAGTGTGGATTTTATACTGTATCTCTTAGTCTCTGATATGTGAGTGTGGGTTTTATACTGTATCACTCAGTCTCTGATATGCAAGTGTGTGTTTTGTCTGCAACTGTCAGGTTTTGGTGTGTGTTGAGATTTAATCTGTGCCTCTCAGTTTCTGCTGTGGTAGTTTGGGTTTAATCTGTGTTTGCCAGTCTCTGGTATGTGAACGTAAAAATCAATGTTACTTTTTACCTGTATTTCTCTGATGTGTGAGTGAATATTTTGCCTTCTGTGTCATTTTTCAGATGTGCGGTTGTGGGTTTTACTCTGCCCCGATCAGTTTCTGCGATGCAAGTAACAATTTTACTTACTGCCTTTCAGTTTTCCGATATGTGCACATGGGATTTACACTTTAGCTGTCACTCTCTGGTATGCAAGTGGGGATTTTATTCTGTTACTGTCACTTTCATATATGTGGGTGTGTGTTGTATACTGTATCTGTCAGTCTATGGTACGGGAATGTGAGTTTTATTCTGCACCTGTCATCTTCTGGTATGTTCGGGGGTTTAAATACTAAATCTGACATATTCTGAAACACGAATATGGCTTTTGCTCTGTCCCCATCAGCTTCTGATATGCGAGTGTAGTTTATACTACCTGTTTGACATTTTTTCTGATAGATGATTGTCTTTTATTCTCTACCTGCCAGTTTCTGGCAAGTGAGTGTGGGTATTTAATGTACCTGTCAGTGTGATCTGTTTCAATGGTGAAACAGCATCTGATTCTACTGCTCAATTTGGTGGTAAGATTCACAATTTAACTCTGCCACTTCTGATCTTTGTGGGACTGAAAGCTTCTGCTCCCTGTGAAAATAGGATTGAGGCCAGTTCTGTGTCTCTGCGCTCTGTGAGTGAAAATCTACTTACTGTTAGTCTGAGAAGGAGCTGCCTGCACTGTTCCTTGTATTCTGGGTGGAGGAAATATCACATTTGTTCTGACTGAAGATTTTTACTCTGAGATTAATAATATGAGAACATTATTAGTTCTAAGATATGGATGCGCGGAGAATATGATGTATCTGAGGGAGTGACAATGTATCTCTCAATCATCAGCAACACGGTTCTGGAGAACTCAGCTCACAGAAACAACATAACCCGTCTTTAAAATATCTTCCCCACACTCCTGTCCTGATGCCTGCAATAGATGCACTTTGTGAAACTCCTCACGTTGAGATTGGAACTGAATCAGGAACATTCACTACTGATTTGGGGAAAGAAAGCAGCAATGATTTGAAACAGCGAGGTGATTTACTTTCTCTGTTACCTTACACTGTCCACGCACAGCCTGAGAATGGCCTCTTCCTTACCCCACTCACATCATGTCCCGGAACAAGATCCTGCTCCACTCTGCCTTTTACACACAGCCCCCAATGGAACTAATCCAGGAACGTTCACTACTGGTTTGGAGAGAGAAAGCAGCAGATTGTAAATAGGTGATTCTGACCATTCTGCCTCTCTTACCCTGGACACACACTGCCCACACACAGCACGAGAATGGCCTCTCCCTTCCCTGACTCACACCATGCACTGACACTGGTTCTTGGTGCAGTCTGCCCCATACACACATACCCCGACTCCCCCTAAACTGCCCCCGGACTCAATGCCGATCTCTGAGCCCATCTGCGGACACGCTTCCAAAGCGCTGCGCTGCTGTAAGGAGGCTGCTGCTCACTGCCTTACCCTGGGGTCACGGTGTCTCCATTCCCGGCTGTTTTAAACCATCTTTTTCCACTCACTGAGTGAATTGTGATCACAGGCAGGGCTGGGGGAGGAGAGGGCGCATGTGCAATTCTGCTCACTTGAAATGGACACAGGAGGCTGGGCTGAACTGCGCATGCGAAGCTCTCTGCAATAATGCAGCCTTTAAAAATCAAAGTGCACTTTTCCCAATTTACTTTTATCAGAATCTGAGCAAAGGAACTGGGCCTGGGGGGAAAGGACAGAAAATGATTAAAGCTCGGAGCCTTGTCCCTTGGAGATTCTCAATTTGGGATTATTCCGTGGAGGGTGTTTCTCTCCATGAGCCCGTCTTCACAAAGCAATTCTGCAGAAACATCAGAGGGACGAGGGAGTGGGAGTGTTTGCTGGGATCATGCAGGAGCTAATATCTGACAGAAAAAATCAGAGATCAGTTTAATTACAGTAAAACACTCAGTCACTGAGAGTAATACTGAAGTGGATAATCAAGGGGCAAAAGTGAGGGAGTAACTTAATACAATCACTATTCATAATAGTACTCAGAAAAATAATGGGACTAAAGGTAGACAAGTCACCTTGCCCTGATGGCTTACATCGTAGCGTCTTAAGAGAAGTGGCTGTCGAGATAGTGGACACATTGGTTGTAATCTACCAAAATTCCCTGGATTCTGGGGCGGTCCCAACAGATTGGAAAACGGAAAATGTAACGCTTCTATTTAAAAAAGGAGGCAGACAATAAGCAGGAAACTATAGACCAGTTAGCCTAACATCTGTCATTGGGAAAGTGCTGGAGACCATTATTAAGGAAGCAGTCGTGGGACATTTGGAAAAGCATGATTCAATCAAGCAGAGTCAGTATGGCTTCATGAAAGGGAACTCATGTTTGACAAATTTGCTGGAGTTCTTTGAGGATATAATGAGTAGGATGGATAAGGCGGAACCAGTGGATGTGGTGTGTTTGGATTTCCAGAAGGCATTTGAGAAGATGGCACATAAGAGGTTACTGCACAAGATAAAAGCTGACTGGGTTGGGGGCAGTATATTAGCATGGATAGAGGATAGGTTAACTAACAGAAAACCGAGAGTCGGGATAAATTGGTCTTTTTCTGGTTGGCAAATGGTGACTAGTTGGGTGCTGCAGGAATCGGTGCTAGGTCCTCAACTATTTACAATCGATATTAATGACTTGGAGAAAAGGACCGAGTGTAATATAGCCAAGTTTGCTGATGATACAAACGTGAGTGAGAAAGCAAATTGAGGACAAAAAAATCTGCAAAGGGATATAGACAGGCTCAATGAGTGGGCAAAAATTTGTCAGATGTAGTATTATATGGGAAAATGTGAGGTTATCCACTTTGGCAAAAATAATAGAAAAGAAAGTTATCATTTAAATGGAGAAAAATTGCAAGTGCTACAGGACAGATTGACCTGAGGCTGTTTGTGCATTAAACACAAAAAGTTAGTATGCAGGTACAGCAAGTAATCAGGAAGGCAAGTGGAATGTTGGCCTTTATTGCAAGGGGAATAGAATATAAAAGCAGAGAAGTCCTGCTATAACTGTACAGGGTATTGGTGAGACCACACCTGGAATACTACATTCAATTTTGCTCTGCATATTTAAGGAACGATATACTTGCATTGGAGGCTGTTCAGAGGTTAATTCTGGCGATGAGGGGGTTGTCTTATGAGGATATGTTGAGAAGGTTGGGCTGATACACTTTGGAATTCAACAGAATAAGAGGTGATCTTATTGAAACATATAATAACGAGGGGACTTGACAAGGTGGATCCAGAGAGGATATTGCCACTCATTGAGTAAACTAAATCTCGGGTGCATCGTCTCAGAATAAGGTGTCACCCATTTAAAACTGAGATGAGGAGGAATTTCTTCTCTCAGAGGGTAAATCTGTGGAATTCTCTGTCCCAGAGCTGTGGAGGCATGGTCATTGAATGTATTTAAGGCAGAGATAGACAGATATTTGAGCGATAAGGGACTAAAGAGTTATGGGGAGCGGGCAGAGAAGTGAAGGTGAGTCCATGATCAGATCAGCTATGATCTTATTGAATGGCAGAGCAGGATCCAAGGGCCAAATGATCCACTCCTGCTCCTATTTCTTATATTATTATGTTATTATGAGATAATAACCTGGGACTGTACATGGTGACTCTAACCCTGGGACTGTACCTGGGGACTCTAACCCTGGGACTGTACATGGGGACTCTAACCCTGGGAATGTACACGGGGAATCTAACCCTGGGACTGTACATGGGGACTCTAACCCTGGGACTGTATATGGGTCCTCTAACCCTGGGACTGTACCTGGGGACTCTAACCCTGGGACTGTACATGGGGACTCCAACCCTGGGACTGTACCTGGGGACTCTAACCCTGGGACTGTACCTGGGGACTCTAACCCTGGGACTGTACCTGGGGACTCTAACCCTGGGACTGCACATGGGGACTCTAACCCTGGGAGTGAACAGCTCTGGGGCTTACCTGTTACAATTGTCTGGGATGTAACCAGAAGCTGAGCACTGAGCAGCGCCTTTAGGAGATGGTGAGAAATCCGAGGTGTCGAGATGAAATAACTGAGCTGTTACTTTACCAAGATGTCCACGCATGCGCTTTGCTGCTCACTGAACCAAGATGGCGGAGGACTGGCCCTGCCTTCCTGTACAAAAATGGCCGCCGTTACCCTGGGCCTGTGACCGGGAGAAAGCCTCGAGGCTGCAGCCGCCGATATTCCGCCGATATTCCGGTTATTATTCCGGGCTTCCGGCGGGCTCCAATTGTTTATGAAGTCTCCCCGCCCACCCGCTGGTCCTTTACTCACCTCCACCCTGCTGAAATTGAGCTGTTTTGCGGGGCTCATTTCACCATCCCTGCTCCGCCATTACACACACCGCGCATGCTCCGAATACAGCCAGTTTCGGCGCCTGCGCACTCGGTCCCTGAAGTCTGTGGTCGGCAGGAATGCTGGGTAAATAGGATCAGCCAATCAGTGAATGGGACAGGTTTTACTGGGCCCCCATTGGCCACTGAACCATGTTCATTCTGGCACTTAGACTTTGTTTCTGCTGCTCTGAATAACCCTGCACCTGAGCAGGAGATTAATGTTCTGTCTCAATATTGTTTCAAACATCGTGTGTCCAATATTTGATTTCTCCATAACCATCATCATCATCATAGGCAGTCCCTGGAAGCGAGGATGACTTGCTTCCACGCCAAAAAAGAATGAGTTCACAGGTGTTTTAATGAAGGACCTAATATTGCAAATCCCGAGCTCCATTTTGAACGGTTGAAGCTGGCTGTGTTTGGATTGTTTTAACGTGTGGTGGCCGTTGCACACCAGGCACCACACTGGCTTGACGGAGCTCGGTCTTGCTCCAGTGGCAAGGATTACCCCAGACGACTGGAGACCAGCTCTGCTGCACGGACTGAGCGAACACATGTAAAGCAGTCTGGGCTGGGCCATGCTGCCCCTAGGCCCTTGCCCCTTCTGGGCCCCAGACTCATGCCTCTCCTGGGCCCCGGTCACGTCCTTCTATAATCTCTTGCCGCTCCTTCGCCCCTCCTGCTGTGCCTGCCCGCACTGCAATTAGCGACGTGACTTTGCAGCCGTCACCATCCTACAATGGATTGCCACCGCCGCACACTGCTCCCTCTGATGGCCCCGACCTGCTGATGGTCATGCAGGCCGGGGCCATGCCGCTGCACGGGAGACTAATTCATGTTCCCTTCCCTTCCATTTTGGGCCTTTTCTTACTCTGGATTATTTCACTTCTCACGCAGTTCATCTTTTGCCACATCAAATCCCAAGCTTGTTTCGGTTGAGCATACGGCTTGTGGATGTTACACACTGAACCGGCGTGTCTCACTTTTCAGACATTTGACGTTCCTTGAAAGAACTATCTTGCTTAAGACTGGAACTCTCTTATTTTCTATATTGTTTAACGATTTTTGAATGCGGTTAACAGATCTCCACACATACTGCTTGTGATCGCCTTTGAAATGCATGGTCTTTGTCATTGTTTTTGCTAATTTTGATGGGTTAGTTGATTTTAATTACTTCTTACGAACATACGTTGCAGAGATTTTTTGCACCAAATTATTGTTTAAACACTTCCTTTATCCGGTCTTTAGCTTCCCCACTGATCACTGTTTCCTCTTGTGGGGGGAATCGAGAACTAGGTGGCAAAGTCTAAGCATAAGGGGTCGCCCATTTAAAACGCAAATGAGGATGAATTTCTTCTCTCAGAGAGTCGTGAATCTTTGAAATTCTCTACGCCAGAGAGCAACGGAGGCTGGGACATTGAATACATTTAAGTTGCAGATGGACTGATTTTTGAAAGATAGCGAAGTCAAGCATTATGCGGAGAGGGCAGGGAAGTGGAATTGAGGCCAAGATCAGATCAGCCATGATATTATTGAATGCAGAGCGGGCTCAAGGGGCCAGATGGCCTACTTCTGCTCCTATTTCTTATGTTCTTAACATTGATTAGGGGCTGGGTTTAGATGTAGGTTTAGTGGTTATTGGGTGTGGTTTGTGGCTCTGTGTTAGGATTGGGATTAGTGATTGGGATAGTCAATATGATATTGGGCTTAGGATATAGTGATTAACGTAGAAAGCACTATTGGCAATATAAGTGTTACTGAACTTGCCCTTTTCCATTTCATGTTTTTAACCTCTCACAGACGAGTCACAAAACAGCCTCACAATGTGTTAATTCATGGAACCTTCATTTCTGCGCAAGCCTCATTTCCTCCCTTATTTTACATCTCTACATTTCTCACAGAAAAATCAATTAGTGACATTAGATTTGGGGATTTTGGGACAATAACAGACGGATACAGTTGTTGTGCTGGTTACATTTAATCATCAGCCTTATTGAAAAGGGCTTCTGACAATAATCTGTCACCAGGCCTCACAGTCACCGTCTGATTCCACCATCATATCTTCATTCATTACCCACCTTTCCCCCTAATTAGAGCTGCTTTCAGCGGCATGAACATTCCCCATACTGAGGCTCTCTAATTACCGAGCAGAGCATGAACACCGGCACAGACTGGTTAGTCCGAATGGCCCATTTCTGCCCATATATCTGATGTAATTCTATAGTCTCAGTGTAAGTGTTCCAAGGATTTGGTGCCTCAGTGTTATTGGTCCCTGGATTTGTTGTCACGGTATTAGTAATCCCTCAATTTGGTGTCACGATGTAATTCATCATGGATTTGATGTCTCATTGTAACTGGTCCCTGGATTTGGTGCCTCAGTGTAAGGGTTCCCTGGATTTGATGCCTCAATGTAAGTTGTCCCTGGATTTGGAATCACAATGTATGTGGTCCCTGGATTTGGTGTCAACAACACCTCATCACTGGGACTGAGGACAAACCCGCCGCCCAGCCACTCATTCAGCACAGAATGATCCCACTCAAATCTATTCCCAATTAACACTGCCCACATTAATTCACCAGAAACAGTCCAGTGCCTGCAAGGAACTGCAACCCCACGTCTAACTTCAGTGAAACACACAATACAAAACATTTGAAAGGAAAAATAAACCCCATCATAGTTCAACAAAGGCAATTAAGGGGCTGTAAATCCCATTCACTCATACACCTTCTTCACCCCTTCTCTCCACCTCCCCCTCCCCAACTACTCTTTCAACCCATCTCCCCAACCCCTCACCCCAACTCCTCTATCATCGCATTTCTCTCAAACCCTAAACCCAACACCTCTTTTACGCCTACTCTCCAAACCCTCCTCACCCAACTCCTCTTTTGACCTACAATTTAATTTTTAACATCACGTACACAAGTCATCCACACTGGAGGTAAATCTTAGGACCTTCTGTGATGGTGAGGTGATCACTGGGCAATAAAATGCAGAGACTGGTGGGAGGCTGCTTATTACCCTCGGTGAGATTTACTCCCCTTTCCCACAGTATACTGCGGACAAGTGGTCACCTTGGTAACGGAATGGTCAGTGTGACATCACTTTCGAATCAAGAGCACACAAGACAATGGGTCATCAATAAAAGGTAAAGCAATTAAACACTCTGCAATTACATTGTAAATAAGAGCAAATAAAATGCTGGAAAGTAACTGGCGAAGACAATAGCTTATCTCTGTGCAATTCACTGTCAAACATTAAGAATGATGTGTTTTGTTTACACACACGCTCACACACACGCATATATAGCAAAGACTTTTTGTGTGCACGTTTCAGTTGTTGTGCTTCACCAGAAGCTTAATTTTACTTCGTCCTTTAGGACCTTGCGGGAGCTTACCGGCGGTGCTTGCTGTGTGAGGATACAAGGAGACTGCACGCGTTTGCTCCTCCCAAACCTGGGGGAATGGAGCAGATATTTAAAGGTACCCGGACTCCCTTTTCACTGCCTGTTTATACTTAAAGGAACAGTGCAATTTATCTCGGAGTGTCGGGGGACTTCACGAACCGACCTCCCATGAACAGTTGTTCCCTTCTGTACTGTGCAGTGATTGAAAAGTTGTCGATTTCAGTGACTTGCGCCTTTCTAAAATGTCACACTCTTTTTGATGATCCATTTGACTTGAATTTGGAAAGACTTCAGAATTGTGCAGTGTGACGAAAGTTTCGTTAAAAGTTGGAGTAAAATGTGTTTTAAAATATTATTTCTAACCCTCCCCCCATCCCCCAAATTTTACAACGCTCTGCAATATTGAATGGGAAGTTCCCAAGTTCGTTCCTTGATCTGTGCTGTTAGTTGATCTCAGCTAAGGCAGCAGTTCAGGGGTTATAATTGTGCTCACTACCACTGGGCTAAATATGATTAACAATTAGTCAGTGCCCCTGCTCTTGATACCGATCCAATGACCTCAACTGGGAAATCACCTCAACTGGGAAGTGTGTGGTTGTAATTTGAGGGCAGGACTGGACTCGACTCTGATGCCTACCACAGTGGAAATGTGTATCCTGTACTTAAAGTAACAACGTTTGTAACCTCAATTTGCAGGGTATTAGAAGGTGAGGGTCTACAGCTGGGAAACTGAAACCAAACATCACGGCAAGATTTGAGAGATTCACCGGATTGATCAGGATCACCCTATCATCAGCCTTGGAAAAACACCAATCACAGCGGTGATAAAAAGGACACATGTTCTGTGTGTGGATGCACCTTCAACCAATCGTCTAGCCTGTGAGACTCGTGTGGCCAGCTGACTCAACACTGTAAATCTGGGGACAGTGGGAATGGATGCAGATGCTCGTTGGGTGGAAAGACTTCAGGGAGAGACCGTTTACCAGCTGACTGTGGAAAGTGATTCAGTCTCTCATCTCACCAACTGACATTCGAGGACTTCGATAACAGACTTTCTCCTGTGAATATAGAGCTGGGTTACTGGACCGTGATATTTGTACTTGTTCATCTTCATGACTGTAAACCTTTTTCAATTACTTGATGTGATGGTTTACTTGTACATTTTTCTTTAAATACATTTACTGAGTGGATTCAAATTTAAATTGAAACCAGATTTGCACGATTCTCTATTCACAAATCGAAGGTGAGAGAGATGCTGTCAGGAACGCGCTAAGTCCTGGAGCAGAAAGGGATTAACAGACTGTGTTTTGTGTTTAGTGATCCCAGGCGTGATAGCTATCTCTACTCTGGACACCAAGGCAAAGAGCGGCACTCTGGAAGGTATAAGGAACTGGGACTTCTCCCTGAGAGTAACCAAAGGCATGAGAACTGAAACAATCTCGAGAAAGAAAGGAGAAAAGGACCAAAATATAACAGGACATCAATTAGTTTCCTCTTATCGTGGATATTTCAAATATCGAAACATTTTATTATTTGAAATATCAAAATATTAAACTCCATCCAAGTTTTCGGGATTAGTAATATCAGCAGAAACAAATCCCAACTGACAGAACGAACACTATTCAGTCAGGATGCGATTAACAGCAGTAATAACAGTAGAACATTACCCCTGCAGTCACTTGTGAACACGCAATACTGATGACTGAGTGAATCCCTTCCCACACTTCCCCAGTGTGAACTCGCTGGAGTTTCAGCAGGTTGGATGACTGAGTGAACCCGTGCCCACACACAGAGCAGGTGAACGGCCACTCGTCGGTTTGACTGTGACAATGACTTTCTAGATCAGACGGGGAACTGAATCCCTTCTCACAGTCTCCACATTCCCACGGTTTCTCCATGATGCAGGTGTCCTTGTGTCTCCCAGGTTGGATGATCAGTTGACGTTTTGTCCACACACAGAACATGCGTAGTTTCTCCCTGCAGTGAATGGTGCAATATTTTTTCAGCTGTGTATCTGATTGAAGCTCTTTCCACAGTCAGTGCACTGGAACACTCTCACTCGGATATGTGTGTGTGCTTTTCCAGTCACACTGATGTCTGAAATATTTTCCCACAGACATGTTGTGGAACAATATTTGCGAGACTGTATAATATAGAAAGAGAGGTTCATTAAATCGGAGACAAAGCTCTGGGAGAAGTGTAAGAGACACCTGTCTCTGAACCAGCTTCTCAATTTGGTATCTCCAGTGAGGTTCTTTTACTTACAAATTACGTCACTTTACATCACATGCTTTAGCACTAGTCCTTAAGTCTAATCATCGCATTAAAAGGTTTACAAACCTTTTCATACAATTACTATCCAAGGCTGGGCTATTGATATAAACCATCCTCACATTGCGACAGAGCATTATAAACAAGTGCAGGCTTTTTAGCACCGGTATAGACAAACATACCCCCACTTATCTCTCCAGTCGTTCATTATCGCACTTTCCTATCTCCATAACTCAAGGCCAGCATACCTTGAAGTCTAACTGTTTTTTTTTTATATAAAGCATAATTCATCAGTATTGTCCCTTACAAAATTCATTAAAGGGGAAAATAAAAACAAAGATTTGGTCCCGTATATTAGTCAAGTATATGTCCAAAAATCCGCTCCAACAATATTCCCCCTTTTGGTCCTGGAGGAAGTTAACGAAATCCAGATGACCACAATGATAGTAGCATGGTGTCATATATTCGGCCTTTGGGGTATGTTACTTCCCTGATGTTCCATATGTCCACCTTGCTTATAGCTCGAGGCTACCCTTCAAAGATAGTGGTCGGTGTCATCGTCATCTGTTTCTTCATCCTTGGTGTCTTCAAGTATTTCCATCAGGTGTGCTTCTTCTTCGGCGATTACACTGGATTACTGGCATCAGTCAAGCCATTATAACTTTACAGCAGATATTAAAACACCCTATAATCAGACAGCAAGTAATTATTATTACAACCAGAATAATTACTCCATGCATAAGATAGGACCCACAGGATTCCCCTAACAGCCAGTCAAACCAGCAAGATCCTCCTGCTGTCGTGGATAACTTTTTACCTCCTTTCTTATGTGATCAGCGAGGTTGGTTATGTTTTCTGAATTATCGGGAATGTAAGTGCAACATTCAGCTCCAATTAAGGCACATGTGCCCCCACTTTGTGCTAGTGTATAATCTAGGGCCATTCGGTTCTGGAGTACTATTGTGCGTATGGCTACCATTTCAGCCGTTATGCCCTCCATTGCTTCAGCAGTGTCGTTAACTATCTGTTCCAGTACCCTCTCTAGGTTACGTAATTCATCTATGGTGCGTCCTATCCCGAATGTGAGCATCATGACCCCAAATAGCCTCTCTACCGGGGTAAGATCTCGTCTTAGTCGACCTGGTGTCTGTACTTCTGCTAAAGTACGTACCCGTCTGACAAAAGGGGACCACATATCCCAAATAACAGGACCCCCTTCAGTCCTGTGGCAACCAGGGATAGGCCTTATGCCCGCACACAAAATAAGTGCCATTGTATGCTGTTAGATTCGATCCCAATCTCTCTCTTAGCCCCGGTCGCCAGCTAATCTTAGTTTCCCAGTCCTGACTACTTGTCTGATTCTTCAAATCCTCTATTTCCAAGAACCCCTGGTTTGTTGTTTCGCTGGCTATTATGTTCCACCTGGTGAGGTTAAAATATCCTGCTACAAAACCTGTTTCCTCACCAGTCAGGGTTCTAGTGAAACAAATGTCAGCAGTGGGCCTTCCAACTCCTGAGGTGTTTGTCAAAACCAGGAATGGTGGTCGTACCGACCTATCGTATTCCAGATGATACCATCCGTCAATGCATCCAAAAGGTAACACCCCGATCTCCACGTTTCTTTATCCCTACTCTGGTTCCAAGGTATCATTTACTTCCCCTGTATCGTTTTGTCGCATTACCCACTCCATTCCGAGATGTTAAGGGAGATTGACCTCAAAGGGGTGCCTCCTTTGCTATGTATGGGGAAGTGCAAAAATACCCAGCAACTGGAAAAGTTCTCATTTTGCGCATAAACATAAGACATGTACAAAAAGGTATTCACATGTAACTCTCGTTTCAGTCTAGCTAGCAGGCCGGACCTAACACGAACTATGATAATCTCACCGATCGCAATATATAGTTTCATCTTATTACTCTATAATTAACAAATAGTCAAAGGCAAAATGGCCGTATGGTTTTGAAGAATCTCTCGCTGTCAATCTGTAATTCGACAAACAACAACAACTAATACGTGTGCTAAACGGCTGGTTCAAAACCCTTACGCTGGGCCCAATGCTTCCATTGTCCGTTCCCTTTAACATCGATGCAGGCACAAGTGTCCCTGCTGATTATAACCTCATACGGTCCTATTCATTTTTGGGGCAAACTCCGGTTTTCCCGGGAGAACCCTTACCATAACGTGATTTCCCGCCACCTGGACTTCAGGAAGCTTTGTAAGCTCTGCTTCCGCATCTCTTTCTTCCTGATTGTCCCTAACAAATTTACACATCCCTTTTAATTGAGTACTTATTTCCAAAACATACCGTTTTATTTTGTCTTTTAATGGGCCTACATCGGCCCCCCCTGTTATGATGTTCTCTGGTAATTGCATCGCCCTTCCTGTCATTAGTTCAGAAGGAATTAATCCGGTTGTCCGGTTTGTCGTGGCTCTTAACTTCATCAATATAATGGGTAGTACTTCTGTCCACGTTTTTCCTGACGTTTTCATGGCCTTTGCCAGGGAGTCCTTAAGGGTATGGTTCATGCGCTCCAACATCCCAGAACTCTGCTGGTGGTAGGGGATGTAGAATTTTTGTTTTATGCCCATCAGCTGGCAGATTGTTTTTACAATTTTTTTTTCCGGCGATGTCGGTGCCTTGTTCAGAATATCCTTGCCACTGTTGAGGCACTCCCCATCGGGGAATCACCGGCTCGGTCAATATCCTTGCCACTGTTGAGGCAGTGCAATCAGGTGTGGGGAAAGCTTCCAACCACCGGGTAAATTGATCTCTAATCACTAGGCAATATCTTTTTCCATGGGATGGGGGCAAAGGACATGTGAAATCAATTTGTACGTGTTCCCATGGCCCTCGTGGACGGGGCTGGTGTCACATTTTAATTTTAATGTGCCTGCCTGGATTATATTGTTCGCACGTAACACATCGATGGCAATATTTGGCGATATCTCTCCCCATCCCTTTCCACCATCAATCTCTTCAAAGACTGCCGGTCATGGCCTCTCGTCCTGAATGAGACAGGCCATCATACAACTCCAATAAGGTATTCTGTAAGCATTCAGGAGCCATTACCTTGTCGTTTCGTCTCCAAACGTTATCCTTCCCTTGCGTTGCGCCCTGCTTTGTCCACATACTTATTTCCTCCTCAGAAGTGTCCTGGTGTAGTTTCTCAATACTTATCTGTTCGTCTCGGGCCCCAGCGGCACTGACTGAGGCTTCCTCACACTCTTCCTGCTCTAATGCCTTCTGTGCAGCTACATCTGCAGCTTTATTTCCCTGGTGACTCAGCCAATCTGGACTGGTTCGGTCCGGCTCCCTCCTAGGGCTTTAATTTTAATAACCGCTTCCTCTTTTGGGTTATTACTTGCTGCTAAAAGAGCTTCTATTCTCAGCCGATGCTTTATGGGATGTCCGCTAGTTGTGATAAAACCTCTTCTCCCTCATGCTGTCATATAATCGTGTACAACCCCGAATGCATATCTACTGTCCGTATAGATATTAACAATCTTATTTTCCGATAATTCCAGTGCCCGGGTGAGGGCTACCAGTTCTGCCACTTGAGCTGACGACGCCCCATTAATTCTCCCTGATTTACCTGTCTCTAGATCCTGGTTAACTACGGCCTATCCGGTACGATGTAGTCCCTCTGCATAGTTTCGTGAGCCGTCCACAAACAAGGTTTGTTCTGCGGTTTGAAGGGGGGCGTCATTTATTCTATCCTCTTCCATATCCTCACATACCTCTTCGCAAAAGTGGGGTTCCCCTTTACCCATCATACCTTCTGCGGGGTTGTTTCCTACATCGCTAATTATGGTTACCGCTTTGTTGGGTGTTAAGAGGACTGCTTCCCACTTTGCCCGTCTCATATTAGATACGGTTCTCAGTTTTCCTGTGTTTAACATTTCTACCAATGTGTGTTTCCTGTGGCGAATGATGTTTCCAGTCATCACCACAGGCTCGCTTAATTTTTACCGCCCAAGCTGCGCAATCTAGCGCGGCTATACATCTGGATAACCCAGTCACCACCGATCTTTCGATGGTAGAGTAATAGGCTATAGGTCTCCTTTTATCCCCGTGATCTTGGGTGAACACGGCCATATAGAACCCACCTACATTGTTACAGTAGATGTGGAAATCCTTACCATGTCAGGCAGTCCCAATCCAGGTGCAGAGACTTTTTCTGACTTGAGTTTACTATACGCCTGTTCTTGTTCAAGGCCCCACTCTATGAGATCTAGGGATGGTTTCCCCCCTTTCACTGATGTTTGTATTGGCTCAGCAATTTTTGCAAAAACCGAGGATAAAGTTCCGACTGTAATTAAAGAGGCCCAGTAATTTCCTCACCCGCCTTACCGTTCCTGGTCTCGGCATGTCCTTGTCTGCCTTTTTCCTTTCCGAGGGCATTTCTTTCAGCCCCTTTGAGAGGCAGTACCCTAGGTACAGGACCTGGGATTTCCCTACTTGGGCCTTTTTGGGGTTAACCTTAAGACCCGCCGTTTCCAGAACCCTTTACACTAAGTATCGGTTTGCCTGATGTCTTTCCTTGCTTTCTGAGGCTATTAATACGTCGTCGACATATTGTAAAATAATATTTCTTGCCGGTACCTCTATTTGTTTTAGTATATCCCTCATGACTCGATGGAATATGGCAGGACTATTATGGAATCCTTGCGGTAATCGGGTCCAAGTATATTTTTTATCCTCCACCGTGAAGGGAAATTTTTCTTGTGATTCTATGTCGAGAGGAAGGGCCCAACAACCATTGGCTATGTCTAGGACTGGAAATATCTTATTTTCAGGGGATAATCCATTAAGGATTGTGGAGGGGCTGGCCACTATCGGGTGTAATTTGGGGGTGACCTTGTTAAGGGCAGTGTAGTCGATAGTGAGTCTATAACTCCCATCTGGTTTCCCTACCGGCCATGTTGGGGAGTTAGTGGTGCTAACTGTTTCTTTTACGATACCCTTTTCCACTAGCCCTTTTACTATTTCTACAACCGCTGTTCTTGCTTCAGGTCTAATAGGGTATTGTCGGTGTGGTTTAACAGATGGTCCAGGGAATTTAATAGGGTCCATCTTCGCCTTCCAGTGTCTAATTCTGTCTGTGCCCAGACCCCGGGCACATAGGCACATATGCCTCCATACCCTCCAGTCCCGAAAAGCCAGTCAGTTTTTGTGGCTGTAGCTACACCTATACTTTCCACATGGTGGGCTATCTGTCCTAAACCTCCCTTACTGCCATCCGCCTTTGGCCATGTAAGTTTCTCCTTGCCGCAATCAATCAGAGCCTTAAATTCCCTCATTACATCATTCCCCAATAGTGTTCCCTCACGACTCTTGCATACGTAAAATCTCATGGGTATATATAATTTATCAATTTCCACCAATTGGGTGGTGCTCAGGTAGGCCAGTGTGGGCTGTCCATCTATTCCGTTTATCAGAGCCTTCTTGTCGGTGACGGGAAGGGGCATATTGGTAATGGATATTGAGGCTCCCGTGTCCACTAGCCTTTCACACTGTCGGCCCCCTACTGGTGCAGACACATATATACTTCCCTCCTTTTCACTTTGTACAGGGGCTGCCGGACATCACCGGGTGGCTTTGTACACCTGCCACTTCTGGTATTCTTGTGCTGGAGGGTCCTTGCCTTATTAGGATAGCCATTTTTACCATAGCATGTCGCTTCCAGGTGCCCTTTCTTACCACAATACGTACATTGCTTTTCACTGCCTTTCTATTTGTATTCCCTGGCAAAATGGTCCGGTTTTCCACAATTATGGCAAGTCCCCCTTTTCTGCCCTCCTCCTGTTCCCGTGGCAGAGACATTTTCCTGCTTTATCTTTGTCTGAGATTTTTCATCGCCCCCTCCCTGGACGCCACTAGCCCACTCGACCAGTTCATCATAATCCTGGGTTACAATTACTCCCATTTTGATAATGGTCTGGTGTGCAGCGGATAGTCCGTCCTTGAATGCCTGAATAAATGTTCGGTCACCGCAGCCTGGGTTTCCCTGTCCAGAGCATTCTTGATATATGTGGAACAATCGTTCCAGATACGCTGAGGCTCCTTCCCCTTTTTGCTGTTTGGTTGTAGTAATTTTACCCCAATTAGTTTGGGCGTTGCCTAAAACCCGTTGGATCTCGGTTTTAAAAGGGCCAAAGGCCGCCTGTTGACCATCTACTTCGGTGGTTAAAGGTACCGCGTGTGTCCAACGACCCCTGAAAAGTAGACATTGGCTGCAAACGCGGTTCCTCCGGCCACTACTCCCCACCGATCTGCCGGGCAAGCCGCTCAGACTCGTTGGTGGATATCTCTGACGTGTAGTTGGTGGCCCACTCAAACTGTATCCAGCTCTGCCCAAAATTTAATATTCGCACATCGGGACTGTAATTTACCGAGGGAAGCCATTATCTGCTGTCTTTCGCCGGGGGTAAAGGGCTTATAGGTCGCAGTGGGATTTACAGCCGTCCCCCCTCTCGTTACCGGCGCCACCGGGAGGGTTTCTAAATCTTCCTGACCCGGGACGGTTGCTTCGCATTGATAATTCTCGTGAGGGGGCAGCGATCCCCCCCATTGAGATCGATCCTGGATCTGTTGTTCCAGCGCCAGGCATTTATTTTCGCAGTCTAAATGTTTCCTTTTTGCCTGGTTTAATTGTTTACTTTTTTCATCCATTTTCTCTTTAAACTCCTTAACCTGTTCCATTAGTCCTGCTAACTGATGCACCAATAATACTCCGGCTTTTTTAGTTTTATCTTTCTTTTGTTTAACTATCCAACTTCGCTGTTGTTCTAACGTCTGGGATACATCCCAACCGTACTTTTGCATTTTCTTGATTAAGACCTGTCGATCGGTCATATAGGAATTGATTAACGACCCGGGTTGGCCCGTGTTTTACATTCCCTTCCTTACCTTCCATCTTTGCCATTCTCGGACGTTTCCCTTTGTTCCTGTAATACTCACGGCCACGACTACTCTGTGGGGACTCTTTGTCTTCACAACAAAGCTAGCGTGTTTCCTTACCACCAGAGTTTTTCGGCTCTCGGTTGGAGTGATTAGTTTTCTTCCGCACCAACCTTATTTACAAAAGGGTATAATCAAGTTGTTAGTCTGCCTCTTCCCGCTATCGACTTACTCGTATCTTATACACTATCCCGTCGTGCCAGTACACCTTTCTTTTCAGTCTCTAACACCAGATTCCAGATACTGTCTTAAGTGATCACGTCTGATCGGACAGTATCCTGTCGTGACGCCATTTTTTTGTGGAAAAATATTTCCGAGACTGTATAATATATAAAGAGAGGTTTATTAAATCGGAGACAAAGCTTTGGGAGAAGTGATAAAGACCTCTGTCTTTGAACCAGCTTCTCAATTTGTTATCTCCAGTGAGGTTCTTTTATCTTACAAATTACGTCACTTAACATCACATGCCCTATCATCGCATTACAAGGTTTACAAAGCTTTTCCTCCAAGGCTGAGTTTTTTTGATATAAACCAGTCTGCATTGTGACAGAGCATTATAAACAAGGGCAGACTCTTTGGCACCGGTATAGACAAACATCCCACTTAATTATCTCTCCAGTCATTCATTATCACACTTTCCTATCTCCATAACTCAAGGCCAGCATACCTTAATGTCTAACTGTGTTTTTTATGTAAAGCATATTGCATCAGTATTGTCCCTTACAAAATTCATTAAAGGGGAAAATAAAACAAACGTTTGGTCCCATATACTAGTCAAGTATATGTCCAAAAATACGCTCCAACATCCATTAGTAAGGGTTCCATTATTTTTCTATCTAAGAGACAATTATACCCCTAGACCACCGAGCTGATTAGCTGAGACAAGCAGGGAGTGCAGTTTATTTTCAACCTTAAGTGATTCAGCCTATCCCACTTTCTACTGCGTAATACAGTGACATCAAATTGTACTGTCTTTCTCGGATTGGTCTTTGTCTGTTTAAAATGGTTGTGCTGTCAGTGCTGCTTCACTCGGTGTGTGTTTAAAAATGCAACGTGCTATCTGCAGTGGTAATGTGCTTAAATCGTTGGATTTGGAATTTAATGGAATTGTTCCCGAGTAGGTTAGAACCCTACTCGTAGTGTATCAGTCGGTGTAGGCATTTGCTCGTAATCCGCTCTGATTGGATTTCATTTGAGCTGAAATTCTTCTGAATTATTTTCCGGGAACTTTAAGGCCACCTGTTACATCACGCTCCCCCAATTATCCACTCGTGTGAGTCCAGAGGATTGGGACATTTTTAAAATCCAGCCAAGAACTACTAAAAATATGATTAAACGTAGATAGATTATGAATGTTAACTTACACGAAATATAAAATTAGATAGTAAGATTTTCTGCAGGTGTATAAAAAGGAAAAGAGTGGCTAAAGTAAATGTTGGTCTCCTGGAGGATGAGAATGGGGATTTAATAATGGAGAACAGGGAAATGGCAGAGACTTTGAACAAAGATTTTGTATCAGTTCTCAAGGTAGAAGTGACAAAAAACATCCCAAGAGTGGATTATCAATGGGCTATAGGGAGGGAGGCACTTAATACTATCATTATCACTAATGAAGTAATCAGAGGTAAAATAATGGGACTAAAGATGGACAAGTCTCCTAGGGTCTTAAGAGAAAAGGCAGCAGAGATACTGGATGGTTTGGTTGTGATCTACCAAAATTCCCACGATTCTGGGTTCGTCCCAGCGGATTGGAATACCACAAACTTAAAGCCTCTATTTAAATAAAGAGGCAGACGCAAAGCAGGAAACTATAAATCAGTTAGACGAACATCTGTCGTTGGGAAAAAGCTGGAGTCCATTATTAAGGAAGCAGTAGCAGGACATTTGATAAAACATGATGAATCAAGAAGAGTCAACATGGTTTTATGAAAGGGAAGTCATGTTGACAAATATCCTGCAAATCTTTGAGGATATATCGAGCAGAGTGGATAAGGGTGAACAAGTGGATGTGGTGCATTTGGATTTCCAGAAGGCATTCGATAAAATGCCACATAAGAGATTACTACACAAGATAAACGCTCACGGGGTTGGCTGTGATATATTAGCATGGATAGATGATTGGCTTACTAATAGAAATCAGATAGTCAGGATAAACGGGTCATTTTCAGGATGGGAAACAGTGACTAATGAGGTGCCGCAGAGATTTGTGCTGGTTCCTCAACTATTTAAAATCTGAATTAATTACATGGATGAAAGGACCGAGTGTAAAGTAGCCAAGCTGGCTGATGATACAAAGATGGGTGGGAAAGCAAATCGTGAGCAGCACAAAAAAAATCTTCAAGGGATTTAGACAGGCTAATTGACTGGGCAATAATTAGGCAGATTGATTATAATGTGGGAACATGTGAGGTTATCAACTTTGGCAGAAATATTAGAAAAGCAAATATTGGCCCTGAAATTCCGGCTTACCCGGGTCTGTACAGAGTTCCTATGGACCCGGGAAGGCATCGGAAATGCCGGTTTTCAGTGTGCAAGTTTCTGACATGACAGATGGCCGTATCTCTGGAGCAAGGACACTTGTAAATGGAACTTTGCGATATTTATTCTTACTAATGTGCTCAAAAACCTTGCGCCTGAAAAAGCAGGCGCATAGACGACTTTTACAGGCGCAAATGTTTTACAAAACACAAAAACATATAAAAATGAAGTTATTAAAACATATTTTATCATTAGAAACCCTCCCCACAACGGTAAGTTTGTTAAAGAACATGTTAAAAAATCGTGAATTTTTTAAAGACATTATTAACTTTAATTTAAATGGAAGTAGTGTAATTATTTTTTTTATAAGTGTGTTAGCTGTTTGGGTCTGTGTTTTTAGTGTTTCCGGCTCTATCACAATTATAGTAACAGGTGTATAGGACCCTGCGGAACTCCTATTACTATGATACCTCACCTGATTTGCTGCCCAAAGCCATGTGACTCCAGCTCTAGGCCGTGCACACGCTGCGAAGCGCAATCGAAGGAGTCCTCAAGAAAGACGAACGTGGTCAACAGCTTAATGTAGATGCGTATGTTTTCTCTAAAATGCCCGCGGGAAGGCCAAAACGGCATTTCATGGCCCACAATTTAAATGGAGAAACGTTGCAACATGATGCAATAAAAGGAGACATGGGAGTCCTTGTGCATTAAACATAAAATCGTTATTATTCAGTTACAGTAAGTAATCAGGAAGGCATATAGCTTGTTGGCATTTATTGCAAGGGAGATAGAGTATAAAAACAATGAAGTCCTGCTACAACTCTGCAGGCCACCACGTGGAGTACTGCGTACAGTTTTTAAGGAAGGTTATACTTGCATTGGAGGCTGCTCAGAGAAGGTTCACTAGGTTCATTCCGGAGATGAGGGCTTTGATTTGAGGATAGGTTTGGAAGGTTGGCCCTATACACATTGGAGATCTGAAGAATGCGTGGTGATCTGATTGAAACTTATAAGATCGATAGGGAGCTCGATCCCAATAACTTAGATTTTTTGTGGAATGTCTCATGCCTCTGTTTTTTTTTCATTGTACTTTTACCTTGCAGCTCATGTCCAAATTCATCTTTTTCGACCAAGCATGTTACACTCAGCTCATGAAATTTCTCAAATTAATAAGCGAGCCTCGATGGCTTTTCGATAAAAGTAAATAGAAAATTATGAATTTGCTCCATTTTCCCCACATTTTCCGAAATCTCAGAGCTTCACATGAGCAACTAATGAAAACTAATCAACTGAGTAAAGTTAAATGTTTCCCGGTGTATGCGGCGCTGTGTCGACTTGACGTCTGACACCCGTGTTCCATTCAGCACGCAGGAACTCGCCTGAATTTGCATACATTTAAATTCTGCGTCAATCTCAAAATAATCTTGAAAAATCCTCAGCACTGTATTTTAGTTAGTGCCCATTCTCTAGTGCTGAAGGTTTTAAGGAGCTGGCCTTTGAATTAGTATCATGTGTGCCGAATGCATACGATTATATAGGATATATAGAGCAGGAGCAAGCCATTCGACCCAACCAGTCGATCCACTGGACATCCTCTCACCAGAATAACGCTATATTCCTTTTTCGCACATATGCTTATCTAACTGTCATTTAAATGATTATTTCCTACTTGCTTCAACAAATCCCTGTGATAGTGAGTTCCACATTCTCAATCTATGATAAATAAGTTTCTTGTGAATTCTTTATTGGATTTGTTGGTGACGATCTTATATTGATACCCTCCAGTGACGGTCCTCCCCACATGTGGAAACTCTCTCTCTGTGCATTTAACCTATCAAACCCTTTCATGTCTAGCAGACCTCTACTAGGTCACCCTCAGATTTCTCTTTTCAAGCGAAAAGAGACGCGGCCTGTTCATCCTTTCCTGATATATATCCTCGCAGTCCATGTATCCTCCTTGTAAATCCTCTCTTTACCCTCTCCAGTTCCATTATATCAATTTTGTAAATAATATTGCGACCAGATTTGCACACAGTACGCCGAACGTGGTCTATCTGTAGAGGATTCTGTAATGACTGGGAATCAAACCGGCGTCGCCAGGCTCTCTGATCAGAGTAAAAGGCTTCATTCGATAAGGTAGTTTATAGCATTCCTGAAGGCATTTTGCTTGCAGAATCTGATTCGACATTTTGAACTTTGTCAATCTGGTTGCACGGGCAGGACTTTGAATGTGAGGGGGAAATTCTTGCAGAGTATTTCTGGTTGGAGACTAACAGCACCAGATTGAATGGCTGAGTTGTCTTAGACAGTAGACGGGACGTTATGGCGATGGCCGCCTAAACCGTTGTGCTCATTTATTGTGGTAAACATTTGATGCTGATGAATCATTCTAGAATTTGACTGAAACTTAGATACAATAGGCATTGAATCCACATCTCCTGAAAACCACTGGTCTCTTCCCCAGCATTGTTCACGTCTTGTTAAAATGAACACTGACTATTGGAATTCTTCACTTCTTGAATGAAGGTGGAACAGAGATCCGGATCGGAGATGGAACTTTTCCTCACTTCTTCCTTCAGATCATTAGTCTGGAGTGAACTGACAAAGATTTTGTAAGAAATGACATTCAAAGAGAAAACGTGCACGACAGTTCTCTTTACCACAAGACCTGCCCGTGCACCCCGATCAACATTGTGAAAAACTGACAGTCAGCTTCTGTGAGCAAAATTAATTTCGCTAAGTCAGTTATGTAAGGTCAGAGACTGCTAGAAATAGTCGGGTAAAAACAGTTCCTTTCCACTTTGGAAGCCACTGGGCAAACCGACCTCAACAGACTCGAAACCGCAATGTTATTTTCCATGAGGAGAGGTTGAGTAGACTAGGCCTATATTCTACAGAGTTTAGAAGAATAGGAGGTGATTTCATTGCGGAGCAGGCTCGAATGGCAGAATGACCGACCCTTTCTACTAATTCTTATTTTCTTATGTTCGTCGCATGCCTTGCGAATGCCCCCAGATCGACAATGTGGAAAACGCAGAATCAGTCTCTGTAAGCAGGTGTTTCAATAACTTCAGTTGAGTAACTTTCAGAATTGGTCGCTTTTTGGGGAGATTCGGAACACAGAAGAATAAGTTTTGCCCTGTCAGTTAAACAACCGGAGCACAACCCGAACCTGCAATCTTCTGACAACATCACGATTAAAACTGAACGCGGATGCCTTATCCATTCGGCAATATTTCCACAGCTGGTCACTTTGTTGTGGAGAGAATTGGGAGCTTTTTCAGGGCTTCAGCTATGATTAGAGAGAGGGTTTTACTCAAATATAAATACATTTTGAATTATTCAACAGGTGCGCTGTCAACTGGGTTCACTCCTACGCAAGGAAAACCATTTCGCTTTCAAATATATCACCTTAGAAATTCGGTCTTCACAGCTGTAATCAGACTAATATTAAGCAGACACACGCACCGAATGATCCTGCACAGACAGCACATCCCTTTTATACTGACAAAGAATGAACTTAACTGACAGCATATCCATTTAAAGAGACACAGAATGATCCGGGACTGACAGCACAGACATATTTAAACACATATTGGTCTACTTTGCTAAATCCTAAAATTCCTCCATCATCATAGGGAGTCCCTCGAAATCGAGGAGGAGTTGCTTCCACTCCCAAAGTGAGTTCTTTCATGGCTGAACAGACCGATGCGAGATCCACAGACTCTGTCACAGGTGGGACAGACATTCGACGGGGTAAGGGGTCGGTTGGGCTGGATTGCCGCGCGCTCCTTTTGCTGCGTGCGCCTGGGCTCCTCATGTGGCTTGCATCAAGCCTCAAAGAGCTCAACGCCCTCTCGGATGGACTTTCTCTACCTCGGGCGATCTGCGGCCAGGGTCTCCCAGTTGTCAGTGGTGATGTAGCAGTTTACCAGGGAGGCTCTGAGGATGTCCTTATAACGTTTATGCTGTCCTCCTTTGGCTTGGTTACCATGAAGGAGCTCCGCCGCAAGCATTTGCTTCTGCAGTCTCGTATCTGGCATTCGTGCTATGTGGCCTGCACAGCGAAGCTGATCGAGTGTGGGCAGTGCTTCAATACTGGGGATTTTAGCCTGGTCGAGGGCACTGATGTTGGTGTGCCTGTCCTCCCCGGAGATTTTCACGATCTAGCGGAGACATCGTTGGTGATATATATTCAGCGACTTGAGGTGCCTTCTGTACATCGTGCATGCCTCAGACCCATACAGGAGGGCGGGTATTTCTACAGCCCTCTGAACCATGAGTTTGGTCGTAGATTTGTTAAGATCTGATCTTAAAACACTTCTTTCCGCAGGCGGCCGAAGGCTGTTCTGGCGCACTGGAGGCGATGCTGAATCTCTGCATTCACATATGCCTTTGTTTTTAAGACGCTGCCGAGATATGTGAAATGGTCCACGTTATCCAGGGCCGTGCCTTGGGCCTTGATGATTGGAGGGCAGTGCTGTGCGGCGATGGCAGGCTGGTGAAGGAATTTTGTCTTACGGATGTTCAGCGTAAGGCCCATGCTTTCATATGCCTCAGGGAATACAGTGATTATACCCTGGAGTTCAGCCACTGAATGTGCACAGACGCAGGCGGCGTCCGCATGGAGCAGCTCAATGACAGAGGTAGGGGTGATCTTGTACCTGCACTGGAGGCGGCGTTGTTTAAACAGCTTCCGACTGGTTCTGAATTTAAATGGGGAGCTTGTTGATTGTGAGGTGGAGCATGGCGGCGAGGAAAATTGAGATATGCATATGAGGGAGAAGGGAACAGAACATTAGGCTGATAGAGTTGAGGAGGAAGGACAGGATAACGTCATTTTAATTCCAGATGTATTTAATGAATTCAATTCAAATTCCACAGCTGCCATGGTTGAATGTGTACACATGCCTCTGAATTACTAAACCAGTAACATAACCACTGTGCAACCGTACTCTTAACTTCATCCTTTATTTTTGCAAATGGGGTAAGGGGATGAATAGTCTCCTTCAGCTCTTAAGTGGCTTAAGTGGCTGAATGGCCTGCTCCGTTTCCTAAATACAAGGGTCGAGGGCTTGAATTGCCAACACCTGGATCGACTGGCTTATATTAACTGGAATTTAGAAGATTGAGAGGGGATTCTATAGAAACAGATACAATTCTGACGGGATTGGACAGGTTAAATGCAGGAAGAATGTACCCGATGTTCGGGAAATCCAGAACTAGGGATCAGAGTCGAAGGATAAGGGGTAAGCCATTTAGGACTGAGATGAGGAGAAACTTCTTCACTCAGAGAATTGTGAACCTGTGGAATTCTCTATCACAGAAAGTTGTTGTAGCCAGTTCGTTAGATATATTCAAAGTGGGAGTAAGATGTGCCACTTACTGCTAAAGGGATCAACTGGTATGGAGAGAAAGCAGGAATTGTGTACTGATCTTGCATGATCAGCCATCATCATATGAATGGTGGTGCAGGCTCGAAGGGCGAATGGCCTACTCCTGCATCCATTTTCGATGTTTGTATGTTTCTATGTATCCTGTTGATGTCTAATAGGCTGAACAGCGTTTAATCATCCCCTCTTTTCCAATGTAAGTGTTTTGAGGGGCCGAATAGTGTGCTTCTGTGTAACAATTTATGGGGGCTGAATGACGTCCTCTTGTTCCACTGCCACAGGCTCGAAGGACTGAATCGCCTCTACCCGTTCCAGCGTAACAGGCTCAAGTGGATGAATGACCTCCTCCTATTCTTGTGTAACAAGCTCGAGTGGCTGAATGCCCTCCTGCTGTCTTGTCTAACAAGCTTGAGGGAGTGAATGAACTCCTCCTGTTCCTGATTAACCGGCCTCTGTGGGTTGAATATTCTTCTCCTGTTCCTATGTAACCGGCTCGGGAGATTGAATGTCCTTCTCTTTTTCTAGTGTATGAGCATCGATGGGCTTAATGACAACCTCCTGTTCCTATGCAACGGATTCGAGGGGCAGAATTGCCTTTTCCTATAACTATAAAACTGTCTGGAAAGTGCCGAATGACCCACCTCCTGTTCTTATTTAAAACGCTTGAAAAGTTGAATGGTGGCCACCTGTTACTATTTAACATGTATGAGGGGATGAATAGCCTGCTCCTGCGTACAAGGTTGAAGGTACTGAAAGGCTTCTTCCTGTGCAATTGCCTCACATCATCATCATCATCATAGGCAGTCCCTCGGAATCGAGGAAGACTTGCTTCCACTCTTAGCATGAGTTGGTAGGTGGCTGTACAGTCTAATACGAGAACCACAGTCTCCGTCACAAGTGGGACAGAAAGTGTTTGAAGTAAAGGGTGGGCGTCGAGTCTGGTTTGTTGCACGCTCTTTCTGCTGCCAGCGCTTGATGTTTGCATGGTCTCGGGGATGAGACTCGAGCAGCTCAGTGCCCTCCCGGATGCACTTCCTCCACTTAGGGCGCTCATGGGCCAGTGACTCCCAAGTGTCAGTGGGAATGTCACACTTTATCAGGGAGGCTTTGAGTGTGTCCTTGTAACGTTTCCACTGCCCACCTTTGGCTCGTTGGCAGTGGACGAGTTGCGAGTAGAGCGCTTGCTTTGGGTGTCTCGTGTCTGGCATGCGAACTATGTGGCCTGCCCAACGGAGCTGATCATGTGTAGTCAGTGCTACAATGCTGGGTATGTTGGCCTGGACGAGGATATTAAATTTGGTGCGTCTGTCCTCCCAGGAGATTTGTAGGATCTTTCGGACAAATCGTTGGTGGTATTTCTCCAGCGACTTGCGGTGTCTACTTTACATGTTCCACATCTCTGAGCAGTACAGGAGGGCGGGTATTACTACGGCCTGTCGACCATGAGCTTGGTGAAAATATTGAAGTCCTGGTCTTCAACCACTCTTTTCCACAGGCGGCCGAAGGCTGACTGGCGCACTGGAGACGTTGTTGGATCTTGTCGTCAATGCCAGCTCTTGTTGATAGGAGGCGCCCGAAATAATAAATTGGTTCACGTTGTCCAGGGCCGTATCATGGATGTTGTTGACTGGGGAGCAGTGCTGTGCAGCGAGGACAGGTTGATGGAGGAATTTGTCTTACTGATGTTTAGCGCAAGCGCCATGCTTTCGTGTGCCTCAGTAAATACCTCGACTCTGTCCTGGAGTTCAGCCTCTGTGTGAGCACAGACGCAAGCGTCATCCGCGTACTGTAGCTCACGACAGAGGTTGGGATGAGCTTGGACCTGGCCTAGGGATGGCGAAGGATGAACAGGTTTCCCCTGGTTCTGTAGTTTAGTTGCACTCCAGCGGGGAGCTTGTGGACTGTGAGGTGGAACATGGCAGCGAGGAAGAATGAGAAGAGGGTTGGAGCGTTGACGCAGACTGCTTGACCCCCGGTCCGGAAGTGGATTCTGTCTGTGATGGATCCGTTGGTAATGATCACGGCCTGCATGTCATCGTGGAGCAGGCGGAGGATGGTGACGTACCTTTGGTGGCGTCCAAAACGGAGGAGGACGCTCCTTAGGCTCTCGTGGTTGAGAGTGGGAAAGGCATTTGTAAGGTCGAAGAAGGCCATGTTACCTGCACTTTTCCTGCAGCTGTCGAGGGGACGAAATCCGCTCTGCAACTCCGTGAGGAGCTCCTCGGCCACATGGAGAAGTCAGTTGAGGAGGATGCTAGCGAGGACTTTCCAAGTGGCTGATAGCAGGGAGATTCCCCTTTAGTTACTGCAGTCGGATTTATTGCCTTATTAAAGATGTTCACGATCACTGAATCACTAAGATCTCCCGGCATGCTTTCCTCCCTCCAGATGAGAGAAAGAAGGTCAGGTTTTCGCGCCAGCAGTGCCTCACCGCCATACTTTAGTGCATCAGCAATGATTCCGTCAGTCCCCGTAGCCTTGTTATTTTTTAGCTTTCTTATGGCGTTTTCTACCTCGTGCAGTGTTGGGGTCTCATTGAGGTGGTGGCGGGAATGGAGGCAAGTACACTCATGTCAAGCATTGGATTACATCGGATATACAGCACTGAAACAGGCCATTCGCCTCAGCCAGACTTTTATGCGCCTCTGGAGCCTCCGCTCAACATTCCTCAACAGCCTAATGCTCTATTTCCTTCTCTCTCATATGCCTGTCTAGCCCCTCCTTAAATACTTCCATACAATGCTCTTCAACCACTCCCTGTGGTACCGAATTACACAATATCACCACTCTTTGGGTGAATAAGTTTCTTTTGAATTCCCTATTTTGATTTCATGGTGACTATCTTATATTGATAGCGTCTAGTTATTCTGATCCCCACAAGTTGAAACATTCTAACTCTATCCACTCCATCAAAATCTTTCATAATTTTAAATGTCTGTATCAGGTCACGCCTCAGCCTTCCTTTTTCAAGAGAAAAGAGACACTGCCTGTTCATCCTTTCGTGATTTGTATACGCTGGCTGTTCTGGTATCATCCTTGAAAATCTTCACTGCATCCTCTGAAATGCCATTATGCCCTTTTTATAATATGGTGACCAGAACTGTACGTAGTACTCTCAGCGTGATCTAATGAAGGTTAAATACAGGTTTAGCATAATGTCGCTAATTTTCAATTCTTTATGTCTAGAAATAAATCAGCGTGTTTGGTTTGCTTTTTATGGCCTTGCTAACTTATGCCGTTATTTTTTAGAGATTTTGTATTTGTACTCCGATATCCCTTTTTTCCTGTACACCACCCAGACTGGCACCTGCCAATAATAAGTGACCTCACTAAGTCTCCTACTTAAATGTAACACCTCACATTTAGATGGTTTGAAATTCATTTGCCAATTATATGCCCATTCTGCAAGTTTATTAATGTCCTCTTGTAAGTTGTTGCAGTGTTCCTCCGTATTGACTATCCCTCCTAATTTGGTGTCACCCACACATTTAGAAATGTTGTTTTTGATTCCGAGGTCTAAATCTTTAATATAAATTTTGAAAAGCAGTGGTCCCAGCACCGATCCTTGCCTTCTGTGGCCAAGAAACGCTAACTTTTACAGCTACTCTTTGATTTCTGTCTTGAAGCCAGCTAGCTATCCATTCTGCCAGTTGTCACCTGACTCCGCATTCTCTGACCTGGCTTGAGGCTCTTCTTGTTCCGATGTAACAATCTATTTTTTTTATTTTATTCATTCAAGCATGTCGACATCGCTAGCAAGGGCCGGATTTGTTGCCCATCTCCATCTGCCCTTGTGAAATTGTTGGTGAGTCACTTTACGCAACCGACTGGCACGCCAGGCCATTTGAGAGGTCAGTTAAGAGCCAACGAAATTGCTGTGGGTTTGGAGTCCCATGTAGGCCCAGACCGGTAAGGACGGCAGAATTATTTCCCGAAAGGAGACAAGTGAACCAGATGAGGAGTTTGTTACAATGGTCATCATTATTGATACTTTTAAAATTCCAGATTTAATTAATTGAATTTAAATTTCCGCACTCTCGTGGTGGGCTATGATTTCTTCTCTCTGGATTATTAGTCCAGTGACATAACCATCATGCTACTATGATTGACCTCCATCTGTGTAATGCGCTCAAGGGGCTGAATGACACCTCCTATTCCTTTGCAACAGATTGAGGGAAGGAATGGTGTGCCCTGTTCCTACGCAACAGGATCGGGAGATTGATTCGCCTCCTCCTGTTCCTGTATAACAGGTTCGTGAGTCGCAAATGCCTCAACTTCAGCCTTTCGAATGGCTAAATGGACTTCTAGTCTTCTTATAGATAAGTCTCAAGGAGCTGACTGGCATCCGCTAGTCCTATGCCTCAAGCTCGAGGGGTTAATGGCCTTCCCCTGTCCTTGTGCAACAGACTGGAGAGGCTCAATGACATCCTCCTATTTCTGCTCAACAGCTTCGTTGGTTTGGCATTGCCTTCTGGTCAACTATGCGAAAGTTTCGAGCGACCGAATGGAGTTCGACATTTCTTGTAAAACAGGCGCACACAGCTGAATGGCTTCCTCCTGCCCTTTGCAATTGGTTTGAGGGGTTAAGTGACTCATTGGCCTCCACCTGTCGCTGTGTAACAGGCTCGATTGCTTGCATCCGTTACTGTGCAAAATATTCAGATGATACTTGGGAAGGACTGAACCCACTTGTGCAACAGAAAGTGCAGGGACCACAGTTAGCCTTCTCTGAAGTATTGCTTTGATGCAAAGTTCACTGTGCGGCCCAGGCTCAAATCCTGACTCTGGTGGGAGTCGAGCACAAAAACTTTGAATGTTTAATATGCCAAGAATTAAAAATCTAACGTGCTATCCATTGCGCCACAGAGTCGCCAAATTGGGCATCAATACAAAAGTAAAATAATGTTGATGCGTAATCTGAGCTAAAAAAAATCTGGAAACACTCAGCAGATGAGGCAGAATCTGCGCAGAGAGGAACAGAGTGAACGTTTCAGGTTGATGAAATTTGATCGCCACTGGATCAACCTCCGCCATCTAAAACGGATGCCCTGTCAGACCCGAATCATCATGTTTGAAAGCAATGTGTTGTCATGGACTCGTAGAACCTTTCAGCACGGAAGGAGGCTACTTCGGCCCAGCGTGTCCGCACAGTCCGGAAATTGCTATCCCGCCTAATCCCACTTTCCAACTCTTCTTGTAACCATGTAACAATCTATTTTTTTATTTTATTCTTTCAAGCATGTTGTCATCGCTAGCAAGTGGCTAATGGCCTTCTCCTGTTCTTGTGCAACCGACTGGAGAGGTTCAATTGCCTCTTACTATTTCTGTGCAACAGGTTAGTTGGTTTGGCATTGCCTTCTCCTCATCTATACAACAGGTTTTTGCGATCGAATTTGTTGCAGTCATCCTCAGTATTGAATATCCAACTAATTTGGCGTCATCCGAAAATTGAGAAATTGTGTTTTTGATTCCCAGGTAGAAGTCATTAATATAAATTGTAAACAACAGTGGTCCCAGCACCGATCCTTGTGGAACAACACTACCCACCTTCTGCCACTCGAAAAAGCTAACTTTTACACCTACTCTCTGCTTTCTGGCTTAAAGCCAGCTAGTTATGCATTTATCTAGTTGTCTCCAGACTCCACATTCTCTGACCTCTCTTGCGGTTCTTCTTTTTCCTGTGTAACAATCTAGACATCCGACTGTTTCTTTTATTCATTCTAGCATGTGGACAATACTAGCAAGGTTAGCCTTTGTTGCACTTCCCTAATTGCCCTTGTGAAGGTGATGGTTAGCCACCTTATGCAAATGAGTTTCTCACTAGGCCTTTTCAGAGAGCCGTGAAGAGCCAACCACGTTGCTCTGGATCTGGAGCAACATTTGGGCCCAGACAAGTAAGGACTGCAGATTTCCTTCACTAAAGGAGATTATTGAGCGAGATGGGTGTGTTGCGTCAATGGTCTTTTAAAATTCTAGATGTATTTAAATGAATTTAATTTGTCCTACTCTCTTGGTGAACTGTGATTTTCTCTCACTGGATTACTAGTCCAGTGCCACAGGCCTCCGGCTGTGTAATGTGCTAGAGGGGCTGAATGACTCAGGCTGTTCCTGTGCAATAGTTTGAGGGACGGAATGTCACCCCCCGCGTCCTATGTAACAGGTTCTAGGGGTTGATTAGTCTCCACCTGTTTCTGTATAACAGGTCGGTGTGTCTGAAATGACTCGTCCTAATCCTATGCAACATCATCTATTAAGGGGAGAGTGGAGTGGGGGAGGGGAGGCGGTGGGGAGGACGGTCGCAATGAAGAGAAATCTAGAAAGCTAAAGAGAAATGAAAATGAAGCAATGCCGGAAAGTGATTGTTGTAATGTAACCACATTATGTCAAGAAGGGACAGAGTATACAAAAAAAAGAGTGCACTAAAAAATAGGATCCTGATAAGAAAAAAAGCGATAAGATAAATCGAGCTATAGTGCAAAAAAATGTTATGATCTCTAATAATGTTAAAAAGACCAATCCAAAGCATTGTATCTGAATGGACGAAGCATCTGTAATAAGATAGAAGAATTAACAGCGCAAATAGATGTAAACAGATACCATATCGTTGCAATTACAGATATATGGTTGCACGGTGACCAGGGTTGGGAACAGAATATCAACCATTATCCGGTATTTAGGAAGGACAGGCAAAAAGGAAGAGCGGGTTGTTTTGCGTTGTAGGTAAAGGATGATATCAGCGCAATAATGAGAGAGATATTCGGCTCAGAAAGACAAGATGTAGATTCAGTTGGTTGGCGCTAAGTAGAACGAAGGACCAGAAAAGATTGGTGTGAGTTGTCCATAGGCCTCCAAATAGTTGTGGTAGTGTAGAGGATAACATTAACAGGAAATCAGAGCTGCATGTTACAAGGGTACTACCATCATCGAAGGTGACTTTAAACTACATATAAATTAAAATAATAATAATGTGGCCGGTGAATTCGTGGCGTTTGTGCCAGTTGTTTTTTTAGCCCAGTATTTTGCGGAGCGTACTAGGGAACAGAATATCCTAGATTGGGTCTTGTGTAATGAGAAGGGGTTAATTAAAAGTCAAGTTGTCTGGGGTCCTTTAGCGAAGAGTGGCAATAACTGGATTAAACTCGTTATTAAGATGGAAAGTGAAGTAGCCCAATCCGAATCTATGGTCCTAAATCTAAGCTAAAGAATCTACGAATGCATGGGGAATGAATTGCATGGGGTATGATAGATTGGGAAGAGTCAATAAACGTCATGTTGGTGGATGGGCAAGGACTAACATTTCAGGAACGAATGTATCAATTGCGGCAGTTATACTTTCCTTTCTGTTGTGAACAAAAAGGATGCTGGCCCAACCATGGTGAACAAAATAAATTAAGGATAGTATTAGATTCAAAGAAGAGTTATACAAAGCTGCCAGAGAAAGTACAACCCTGAGGATGGGGAATAATTTAGAATTCAGCAAAAATGTGCCAAGAGATTGATTGAGAGGCGAGAAATAGAGTATAAGAGTGAACTTGCAAGGAACATAAAAACCGGCTGCAGTAGATTCTACAAGTTCGTAAAAAGGAAAAGATTAGTGAATTTACAATGTGGAACAAGGACATGGCAGAACAATTAAATAAATACTTCGGTTCTGTCTTCACGGAGGACATAAATAACATCCCATAAATGCTTGTGAACCAAAGGTCTCGTGAGCAAAGGAATTAACGGACATGATTATTTGTAAGAAAATAGTGCTGAGGAAACTAATGGGAATGAAGGCCGATAAATCCTCAGGGCCTGATGATCTGCATCCCAGAGTAATAAAAGAGGTTGCAATGGAAATAGTGCATGCATTGGTTGACAACTTCCAAACATCTATAGATTATGGAACAGTTCCTGCAGTTTGCACGGTGGCAAATGTAACCCCACTGTTTAAAAATGGAGGGAGAGAGAAAATAAGGAACTACAGACTGGTTAGCCGAACACCAGTTGTAGGGAATATGCGAGAATCTATAGTAAAGGATATTATAACGGAACACTAAGATAATACCAAAGGGATTAGACAAAGTCAACATGAATTCATGAAAAGAAAATCATGTTTGACAAACCTACTCGAGTTTTTGAGGATGTAACTGAAAGAAAAGTTAAGGGAAACCAGTGGATATAGTGTATTTGGATTTTCAGAAGGGCTCTGATAAAGTCCCACGTAAGATGTAGTGTGCAAAATTAAAACATATATGATTGGGAGTAATTTACTAGCATGGATTGAAAATTGGTTAATGGACAGGAAACAGGATCGATGGGCAGAGGGACCTGGTGTCCTTGTAAAATTGTCTATTGAAAGCATACATGCAGGTGCAGCAAGCAGTGAGGAGGCAGATGGTATGTTGGCCTTCATTCCAAGAGGATGTGAGTAAATGAGTAAAGATGTGTTACTACAGTTCTACAGGGCCTTGGTGAGACCGCACCTGGAGTATTGTGTGCAGTTTTGGTTTCGTTACCCAAGAAAGGATAAACTTGCCATAGAGGGAGTGCAGCGAAGGTTCAGCAGATGGATTATTGGGATGGCAGGACTGTCGTATGAGCAAAGATTGGGTCGACTCGGCCTGTATTCTGTAGAGTTTAGAATAATGAGAGAGGATCTCATTGAAACGTATACCATTCTGCAAGGGTTGAATAGACTGGATGCGGGGAAGATGATGCACCTGATTGGGAAGGTTATAACAAGGGGTCATAGTCTCAGGATACGGGGTAGGAAATTTAGGAAGGAGAAGGCGAGATTTTCTTTTCATTCAGAGAGTGGTGCAGCTGTGGAATTCCCTACCACAGAAGGCTGTGAATGGCGAGTCACTGAATATACTTAAGAGGGAGATAGATTTCTAGACACAAAAGACATCAAGTGATACGGGGGAAAAGCGTGAATATGGTGTTGAGATAGAGGATTAGGAATGATCATATTAAATGGCGGTGCAGACTCGAAGGCCCGAATGGACTATTACTGCTCCCGTTTTCTATGTTTCTATGTTCTAGGATCTAAATGGACTTATACTCTTCTTGTAGAGCAAGCTCAAGGAACTGATCGGCTTCTGCCTCTCCGAAGGCTCAGATTTGAGACGTTAATGGCCTTCTCCTTTCCCTGTGCAACAGTGCGGTGCGGCTGAATGGCCTCCAGCCTTCTGTGTAATAGGAAAGTGTGCCTCCTCGTCATCTATGCAGCAGGTACGAGCGGCCGAAGGTGTTCTACTATTCTTGTATAAAAAGCCCAAGAATCTGAATTACTTCCTCTTGTCCTTTGCAACTGGCTCGAGGGGCGAATGGAATTCTGCTGTCCTTCTGTAACAGGTTCGATGGCTTGCTCTTGTTCCTGTTTATTAGACTCAGGTTCGAAGAGTACTCAATGGAAAAGTCGGTAGGATTGGAGCCACTGTGTAGCATGAATTGCAGGGAATGCAGTTTCCCTTCTCTGAAGTATTGATTTGCTGCAAAATGCACTGAGCTGCCGAAGAAACACCAGATCATGACCTAAATTCCGACTAAATTCCGACCTATCCAGATTAATGCCACTTTCTAGCTCTTAGTCCATAGCCTTTTAGGTTACTGGAATTGAAGTGCACATTCAAGGACTTTTAAAAGTGGTGAGGACTTCTGCCTCTAAATCACTTTCAGGAGTGAGTTCCAGACTCTCACCACCCCTGGGTGAAAACAGTGTACCTCAAATTCCGGAAAACCTCCTACCAATTACTTTAAATCTATGACGCCTGGTTGTTGGCCACTCTGCGAAGGGAAATAGATCCTTTCTATGCACTCGATTTAGGCCACTCATAATTTTATTCACTTCAATACAGACCCCCTTAGCCTCCACTGTTCCAAAGAAAACAAACCGAGCCGATGCAATGTTTACTCAGAGCTAAATTCACCATCCGCCTAAATCTAACATGTATGCTCACGAGTGCTGTCTGATCATTCCTGCAATGCGATGACCAGAGAAGCATGCAATAATCTAGCTGTGGCCCAACTAGAGTTTTACACATTTGAAGCATAACTTCCCCGATCTTATATTCTATGGCTCATCTAATGAAGGCAAGTATTCCGTTTTGCTTCTCAACATAGAAACATCGAAAATAGTTTCAGCAGTACGCCATTCGACACTTCGAGCCTGCACCACCACTCAATAAGATCATGGCAGATCATTCCCTCAGTACCGTTTTCCTGTTTCCTCCCTACCTCTTGATCCTTTTAGCCATAAGGACCACAATAATTCCTGTTGAATATATCCAATGAACTGGCATCAACAACTCTTTGCGGCAGGGAATTGCACAGGTTAACAACTCTCTGATTCTAGCCAATTCACGCCTCATACCATCGAAATTACCTTTCCTAAAGTTCAGGTCCCTAGTTTCTGAATTAACTGTGTCACTCTCCATCTTATAAAGAATTCTACCATGTTATGGTCACTCTTCCCCAAGGGGCCTCGCACAACAAGATTGACAATTAGTCGCTTTTCATTTCACATCACCTAGTCCACGATGGCCAGCTCTCTATGTGGTTCCTCGACATATTGGTCTGGAAAACCATCCCTAATATACTCCAGGAAATCGTCCTCCACCGCATTGCTACCAGTTTGGTCAGCCCAATCAATATATAGATGAAAGTCGCCCATGGTAACTGCTGTACCTTTATTGCACATATCCCTTATTTCTTGTTTGATGCTGTCCCCAACCTCACTACTACTGTTTGGAGGTCTGTACACAATTCTTACTAGCGTTTTCTGCCATTTGGTATTCTGCAGCTCCCCCCATACCGCTTCCAAATCATCCAAGCTAATGTCGCTCCTTATCATTGCATTAATTTCTTCTTTAACCAGCAACGCCACCCCGCCTCCTTTTCCTTTCTGTCTATACTTCACAAGCATCTTATCGACCTGCCCTGCTACCGTCAAGGATTCTGTGGACATGCACTCCAAGGTCATTTGCACCTCTACACTGATCAGTGGCCTAACATTTAAGGTTTATTCGCTTTCCCTATAAGCACTCCCCAAATGCATTATCTAACACTTCTTCGGGTTGAATTCCATTAAACCCCTGACAAGTTCTTTGATATCTACCTGCAATGTACAGCTTTCATTCCTCATTATCAAGCATACCTGGTTGATCAATCTTTCAGTCACCTGCGCTAATTTGTATTTAGTGGTTCGGTGTCAAATTTGTATCGCATAATACTCTTGTGAAGTGCCTTGGACATTTCGCTAATTTCAAGGTGCTAATTATATATAAGTTGTTGTTGTTGTTTAAAATGTGTGTTACATAACGTTATATAGAGATTGCATCACAGAAAGAGACAATTGCACCTAACTGGTGTTGCGAGAGTTAATGCTGCACACTACGCTACTTCACTTGATCCTATCAGCATATTGTTCTATTGCTATCTCAGTCATGTGCTTCGGTAATTTCCCTATAAAATGAATCTGTGCCATTCGCCTCAACTACTGCTTATGTAGCATCTTCCACATTCTAACCACTCTTCGGTAAATAAGTTGCTCTTGAATTGTCCACTGAATTAACCGCTGACCTCCCGTTCTGAAATCCTGCACAAGAGCAAACATTTTCTCCACATCAACTCGATCAAATACCTTCATAATGTTAAAAATATATCTCACTTGTTTTTCGAGAAAGAAGCTCCCCAGACTGTTCAGTTTTTCCCGAAATGTAAATTCTTTCAGTTCTAACCGAAATTTTTCCTTCTTTGCTGCGACATTCTGCGATTCTGTGATTTAATTTTCACAGATCCAATAGGGCAAGCATGCAGGCGGTCTCTCTGATAAATTGTACCAACGAATCGACTATTAAAGCAGCTCGACTGTGTAGCTGCGATGGCCGAGTGGTTAAGGCATTGGACTTGACGATGGGGGTTTCCCTGCGCATGTTCGAACCCTGCTCGCAGAGATTCTACAGATGCTGTTTTTTTATCGACTCACGGGGATCTCATTGGAATCTGATCACAATTCCCTCCACTGCCCTTTATTACACTGATTGACGCGAAGCTGTTGTTCGAACTGGTATTAATTGTTGGTTTGTTGGACACTATCTCCAAAAATCAGTGAGCAATATACACAGTATGAAAAAATGCCTTTTAATAAAGTCAAGTGCATTGTTTGGGAGGAACTCACCTTTCGTTAATGAGTGCGAACGAGGTTTGGTTTTATAAAGATGAACAAGTTTTGCCAAAATGTCCACGGCAGCGTTTGACGTTGCAATTTTCTGATTACATCAGTGTTTGCATCAAAGTAGATGCCTTATCCATTAAGCGACGTGGCCCCTGCAGTTTGCAGCAGAATAATGTATAGCAAAATTCTAATGGGTCAAAGTGTAATAGAAAGGCAAGCATGAAATCTCGGTGCCGCAATGCAAGGAGGATTCGGAAACCAGGACAGGGCTCTGAGCTAGTTAGAGTGGGTGAGCGCTCATATCACAGGACCCCAAAAATACAAAAGGCAGGAGGCAACAGAGCAGAGTAGCACTGGGGAAAGTGTAAACGACAAGGTGATAGGAAGGGACAATATGTATGATTATAAAGAGGCTGCAGGAGGGGTCAAAACTAAAAATCCTGGTTTAAAAACTAGTATTAAAACACTCTACCTAACCGCACGCAGCTTTTGAAATAAAGTAAATGATTTGACGGCACAAATCATCATAAATGGGTATGATTTGTTGGCCATTACTGAAACGTTGCAGGTTGGCCAGAACATGGAATTAAACATACAGCGGTATCTGACAATTCGGAAGGATAGACAAGAAGGGAAAGGAGGTGGGGTAGCTCTGTTAATAAAGGATGATATCAGGGCAGGTGTGAGAGACGATATTGGCTCTAATTAACAAAATGTTGAATCATTTTGGGTAGATATTAGAGATAATAAGGGGAAAAAGTCACTGGAGGGCGTAGTTTATAGGCCCCCAAATAATAGCTTCACGGTGGGGCGGGCAATAACCAAGGGAATAATGGAGGCATGTGAAAAAGGAACGGCAGTAATCATGGGGGATTTTAACCTACATATCGATTGGTCAAATCAAATCGCACTGCGCAGCCTTGAGGAGGAATTCATAGAATGCATACGGGATTGTTTCTTAGAACATTATGTTACAGAACGTAAAAGGGAGCAAGCTATCTTAGATCTGGTCCTGTGTAATGAGACAGGAATAATAAACGATCTCCCAGTACAAGATCCTCTCGGAATGACTGATCACAGTATGGTTGAATTTGTAATACAGTTTGAGGGTGACGAAGTAGTGTCTCAAACGAGCGTACTATGCTTAACCAAAAGTGACTATAGTGGGATGAGGGCAGAGTTGGCTGAAGTAGACTGGAACACAGATTAAACGGTGGCACAATTGAGGAAGAGTGGAGGACTTTTATGGAGATCTTTCACAGTGCTCAACAAAAATATATTCCAGTGAAAAAGAAGGGCGGTAAGAGAAGGGATAACCAGCCGTGGATAACCAAGGAAATAAAGGAGAGTGTCAAAATAAAAACGAATGCGTATAAGGTGGCTAAGGTTAGTGGGAAATTAGCAGATTGGGAAAATTTTAAACGACAGCAAAGAATGACGAAGAAAGCAATAAAGAAAGGAAAGCTAGATTACGAAGGTAAACTTGCACAAAACATAAAAATAGTTATTAAAAGCTTTTACCGATATATAAAACGGAAAAGTGTGACTACAGTAAATGTTGGTCCCTGAGAAGGTGAGAAGGGGGATTTAATAATGGGAAATGTGGAAATGACTGAGACCTCAAACAATTATTTTGCTTCGGTCTTCACAGTGGAACACGCAAAAATCATGCCAAAAATTGCTGGTCACGGGAATGTGGGAAGGAATGACCTTGAGAGAATCATTATCACTAGGGGGCTAGTGCTGGACAGGCTAATAGGACTCAAGGTAGAAAAGTCCCCTGATTCTGATGACATGCAACCCAGGGTATTAAAAGAGATGGCGGACGTTCTAGCAGATGCTTTCGTTATAATCTACCAAAATTCTCTGGGGAGGTACCAGTGAATTAAAAAGCAGCAAATGTAACGCCTCTGTTTAAAAAAGGGGGCAGACAAAAGGCAGGTAACTATAGGCCGGTTAGTTTAACATCTGTAGTGGGGAAAATGCTTGAAGCTATCATGAAGGAAGAAAGAGCGGGAACCTCGATAGGAATAGTGCAATCAAGCAGACGCAACATGGATTCAGGAAGGGGAAAGCATGTTTAATAATTTACTGGAATTCTTTGAGGATATAACGGGCATGGTGGATAGAGGTGTACCGATGGATGTGGTGTATTTAGATTTCCAAAAGGCTTTCGATAAGGTGCCACACAAAAGATTACTGCAGAAGATAAAGATACGCGGAGTCAGAGGAAATCTATTAGCATGGATAGAGAATTGGCTAACGAACAGAAAGCAGAAAGTCTGGATAAATGGGTCCTTTTCGGGTTGGAAATCGGTGGTTAGTGGTGTGCCACAGGGATCGGAGCTGGGACCACAACTGTTTACAATACACATAGATGACCTGGAAGAGGGGACAGATTGTCGTGTAACAAAATTTGCAGATGACACAAAGATTAGTGGGAAAGCGGATTGTGTAGAGGACACAGTGAGGCTGCAAAGAGATTTGGATAGGTTAAGCGAATGGGCAAAGGTTTGGCAGATGGAATACAATGTCAGAAAATGTGAGGTCATCCACCTTGGGGAAAAAAAACAGTAAAAACGAATATTATTTGAATGGAGAGAAATTACAACATGCTGAGGTGCAGAGGGTCCTGGGGGTCCTTGTGCATGAATCCCAAAATGTTAGTTTGCAGGTGCAGCAAGTAATCAGGAAGGCGAATGGAATGTTGGCCTTCATTGCGAGATGGATGGAGTAGAAAAGCAGGGAGGTCCTGCTGCAACTGTATAGGGCATTGTTCAGGACGCACCTGGAGTACTCCGTCCAATTTTGATCACCTTTCCTTAGGAAGGATATACTTGCTTTGAAGGGGGTACAGAGAAGATTTAATAGGCTGATTCCGGAGATGAGGGGGTTACCTTATTATGATAGATTGCGTAGACTGGGTCTTTACTCGTTGGAGTTCAGAAGGATGAGGGGTGATCTGAAAGAAACATTTAAACGAATGAAAGGGAGAGCCAAGATAGAGGCGGAAAGGTTGTTTCCACTGGTCGGGGAGACTAGAACTGGGGGCACAGCCTCAAAATAAGGGGGAGCCAATTTAAAACCGAGTTGAGAAGGAATTTGTTCTCCCAGAGGGTTGTGAATCTGTGCACTTCTCTGCCCAAGAAAGCAGTTGAGGTTAGCTCATTGAATGTATTCAAATCACAGATAGATACATTTTTAACGAATAAGGGAATTAGCGGTTACGGGGAGCGGGCGAGTCCGTGGAGCTGAGTCCTCGGCCAGATCAGCCATGATCTTGTTGAATGGTGGATCAGGCTCGAGGGGCTAGATGGCCTACTCCTGTTCCTAATTCTTATGTTCTTATAATGAGGGATTATGCAGTAGAATTGTATTTAGATCAGTTCCATACTTTGCACTACAAACCAATCAGCGGCAGTGAGTCTTTCACTGATTGAAATACGAGAAGTCACAAATCCCCGGAGGATATCGAATTCTTCATTTAATGCTGGAAATACTCCGCAGGGCCACCAGCTCTCGGCAGAACTAATGTTTTGCAGCATTGCTTCAATGTATTACAGGTTTGGTGTGAGTTTCGTCCCTGAATGTTTAAGCTGCTCTAAAATACTTGCAGGCCAACCGCACCACCAAAAATAAAATAAATGGCACGTAATGGGTTCGAACTCGCCAATTTGGCGTTAGTAACACCAAGCGCTAACCAAGTGAGGCAACCGGCCTTAATGCTATGTACTTTCTTATGGCACTTTTACATTAAAATGGTAGCATTCCTATAGCGACTTTTACCTCAGCACTTCCCAAAGCAGTTCAGAGCAAATTCATCACTTTTAAAATGTGATCACTTTGTAGTGTAGGAAATGCAAAAATGTACAGCATGGAAGTAGGCCCTTTCAGCCAATAGTGCCCGAGGAGGCCGATCAATAGCTTTCCAGCCTAGTTCCCACTTGCCAGCTCTAAGTCCGTCCTATGGGTTACAGCAATTTAAGTGGCATTCAAGTATTTTTAAAATGTGTGAGGGTTTCTGCCGCATTGAGGCATTGAGTTTCCGACTACCATGACGCCTTGGGTAAAGACATTTATCCTCACAGCTCGTCTAACCCTCCCCCTAATTCATCATCATAGGCAGTCCCTCTGAATCGAGGAAGACTTGCTTCCACTCTTAGCATGTGTTCTTAGATGGCTGTACAGTTCAATACGGGAACCACAGTCTCTGTCACAGGTCAGACAGACCGTCGTTGAGGGAAAGGATGGGCAGGGAGCCTGGTTTACCGCAGCTTCTTCCGCTGCCTGCACCTGATTTCTGCATGCTCTCGGCGACGATACTCGAGGAGCTCAGCACACTCCCGCATTCACTTCCTCCACTTAGGGCGATCTATGATCAAGGACTCCCACAGTGGGGATGTCACACTTTATCAGGGAGGCTTTGAGGGTGTCTTTGTAACGTTTCCTCTCTCTGCCTTTGGCTCATTTGCCGTGGACGAGTTCCGAGAAGAGCGCTTGCTATGGCAGTCTCGTGTGTGGCATATGGCCTGCCCAGCGGAGCTGATCAAGTGTGGTAAGTGGTGCAATGCTGGGGATGATGTCTTGGACGAGGACGCGAATGTTTGCGCGTCTGTCCTGCCAGGGGATTTGCAGGATCTTGAGGCGACATCGCTGGTGGCATTTCTCCAGCGACTTGAGGTGTTTACTGTACATAGTCCACGTCCCTGATCCATACAGGAGGGCGGGTATTACTACAGCCTTGTCGACCATGAGCTTGGCGACAGTTTTGAGGGAATCATCTTCAAAGACTCTTTTCCTCAGGCGGCCGAAGGCTGCACTGGCGCACTGGAGGCGGTGTTGGAACTCGTCATCAATGCCTGCTCTTGTTGATAGGAGGCGCCCGAGATAGGGGAATTGGTCCATCCCGAAATTAGTTTAAATCTATTCCCCCTGGTTGTTGACCATTCTGCAAAGGGAAACAGGACCTTCCTTCCAACTCTATCTAGGGCCCTCATAAAGTTATGCACCTCAATATAGTCTGCCCTCAGCCTCCTCTGGTCCAAAGAAAACAGACTCAGCATTTCCAATCTTTCCTCATCACCAAAATTCTCCATTCCAGGCAACTTTTTTTGTAAATCTCCTCAGTACCCTTTCCAGCGTAATCACATCTTTTTTTTTAAATGTGGTGACCAGAACTGCACACAGTACTCCAGCAGCGGCCTACCAATGTTTTATACAGTCAAGTACAATGTCCTTGCAGTAACCAGCAGAGTTACGGACCGAGAGCTGGTAAGTGGGATTAGGCTGGATAACCTTTTGTTGGCTGGCGCAGATACGATGGTAAGTACTGCAGGAATTCCAATACGGCCAAGTTGATCTCTTGGACTAATTTGATCGCGTAGATGGAGAGCAATTTTAACAGATTTTTTCCCCAAAATTAGCCTGGGGGATTTTTCTGCTTTTTTGCTTCTCCCATGCGTTCGCATGGCTCGGGTTGGTGTGGTGTCAATAATTTTTCGGTGCAAGGTGTGTATAAGTTGTGTGGGGCGGACTTATTGGGCTGGGCGTTCTTTATCTTTCCGCCATTGTCATACTTCACAGGTTCATATATAGCCTTCAGGGTTGTTGATCAAAGGGCCTTGTGGCTTTTTGTCGGCTGGCATGTATACTATGGGCCGAATTATCCTCCTTCAGCGCTGTGGATTTCTAGATTTCTATGTACTTTCACAGCCCCAGACTATTCCTTCACAGAGACAGACAGCTGCAACACATATTCAGACGGCTCTTTCACAGTCCCAGACTCGACCTTCACAGATTCACAATCTTCCAACACAGTACCACAATCTACCTTCACAGATCCAAACTTTTCCTGCACCGACCGAGACACCGGCTAAACAGACCCATGCAGCTCCCGCACAGAGGGGTACTGATCCTACACCGAGTCAGACATTACTGCACAGATCCATACACTCCTGTGCAGATAGGCAAAGCGCATACACAGCATCAAAATGCTTGTGTACAGACTGAGACAGTTCCTTTCAGAGACCCAGCATCATCTACACAGGAGCAAACATATCCTCATCAGCCGCAGACAACACCAACACATTTCCAGAGAGCTTCGACAGAGACACTGACATTTCCTTCGCGAAAGTAGGCAGCTCCTGTTCAGAACCAGGCATGAAGCAGGGATTAACAGCACAGGCACAAACTTTCCTACACAAACCCAAATAGCTCCGTTCAGAGACATTGGGACCTCCGAGACAGATTAATTCCCTCCTACATTGACATAGACAGCTCTACCCTGGCCAAGGCATCACCAACACAGATCCAAGAACTCCTACACAGATATAAGCAGTTCTTGCACGGGCGCAGACTGTTCCGACAAAGGGCCAGACTGCTCGTTCACCGAGCCAGACAGCTCGCTTCGGAGATGCAGACATCTCATAAAAAGATAAAGACAGCACCGGTACTGAATCAAAAAGCTCAATGCAGAACCACACTGACCCAGGGAGATCAACCAGAGACAGACACACTCCATCACAGATGCAGACTCTCCGGCACAAAAAGAGACAACTCTTGCAGAGACCCAGTCAGCTCCAAACCTGACACATGGAGCTGCAACACAAAGCAACACGCTCCTACACAAACCCGGACAACACTTCAACAGACACAGTCAGCTCAAATTCTTACACAGGCAGCTGCAACACAGACCCAGACAGCACCTAAAGAGACCCAGAAACTATTACACAGAAACAGAAGGCTCTTACAGTGACCCTGACACTCCTACCTATACTCAGAGAGCTTATCATTGAATCCAATGCATAATGCTGCAGATAACTGAATTAAATAGGCTTACAAAGGACAGCACAGCGTATACTGCCTTTCTGGCTATTCTGACCATGCCAGCGTTTATGTTCCACTCGAATATTCTGGAGTCTTTCTTGATTTAAATCTATCAGCATAGCCATCTATTCCTTTCTACCTCATATGCTTGTATAGCTTCTCCGTAAATGTATCTATACTATTCGCTTGAACCACTCCTACGCTTTTGATTTCCACATTCTCATCACTCTTTCCAGAAAGAAGTTGCTTCTGAATTCTCTATTTGATTTCTGGATTTCTTGATGACTATCTTATATTGGTGGCCTCCAGTTATGCTCTTCTCCACATGTGAAAACATTCTCTCTGTAAACACTCCATCAAAATCTTTCATAATTTTAAATAAATCTATTAGGTCAACCCTATAGATCAATCTTCAAGAGAAAAGAGACCCAGCTTGTTCATTATTTCCACTTATGAATAACCTCCCATTTCTGGTAGCATCCGTGTAAATCTTCTCTGCACCCTCCCAAGTGCCTCTATATCATCTTTATAATAGGATGAATGGAACTGCATGCAGTACTCTCAGTGTGGTCTAACTGAGGTTCAATACAGGTTTAGCATAACCTTCGCATTTTGCAATTTTATACCACTAGAAATAACCTCCACTTCTTAGTTACCTTTATTTTGTCTTGCTAAACTCTGTGACAATTTTTGTGATTTGTGTAGTTGTACTCAGAGATCCTATTGTTCCTCTACCCCACCGAGAGTCGTTTGTGCCAAGTAATTAGTGACCTCCATATTCTTCCTACCAAAATGTATTACCTCACATGTATGTGTGTGGAACTTAATTGAAAATTATATGCCCATTCTGTGTGTTTATTAATGTTGTCCTTAATTTGTTGCAGTCCTCCTCAGTATAAATTTCCTCCAATTTGGTATCATTGGCAAATTTGGAAATTCTGTTTTTAGTTCCAAATTCTAAATCGTTAATATAAATTGTGAACAATAGTGGTTCCGGCATTGATCCTTTTGGAACACCACTACCCATCTTCTGCCAATGTGAATATCTGCATTTTATCTCCAATCTCTGATTTCAGTCTTGAAGCTAGCTCGCTATACATTCTGCTGCTTATACCCTGACGTTGCTTAGCAGGCTATTATTGGGTATCATTGCGAGGGTCTTTTGAAAATCTAGATACCTTATACTTATTGCATGATCAATGTCTACCCTCTCTATAACCTCTTCAAACATTATGAGTTTGGTCCAGCAGTACTTTCCCTATTGAAATCCATGCTGATCATTCATTTTTATCCTTTTGGTTTCTAGATGTTCTTCTATTTTCTCCATTAGTAAGGGTTCCATTATTTTCCTATATAAGTGACAATCATACCCCTTGACCAACGAGCTGATTAGCTGAGACAAGCAGGGAGTACAGCATTTAATTCCCGCCGAAAGCGATTCAGCCATTCCCGCTTTCTATTGTGTAATGCAGCGACATCAAGTTGTTGTACTGTCAGTCTCGGATCAGTCTTTATCTGTTTAAAAGGATTGCGCTCTCAGTGCTGCTTCATTCAGTGTGTATTTAAAAAAATGCGACGTGCTAGCTGCCGTGGCTGTGTGGTTAAATCTTTGGATTAGAAATGTAATCGAATTGCTTCTGCGAAAGTTCGAGTCCTGTTCATAATGAATCAGTAGCTGTAGGCATTCGCACGTAATCCGCTCTGTTTGGAGGTCGTTTGAGGTTTAATTGTTTTGAATTATTTTGCAGCAACTTTTAGGCCACCTGTTCCGTCACGCTCACCCAATCATCCACTCGCGCGAGTCCAGAGGATTGGGACATTTCTATAATCCAGCAAAGAATGACTAAAAATATGGTTATAAGAGGGTAGATTATGAATGTTAACTTGAACGAAATATAAAAATAGATAGTAAGAGTTTCTACAGGTAAGTAAAAAGGAAAAGAGTGGCTAAAGTAAATGTTAGTCTCCTGGAGGATGAGACTGGGGCATTAATAATCGAGAACAGGGAAATGGCAGAGACTTTGAACACATATTTTGTTTCAGTTCTCACGGTAGAAGTCAGTAAAAACATACAAATAGTGGATAATCCAAGGGCTACATGGAGGGAGGAACTTAATACTATCATTATCACTAATGACGCAGTATGAGGTAAAATAATGGGACTAAAGGCGGACAAGTCTAATGTTCAGCCATGAACTCATTGAATGGCGGTGCAGGCTAGAAGGGCCGAATGGCCTACTCCTGCACCTATTTTCTATGTTTCTATGTTTCTATGACCTGATGGCTTATATCCTATGGATGCTTTGGTTGTATCCACAGGATATAAGCCATCAGGTCCAGGGGTCCTATGGAGGACTTGCTTCCACTCCCAAAGTGAATTCTTTGATGGTTAAGCAGTCCGATACGAGAGCCACAGACCCTTTCACAGGTGGGACAGGCATTCGTCAGGGGAAGGGGTCGGTAGGGCTGGTTTGCCGCACGCTCCTTCTGCTGCGTGCGCCTGGGCTCTTCATGCTCCTTGCATCGAGCCTCAAAGAGCTCAACGCCCTCCCGGATGGATTTTCTCCACCTCGGGCGATCTGCGGACAGGGTCTCACAGGTGTCAGTGGTGATATCGCACTTTCCCAGCGAGGCTTTGAGGGTGTCCTTACAACGTTTACGCTGTACTCCTTTGGCTCGTTTACCAGGAAGGAGTTCCGCATAAAGCATTGCTTCGGTAGTCTCACATCTGGAATGCGTACTATGTGGCCTGCCGAGCGAAGCTGATCGAGTGTGGTCAGTGCTTCAATACTGGGGATGTTACCCTGGTCGAGGACACTGATGTTGATGCGCCTGTCCTCCCAGGAAATTTGCAGGATCTTGCGGAGACATCGTTGGTGATATATCTCCAGCGACCTGAGGTGCCTTCTGCACATCGTCCATGCCTCAGACCCATACAGGAGGGCGGGTATTATTACAGCCCTGTAGACCATGAGTTTGGTGGTAGATTTGAGGGCCTGGTCTTCAAACAGTTTTTTCGGCAGGCGGCCGAAGGCTGCACTGGAGCACTGGAGGAAATGTTGAATCTCCATATCAATGTCTGCCGTTGTTGATAAGAGGCACCCCCTCATTTCTAATGGAATTATTCCAGTCACACAGCCTTCGTTCAATCAAAAAATATCTAGATTATGAATCAATTAGTTATTTATTTAAAATAAATCAAATTCAATTTTTTTGAAATAAAAATTAAATGTATTTATTTTCTTAAGTTGTTTAATATATATATATTTCTAAATTGTCTTTCAGACTGGGCTGGTTTTACATCCCTCCCTCCTTCCTGCCTGTCTACCACCTGTGGCTTCAATTACCGTCTCTGCCCCGCGTGGTCCTGAGCTCCACAGCACAATTGCCTTCAGGGATAAAAGAAATCACACTTTATTCTTTTAAAAGGGAACTGCGGTCAGTCAAGGGTGATTCTGCATCTGGATAAAAGGGATGTCCTTGCAGTCCCCGATCATTCTGTATCTGTTTAAAAGGGCTGGTTGACAGTTCCGGTTCATAATCTTTCCCTTTAAAACGGATTTTCTCATAAACCCGGGTCATCCTGTATAGTTTGAGAAGGATTATGATTTCAGCTGCAATGACCGAATGGTTAAACTGTTGTGTTCCAATTTACATTGGGGTTGCCTGCGCCTGTGCGCACCCAGATCGCAGTGCATCTGTTCATTTACTCTAAATATGCTCATTTTTTCCTAAATCCACTCCTTGATTTTGCTCGCAATATACACAACAACACAGTGTATGATGGTGGCAGTGGCCGTGTGGTCTAATGGATACGGCGTCTGACTTCGATATAACCGCGAACTTATCAAAACATTGCAGATTCGTATCTTGCCGCGGTCAATTAACTTGCTACGTGAAATTTTATATTTGTTGCGATTCTGCCGAAAAAACGAGCATCTCTTCGAGTCACTCACCTGAAGTAAAGGAAAGCTGTTTGCGTTAAGAATCTAATGGCACGTGTTAATCATTGTCGATCTGCATGCACGCGCAGAGCAAGCTGTGAAGTGGACTTTCTTGCACATTATTTCTGTTGGGTTACAAAAAGCACGAGATTGAGAGGCTGACGATTGGCTGAATGAGAGACGAGGTGGCCGAGAAATTAAGGCGATGAACTATTGATCAATTTTATTCTGCACGCATGGGTTCGAATCTTATCCTCATCATATTTGTGCTCAGCTTTGACTCCCCTGGTAACTTTGTCAATCACGTTAACCTCATCGCCGAATTTCCCTTTCACTGACAAGGATGCTGCATTTTGATCATGTCATGTCTCAAATTAATAATATATTCGTCAAATGGATAACATTTGTTGGACTGAGGAGAGGGGGACTAATTCGATAGGTCTCTGAGTGACAGCATAATACGATGGGCCTAACATCTTTTCTCACTACCGTCAGAATCTGAGAGCTGCGCTCTTCACTGTCGGCGGCTCGTTGGTTTCGGGGTATGATTCTCGCTTAGGAATGATCACATTTGAAATGCGAGAGGTCTCGGGCCAAATCCTGGACGAGCGCCGCCATTTTTTAATCAAAGTTCCACTCCTCACAGCCGCTTGACATGTGAGAAAACAGACATATTTCACTTTAAAACGTGTGATTTTGCAGCGATTGTTCCCTTAGCATCCAAATCCCAGAGCAAAGTGAAACTCACACAACTGAGTAAAGTTAAAGTATCTCAGAGGTACTCGGCTCTGTGACTCGTTGGATAACCTAAACCCGTGTTTAGTTCCGGCCAATAATTGATCAGTATATCTTCCTGTCTGTACGCATCAGCTCTGCTCAGTCGGGATACGCATACATTCAGCGTCAATTTTCACCTCTGCCCTGAATATGAATGCGTCATGTTTCTCTAGAGCTGAAAAGATGATAGAAGCTAGTTTTTGAATTAGTCTCTTGGTTGCCGAATTCAAAGCGGACAGGGAATCAATCCGGGGTGGCCAAGCTGCCTGATCTGATTAAAAGGCGTTGACACCTTATATTGTAGGCATGTTTTCGTCTTCTGGCCTCAATATTAGGTTCAACGTATCGGGTGATAAGCACCGCTCCCATTGTCTGGTAATGGTTCTGCTATTCCCACCAGCACCTCCTCTGGACCATCCTTTGATACGTTATTGCCCGATTACCACCCACTTTACCTTTCTCCATTGTGCCATGTATTATTTAATCAATGCTGCGTTCCACTGTATCACAGACGTTCCCAATTGACCTTTGTCACTGCGTATTATTTCCAGGCGCTATTTTTGTTGAAAAACCTGTAATCGTGAACTTTTTCCTAAAATATAGGAATGATTATCCGACAGAACGTGAAACCGAGTTCTTCATCCACAGAATATGCACCAGCTGTTGTGTTTTACATATTTATCTGTTTTTATTCATCCTGTTTCCGTGTCCCTTTTACGGGGATGTGCTGTCTGTCTGGGATCATTCTCTGTCTATTTAAAAGGGTGTGCTATCAGCTCTGCATCATTCTGTATCTGTTTAAAAGCGATGTGCTACCTGTCCCAGAGTTCAAATTTCAAATTTCAAAAACTACCTTTAGAGGGTGCAGGAATTTTAGTTTGTTTGTGTGTTTGTGTAAGCCAGTGTGTGTGCAAATGTGCTGTGCGATCTTACTGTTATGTGAGAAAAATGCATTGCATGCAGCTTGAAACCGTGCCGATTTGATTGAACACTCTTTCGTGGACTCTCGGACGGTAGAAGAATCTGCTGTGGGATTTTGCTATTCCACATCTGAAAGAAGGGAAAATACACAAGTTAGAAATATAACGATTTTATCGAGGGCTTACGTGTGGGCTGTGTGATGTGAAGACATCCTCCACCCTTATTTTCAAATTCAAATCAAATAAAATAAAATCAAGACAAGACGAGACAAGACATGACTGACTGACTGACTTTGTATATATATATATATATATATATATTTATATCCAATCCCAACTTTTTAACTTCCAAATTAAATGTTCTTTTTCTGTTCCGCCTGCTCCGGGCTCTATTACATTTTACCTCTTTGACAGCACAAGCAGCTGCTGTCAGATCCAGCAGCAAGTCACACGCGACTTTAAAAGATCGCCTTTGTAGCCCACAGCTTCCCTCCTGTCTTGTCTTCCAGCATGGACTTCCTGTGTTTGGGTATTTATTGACTGCACCTCCTCATTTCCAATCTAATTCTTCCAGTCACACAGCCTTTGTTCAATCAAAAATATATGGATTATGAATCAATTATTTATTTATTTAAAACAAATCAAAATCAATTGAAAAAAAATTAAATGTACTTATTTTCTTAAAATGTTAAATATATCTATATTTAAAAATTGGCTTTCAGTCTGGGCTGGTTTTATGTCCCTCCCTCCTCCTGCCTGTCACTCACCTGTGGCTTCAATAACCGTCTCTGTCCCGCGTGCTCCTGAACCCCACTACACAATTGCCTTCAGGGATAATAGAAATCTCACTTTATTCTTTTAAAAGGGAACTGCTGTCAGTACAGGCTCATTCTGCATCTGGGTAAAAGGGATGTCCTTGCAGTCCCGGATCATTCTGTGTCTGTTTAAACGGGCTGGTTGTCAGTTCCGCTTCATAATCTTTCCCTTTAAAACGGATTTTCTCATAAACCCGGGTCATCCTGTCTAGTTTGAGAAGGAGTATGATTTGTCAAATTGTTGTGTTCCAATTTACATTGGGGCTGCCTGCGCCGGTGCGCACCCAGATCGCAGTGCATCTGTTCATTCACTCGAAATATGCTCATCTTTTCGTAAATCCACACCTTGATGTTGCAGTTGCCCCGAATTTTCTCCCAATATGCACAACAACACAATGCACGTCGCGTAGCCTGAAGGATAAGGCGTCTGTCTTCGATGAAAACCGCGAAATTATCAGAAGAGTCCTGCCGCGGTCAACTTAGCTCGCTACGAGACATTTTATATTCTTTGTTGTGATTCTGCCGAGAAACCAACCATCTCTTCCAGTCACTCACCTGAAGTGAAGGAAGGCTGTTTGCTCAAAGAATCTCATGGCAAGTTTTCATCATTGTCGATCTGCATGCACGGGCAGAGCAAGCTGTGAAGTGGACTTTCTTGAACATTATTTCTGTTTGGATACAAAAAGCAGGAGATTGAATGGCTGACGATATCTTATAGCAGAGACGAGGTGGCCGAGAGGTTAAGGCGATGGACTGCTAATCCATTGTGCTCTGCACGCATGGGTTCGAATCCCATTCTCGTCGTCGTTGGCTTGCAGGTTAAACACTTTTTGACATTCACATTTCATCTCATCTCCAAATTCCCCTTTTACTGACAGGGATGCTGTACTTTCCTCATGTCATGTCTCAAAGTAATAATATATTCGTCAAAAGGAGAACAGTTGCAGTACAATGGCGAGGGGCACTAATTCGATAGGTATCTGAGAGACAGCACATGCACGATGGGCCATAATATCATTTCTCACCACCGTCAGAATCTGAGAGCTGCGCTTTTCACTGTCGGCGGCTCGTTGGTCCACGGTTATGATTCTCCCTTCGGAATGATCACATTTGAAATGCGAGAGTCACGGGCCAAATCCCGGACGAGCCCCGCCATGTTTTACTCAAATTTCCGCTTCTAACAGCCGCTCGACATGTGAGAAAACAGACGTATTTCACGTTAAAACGTGTGATTTTACGCCGATGTTCCCTCAGCATCCAAATCCCAGAGCAAAGTGAAACCCGCCAAACTGAGTAATGTTAAAATATCTCAGAGGTACTCGGCTCTGTGACTCGTTGGATAACCGAAAGCCTTGTTTGGTTCCGGCCGATACTTGATCAGTATATCTTCCTGTCTGTACGCATAGGTTCACCTCAATTGGGATAAGCATACATTCAGCGTCAATCTCCACCTCTGCCCTGAATATGAGTGCGTCCTGGTTCTCTAGAGCTGAAAGGATGAGAGAAGCTGCTTTTTGAATTCGTCCCTTGGCTGCCGAATTCAAAGCATACAGGAAATCAATCCGGGCTGGCAAAGCTGCCTGGTCTGATTAAAAGGCGGTGACAGCCTATATTGTAAGCATGTTCTCGTCTTCTGGCCTCAACATTAGGTTCAACGTATCGGATGATAAGCACCGCTCCCATTGTCTGGTAATGGTTCTGCTATTCCCACTAACACTTCCTCTGGACCATCCTTTGTTACGTTATTGCCCGATTACCACCCACTTTGCCTTTCTCCATTGTGCCATGTATTATTTAATCACTCCTTCGTTCCGCTGCATCACAAACGTTCCCATTTGACATTTCTCGCTGCGTATTTTTTCCAGGCGCTATTTTTGTTGAAAACATCTGTAATCTTTAACTTTTTCCTGAAATATCGCAATTATTATCCGACAGAACGTGAAACCGGATTCTTCCTCCACAAAATCTGCACGACCTGCCGAGTTTTACATATTTATCTGTTTTTATTCATTCTATTTCCGTGTCCCTTTTAAGGGGATTTGCTGTCTGTCCAAGATCATTCTCTGTCTCTGTAAAATGGTGTGCTATCAGACCCTCATCATTCTGTGTCTGTTTCAAAGGGATGTGCTGTCTGTCCCGGATTTCCAATTTGAAATTTCAAAACCTGACTTTGGAGGTTAAGGAATATTAGTTTGTTTGTGTGTTTCAGACTGGGCTGGTTTTACGTCCTTCCCTCCCTCCTTGTCTATCACCTGTGGCTTCAATAACAGTCTCTGCGCCGCGTGGTCCTGAGCCCCACTGCACAATTGCCTTCAGGGATGATCGAAATCTCACTTTATTCTTTTAAAAGGGAACTGCTGTCAGTCAAGGGTCATTCTGCATCTGGGTAAAAGGGATGTCCTTGCAATCCCGGATCATTCTGTGTCTGTTTAAATGGGCAGGTTGTCAGTTCCGGTTCATAATCTTTCCCTTTAAAACGTATTTTCTCATAAACCCGGGTCATCCTGTATTGTTTGAGAAGGAGTATGATTTCAGCTGCAATGACCGAATAGTTAAACTATAGTGTTCCAATTTACATTGGGGTTGCCTGCGCCGGTGCGCACCCAGATCGCAGTGCATCTGTTCATTCACTCGAAATATGCTCATCTTTTCCTAAATCCACTCCTTGATATTGCAGTTGCCCCGAATTTGCTCGCAATATATACAACAACACAATGAATGTTGCTGGCAGCGGCCGCGTGGCCTAATGGATAAGGCGTCTGACTTCGATGACAACCGCAAAATTATCAGAAGATTGCAGGTTCGAGTACTGCCGCGGTCAACTTAGCTCGCTACGAGACATTTTATATTCTTTGTTGTGATTCTGCCGAGAAACCAACCATCTCTTCCAGTCACTCACCTGAAGTGAAGGAAGGCTGTTTGCTCAAAGAATCTCATGGCAAGTTTTCATCATTGTCGATCTGCATGCACGGGCAGAGCAAGCTGTGAAGTGGACTTTCTTGCACATTATTTCTGTTTGGATACAAAAAGCAGGAGATTGAATGGCTGACGATATCTTACAGCAGAGACGAGGTGGCCGAGAGATTAAGGCGATGGACTGCTAATCCATTGTGCTCTGCACGCATGGGTTCGAATCCCATTCTCGTCGTCGTTGGCTTGCAGGTTAAACACTTTTTGACATTCACATTTCATCTCATCTCCAAATTCCCCTTTTACTGACAGGGATGCTGTACTTTCCTCATGTCATGTCTCAAATTAATAATATATTCGTCAAAAGGAGAACATTTGCAGTACAATGGCGAGGGGCACTAATTCGATAGGTATCTGAGAGACAGCACATGCACGATGGGCCATAATATCATTTCTCACCACCGTCAGAATCTGAGAGCTGCGCTTTTCACTGTCGGCGGCTCGTTGGTCCACGGTTATGATTCTCCCTTCGGAATGATCACATTTGAAATGCGAGAGTCACGGGCCAAATCCCGGACGAGCCCCGCCATGTTTTACTCAAATTTCCGCTTCTAACAGCCGCTCGACATGTGAGAAAACAGACGTATTTCACGTTAAAACGTGTGATTTTACGCCGATGTTCCCTCAGCATCCAAATCCCAGAGCAAAGTGAAACCCGCCAAACTGAGTAAAGTTAAAATATCTCAGAGGAACTCGGCTCTGTGACTCGTTGGATAACCGAAAGCCTTGTTTGGTTCCGGCCGATACTTGATCAGTATATCTTCCTGTCTGTACGCATAAGTTCACCTCAATTGGGATAAGCATACATTCAGCGTCAATCTCCACCTCTGCCCTGAATATGAGTGCGTCCTGGTTCTCTAGAGCTGAAAGGATGAGAGAAGCTGCTTTTTGAATTCGTCCCTTGGCTGCCGAATTCAAAGCATACAGGAAATCAATCCGGGCTGGCAAAGCTGCCTGGTCTGATTAAAAGGCGGTGACAGCCTATATTGTAAGCATGTTCTCGTCTTCTGGCCTCAACATTAGGTTCAACGTATCGGATGATAAGCACCGCTCCCATTTTCTGGTAATGGTTCTGCTATTCCCACTAACACTTCCTCTGGACCATCCTTTGTTACGTTATTGCCCGATTACCACCCACTTTGCCTTTCTCCATTGTGCCATGTATTATTTAATCACTCCTTCGTTCCGCTGCATCACAAACGTTCCCATTTGACATTTCTCGCTGCGTATTTTTTCCAGGCGCTATTTTTGTTGAAAACATCTGTAATCTTTAACTTTTTCCTGAAATATCGCAATTATTATCCGACAGAACGTGAAACCGGATTCTTCCTCCACAAAATCTGCACGACCTGCCGAGTTTTACATATTTATCTGTTTTTATTCATTCTATTTCCGTGTCCCTTTTAAGGGGATTTGCTGTGTGTCCAAGATCATTCTCTGTCTCTGTAAAATGGTGTGCTATCAGACCCTCATCATTCTGTGTCTGTTTCAAAGGGATGTGCTGTCTGTCCCGGATTTCCAATTTGAAATTTCAAAACCTGCCTTTGGAGGTTAAGGAATATTAGTTTGTTTGTGTGTTTCAGACTGGGCTGGTTTTACGTCCTTCCCTCCCTCCTTGTCTATCACCTGTGGCTTCAATAACAGTCTCTGCGCCGCGTGGTCCTGAGCCCCACTGCACAATTGCCTTCAGGGATGATCGAAATCTCACTTTATTCTTTTAAAAGGGAACTGCTGTCAGTCAAGGGTCATTCTGCATCTGGGTAAAAGGGATGTCCTTGCAATTCCGGATCATTCTGTGTCTGTTTAAATGGGCAGGTTGTCAGTTCCGGTTCATAATCTTTCCCTTTAAAACGGATTTTCTCATAAACCCGGGTCATCCTGTATTGTTTGAGAAGGAGTATGATTTCAGCTGCAATGACCGAATTGTTAAACTATAGTGTTCCAATTTACATTGGGGTTGCCTGCGCCGGTGCGCACCCAGATCGCAGTGCATCTGTTCATTCACTCGAAATATGCTCATCTTTTCCTAAATCCACTCCTTGATATTGCAGTTGCCCCGAATTTGCTCGCAATATATACAACAACACAATGAATGTTGCTGGCAGCGGCCGCGTGGCCTAATGGATAAGGCGTCTGACTTCGATGACAACCGCAAAGTTATCAGAAGATTGCAGGTTCGAGTCCTGCCGCGGTCAACTTAGCTCGCTACGAGACATTTTATATTCTTTGTTGTGATTCTGCCGAGAAACCAACCATCTCTTCCAGTCACTCACCTGAAGTGAAGGAAGGCTGTTTGCTCAAAGAATCTCATGGCAAGTTTTCATCATTGTCGATCTGCATGCACGGGCAGAGCAAGCTGTGAAGTGGACTTTCTTGCACATTATTTCTATTTGGATACAAAAAGCAGGAGATTGAATGGCTGACGATATCTTACACCAGAGACGAGGTGGCCGAGAGGTTAAGGCGATGGACTGCTAATCCATTGTGCTCTGCACGCATGGGTTCGAATCCCATTCTCGTCGTCGTTGGCTTGCAGGTTAAACACTTTTTGACATTCACATTTAACCTCATCGCCAAATTCCCCTTTTACTTACAGGGATGCTGTACTTTCCTCATGTCATGTCTCAAATTAATAATATATTGGTCAAAAGGAGAACAGTTGCAGTACAATGGCGAGGGGCACTAATTCGATAGGTATCTGAGAGACAGCACATGCACGATGGGCCATAATATCATTTCTCACCACCGTCAGAATCTCAGTGCTGCGCTTTTCACTGTCGGCGGCTCGTTGGTCCACGGTTATGATTCTCCCTTCGGAATGATCACATTTGAAATGCGAGAGTCACGGGCCAAATCCCGGACGAGCCCCGCCATGTTTTACTCAAATTTCCGCTTCTAACAGCCGCTCGACATGTGAGAAAACAGACGTATTTCACGTTAAAACGTGTGATTTTACGCCGATGTTCCCTCAGCATCCAAATCCCAGAGCAAAGTGAAACCCGCCAAACTGAGTAAAGTTAAAATATCTCAGAGGTACTCGGCTCTGTGACTCGTTGGATAACCGAAAGCCTTGTTTGGTTCCGGCCGATACTTGATCAGTATATCTTCCTGTCTGTACGCATAGGTTCACCTCAATTGGGATAAGCATACATTCAGCGTCAATCTCCACCTCTGCCCTGAATATGAGTGCGTCCTGGTTCTCTAGAGCTGAAAGGATGAGAGAAGCTGCTTTTTGAATTCGTCCCTTGGCTGCCGAATTCAAAGCATACAGGAAATCAATCCGGGCTGGCAAAGCTGCCTGGTCTGAATAAAAGGCGGTGACAGCCTATATTGTAAGCATGTTCTCGTCTTCTGGCCTCAACATTAGGTTCAACGTATCGGATGATAAGCACCGCTCCCATTGTCTGGTAATGGTTCTGCTATTCCCACTAACACTTCCTCTGGACCATCCTTTGTTACGTTATTGCCCGATTACCACCCACTTTGCCTTTCTCCATTGTGCCATGTATTATTTAATCACTCCTTCGTTCCGCTGCATCACAAACGTTCCCATTTGACATTTCTCGCTCCGTATTTTTTCCAGGCGCTATTTTTGTTGAAAACATCTGTAATCTTTAACTTTTTCCTGAAATATCGCAATTATTATCCGACAGAACGTGAAACCGGATTCTTCCTCCACATAATCTGCACGACCTGCCGAGTTTTACATATTTATCTGTTTTTATTCATTCTATTTCCGTGTCCCTTTTAAGGGGATTTGCTGTCTGTCCAAGATCATTCTCTGTCTCTGTAAAATGGTGTGCTATCAGACCCTCATCATTCTGTGTCTGTTTCAAAGGGATGTGCTGTCTGTCCCGGATTTCCAATTTGAAATTTCAAAACCTGCCTTGGAGGTTAAGGAATATTAGTTTGTTTGTGTGTTTCAGACTGGGCTGGTTTTACGTCCTTCCCTCCCTCCTTGTCTATCACCTGTGGCTTCAATAACAGTCTCTGCGCCGCGTGGTCCTGAGCCCCACTGCACAATTGCCTTCAGGGATGATCGAAATCTCACTTTATTCTTTTAAAAGGGAACTGCTGTCAGTCAAGGGTCATTCTGCATCTGGGTAAAAGGGATGTCCTTGCAATCCCGGATCATTCTGTGTCTGTTTAAATGGGCAGGTTGTCAGTTCCGGTTCATAATCTTTCCCTTTAAAACGTATTTTCTCATAAACCCGGGTCATCCTGTATTGTTTGAGAAGGAGTATGATTTCAGCTGCAATGACCGAATTGTTAAAGTATAGTGTTCCAATTTACATTGGGGTTGCCTGCGCCGGTGCGCACCCAGATCGCAGTGCATCTGTTCATTCACTCGAAATATGCTCATCTTTTCCTAAATCCACTCCTTGATATTGCAGTTGCCCCGAATTTGCTCGCAATATATACAACAACACAATGAATGTTGCTGGCAGCGGCCGCGTGGCCTAATGGATAAGGCGTCTGACTTCGATGACAACCGCAAAGTTATCAGAAGATTGCAGGTTCGAGTCCTGCCGCGGTCAACTTAGCTCGCTACGAGACATTTTATATTCTTTGTTGTGATTCTGCCGAGAAACCAACCATCTCTTCCAGTCACTCACCTGAAGTGAAGGAAGGCTGTTTGCTCAAAGAATCTCATGGCAAGTTTTCATCATTGTCGATCTGCATGCACGGGCAGAGCAAGCTGTGAAGTGGACTTTCTTGCACATTATTTCTGTTTGGATACAAAAAGCAGGAGATTGAATGGCTGACGATATCTTATAGCAGAGACGAGGTGGCCGAGAGGTTAAGGCGATGGACTGCTAATCCATTGTGCTCTGCACGCATGGGTTCGAATCCCATTCTCGTCGTCGTTGGCTTGCAGGTTAAACACTTTTTGACATTCACATTTCATCTCATCTCCAAATTCCCCTTTTACTGACAGGGATGCTGTACTTTCCTCATGTCATGTCTCAAATTAATAATATATTCGTCAAAAGGAGAACAGTTGCAGTACAATGGCGAGGGGCACTAATTCGATAGGTATCTGAGAGACAGCACATGCACGATGGGCCATAATATCATTTCTCACCACCGTCAGAATCTGAGAGCTGCGCTTTTCACTGTCGGCGGCTCATTGGTCCACGGTTATGATTCTCCCTTCGGAATGATCACATTTGAAATGCGAGAGTCACGGGCCAAATCCCGGACGAGCCCCGCCATGTTTTACTCAAATTTCCGCTTCTAACAGCCGCTCGACATGTGAGAAAACAGACGTATTTCACGTTAAAACGTGTCATTTTACGCCGATGTTCCCTCAGCATCCAAATCCCAGAGCAAAGTGAAACCCGCCAAACTGAGTAAAGTTAAAATATCTCAGAGGTACTCGGCTCTGTGACTCTTTGGATAACCGAAAGCCTTGTTTGGTTCCGGCCGATACTTGATCAGTATATCTTCCTGTCTGTACGCATAGGTTCACCTCAATTGGGATAAGCATACATTCAGCGTCAATCTCCACCTCTGCCCTGAATATGAGTGTGTCCTGGTTCTCTAGAGCTGAAAGGATGAGAGAAGCTGCTTTTTGAATTCGTCCCTTGGCTGCCGAATTCAAAGCATACAGGAAATCAATCCGGGCTGGCAAAGCTGCCTGGTCTGATTAAAAGGCGGTGACAGCCTATATTGTAAGCATGTTCTCGTCTTCTGGCCTCAACATTAGGTTCAACGTATCGGATGATAAGCACCGCTCCCATTGTCTGGTAATGGTTCTGCTATTCCCACTAACACTTCCTCTGGACCATCCTTTGTTACGTTATTGCCCGATTACCACCCACTTTGCCTTTCTCCATTGTGCCATGTATTATTTAATCACTCCTTCGTTCCGCTGCATCACAAACGTTCCCATTTGACATTTCTCGCTGCGTATTTTTTCCAGGCGCTATTTTTGTTGAAAACATCTGTAATCTTTAACTTTTTCCTGAAATATCGCAATTATTATCCGACAGAACGTGAAACCGGATTCTTCCTCCACAAAATCTGCACGACCTGCCGAGTTTTACATATTTATCTGTTTTTATTCATTCTATTTCCGTGTCCCTTTTAAGGGGATTTGCTGTCTGTCCAAGATCATTCTCTGTCTCTGTAAAATGGTGTGCTATCAGACCCTCATCATTCTGTGTCTGTTTCAAAGGGATGTGCTGTCTGTCCCGGATTTCCAATTTGAAATTTCAAAACCTGCCTTTGGAGGTTAAGGAATATTAGTTTGTTTGTGTGTTTCAGAATGGGCTGGTTTTACGTCCTTCCCTCCCTCCTTGTCTATCACCTGTGGCTTCAATAACAGTCTCTGCGCCGCGTGGTCCTGAGCCCCACTGCACAATTGCCTTCAGGGATGATCGAAATCTCACTTTATTCTCTTAAAAGGGAACTGCTGTCAGTCAAGGGTCATTCTGCATCTGGGTAAAAGGGATGTCCTTGCAATCCCGGATCATTCTGTGTCTGTTTAAATGGGCAGGTTGTCAGTTCCGGTTCATAATCTTTCCCTTTAAAACGGATTTTCTCATAAACCCGGGTCATCCTGTATTGTTTGAGAAGGAGTATGATTTCAGCTGCAATGACCGAATTGTTAAACTATAGTGTTCCAATTTACATTGGGGTTGCCTGCGCCGGTGCGCACCCAGATCGCAGTGCATCTGTTCATTCACTCGAAATATGCTCATCTTTTCCTAAATCCACTCCTTGATATTGCAGTTGCCCCGAATTTGCTCGCAATATATACAACAACACAATGAATGTTGCTGGCAGCGGCCGCGTGGCCTAATGGATAAGGCGTCTGACTTCGATGACAACCGCAAAGTTATCAGAAGATTGCAGGTTCGAGTACTGCCGCGGTCAACTTAGCTCGCTACGAGACATTTTATATTCTTTGTTGTGATTCTGCCGAGAAACCAACCATCTCTTCCAGTCACTCACCTGAAGTGAAGGAAGGCTGTTTGCTCAAAGAATCTCATGGCAAGTTTTCATCATTGTCGATCTGCATGCACGGGCAGAGCAAGCTGTGAAGTGGACTTTCTTGCACATTATTTCTGTTTGGATACAAAAAGCAGGAGATTGAATGGCTGACGATGTCTTATAGCAGAGACGAGGTGGCCGAGAGGTTAAGGCGATGGACTGCTAATCCATTGTGCTCTGTACGCATGGGTTCGAATCCCATTCTCGTCGTCGTTGGCTTGCAGGTTAAACACTTTTTGACATTCACATTTCATCTCATCTCCAAATTCTCCTTTTACTGACAGGGATGCTGTACTTTCCTCATGTCATGTCTCAAATTAATAATATATTTGTCAAAAGGAGAACAGTTGCAGTACAATGGCGAGGGGCACTAATTCGATCGGTATCTGAGAGACAGCACATGCATGATGGGCCATAATATCATTTCTCACCACCGTCAGAATCTCAGAGCTGCGCTTTTCACTGTCGGCGGCTCGTTGGTCCACGGTTATGATTCTCCCTTCGGAATGATCACATTTGAAATGCGAGAGTCACGGGCCAAATCCCGGACGAACCCCGCCATGTTTTACTCAAATTGCCGCTTCTAACAGCCGCTCGACATGTGAGAAAACAGACGTATTTCACGTTAAAACGTGTGATTTTACGCCGATGTTCCCTCAGCATCCAAATCCCAGAGCAAAGTGAAACCCGCCAAACTGAGTAAAGTTAAAATATCTCAGAGGTACTCGGCTCTGTGACTCGTTGGATAACCGAAAGCCTTGTTTGGTTCCGGCCGATACTTGATCAGTATATCTTCCTGTCTGTACGCATAGGTTCACCTCAATTGGGATAAGCATACATTCAGCGTCAATCTCCACCTCTGCCCTGAATATGAGTGCGTCCTGGTTCTCTAGAGCTGAAAGGATGAGAGAAGCTGCTTTTTGAATTCGTCCCTTGGCTGCCGAATTCAAAGCATACAGGAAATCAATCCGGGCTGGCAAAGCTGCCTGGTCTGATTAAAAGGCGGTGACAGCCTATATTGTAAGCATGTTCTCGTCTTCTGGCCTCAACATTAGGTTCAACGTATCGGATGATAAGCACCGCTCCCATTGTCTGGTAATGGTTCTGCTATTCCCACTAACACTTCCTCTGGACCATCCTTTGTTACGTTATTGCCCGATTACCACCCACTTTGCCTTTCTCCATTGTGCCATGTATTATTTAATCACTCCTTCGTTCCGCTGCATCACAAACGTTCCCATTTGACATTTCTCGCTGCGTATTTTTTCCAGGCGCTATTTTTGTTGAAAACATCTGTAATCTTTAACTTTTTCCTGAAATATCGCAATTATTATCCGACAGAACGTGAAACCGGATTCTTCCTCCACAAAATCTGCACGACCTGCCGAGTTTTACATATTTATCTGTTTTTATTCATTCTATTTCCGTGTCCCTTTTAAGGGGATTTGCTGTCTGTCCAAGATCATTCTCTGTCTCTGTAAAATGGTGTGCTATCAGACCCTCATCATTCTGTGTCTGTTTCAAAGGGATGTGCTGTCTGTCCCGGATTTCCAATTTGAAATTTCAAAACCTGCCTTTGGAGGTTAAGGAATATTAGTTTGTTTGTGTGTTTCAGACTGGGCTGGTTTTACGTCCTTCCCTCCCTCCTTGTCTATCACCTGTGGCTTCAATAACAGTCTCTGCGCCGCGTGGTCCTGAGCCCCACTGCACAATTGCCTTCAGGGATGATCGAAATCTCACTTTATTCTTTTAAAAGGGAACTGCTGTCAGTCAAGGGTCATTCTGCATCTGGGTAAAAGGGATGTCCTTGCAATCCCGGATCATTCTGTGTCTGTTTAAATGGGCAGGTTGTCAGTTCCGGTTCATAATCTTTCCCTTTAAAACGTATTTTCTCATAAACCCGGGTCATCCTGTATTGTTTGAGAAGGAGTATGATTTCAGCTGCAATGACCGAATAGTTAAACTATAGTGTTCCAATTTACATTGGGGTTGCCTGCGCCGGTGCGCACCCAGATCGCAGTGCATCTGTTCATTCACTCGAAATATGCTCATCTTTTCCTAAATCCACTCCTTGATATTGCAGTTGCCCCGAATTTGCTCGCAATATATACAACAACACAATGAATGTTGCTGGCAGCGGCCGCGTGGCCTAATGGATAAGGCGTCTGACTTCGATGACAACCGCAAAGTTATCAGAAGATTGCAGATTCGAGTACTGCCGCGGTCAACTTAGCTCGCTACGAGACATTTTATATTCTTTGTTGTGATTCTGCCGAGAAACCAACCATCTCTTCCAGTCACTCACCTGAAGTGAAGGAAGGCTGTTTGCTCAAAGAATCTCATGGCAAGTTTTCATCATTGTCGATCTGCATGCACGGGCAGAGCAAGCTGTGAAGTGGACTTTCTTGCACATTATTTCTGTTTGGATACAAAAAGCAGGAGATTGAATGGCTGACGATATCTTACAGCAGAGACGAGGTGGCCGAGAGATTAAAGCGATGGACTGCTAATCCATTGTGCTCTGCACGCATGGGTTCGAATCCCATTCTCGTCGTCGTTGGCTTGCAGGTTAAACACTTTTTGACATTCACATTTCATCTCATCTCCAAATTCCCCTTTTACTGACAGGGATGCTGTACTTTCCTCATGTCATGTCTCAAATTAATAATATATTCGTCAAAAGGAGAACAGTTGCAGTACAATGGCGAGGGGCACTAATTCGATAGGTATCTGAGAGACAGCACATGCACGATGGGCCATAATATCATTTCTCACCACCGTCAGAATCTGAGAGCTGCGCTTTTCACTGTCGGCGGCTCGTTGGTCCACGGTTATGATTCTCCCTTCGGAATGATCACATTTGAAATGCGAGAGTCACGGGCCAAATCCCGGACGAGCCCCGCCATGTTTTACTCAAATTTCCGCTTCTAACAGCCGCTCGACATGTGAGAAAACAGACGTATTTCACGTTAAAACGTGTGATTTTACGCCGATGTTCCCTCAGCATCCAAATCCCAGAGCAAAGTGAAACCCGCCAAACTGAGTAAAGTTAAAATATCTCAGAGGAACTCGGCTCTGTGACTCGTTGGATAACCGAAAGCCTTGTTTGGTTCCGGCCGATACTTGATCAGTATATCTTCCTGTCTGTACGCATAAGTTCACCTCAATTGGGATAAGCATACATTCAGCGTCAATCTCCACCTCTGCCCTGAATATGAGTGCGTCCTGGTTCTCTAGAGCTGAAAGGATGAGAGAAGCTGCTTTTTGAATTCGTCCCTTGGCTGCCGAATTCAAAGCATACAGGAAATCAATCCGGGCTGGCAAAGCTGCCTGGTCTGATTAAAAGGCGGTGACAGCCTATATTGTAAGCATGTTCTCGTCTTCTGGCCTCAACATTAGGTTCAACGTATCGGATGATAAGCACCGCTCCCATTGTCTGGTAATGGTTCTGCTATTCCCACTAACACTTCCTCTGGACCATCCTTTGTTACGTTATTGCCCGATTACCACCCACTTTGCCTTTCTCCATTGTGCCATGTATTATTTAATCACTCCTTCGTTCCGCTGCATCACAAACGTTCCCATTTGACATTTCTCGCTGCGTATTTTTTCCAGGCGCTATTTTTGTTGAAAACATCTGTAATCTTTAACTTTTTCCTGAAATATCGCAATTATTATCCGACAGAACGTGAAACCGGATTCTTCCTCCACAAAATCTGCACGACCTGCCGAGTTTTACATATTTATCTGTTTTTATTCATTCTATTTCCGTGTCCCTTTTAAGGGGATTTGCTGTGTGTCCAAGATCATTCTCTGTCTCTGTAAAATGGTGTGCTATCAGACCCATATCATTCTGTGTCTGTTTCAAAGGGATGTGCTGTCTGTCCCGGATTTCCAATTTGAAATTTCAAAACCTGCCTTTGGAGGTTAAGGAATATTAGTTTGTTTGTGTGTTTCAGACTGGGCTGGTTTTACGTCCTTCCCTCCCTCCTTGTCTATCACCTGTGGCTTCAATAACAGTCTCTGCGCCGCGTGGTCCTGAGCCCCACTGCACAATTGCCTTCAGGGATGATCGAAATCTCACTTTATTCTTTTAAAAGGGAACTGCTGTCAGTCAAGGGTCATTCTGCATCTGGGTAAAAGGGATGTCCTTGCAATTCCGGATCATTCTGTGTCTGTTTAAATGGGCAGGTTGTCAGTTCCGGTTCATAATCTTTCCCTTTAAAACGGATTTTCTCATAAACCCGGGTCATCCTGTATTGTTTGAGAAGGAGTATGATTTCAGCTGCAATGAACGAATTGTTAAACTATAGTGTTCCAATTTACATTGGGGTTGCCTGCGCCGGTGCGCACCCAGATCGCAGTGCATCTGTTCATTCACTCGAAATATGCTCATCTTTTCCTAAATCCACTCCTTGATATTGCAGTTGCCCCGAATTTGCTCGCAATATATACAACAACACAATGAATGTTGCTGGCAGCGGCCGCGTGGCCTAATGGATAAGGCGTCTGACTTCGATGACAACCGCAAAGTTATCAGAAGATTGCAGGTTCGAGTCCTGCCGCGGTCAACTTAGCTCGCTACGAGACATTTTATATTCTTTGTTGTGATTCTGCCGAGAAACCAACCATCTCTTCCAGTCACTCACCTGAAGTGAAGGAAGGCTGTTTGCTCAAAGAATCTCATGGCAAGTTTTCATCATTGTCGATCTGCATGCACGGGCAGAGCAAGCTGTGAAGTGGACTTTCTTGCACATTATTTCTATTTGGATACAAAAAGCAGGAGATTGAATGGCTGACGATATCTTACACCAGAGACGAGGTGGCCGAGAGGTTAAGGCGATGGACTGCTAATCCATTGTGCTCTGCACGCATGGGTTCGAATCCCATTCTCGTCGTCGTTGGCTTGCAGGTTAAACACTTTTTGACATTCACATTTAACCTCATCGCCAAATTCCCCTTTTACTTACAGGGATGCTGTACTTTCCTCATGTCATGTGTCAAATTAATAATATATTCGTCAAAAGGAGAACAGTTGCAGTACAATGGCGAGGGGCACTAATTCGATAGGTATCTGAGAGACAGCACATGCACGATGGGCCATAATATCATTTCTCACCACCGTCAGAATCTGAGAGCTGCGCTTTTCACTGTCGGCGGCTCATTGGTCCACGGTTATGATTCTCCCTTCGGAATGATCACATTTGAAATGCGAGAGTCACGGGCCAAATCCCGGACGAGCCCCGCCATGTTTTACTCAAATTTCCGCTTCTAACAGCCGCTCGACATGTGAGAAAACAGACGTATTTCACGTTAAAACGTGTGATTTTACGCCGATGTTCCCTCAGCATCCAAATCCCAGAGCAAAGTGAAACCCGCCAAACTGAGTAAAGTTAAAATATCTCAGAGGAACTCGGCTCTGTGACTCGTTGGATAACCGAAAGCCTTGTTTGGTTCCGGCCGATACTTGATCAGTATATCTTCCTGTCTGTACGCATAAGTTCACCTCAATTGGGATAAGCATACATTCAGCGTCAATCTCCACCTCTGCCCTGAATATGAGTGCGTCCTGGTTCTCTAGAGCTGAAAGGATGAGAGAAGCTGCTTTTTGAATTCGTCCCTTGGCTGCCGAATTCAAAGCATACAGGAAATCAATCCGGGCTGGCAAAGCTGCCTGGTCTGATTAAAAGGCGGTGACAGCCTATATTGTAAGCATGTTCTCGTCTTCTGGCCTCAACATTAGGTTCAACGTATCGGATGATAAGCACCGCTCCCATTGTCTGGTAATGGTTCTGCTATTCCCACTAACACTTCCTCTGGACCATCCTTTGTTACGTTATTGCCCGATTACCACCCACTTTGCCTTTCTCCATTGTGCCATGTATTATTTAATCACTCCTTCGTTCCGCTGCATCACAAACGTTCCCATTTGACATTTCTCGCTGCGTATTTTTTCCAGGCGCTATTTTTGTTGAAAACATCTGTAATCTTTAACTTTTTCCTGAAATATCGCAATTATTATCCGACAGAACGTGAAACCGGATTCTTCCTCCACAAAATCTGCACGACCTGCCGAGTTTTACATATTTATCTGTTTTTATTCATTCTATTTCCGTGTCCCTTTTAAGGGGATTTGCTGTGTGTCCAAGATCATTCTCTGTCTCTGTAAAATGGTGTGCTATCAGACCCATATCATTCTGTGTCTGTTTCAAAGGGATGTGCTGTCTGTCCCGGATTTCCAATTTGAAATTTCAAAACCTGCCTTTGGAGGTTAAGGAATATTAGTTTGTTTGTGTGTTTCAGACTGGGCTGGTTTTACGTCCTTCCCTCCCTCCTTGTCTATCACCTGTGGCTTCAATAACAGTCTCTGCGCCGCGTGGTCCTGAGCCCCACTGCACAATTGCCTTCAGGGATGATCGAAATCTCACTTTATTCTTTTAAAAGGGAACTGCTGTCAGTCAAGGGTCATTCTGCATCTGGGTAAAAGGGATGTCCTTGCAATTCCGGATCATTCTGTGTCTGTTTAAATGGGCAGGTTGTCAGTTCCGGTTCATAATCTTTCCCTTTAAAACGGATTTTCTCATAAACCCGGGTCATCCTGTATTGTTTGAGAAGGAGTATGATTTCAGCTGCAATGAACGAATTGTTAAACTATAGTGTTCCAATTTACATTGGGGTTGCCTGCGCCGGTGCGCACCCAGATCGCAGTGCATCTGTTCATTCACTCGAAATATGCTCATCTTTTCCTAAATCCACTCCTTGATATTGCAGTTGCCCCGAATTTGCTCGCAATATATACAACAACACAATGAATGTTGCTGGCAGCGGCCGCGTGGCCTAATGGATAAGGCGTCTGACTTCGATGACAACCGCAAAGTTATCAGAAGATTGCAGGTTCGAGTCCTGCCACGGTCAACTTAGCTCGCTACGAGACATTTTATATTCTTTGTTGTGATTCTGCCGAGAAACCAACCATCTCTTCCAGTCACTCACCTGAAGTGAAGGAAGGCTGTTTGCTCAAAGAATCTCATGGCAAGTTTTCATCATTGTCGATCTGCATGCACGGGCAGAGCAAGCTGTGAAGTGGACTTTCTTGCACATTATTTCTATTTGGATACAAAAAGCAGGAGATTGAATGGCTGACGATATCTTACACCAGAGACGAGGTGGCCGAGAGGTTAAGGCGATGGACTGCTAATCCATTGTGCTCTGCACGCATGGGTTCGAATCCCATTCTCGTCGTCGTTGGCTTGCAGGTTAAACACTTTTTGACATTCACATTTAACCTCATCGCCAAATTCCCCTTTTACTTACAGGGATGCTGTACTTTCCTCATGTCATGTCTCAAATTAATAATATATTGGTCAAAAGGAGAACAGTTGCAGTACAATGGCGAGGGGCACTAATTAGATAGGTATCTGAGAGACAGCACATGCACGATGGGCCATAATATCATTTCTCACCACCGTCAGAATCTGAGAGCTGCGCTTTTCACTGTCGGCGGCTCATTGGTCCACGGTTATGATTCTCCCTTCGGAATGATCACATTTGAAATGCGAGAGTCACGGGCCAAATCCCGGACGAGCCCCGCCATGTTTTACTCAAATTTCCGCTTCTAACAGCCGCTCGACATGTGAGAAAACAGATGTATTTCACGTTAAAACGTGTGATTTTACGCCGATGTTCCCTCAGCATCCAAATCCCAGAGCAAAGTGAAACCCGCCAAACTGAGTAAAGTTAAAATATCTCAGAGGTACTCGGCTCTGTGACTCTTTGGATAACCGAAAGCCTTGTTTGGTTCCGGCCGATACTTGATCAGTATATCTTCCTGTCTGTACGCATAGGTTCACCTCAATTGGGATAAGCATACATTCAGCGTCAATCTCCACCTCTGCCCTGAATATGAGTGTGTCCTGGTTCTCTAGAGCTGAAAGGATGAGAGAAGCTGCTTTTTGAATTCGTCCCTTGGCTGCCGAATTCAAAGCATACAGGAAATCAATCCGGGCTGGCAAAGCTGCCTGGTCTGATTAAAAGGCGGTGACAGCCTATATTGTAAGCATGTTCTCGTCTTCTGGCCTCAACATTAGGTTCAACGTATCGGATGATAAGCACCGCTCCCATTGTCTGGTAATGGTTCTGCTATTCCCACTAACACTTCCTCTGGACCATCCTTTGTTACGTTATTGCCCGATTACCACCCACTTTGCCTTTCTCCATTGTGCCATGTATTATTTAATCACTCCTTCGTTCCGCTGCATCACAAACGTTCCCATTTGACATTTCTCGCTGCGTATTTTTTCCAGGCGCTATTTTTGTTGAAAACATCTGTAATCTTTAACTTTTTCCTGAAATATCGCAATTATTATCCGACAGAACGTGAAACCGGATTCTTCCTCCACAAAATCTGCACGACCTGCCGAGTTTTACATATTTATCTGTTTTTATTCATTCTATTTCCGTGTCCCTTTTAAGGGGATTTGCTGTCTGTCCAAGATCATTCTCTGTCTCTGTAAAATGGTGTGCTATCAGACCCTCATCATTCTGTGTCTGTTTCAAAGGGATGTGCTGTCTGTCCCGGATTTCCAATTTGAAATTTCAAAACCTGCCTTTGGAGGTTAAGGAATATTAGTTTGTTTGTGTGTTTCAGAATGGGCTGGTTTTACGTCCTTCCCTCCCTCCTTGTCTATCACCTGTGGCTTCAATAACAGTCTCTGCGCCGCGTGGTCCTGAGCCCCACTGCACAATTGCCTTCAGGGATGATCGAAATCTCACTTTATTCTCTTAAAAGGGAACTGCTGTCAGTCAAGGGTCATTCTGCATCTGGGTAAAAGGGATGTCCTTGCAATCCCGGATCATTCTGTGTCTGTTTAAATGGGCAGGTTGTCAGTTCCGGTTCATAATCTTTCCCTTTAAAACGGATTTTCTCATAAACCCGGGTCATCCTGTATTGTTTGAGAAGGAGTATGATTTCAGCTGCAATGACCGAATTGTTAAACTATAGTGTTCCAATTTACATTGGGGTTGCCTGCGCCGGTGCGCACCCAGATCGCAGTGCATCTGTTCATTCACTCGAAATATGCTCATCTTTTCCTAAATCCACTCCTTGATATTGCAGTTGCCCCGAATTTGCTCGCAATATATACAACAACACAATGAATGTTGCTGGCAGCGGCCGCGTGGCCTAATGGATAAGGCGTCTGACTTCGATGACAACCGCAAAGTTATCAGAAGATTGCAGGTTCGAGTACTGCCGCGGTCAACTTAGCTCGCTACGAGACATTTTATATTCTTTGTTGTGATTCTGCCGAGAAACCAACCATCTCTTCCAGTCACTCACCTGAAGTGAAGGAAGGCTGTTTGCTCAAAGAATCTCATGGCAAGTTTTCATCATTGTCGATCTGCATGCACGGGCAGAGCAAGCTGTGAAGTGGACTTTCTTGCACATTATTTCTGTTTGGATACAAAAAGCAGGAGATTGAATGGCTGACGATATCTTATAGCAGAGACGAGGTGGCCGAGAGGTTAAGGCGATGGACTGCTAATCCATTGTGCTCTGCACGCATGGGTTCGAATCCCATTCTCGTCGTCGTTGGCTTGCAGGTTAAACACTTTTTGACATTCACATTTCATCTCATCTCCAAATTCCCCTTTTACTGACAGGGATGCTGTACTTTCCTCATGTCATGTGTCAAATTAATAATATATTCGTCAAAAGGAGAACAGTTGCAGTACAATGGCGAGGGGCACTAATTCGATAGGTATCTGAGAGACAGCACATGCACGATGGGCCATAATATCATTTCTCACCACCGTCAGAATCTGAGAGCTGCGCTTTTCACTGTCGGCGGCTCATTGGTCCACGGTTATGATTCTCCCTTCGGAATGATCACATTTGAAATGCGAGAGTCACGGGCCAAATCCCGGACGAGCCCCGCCATGTTTTACTCAAATTTCCGCTTCTAACAGCCGCTCGACATGTGAGAAAACAGACGTATTTCACGTTAAAACGTGTCATTTTACGCCGATGTTCCCTCAGCATCCAAATCCCAGAGCAAAGTGAAACCCGCCAAACTGAGTAAAGTTAAAATATCTCAGAGGTACTCGGCTCTGTGACTCTTTGGATAACCGAAAGCCTTGTTTGGTTCCGGCCGATACTTGATCAGTATATCTTCCTGTCTGTACGCATAGGTTCACCTCAATTGGGATAAGCATACATTCAGCGTCAATCTCCACCTCTGCCCTGAATATGAGTGTGTCCTGGTTCTCTAGAGCTGAAAGGATGAGAGAAGCTGCTTTTTGAATTCGTCCCTTGGCTGCCGAATTCAAAGCATACAGGAAATCAATCCGGGCTGGCAAAGCTGCCTGGTCTGATTAAAAGGCGGTGACAGCCTATATTGTAAGCATGTTCTCGTCTTCTGGCCTCAACATTAGGTTCAACGTATCGGATGATAAGCACCGCTCCCATTGTCTGGTAATGGTTCTGCTATTCCCACTAACACTTCCTCTGGACCATCCTTTGTTACGTTATTGCCCGATTACCACCCACTTTGCCTTTCTCCATTGTGCCATGTATTATTTAATCACTCCTTCGTTCCGCTGCATCACAAACGTTCCCATTTGACATTTCTCGCTGCGTATTTTTTCCAGGCGCTATTTTTGTTGAAAACATCTGTAATCTTTAACTTTTTCCTGAAATATCGCAATTATTATCCGACAGAACGTGAAACCGGATTCTTCCTCCACAAAATCTGCACGACCTGCCGAGTTTTACATATTTATCTGTTTTTATTCATTCTATTTCCGTGTCCCTTTTAAGGGGATTTGCTGTCTGTCCAAGATCATTCTCTGTCTCTGTAAAATGGTGTGCTATCAGACCCTCATCATTCTGTGTCTGTTTCAAAGGGATGTGCTGTCTGTCCCGGATTTCCAATTTGAAATTTCAAAACCTGCCTTTGGAGGTTAAGGAATATTAGTTTGTTTGTGTGTTTCAGAATGGGCTGGTTTTACGTCCTTCCCTCCCTCCTTGTCTATCACCTGTGGCTTCAATAACAGTCTCTGCGCCGCGTGGTCCTGAGCCCCACTGCACAATTGCCTTCAGGGATGATCGAAATCTCACTTTATTCTCTTAAAAGGGAACTGCTGTCAGTCAAGGGTCATTCTGCATCTGGGTAAAAGGGATGTCCTTGCAATTCCGGATCATTCTGTGTCTGTTTAAATGGGCAGGTTGTCAGTTCCGGTTCATAATCTTTCCCTTTAAAACGGATTTTCTCATAAACCCGGGTCATCCTGTATTGTTTGAGAAGGAGTATGATTTCAGCTGCAATGAACGAATTGTTAAACTATAGTGTTCCAATTTACATTGGGGTTGCCTGCGCCGGTGCGCACCCAGATCGCAGTGCATCTGTTCATTCACTCGAAATATGCTCATCTTTTCCTAAATCCACTCCTTGATATTGCAGTTGCCCCGAATTTGCTCGCAATATATACAACAACACAATGAATGTTGCTGGCAGCGGCCGCGTGGCCTAATGGATAAGGCGTCTGACTTCGATGACAACCGCAAAGTTATCAGAAGATTGCAGGTTCGAGTCCTGCCGCGGTCAACTTAGCTCGCTACGAGACATTTTATATTCTTTGTTGTGATTCTGCCGAGAAACCAACCATCTCTTCCAGTCACTCACCTGAAGTGAAGGAAGGCTGTTTGCTCAAAGAATCTCATGGCAAGTTTTCATCATTGTCGATCTGCATGCACGGGCAGAGCAAGCTGTGAAGTGGACTTTCTTGCACATTATTTCTATTTGGATACAAAAAGCAGGAGATTGAATGGCTGACGATATCTTACACCAGAGACGAGGTGGCCGAGAGGTTAAGGCGATGGACTGCTAATCCATTGCGCTCTGCACGCATGGGTTCGAATCCCATTCTCGTCGTCGTTGGCTTGCAGGTTAAACACTTTTTGACATTCACATTTAACCTCATCGCCAAATTCCCCTTTTACTTACAGGGATGCTGTACTTTCCTCATGTCATGTCTCAAATTAATAATATATTGGTCAAAAGGAGAACAGTTGCAGTACAATGGCGAGGGGCACTAATTAGATAGGTATCTGAGAGACAGCACATGCACGATGGGCCATAATATCATTTCTCACCACCGTCAGAATCTGAGAGCTGCGCTTTTCACTGTCGGCGGCTCATTGGTCCACGGTTATGATTCTCCCTTCGGAATGATCACATTTGAAATGCGAGAGTCACGGGCCAAATCCCGGACGAGCCCCGCCATGTTTTACTCAAATTTCCGCTTCTAACAGCCGCTCGACATGTGAGAAAACAGATGTATTTCACGTTAAAACGTGTGATTTTACGCCGATGTTCCCTCAGCATCCAAATCCCAGAGCAAAGTGAAACCCGCCAAACTGAGTAAAGTTAAAATATCTCAGAGGTACTCGGCTCTGTGACTCTTTGGATAACCGAAAGCCTTGTTTGGTTCCGGCCGATACTTGATCAGTATATCTTCCTGTCTGTACGCATAGGTTCACCTCAATTGGGATAAGCATACATTCAGCGTCAATCTCCACCTCTGCCCTGAATATGAGTGTGTCCTGGTTCTCTAGAGCTGAAAGGATGAGAGAAGCTGCTTTTTGAATTCGTCCCTTGGCTGCCGAATTCAAAGCATACAGGAAATCAATCCGGGCTGGCAAAGCTGCCTGGTCTGATTAAAAGGCGGTGACAGCCTATATTGTAAGCATGTTCTCGTCTTCTGGCCTCAACATTAGGTTCAACGTATCGGATGATAAGCACCGCTCCCATTGTCTGGTAATGGTTCTGCTATTCCCACTAACACTTCCTCTGGACCATCCTTTGTTACGTTATTGCCCGATTACCACCCACTTTGCCTTTCTCCATTGTGCCATGTATTATTTAATCACTCCTTCGTTCCGCTGCATCACAAACGTTCCCATTTGACATTTCTCGCTGCGTATTTTTTCCAGGCGCTATTTTTGTTGAAAACATCTGTAATCTTTAACTTTTTCCTGAAATATCGCAATTATTATCCGACAGAACGTGAAACCGGATTCTTCCTCCACAAAATCTGCACGACCTGCCGAGTTTTACATATTTATCTGTTTTTATTCATTCTATTTCCGTGTCCCTTTTAAGGGGATTTGCTGTCTGTCCAAGATCATTCTCTGTCTCTGTAAAATGGTGTGCTATCAGACCCTCATCATTCTGTGTCTGTTTCAAAGGGATGTGCTGTCTGTCCCGGATTTCCAATTTGAAATTTCAAAACCTGCCTTTGGAGGTTAAGGAATATTAGTTTGTTTGTGTGTTTCAGAATGGGCTGGTTTTACGTCCTTCCCTCCCTCCTTGTCTATCACCTGTGGCTTCAATAACAGTCTCTGCGCCGCGTGGTCCTGAGCCCCACTGCACAATTGCCTTCAGGGATGATCGAAATCTCACTTTATTCTCTTAAAAGGGAACTGCTGTCAGTCAAGGGTCATTCTGCATCTGGGTAAAAGGGATGTCCTTGCAATCCCGGATCATTCTGTGTCTGTTTAAATGGGCAGGTTGTCAGTTCCGGTTCATAATCTTTCCCTTTAAAACGGATTTTCTCATAAACCCGGGTCATCCTGTATTGTTTGAGAAGGAGTATGATTTCAGCTGCAATGACCGAATTGTTAAACTATAGTGTTCCAATTTACATTGGGGTTGCCTGCGCCGGTGCGCACCCAGATCGCAGTGCATCTGTTCATTCACTCGAAATATGCTCATCTTTTCCTAAATCCACTCCTTGATATTGCAGTTGCCCCGAATTTGCTCGCAATATATACAACAACACAATGAATGTTGCTGGCAGCGGCCGCGTGGCCTAATGGATAAGGCGTCTGACTTCGATGACAACCGCAAAGTTATCAGAAGATTGCAGGTTCGAGTACTGCCGCGGTCAACTTAGCTCGCTACGAGACATTTTATATTCTTTGTTGTGATTCTGCCGAGAAACCAACCATCTCTTCCAGTCACTCACCTGAAGTGAAGGAAGGCTGTTTGCTCAAAGAATCTCATGGCAAGTTTTCATCATTGTCGATCTGCATGCACGGGCAGAGCAAGCTGTGAAGTGGACTTTCTTGCACATTATTTCTGTTTGGATACAAAAAGCAGGAGATTGAATGGCTGACGATATCTTATAGCAGAGACGAGGTGGCCGAGAGGTTAAGGCGATGGACTGCTAATCCATTGTGCTCTGCACGCATGGGTTCGAATCCCATTCTCGTCGTCGTTGGCTTGCAGGTTAAACACTTTTTGACATTCACATTTCATCTCATCTCCAAATTCCCCTTTTACTGACAGGGATGCTGTACTTTCCTCATGTCATGTGTCAAATTAATAATATATTCGTCAAAAGGAGAACAGTTGCAGTACAATGGCGAGGGGCACTAATTCGATAGGTATCTGAGAGACAGCACATGCACGATGGGCCATAATATCATTTCTCACCACCGTCAGAATCTGAGAGCTGCGCTTTTCACTGTCGGCGGCTCATTGGTCCACGGTTATGATTCTCCCTTCGGAATGATCACATTTGAAATGCGAGAGTCACGGGCCAAATCCCGGACGAGCCCCGCCATGTTTTACTCAAATTTCCGCTTCTAACAGCCGCTCGACATGTGAGAAAACAGACGTATTTCACGTTAAAACGTGTCATTTTACGCCGATGTTCCCTCAGCATCCAAATCCCAGAGCAAAGTGAAACCCGCCAAACTGAGTAAAGTTAAAATATCTCAGAGGTACTCGGCTCTGTGACTCTTTGGATAACCGAAAGCCTTGTTTGGTTCCGGCCGATACTTGATCAGTATATCTTCCTGTCTGTACGCATAGGTTCACCTCAATTGGGATAAGCATACATTCAGCGTCAATCTCCACCTCTGCCCTGAATATGAGTGTGTCCTGGTTCTCTAGAGCTGAAAGGATGAGAGAAGCTGCTTTTTGAATTCGTCCCTTGGCTGCCGAATTCAAAGCATACAGGAAATCAATCCGGGCTGGCAAAGCTGCCTGGTCTGATTAAAAGGCGGTGACAGCCTATATTGTAAGCATGTTCTCGTCTTCTGGCCTCAACATTAGGTTCAACGTATCGGATGATAAGCACCGCTCCCATTGTCTGGTAATGGTTCTGCTATTCCCACTAACACTTCCTCTGGACCATCCTTTGTTACGTTATTGCCCGATTACCACCCACTTTGCCTTTCTCCATTGTGCCATGTATTATTTAATCACTCCTTCGTTCCGCTGCATCACAAACGTTCCCATTTGACATTTCTCGCTGCGTATTTTTTCCAGGCGCTATTTTTGTTGAAAACATCTGTAATCTTTAACTTTTTCCTGAAATATCGCAATTATTATCCGACAGAACGTGAAACCGGATTCTTCCTCCACAAAATCTGCACGACCTGCCGAGTTTTACATATTTATCTGTTTTTATTCATTCTATTTCCGTGTCCCTTTTAAGGGGATTTGCTGTCTGTCCAAGATCATTCTCTGTCTCTGTAAAATGGTGTGCTATCAGACCCTCATCATTCTGTGTCTGTTTCAAAGGGATGTGCTGTCTGTCCCGGATTTCCAATTTGAAATTTCAAAACCTGCCTTTGGAGGTTAAGGAATATTAGTTTGTTTGTGTGTTTCAGAATGGGCTGGTTTTACGTCCTTCCCTCCCTCCTTGTCTATCACCTGTGGCTTCAATAACAGTCTCTGCGCCGCGTGGTCCTGAGCCCCACTGCACAATTGCCTTCAGGGATGATCGAAATCTCACTTTATTCTCTTAAAAGGGAACTGCTGTCAGTCAAGGGTCATTCTGCATCTGGGTAAAAGGGATGTCCTTGCAATCCCGGATCATTCTGTGTCTGTTTAAATGGGCAGGTTGTCAGTTCCGGTTCATAATCTTTCCCTTTAAAACGGATTTTCTCATAAACCCGGGTCATCCTGTATTGTTTGAGAAGGAGTATGATTTCAGCTGCAATGACCGAATTGTTAAACTATAGTGTTCCAATTTACATTGGGGTTGCCTGCGCCGGTGCGCACCCAGATCGCAGTGCATCTGTTCATTCACTCGAAATATGCTCATCTTTTCCTAAATCCACTCCTTGATATTGCAGTTGCCCCGAATTTGCTCGCAATATATACAACAACACAATGAATGTTGCTGGCAGCGGCCGCGTGGCCTAATGGATAAGGCGTCTGACTTCGATGACAACCGCAAAGTTATCAGAAGATTGCAGGTTCGAGTACTGCCGCGGTCAACTTAGCTCGCTACGAGACATTTTATATTCTTTGTTGTGATTCTGCCGAGAAACCAACCATCTCTTCCAGTCACTCACCTGAAGTGAAGGAAGGCTGTTTGCTCAAAGAATCTCATGGCAAGTTTTCATCATTGTCGATCTGCATGCACGGGCAGAGCAAGCTGTGAAGTGGACTTTCTTGCACATTATTTCTGTTTGGATACAAAAAGCAGGAGATTGAATGGCTGACGATGTCTTATAGCAGAGACGAGGTGGCCGAGAGGTTAAGGCGATGGACTGCTAATCCATTGTGCTCTGCACGCATGGGTTCGAATCCCATTCTCGTCGTCGTTGGCTTGCAGGTTAAACACTTTTTGACATTCACATTTCATCTCATCTCCAAATTCTCCTTTTACTGACAGGGATGCTGTACTTTCCTCATGTCATGTCTCAAATTAATAATATATTTGTCAAAAGGAGAACAGTTGCAGTACAATGGCGAGGGGCACTAATTCGATAGGTATCTGAGAGACAGCACATGCATGATGGGCCATAATATCATTTCTCACCACCGTCAGAATCTCAGAGCTGCGCTTTTCACTGTCGGCGGCTCGTTGGTCCACGGTTATGATTCTCCCTTCGGAATGATCACATTTGAAATGCGAGAGTCACGGGCCAAATCCCGGACGAACCCCGCCATGTTTTACTCAAATTGCCGCTTCTAACAGCCGCTCGACATGTGAGAAAACAGACGTATTTCACGTTAAAACGTGTGATTTTACGCCGATGTTCCCTCAGCATCCAAATCCCAGAGCAAAGTGAAACCCGCCAAACTGAGTAAAGTTAAAATATCTCAGAGGTACTCGGCTCTGTGACTCGTTGGATAACCGAAAGCCTTGTTTGGTTCCGGCCGATACTTGATCAGTATATCTTCCTGTCTGTACGCATAGGTTCACCTCAATTGGGATAAGCATACATTCAGCGTCAATCTCCACCTCTGCCCTGAATATGAGTGCGTCCTGGTTCTCTAGAGCTGAAAGGATGAGAGAAGCTGCTTTTTGAATTCGTCCCTTGGCTGCCGAATTCAAAGCATACAGGAAATCAATCCGGGCTGGCAAAGCTGCCTGGTCTGATTAAAAGGCGGTGACAGCCTATATTGTAAGCATGTTCTCGTCTTCTGGCCTCAACATTAGGTTCAACGTATCGGATGATAAGCACCGCTCCCATTGTCTGGTAATGGTTCTGCTATTCCCACTAACACTTCCTCTGGACCATCCTTTGTTACGTTATTGCCCGATTACCACCCACTTTGCCTTTCTCCATTGTGCCATGTATTATTTAATCACTCCTTCGTTCCGCTGCATCACAAACGTTCCCATTTGACATTTCTCGCTGCGTATTTTTTCCAGGCGCTATTTTTGTTGAAAACATCTGTAATCTTTAACTTTTTCCTGAAATATCGCAATTATTATCCGACAGAACGTGAAACCGGATTCTTCCTCCACAAAATCTGCACGACCTGCCGAGTTTTACATATTTATCTGTTTTTATTCATTCTATTTCCGTGTCCCTTTTAAGGGGATTTGCTGTCTGTCCAAGATCATTCTCTGTCTCTGTAAAATGGTGTGCTATCAGACCCTCATCATTCTGTGTCTGTTTCAAAGGGATGTGCTGTCTGTCCCGGATTTCCAATTTGAAATTTCAAAACCTGCCTTTGGAGATTAAGGAATATTAGTTTGTTTGTGTGTTTCAGACTGGGCTGGTTTTACGTCCATCCCTCCCTCCTTGTCTATCACCTGTGGCTTCAATAACAGTCTCTGCGCCGCGTGGTCCTGAGCCCCACTGCACAATTGCCTTCAGGGATGATCGAAATCTCACTTTATTCTTTTAAAAGGGAACTGCTGTCAGTCAAGGGTCATTCTGCATCTGGGTAAAAGGGATGTCCTTGCAATCCCGGATCATTCTGTGTCTGTTTAAATGGGCAGGTTGTCAGTTCCGGTTCATAATCTTTCCCTTTAAAACGTATTTTCTCATAAACCCGGGTCATCCTGTATTGTTTGAGAAGGAGTATGATTTCAGCTGCAATGACCGAATAGTTAAACTATAGTGTTCCAATTTACATTGGGGTTGCCTGCGCCGGTGCGCACCCAGATCGCAGTGCATCTGTTCATTCACTCGAAATATGCTCATCTTTTCCTAAATCCACTCCTTGATATTGCAGTTGCCCCGAATTTGCTCGCAATATATACAACAACACAATGAATGTTGCTGGCAGCGGCCGCGTGGCCTAATGGATAAGGCGTCTGACTTCGATGACAACCGCAAAGTTATCAGAAGATTGCAGATTCGAGTACTGCCGCGGTCAACTTAGCTCGCTACGAGACATTTTATATTCTTTGTTGTGATTCTGCCGAGAAACCAACCATCTCTTCCAGTCACTCACCTGAAGTGAAGGAAGGCTGTTTGCTCAAAGAATCTCATGGCAAGTTTTCATCATTGTCGATCTGCATGCACGGGCAGAGCAAGCTGTGAAGTGGACTTTCTTGCACATTATTTCTGTTTGGATACAAAAAGCAGGAGATTGAATGGCTGACGATATCTTACAGCAGAGACGAGGTGGCCGAGAGATTAAAGCGATGGACTGCTAATCCATTGTGCTCTGCACGCATGGGTTCGAATCCCATTCTCGTCGTCGTTGGCTTGCAGGTTAAACACTTTTTGACATTCACATTTCATCTCATCTCCAAATTCCCCTTTTACTGACAGGGATGCTGTACTTTCCTCATGTCATGTCTCAAATTAATAATATATTCGTCAAAAGGAGAACAGTTGCAGTACAATGGCGAGGGGCACTAATTCGATAGGTATCTGAGAGACAGCACATGCACGATGGGCCATAATATCATTTCTCACCACCGTCAGAATCTGAGAGCTGCGCTTTTCACTGTCGGCGGCTCGTTGGTCCACGGTTATGATTCTCCCTTCGGAATGATCACATTTGAAATGCGAGAGTCACGGGCCAAATCCCGGACGAGCCCCGCCATGTTTTACTCAAATTTCCGCTTCTAACAGCCGCTCGACATGTGAGAAAACAGACGTATTTCACGTTAAAACGTGTGATTTTACGCCGATGTTCCCTCAGCATCCAAATCCCAGAGCAAAGTGAAACCCGCCAAACTGAGTAAAGTTAAAATATCTCAGAGGAACTCGGCTCTGTGACTCGTTGGATAACCGAAAGCCTTGTTTGGTTCCGGCCGATACTTGATCAGTATATCTTCCTGTCTGTACGCATAAGTTCACCTCAATTGGGATAAGCATACATTCAGCGTCAATCTCCACCTCTGCCCTGAATATGAGTGCGTCCTGGTTCTCTAGAGCTGAAAGGATGAGAGAAGCTGCTTTTTGAATTCGTCCCTTGGCTGCCGAATTCAAAGCATACAGGAAATCAATCCGGGCTGGCAAAGCTGCCTGGTCTGATTAAAAGGCGGTGACAGCCTATATTGTAAGCATGTTCTCGTCTTCTGGCCTCAACATTAGGTTCAACGTATCGGATGATAAGCACCGCTCCCATTGTCTGGTAATGGTTCTGCTATTCCCACTAACACTTCCTCTGGACCATCCTTTGTTACGTTATTGCCCGATTACCACCCACTTTGCCTTTCTCCATTGTGCCATGTATTATTTAATCACTCCTTCGTTCCGCTGCATCACAAACGTTCCCATTTGACATTTCTCGCTGCGTATTTTTTCCAGGCGCTATTTTTGTTGAAAACATCTGTAATCTTTAACTTTTTCCTGAAATATCGCAATTATTATCCGACAGAACGTGAAACCGGATTCTTCCTCCACAAAATCTGCACGACCTGCCGAGTTTTACATATTTATCTGTTTTTATTCATTCTATTTCCGTGTCCCTTTTAAGGGGATTTGCTGTGTGTCCAAGATCATTCTCTGTCTCTGTAAAATGGTGTGCTATCAGACCCATATCATTCTGTGTCTGTTTCAAAGGGATGTGCTGTCTGTCCCGGATTTCCAATTTGAAATTTCAAAACCTGCCTTTGGAGGTTAAGGAATATTAGTTTGTTTGTGTGTTTCAGACTGGGCTGGTTTTACGTCCTTCCCTCCCTCCTTGTCTATCACCTGTGGCTTCAATAACAGTCTCTGCGCCGCGTGGTCCTGAGCCCCACTGCACAATTGCCTTCAGGGATGATCGAAATCTCACTTTATTCTTTTAAAAGGGAACTGCTGTCAGTCAAGGGTCATTCTGCATCTGGGTAAAAGGGATGTCCTTGCAATTCCGGATCATTCTGTGTCTGTTTAAATGGGCAGGTTGTCAGTTCCGGTTCATAATCTTTCCCTTTAAAACGGATTTTCTCATAAACCCGGGTCATCCTGTATTGTTTGAGAAGGAGTATGATTTCAGCTGCAATGAACGAATTGTTAAACTATAGTGTTCCAATTTACATTGGGGTTGCCTGCGCCGGTGCGCACCCAGATCGCAGTGCATCTGTTCATTCACTCGAAATATGCTCATCTTTTCCTAAATCCACTCCTTGATATTGCAGTTGCCCCGAATTTGCTCGCAATATATACAACAACACAATGAATGTTGCTGGCAGCGGCCGCGTGGCCTAATAGATAAGGCGTCTGACTTCGATGACAACCGCAAAGTTATCAGAAGATTGCAGGTTCGAGTCCTGCCGCGGTCAACTTAGCTCGCTACGAGACATTTTATATTCTTTGTTGTGATTCTGCCGAGAAACCAACCATCTCTTCCAGTCACTCACCTGAAGTGAAGGAAGGCTGTTTGCTCAAAGAATCTCATGGCAAGTTTTCATCATTGTCGATCTGCATGCACGGGCAGAGCAAGCTGTGAAGTGGACTTTCTTGCACATTATTTCTATTTGGATACAAAAAGCAGGAGATTGAATGGCTGACGATATCTTACACCAGAGACGAGGTGGCCGAGAGGTTAAGGCGATGGACTGCTAATCCATTGTGCTCTGCACGCATGGGTTCGAATCCCATTCTCGTCGTCGTTGGCTTGCAGGTTAAACACTTTTTGACATTCACATTTAACCTCATCGCCAAATTCCCCTTTTACTTACAGGGATGCTGTACTTTCCTCATGTCATGTCTCAAATTAATAATATATTGGTCAAAAGGAGAACAGTTGCAGTACAATGGCGAGGGGCACTAATTAGATAGGTATCTGAGAGACAGCACATGCACGATGGGCCATAATATCATTTCTCACCACCGTCAGAATCTGAGAGCTGCGCTTTTCACTGTCGGCGGCTCATTGGTCCACGGTTATGATTCTCCCTTCGGAATGATCACATTTGAAATGCGAGAGTCACGGGCCAAATCCCGGACGAGCCCCGCCATGTTTTACTCAAATTTCCGCTTCTAACAGCCGCTCGACATGTGAGAAAACAGATGTATTTCACGTTAAAACGTGTGATTTTACGCCGATGTTCCCTCAGCATCCAAATCCCAGAGCAAAGTGAAACCCGCCAAACTGAGTAAAGTTAAAATATCTCAGAGGTACTCGGCTCTGTGACTCTTTGGATAACCGAAAGCCTTGTTTGGTTCCGGCCGATACTTGATCAGTATATCTTCCTGTCTGTACGCATAGGTTCACCTCAATTGGGATAAGCATACATTCAGCGTCAATCTCCACCTCTGCCCTGAATATGAGTGTGTCCTGGTTCTCTAGAGCTGAAAGGATGAGAGAAGCTGCTTTTTGAATTCGTCCCTTGGCTGCCGAATTCAAAGCATACAGGAAATCAATCCGGGCTGGCAAAGCTGCCTGGTCTGATTAAAAGGCGGTGACAGCCTATATTGTAAGCATGTTCTCGTCTTCTGGCCTCAACATTAGGTTCAACGTATCGGATGATAAGCACCGCTCCCATTGTCTGGTAATGGTTCTGCTATTCCCACTAACACTTCCTCTGGACCATCCTTTGTTACGTTATTGCCCGATTACCACCCACTTTGCCTTTCTCCATTGTGCCATGTATTATTTAATCACTCCTTCGTTCCGCTGCATCACAAACGTTCCCATTTGACATTTCTCGCTGCGTATTTTTTCCAGGCGCTATTTTTGTTGAAAACATCTGTAATCTTTAACTTTTTCCTGAAATATCGCAATTATTATCCGACAGAACGTGAAACCGGATTCTTCCTCCACAAAATCTGCACGACCTGCCGAGTTTTACATATTTATCTGTTTTTATTCATTCTATTTCCGTGTCCCTTTTAAGGGGATTTGCTGTCTGTCCAAGATCATTCTCTGTCTCTGTAAAATGGTGTGCTATCAGACCCTCATCATTCTGTGTCTGTTTCAAAGGGATGTGGTGTCTGTCCCGGATTTCCAATTTGAAATTTCAAAACCTGCCTTTGGAGGTTAAGGAATATTAGTTTGTTTGTGTGTTTCAGAATGGGCTGGTTTTACGTCCTTCCCTCCCTCCTTGTCTATCACCTGTGGCTTCAATAACAGTCTCTGCGCCGCGTGGTCCTGAGCCCCACTGCACAATTGCCTTCAGGGATGATCGAAATCTCACTTTATTCTCTTAAAAGGGAACTGCTGTCAGTCAAGGGTCATTCTGCATCTGGGTAAAAGGGATGTCCTTGCAATCCCGGATCATTCTGTGTCTGTTTAAATGGGCAGGTTGTCAGTTCCGGTTCATAATCTTTCCCTTTAAAACGGATTTTCTCATAAACCAGGGTCATCCTGTATTGTTTGAGAAGGAGTATGATTTCAGCTGCAATGACCGAATTGTTAAACTATAGTGTTCCAATTTACATTGGGGTTGCCTGCGCCGGTGCGCACCCAGATCGCAGTGCATCTGTTCATTCACTCGAAATATGCTCATCTTTTCCTAAATCCACTCCTTGATATTGCAGTTGCCCCGAATTTGCTCGCAATATATACAACAACACAATGAATGTTGCTGGCAGCGGCCGCGTGGCCTAATGGATAAGGCGTCTGACTTCGATGACAACCGCAAAGTTATCAGAAGATTGCAGGTTCGAGTACTGCCGCGGTCAACTTAGCTCGCTACGAGACATTTTATATTCTTTGTTGTGATTCTGCCGAGAAACCAACCATCTCTTCCAGTCACTCACCTGAAGTGAAGGAAGGCTGTTTGCTCAAAGAATCTCATGGCTGGTTTTCATCATTGTCGATCTGCATGCACGGGCAGAGCAAGCTGTGAAGTGGACTTTCTTGCACATTATTTCTGTTTGGATACAAAAAGCAGGAGATTGAATGGCTGACGATATCTTATAGCAGAGACGAGGTGGCCGAGAGGTTAAGGCGATGGACTGCTAATCCATTGTGCTCTGCACGCATGGGTTCGAATCCCATTCTCGTCGTCGTTGGCTTGCAGGTTAAACACTTTTTGACATTCACATTTCATCTCATCTCCAAATTCTCCTTTTACTGACAGGGATGCTGTACTTTCCTCATGTCATGTCTCAAATTAATAATATATTTGTCAAAAGGAGAACAGTTGCAGTACAATGGCGAGGGGCACTAATTCGATAGGTATCTGAGAGACAGCACATGCATGATGGGCCATAATATCATTTCTCACCACCGTCAGAATCTCAGAGCTGCGCTTTTCACTGTCGGCGGCTCGTTGGTCCACGGTTATGATTCTCCCTTCGGAATGATCACATTTGAAATGCGAGAGTCACGGGCCAAATCCCGGACGAACCCCGCCATGTTTTACTCAAATTGCCGCTTCTAACAGCCGCTCGACATGTGAGAAAACAGACGTATTTCACGTTAAAACGTGTGATTTTACGCCGATGTTCCCTCAGCATCCAAATCCCAGAGCAAAGTGAAACCCGCCAAACTGAGTAAAGTTAAAATATCTCAGAGGTACTCGGCTCTGTGACTCGTTGGATAACCGAAAGCCTTGTTTGGTTCCGGCCGATACTTGATCAGTATATCTTCCTGTCTGTACGCATAGGTTCACCTCAATTGGGATAAGCATACATTCAGCGTCAATCTCCACCTCTGCCCTGAATATGAGTGCGTCCTGGTTCTCTAGAGCTGAAAGGATGAGAGAAGCTGCTTTTTGAATTCGTCCCTTGGCTGCCGAATTCAAAGCATACAGGAAATCAATCCGGGCTGGCAAAGCTGCCTGGTCTGATTAAAAGGCGGTGACAGCCTATATTGTAAGCATGTTCTCGTCTTCTGGCCTCAACATTAGGTTCAACGTATCGGATGATAAGCACCGCTCCCATTGTCTGGTAATGGTTCTGCTATTCCCACTAACACTTCCTCTGGACCATCCTTTGTTACGTTATTGCCCGATTACCACCCACTTTGCCTTTCTCCATTGTGCCATGTATTATTTAATCACTCCTTCGTTCCGCTGCATCACAAACGTTCCCATTTGACATTTCTCGCTGCGTATTTTTTCCAGGCGCTATTTTTGTTGAAAACATCTGTAATCTTTAACTTTTTCCTGAAATATCGCAATTATTATCCGACAGAACGTGAAACCGGATTCTTCCTCCACAAAATCTGCACGACCTGCCGAGTTTTACATATTTATCTGTTTTTATTCATTCTATTTCCGTGTCCCTTTTAAGGGGATTTGCTGTCTGTCCAAGATCATTCTCTGTCTCTGTAAAATGGTGTGCTATCAGACCCTCATCATTCTGTGTCTGTTTCAAAGGGATGTGCTGTCTGTCCCGGATTTCCAATTTGAAATTTAAAAACCTGCCTTTGGAGGTTAAGGAATATTAGTTTGTTTGTGTGTTTCAGACTGGGCTGGTTTTACGTCCTTCCCTCCCTCCTTGTCTATCACCTGTGGCTTCAATAACAGTCTCTGCGCCGCGTGGTCCTGAGCCCCACTGCACAATTGCCTTCAGGGATGATCGAAATCTCATTTTATTCTTTTAAAAGGGAACTGCTGTCAGTCAAGGGTCATTCTGCATCTGGGTAAAAGGGATGTCCTTGCAATCCCGGATCATTCTGTGTCTGTTTAAATGGGCAGGTTGTCAGTTCCGGTTCATAATCTTTCCCTTTAAAACGGATTTTCTCATAAACCCGGGTCATCCTGTATTGTTTGAGAAGGAGTATGATTTCAGCTGCAATGACCGAATTGTTAAACTATAGTGTTTCAATTTACATTGGGGTTGCCTGCGCCGGTGCGCACCCAGATCGCAGTGCATCTGTTCATTCACTCGAAATATGCTCATCTTTTCCTAAATCCACTCCTTGATATTGCAGTTGCCCCGAATTTGCTCGCAATATATACAACAACACAATGAATGTTGCTGGCAGCGGCCGCGTGGCCTAATGGATAAGGCGTCTGACTTCGATGACAACCGCAAAGTTATCAGAAGATTGCAGGTTTGAGTCCTGCCGCGGTCAACTTAGCTCGCTACGAGACATTTTATATTCTTTGTTGTGATTCTGCCGAGAAACCAACCATCTCTTCCAGTCACTCACCTGAAGTGAAGGAAGGCTGTTTGCTCAAAGAATCTCATGGCTGGTTTTCATCATTGTCGATCTGCATGCACGGGCAGAGCAAGCTGTGAAGTGGACTTTCTTGCACATTATTTCTGTTTGGATACAAAAAGCAGGAGATTGAATGGCTGACGATATCTTATAGCAGAGACGAGGTGGCCGAGAGGTTAAGGCGATGGACTGCTAATCCATTGTGCTCTGCACGCATGGGTTCGAATCCCATTCTCGTCGTCGTTGGCTTGCAGGTTAAACACTTTTTGACATTCGCATTTCATCTCATCTCCAAATTCCCCTTTTACTGACAGGGATGCTGTACTTTCCTCATGTCATGTTTCAAATTAATAATATATTCGTCAAAAGGAGAACAGTTGCAGTACAATGGCGAGGGGCACTAATTCGATAGGTATCTGAGAGACAGCACATACACGATGGGCCATAATATCATTTCTCACCACCGTCAGAATCTGAGAGCTGCGCTTTTCACTGTCGGCGGCTCGTTGGTCCACGGTTATGATTCTCCCTTCGGAATGATCACATTTGAAATGCGAGAGTCACGGGCCAAATCCCGGACGAGCCCCGCCATGTTTTACTCAAATTTCCGCTTCTAACAGCCGCTCGACATGCGGGAAAACAGACGTATTTCACGTTAAAACGTGTGATTTTACGCCGATGTTCCCTCAGCATCCAAATCCCAGAGCAAAGTGAAACCCGCCAAACTGAGTAAAGTTAAAATATCTCAGAGGTACTCGGCTCTGTGACTCGTTGGATAACCGAAAGCCTTGTTTGGTTCCGGCCGATACTTGATCAGTATATCTTCCTGTCTGTACGCATAGGTTCACCTCAATTGGGATAAGCATACATTCAGCGTCAATCTCCACCTCTGCCCTGAATATGAGTGCGTCCTGGTTCTCTAGAGCTGAAAGGATGAGAGAAGCTGCTTTTTGAATTCGTCCCTTGGCTGCCGAATTCAAAGCATACAGGAAATCAATCCGGGCTGGCAAAGCTGCCTGGTCTGATTAAAAGGCGGTGACAGCCTATATTGTAAGCATGTTCTCGTCTTCTGGCCTCAACATTAGGTTCAACGTATCGGATGATAAGCACCGCTCCCATTGTCTGGTAATGGTTCTGCTATTCCCACTAACACTTCCTCTGGACCATCCTTTGTTACGTTATTGCCCGATTACCACCCACTTTGCCTTTCTCCATTGTGCCATGTATTATTTAATCACTCCTTCGTTCCGCTGCATCACAAACGTTCCCATTTGACATTTCTCGCTGCGTATTTTTTCCAGGCGCTATTTTTGTTGAAAACATCTGTAATCTTTAACTTTTTCCTGAAATATCGCAATTATTATCCGACAGAACGTAAAACCGGATTCTTCCTCCACAAAATCTGCACGACCTGCCGAGTTTTACATATTTATCTGTTTTTATTCATTCTATTTCCGTGTCCCTTTTAAGGGGATTTGCTGTCTGTCCAAGATCATTCTCTGTCTCTGTAAAATGGTGTGCTATCAGACCCTCATCATTCTGTGTCTGTTTCAAAGGGATGTGCTGTCTGTCCCGGATTTCCAATTTGAAATTTCAAAACCTGCCTTTGGAGGTTAAGGAATATTAGTTTGTTTGTGTGTTTCAGACTGGGCTGGTTTTACGTCCTTCCCTCCCTCCTTGTCTATCACCTGTGGCTTCAATAACAGTCTCTGCGCCGCGTGGTCCTGAGCCCCACTGCACAATTGCCTTCAGGGATGATCGAAATCTCATTTTATTCTTTTAAAAGGGAACTGCTGTCAGTCAAGGGTCATTCTGCATCTGGGTAAAAGGGATGTCCTTGCAATCCCGGATCATTCTGTGTCTGTTTAAATGGGCAGGTTGTCAGTTCCGGTTCATAATCTTTCCCTTTAAAACGGATTTTCTCATAAACCCGGGTCATCCTGTATTGTTTGAGAAGGAGTATGATTTCAGCTGCAATGACCGAATTGTTAAACTATAGTGTTCCAATTTACATTGGGGTTGCCTGCGCCGGTGCGCACCCAGATCGCAGTGCATCTGTTCATTCACTCGAAATATGCTCATCTTTTCCTAAATCCACTCCTTGATATTGCAGTTGCCCCGAATTTGCTCGCAATATATACAACAACACAATGAATGTTGCTTGCAGCGGCCGCGTGGCCTAATGGATAAGGCGTCTGACTTCGATGACAACCGCAAAGTTATCAGAAGATTGCAGGTTCGAGTCCTGCCGTGGTCAACTTAGCTCGCTACGAGACATTTTATATTCTTTGTTGTGATTCTGCCGAGAAACCAACCATCTCTTCCAGTCACTCACCTGAAGTGAAGGAAGGCTGTTTGCTCAAAGAATCTCATGGCAAGTTTTCATCATTGTCGATCTGCATGCACGGGCAGAGCAAGCTGTGAAGTGGACTTTCTTGCACATTATTTCTGTTTGGATACAAAAAGCAGGAGATTGAATGGCTGACGATATCTTATAGCAGAGACGAGGTGGCCGAGAGGTTACGGCGATGGACTGCTAATCCATTGTGCTCTGCACGCAAGGGTTCGAATCCCATTCTCGTCGTCGTTGGCTTGCAGGTTAAACACTTTTTGACATTCACATTTCATCTCATCTCCAAATTCCCCTTTTACTGACAGGGATGCTGTACTTTCCTCATGTCATGTCTCAAATTAATAATATATTCATCAAAAGGAGAACAGTTGCAGTACAATGGCGAGGGGCACTAATTCGATAGGTATCTGAGAGACAGCACATGCACGATGGGCCATAATATCATTTCTCACCACCGTCAGAATCTGAGAGCTGCGCTTTTCACTGTCGGCGGCTCGTTGGTCCAAGGTTATGATTCTCCCTTCGGAATGATCACATTTGAAATGCGAGAGTCACGGGCCAAATCCCGGACGAGCCCCGCCATGTTTTACTCAAATTTCCGCTTCTAACAGCCGCTCGACATGTGAGAAAACAGACGTATTTCACGTTAAAACGTGTGATTTTACGCCGATGTTCCCTCAGCATCCAAATCCCAGAGCAAAGTGAAACCCGCCAAACTGAGTAAAGTTAAAATATCTCAGAGGTACTCGGCTCTGTGACTCGTTGGATAACCGAAAGCCTTGTTTGGTTCCGGCCGATACTTGATCAGTATATCTTCCTGTCTGTACGCATAGGTTCACCTCAATTAGGATAAGCATACATTCAGCGTCAATCTCCACCTCTGCCCTGAATATGAGTGCGTCCTGGTTCTCTAGAGCTGAAAGGATGAGAGAAGCTGCTTTTTGAATTCGTCCCTTGGCTGCCGAATTCAAAGCATACAGGAAATCAATCCGGGCTGGCAAAGCTGCCTGGTCTGATTAAAAGGCGGTGACAGCCTATATTGTAAGCATGTTCTCGTCTTCTGGCCTCAACATTAGGTTCAACGTATCGGATGATAAGCACCGCTCCCATTGTCTGGTAATGGTTCTGCTATTCCCACTAACACTTCCTCTGGACCATCCTTTGTTACGTTATTGCCCGATTACCACCCACTTTGCCTTTCTCCATTGTGCCATGTATTATTTAATCACTCCTTCGTTCCGCTGCATCACAAACGTTCCCATTTGACATTTCTCGCTGCGTATTTTTTCCAGGCGCTATTTTTGTTGAAAACATCTGTAATCTTTAACTTTTTCCTGAAATATCGCAATTATTATCCGACAGAACGTGAAACCGGATTCTTCCTCCACAAAATCTGCACGACCTGCCGAGTTTTACATATTTATCTGTTTTTATTCATTCTATTTCCGTGTCCCTTTTAAGGGGATTTGCTGTCTGTCCAAGATCATTCTCTGTCTCTGTAAAATGGTGTGCTATCAGACCCTCATCATTCTGTGTCTGTTTCAAAGGGATGTGCTGTCTGTCCCGGATTTCCAATTTGAAATTTCAAAACCTGCCTTTGGAGGTTAAGGAATATTAGTTTGTTTGTGTGTTTCAGACTGGGCTGGTTTTACGTCCTTCCCTCCCTCCTTGTCTATCACCTGTGGCTTCAATAACAGTCTCTGCGCCGCGTGGTCCTGAGCCCCACTGCACAATTGCCTTCAGGGATGATCGAAATCTCACTTTATTCTTTTAAAAGGGAACTGCTGTCAGTCAAGGGTCATTCTGCATCTGGGTAAAAGGGATGTCCTTGCAATCCCGGATCATTCTGTGTCTGTTTAAATGGGCAGGTTGTCAGTTCCGGTTCATAATCTTTCCCTTTAAAACGGATTTTCTCATAAACCCGGGTCATCCTGTATTGTTTGAGAAGGAGTATGATTTCAGCTGCAATGACCGAATTGTTAAACTATAGTGTTCCAATTTACATTGGGGTTGCCTGCGCCGGTGCGCACCCAGATCGCAGTGCATCTGTTCATTCACTCGCAATATGCTCATCTTTTCCTAAATCCACTCCTTGATATTGCAGTTGCCCCGAATTTGCTCGCAATATATACAACAACACAATGAATTTTGCTGGCAGCGGCCGCGTGGCCTAATGGATAAGGCGTCTGACTTCGATGACAACCGCAAAGTTATCAGAAGATTGCAGGTTCGAGTCCTGCCGTGGTCAACTTAGCTCGCTACGAGACATTTTATATTCTTTGTTGTGATTCTGCCAAGAAACCAACCATCTCTTCCAGTCACTCACCTGAAGTGAAGGAAGGCTGTTTGCTCAAAGAATCTCATGGCTGGTTTTCATCATTGTCGATCTGCATGCACGGGCAGAGCAAGCTGTGAAGTGGACTTTCTTGCACATTATTTCTGTTTGGATACAAAAAGCAGGAGATTGAATGGCTGACGATATCTTATAGCAGAGACGAGGTGGCCGACAGGTTAAGGCGATGGACTGCTAATCCATTGTGCTCTGCACGCATGGGTTCGAATCCCATTCTCGTCGTCGTTGGCTTGCAGGTTAAACACTTTTTGACATTCACATTTCATCTCATCTCCAAATTCCCCTTTTACTGACAGGGATGCTGTACTTTCCTCATGTCATGTTTCAAATTAATAATATATTCGTCAAAAGGAGAACAGTTGCAGTACAATGGCGAGGGGCACTAATTCGATAGGTATCTGAGAGACAGCACATGCACGATGGGCCATAATATCATTTCTCACCACCGTCAGAATCTGAGAGCTGCGCTTTTCACTGTCGGCGGCTCGTTGGTCCACGGTTATGATTCTCCCTTCGGAATGATCACATTTGAAATGCGAGAGTCACGGGCCAAATCCCGGACGAGCCCCGCCATGTTTTACTCAAATTTCCGCTTCTAACAGCCGCTCGACATGCGGGAAAACAGACGTATTTCACGTTAAAACGTGTGATTTTACGCCGATGTTCCCTCAGCATCCAAATCCCAGAGCAAAGTGAAACCCGCCAAACTGAGTAAAGTTAAAATATCTCAGAGGTACTCGGCTCTGTGACTCGTTGGATAACCGAAAGCCTTGTTTGGTTCCGGCCGATACTTGATCAGTATATCTTCCTGTCTGTACGCATAGGTTCACCTCAATTGGGATAAGCATACATTCAGCGTCAATCTCCACCTCTGCCCTGAATATGAGTGCGTCCTGGTTCTCTAGAGCTGAAAGGATGAGAGAAGCTGCTTTTTGAATTCGTCCCTTGGCTGCCGAATTCAAAGCATACAGGAAATCAATCCGGGCTGGCAAAGCTGCCTGGTCTGATTGAAAGGCGGTGACAGCCTATATTGTAAGCATGTTCTCGTCTTCTGGCCTCAACATTAGGTTCAACGTATCGGATGATAAGCACCGCTCCCATTGTCTGGTAATGGTTCTGCTATTCCCACTAACACTTCCTCTGGACCATCCTTTGTTACGTTATTGCCCGATTACCACCCACTTTGCCTTTCTCCATTGTGCCATGTATTATTTAATCACTCCTTCGTTCCGCTGCATCACAAACGTTCCCATTTGACATTTCTCGCTGCGTATTTTTTCCAGGCGCTATTTTTGTTGAAAACATCTGTAATCTTTAACTTTTTCCTGAAATATCGCAATTATTATCCGACAGAACGTGAAACCGGATTCTTCCTCCACAAAATCTGCACGACCTGCCGAGTTTTACATATTTATCTGTTTTTATTCATTCTATTTCCGTGTCCCTTTTAAGGGGATTTGCTGTCTGTCCAAGATCATTCTCTGTCTCTGTAAAATGGTGTGCTATCAGACCCTCATCATTCTGTGTCTGTTTCAAAGGGATGTGCTGTCTGTCCCGGATTTCCAATTTGAAATTTCAAAACCTGCCTTTGGAGGTTAAGGAATATTAGTTTGTTTGTGTGTTTCAGACTGGGCTGGTTTTACGTCCTTCCCTCCCTCCTTGTCTATCACCTGTGGCTTCAATAACAGTCTCTGCGCCGCGTGGTCCTGAGCCCCACTGCACAATTGCCTTCAGGGATGATCGAAATCTCACTTTATTCTTTTAAAAGGGAACTGCTGTCAGTCAAGGGTCATTCTGCATCTGGGTAAAAGGGATGTCCTTGCAATCCCGGATCATTCTGTGTCTGTTTAAATGGGCAGGTTGTCAGTTCCGGTTCATAATCTTTCCCTTTAAAACGGATTTTCTCATAAACCCGGGTCATCCTGTATTGTTTGAGAAGGAGTATGATTTCAGCTGCAATGACCGAATTGTTAAACTATAGTGTTCCAATTTACATTGGGGTTGCCTGCGCCGGTGCGCACCCAGATCGCAGTGCATCTGTTCATTCACTCGCAATATGCTCATCTTTTCCTAAATCCACTCCTTGATATTGCAGTTGCCCCGAATTTGCTCGCAATATATACAACAACACAATGAATGTTGCTGGCAGCGGCCGCGTGGCCTAATGGATAAGGCGTCTGACTTCGATGACAACCGCAAAGTTATCAGAAGATTGCAGGTTCGAGTCCTGCCGTGGTCAACTTAGCTCGCTACGAGACATTTTATATTCTTTGTTGTGATTCTGCCGAGAAACCAACCATCTCTTCCAGTCACTCACCTGAAGTGAAGGAAGGCTGTTTGCTCAAAGAATCTCATGGCTGGTTTTCATCATTGTCGATCTGCATGCACGGGCAGAGCAAGCTGTGAAGTGGACTTTCTTGCACATTATTTCTGTTTGGATACAAAAAGCAGGAGATTGAATGGCTGACGATATCTTATAGCAGAGACGAGGTGGCCGAGAGGTTAAGGCGATGGACTGCTAATCCATTGTGCTCTGCACGCATGGGTTCGAATCCCATTCTCGTCGTCGTTGGCTTGCAGGTTAAACACTTTTTGACATTCAGATTTCATCTCATCTCCAAATTCCCCTTTTACTGACAGGGATGCTGTACTTTCCTCATGTCATGTTTCAAATTAATAATATATTCGTCAAAAGGAGAACAGTTGCAGTACAATGGCGAGGGGCACTAATTCGATAGGTATCTGAGAGACAGCACATGCACGATGGGCCATAATATCATTTCTCACCACCGTCAGAATCTGAGAGCTGCGCTTTTCACTGTCGGCGGCTCGTTGGTCCACGGTTATGATTCTCCCTTCGGAATGATCACATTTGAAATGCGAGAGTCACGGGCCAAATCCCGGACGAGCCCCGCCATGTTTTACTCAAATTTCCGCTTCTAACAGCCGCTCGACATGCGGGAAAACAGACGTATTTCACGTTAAAACGTGTAATTTTACGCCGATGTTCCCTCAGCATCCAAATCCCAGAGCAAAGTGAAACCCGCCAAACTGAGTAAAGTTAAAATATCTCAGAGGTACTCGGCTCTGTGACTCGTTGGATAACCGAAAGCCTTGTTTGGTTCCGGCCGATACTTGATCAGTATATCTTCCTGTCTGTACGCATAGGTTCACCTCAATTGGGATAAGCATACATTCAGCGTCAATCTCCACCTCTGCCCTGAATATGAGTGCGTCCTGGTTCTCTAGAGCTGAAAGGATGAGAGAAGCTGCTTTTTGAATTCGTCCCTTGGCTGCCGAATTCAAAGCATACAGGAAATCAATCCGGGCTGGCAAAGCTGCCTGGTCTGATTAAAAGGCGGTGACAGCCTATATTGTAAGCATGTTCTCGTCTTCTGGCCTCAACATTAGGTTCAACGTATCGGATGATAAGCACCGCTCCCATTGTCTGGTAATGGTTCTGCTATTCCCACTAACACTTCCTCTGGACCATCCTTTGTTACGTTATTGCCCGATTACCACCCACTTTGCCTTTCTCCATTGTGCCATGTATTATTTAATCACTCCTTCGTTCCGCTGCATCACAAACGTTCCCATTTGACATTTCTCGCTGCGTATTTTTTCCAGGCGCTATTTTTGTTGAAAACATCTGTAATCTTTAACTTTTTCCTGAAATATCGCAATTATTATCCGACAGAACGTGAAACCGGATTCTTCCTCCACAAAATCTGCACGACCTGCCGAGTTTTACATATTTATCTGTTTTTATTCATTCTATTTCCGTGTCCCTTTTAAGGGGATTTGCTGTCTGTCCAAGATCATTCTCTGTCTCTGTAAAATGGTGTGCTATCAGACCCTCATCATTCTGTGTCTGTTTCAAAGGGATGTGCTGTCTGTCCCGGATTTCCAATTTGAAATTTCAAAACCTGCCTTTGGAGGTTAAGGAATATTAGTTTGTTTGTGTGTTTCAGACTGGGCTGGTTTTACGTCCTTCCCTCCCTCCTTGTCTATCACCTGTGGCTTCAATAACAGTCTCTGCGCCGCGTGGTCCTGAGCCCCACTGCACAATTGCCTTCAGGGATGATCGAAATCTCATTTTATTCTTTTAAAAGGGAACTGCTGTCAGTCAAGGGTCATTCTGCATCTGGGTAAAAGGGATGTCCTTGCAATCCCGGATCATTCTGTGTCTGTTTAAATGGGCAGGTTGTCAGTTCCGGTTCATAATCTTTCCCTTTAAAACGGATTTTCTCATAAACCCGGGTCATCCTGTATTGTTTGAGAAGGAGTATGATTTCAGCTGCAATGACCGAATTGTTAAACTATAGTGTTCCAATTTACATTGGGGTTGCCTGCGCCGGTGCGCACCCAGATCGCAGTGCATCTGTTCATTCACTCGAAATATGCTCATCTTTTCCTAAATCCACTCCTTGATATTGCAGTTGCCCCGAATTTGCTCGCAATATATACAACAACACAATGAATGTTGCTTGCAGCGGCCGCGTGGCCTAATGGATAAGGCGTCTGACTTCGATGACAACCGCAAAGTTATCAGAAGATTGCAGGTTCGAGTCCTGCCGTGGTCAACTTAGCTCGCTACGAGACATTTTATATTCTTTGTTGTGATTCTGCCGAGAAACCAACCATCTCTTCCAGTCACTCACCTGAAGTGAAGGAAGGCTGTTTGCTCAAAGAATCTCATGGCAAGTTTTCATCATTGTCGATCTGCATGCACGGGCAGAGCAAGCTGTGAAGTGGACTTTCTTGCACATTATTTCTGTTTGGATACAAAAAGCAGGAGATTGAATGGCTGACGATATCTTATAGCAGAGACGAGGTGGCCGAGAGGTTACGGCGATGGACTGCTAATCCATTGTGCTCTGCACGCATGGGTTCGAATCCCATTCTCGTCGTCGTTGGCTTGCAGGTTAAACACTTTTTGACATTCACATTTCATCTCATCTCCAAATTCCCCTTTTTCTGACAGGGATGCTGTACTTTCCTCATGTCATGTCTCAAATTAATAATATATTCGTCAAAAGGAGAACAGTTGCAGTACAATGGCGAGGGGCACTAATTCGATAGGTATCTGAGAGACAGCACATGCACGATGGGCCATAATATCATTTCTCACCACCGTCAGAATCTGAGAGCTGCGCTTTTCACTGTCGGCGGCTCGTTGGTCCACGGTTATGATTCTCCCTTCGGAATGATCACATTTGAAATGCGAGAGTCACGGGCCAAATCCCGGACGAGCCCCGCCATGTTTTACTCAAATTTCCGCTTCTAACAGCCGCTCGACATGTGAGAAAACAGACGTATTTCACGTTAAAACGTGTGATTTTACGCCGATGTTCCCTCAGCATCCAAATCCCAGAGCAAAGTGAAACCCGCCAAACTGAGTAAAGTTAAAATATCTCAGAGGTACTCGGCTCTGTGACTCGTTGGATAACCGAAAGCCTTGTTTGGTTCCGGCCGATACTTGATCAGTATATCTTCCTGTCTGTACGCATAGGTTCACCTCAATTAGGATAAGCATACATTCAGCGTCAATCTCCACCTCTGCCCTGAATATGAGTGCGTCCTGGTTCTCTAGAGCTGAAAGGATGAGAGAAGCTGCTTTTTGAATTCGTCCCTTGGCTGCCGAATTCAAAGCATACAGTTAATCAATCCGGGCTGGCAAAGCTGCCTGGTCTGATTAAAAGGCGGTGACAGCCTATATTGTAAGCATGTTCTCGTCTTCTGGCCTCAACATTAGGTTCAGCGTATCGGATGATAAGCACCGCTCCCATTGTCTGGTAATGGTTCTGCTATTCCCACTAACACTTCCTCTGGACCATCCTTTGTTACGTTATTGCCCGATTACCACCCACTTTGCCTTTCTCCATTGTGCCATGTATTATTTAATCACTCCTTCGTTCCGCTGCATCACAAACGTTCCCATTTGACATTTCTCGCTGCGTATTTTTTCCAGGGGCTATTTTTGTTGAAAACATCTGTAATCTTTAACTTTTTCCTGAAATATCGCAATTATTATCCGACAGAACGTGAAACCGGATTCTTCCTCCACAAAATCTGCACGACCTGCCGAGTTTTACATATTTATCTGTTTTTATTCATTCTATTTCCGTGTCCCTTTTAAGGGGATTTGCTGTCTGTCCAAGATCATTCTCTGTCTCTGTAAAATGGTGTGCTATCAGACCCTCATCATTCTGTGTCTGTTTCAAAGGGATGTGCTGTCTGTCCCGGATTTCCAATTTGAAATTTCAAAACCTGCCTTTGGAGGTTAAGGAATATTAGTTTGTTTGTGTGTTTCAGACTGGGCTGGTTTTACGTCCTTCCCTCCCTCCTTGTCTATCACCTGTGGCTTCAATAACAGTCTCTGCGCCGCGTGGTCCTGAGCCCCACTGCACAATTGCCTTCAGGGATGATCGAAATCTCACTTTATTCTTTTAAAAGGGAACTGCTGTCAGTCAAGGGTCATTCTGCATCTGGGTAAAAGGGATGTCCTTGCAATCCCGGATCATTCTGTGTCTGTTTAAATGGGCAGGTTGTCAGTTCCGGTTCATAATCTTTCCCTTTAAAACGGATTTTCTCATAAACCCGGGTCATCCTGTATTGTTTGAGAAGGAGTATGATTTCAGCTGCAATGACCGAATTGTTAAACTATAGTGTTCCAATTTACATTGGGGTTGCCTGCGCCGGTGCGCACCCAGATCGCAGTGCATCTGTTCATTCACTCGCAATATGCTCATCTTTTCCTAAATCCACTCCTTGATATTGCAGTTGCCCCGAATTTGCTCGCAATATATACAACAACACAATGAATGTTGCTGGCAGCGGCCGCGTGGCCTAATGGATAAGGCGTCTGACTTCGATGACAACCGCAAAGTTATCAGAAGATTGCAGGTTCGAGTCCTGCCGCGGTCAACTTAGCTCGCTACGAGACATTTTATATTCTTTGTTGTGATTCTGCCGAGAAACCAACCATCTCTTCCAGTCACTCACCTGAAGTGAAGGAAGGCTGTTTGCTCAAAGAATCTCATGGCTGGTTTTCATCATTGTCGATCTGCATGCACGGGCAGAGCAAGCTGTGAAGTGGACTTTCTAGCACATTATTTCTGTTTGGATACAAAAAGCAGGAGATTGAATGGCTGACGATATCTTATAGCAGAGACGAGGTGGCCGAGAGGTTAAGGCGATGGACTGCTAATCCATTGTGCTCTGCACGCATGGGTTCGAATCCCATTCTCGTCGTCGTTGGCTTGCAGGTTAAACACTTTTTGACATTCACATTTCATCTCATCTCCAAATTCCCCTTTTACTGACAGGGATGCTGTACTTTCCTCATGTCATGTCTCAAATTAATAATATATTCGTCAAAAGGAGAACAGTTGCAGTACAATGGCGAGGGGCACTAATTCGATAGGTATCTGAGAGACAGCACATGCACGATGGGCCATAATATCATTTCTCACCACCGTCAGAATCTGAGAGCTGCGCTTTTCACTGTCGGCGGCTCGTTGGTCCACGGTTATGATTCTCCCTTCGGAATGATCACATTTGAAATGCGAGAGTCACGGGCCAAATCCCGGACGAGCCCCGCCATGTTTTACTCAAATTTCCGCTTCTAACAGCCGCTCGACATGCGGGAAAACAGACGTATTTCACGTTAAAACGTGTGATTTTACGCCGATGTTCCCTCAGCATCCAAATCCCAGAGCAAAGTGAAACCCGCCAAACTGAGTAAAGTTAAAATATCTCAGAGGTACTCGGCTCTGTGACTCGTTGGATAACCGAAAGCCTTGTTTGGTTCCGGCCGATACTTGATCAGTATATCTTCCTGTCTGTACGCATAGGTTCACCTCAATTGGGATAAGCATACATTCAGCGTCAATCTCCACCTCTGCCCTGAATATGAGTGCGTCCTGGTTCTCTAGAGCTGAAAGGATGAGAGAAGCTGCTTTTTGAATTCGTCCCTTGGCTGCCGAATTCAAAGCATACAGGAAATCAATCCGGGCTGGCAAAGCTGCCTGGTCTGATTAAAAGGCGGTGACAGCCTATATTGTAAGCATGTTCTCGTCTTCTGGCCTCAACATTAGGTTCAACGTATCGGATGATAAGCACCGCTCCCATTGTCTGGTAATGGTTCTGCTATTCCCACTAACACTTCCTCTGGACCATCCTTTGTTACGTTATTGCCCGATTACCACCCACTTTGCCTTTCTCCATTGTGCCATGTATTATTTAATCACTCCTTCGTTCCGCTGCATCACAAACGTTCCCATTTGACATTTCTCGCTGCGTATTTTTTCCAGGCGCTATTTTTGTTGAAAACATCTGTAATCTTTAACTTTTTCCTGAAATATCGCAATTATTATCCGACAGAACGTGAAACCGGATTCTTCCTCCACAAAATCTGCACGACCTGCCGAGTTTTACATATTTATCTGTTTTTATTCATTCTATTTCCGTGTCCCTTTTAAGGGGATTTGCTGTCTGTCCAAGATCATTCTCTGTCTCTGTAAAATGGTGTGCTATCAGACCCTCATCATTCTGTGTCTGTTTCAAAGGGATGTGCTGTCTGTCCCGGATTTCCAATTTGAAATTTCAAAACCTGCCTTTGGAGGTTAAGGAATATTAGTTTGTTTGTGTGTTTCAGACTGGGCTGGGTTTACGTCCTTCCCTCCCTCCTTGTCTATCACCTGTGGCTTCAATAACAGTCTCTGCGCCGCGTGGTCCAGAGCCCCACTGCACAATTGCCTTCAGGGATGATCGAAATCTCATTTTATTCTTTTAAAAGGGAACTGCTGTCAGTCAAGGGTCATTCTGCATCTGGGTAAAAGGGATGTCCTTGCAATCCCGGATCATTCTGTGTCTGTTTAAATGGGCAGGTTGTCAGTTCCGGTTCATAATCTTTCCCTTTAAAACGGATTTTCTCATAAACCCGGGTCATCCTGTATTGTTTGTGAAGGAGTATGATTTCAGCTGCAATGACCGAATTGTTAAACTATAGTGTTCCAATTTACATTGGGGTTGCCTGCGCCGGTGCGCACCCAGATCGCAGTGCATCTGTTCATTCACTCGAAATATGCTCATCTTTCCTAAATCCACTCCTTGATATTGCAGTTGCCCCGAATTTGCTCGCAATATATACAACAACACAATGAATGTTGCTGGCAGCGGCCGCGTGGCCTAATGGATAAGGCGTCTGACTTCGATGACAACCGCAAAGTTATCAGAAGATTGCAGGTTCGAGTCCTGCCGCGGTCAACTTAGCTCGCTACGAGACATTTTATATTCTTTGTTGTGATTCTGCCGAGAAACCAACCATCTCTTCCAGTCACTCACCTGAAGTGAAGGAAGGCTGTTTGCTCAAAGAATCTCATGGCAAGTTTTCATCATTGTCGATCTGCATGCACGGGCAGAGCAAGCTGTGAAGTGGACTTTCTTGCACATTATTTCTGTTTGGATACAAAAAGCAGGAGATTGAATGGCTGACGATATCTTATAGCAGAGACGAGGTGGCCGAGAGGTTACGGCGATGGACTGCTAATCCATTGTGCTCTGCACGCATGGGTTCGAATCCCATTCTCGTCGTCGTTGCCTTGCAGGTTAAACACTTTTTGACATTCACATTTCATCTCATCTCCAAATTCCCCTTTTACTGACAGGGATGCTGTACTTTCCTCATGTCATGTCTCAAATTAATAATATATTCGTCAAAAGGAGAACAGTTGCAGTACAATGGCGAGGGGCACTAATTCGATAGGTATCTGAGAGACAGCACATGCACGATGGGCCATAATATCATTTCTCACCACCGTCAGAATCTGAGAGCTGCGCTTTTCACTGTCGGCGGCTCGTTGGTCCACGGTTATGATTCTCCCTTCGGAATGATCACATTTGAAATGCGAGAGTCACGGGCCAAATCCCGGACGAGCCCCGCCATGTTTTACTCAAATTTCCGCTTCTAACAGCCGCTCGACATGTGAGAAAACAGACGTATTTCACCTTAAAACGTGTGATTTTACGCCGATGTTCCCTCAGCATCCAAATCCCAGAGCAAAGTGAAACCCGCCAAACTGAGTAAAGTTAAAATATCTCAGAGGTACTCGGCTCTGTGACTCGTTGGATAACCGAAAGCCTTGTTTGGTTCCGGCCGATACTTGATCAGTATATCTTCCTGTCTGTACGCATAGGTTCACCTCAATTGGGATAAGCATACATTCAGCGTCAATCTCCACCTCTGCCCTGAATATGAGTGCGTCCTGGTTCTCTAGAGCTGAAAGGATGAGAGAAGCTGCTTTTTGAATTCGTCCCTTGGCTGCCGAATTCAAAGCATACAGGAAATCAATCCGGGCTGGCAAAGCTGCCTGGTCTGATTAAAAGGCGGTGACAGCCTATATTGTAAGCATGTTCTCGTCTTCTGGCCTCAACATTAGGTTCAACGTATCGGATGATAAGCACCGCTCCCATTGTCTGGTAATGGTTCTGCTATTCCCACTAACACTTCCTCTGGACCATCCTTTGTTACGTTATTGCCCGATTACCACCCACTTTGCCTTTCTCCATTGTGCCATGTATTATTTAATCACTCCTTCGTTCCGCTGCATCACAAATGTTCCCATTTGACATTTCTCGCTGCGTATTTTTTCCAGGCGCTATTTTTGTTGAAAACATCTGTAATCTTTAACTTTTTCCTGAAATATCGCAATTATTATCCGACAGAACGTGAAACCGGATTCTTCCTCCACAAAATCTGCACGACCTGCCGAGTTTTACATATTTATCTGTTTTTATTCATTCTATTTCCGTGTCCCTTTTAAGGGGATTTGCTGTCTGTCCAAGATCATTCTCTGTCTCTGTAAAATGGTGTGCTATCAGACCCTCATCATTCTGTGTCTGTTTCAAAGGGATGTGCTGTCTGTCCCGGATTTCCAATTTGAAATTTCAAAACCTGCCTTTGGAGGTTAAGGAATATTAGTTTGTTTGTGTGTTTCAGACTGGGCTGGGTTTACGTCCTTCCCTCCCTCCTTGTCTATCACCTGTGGCTTCAATAACAGTCTCTGCGCCGCGTGGTCCAGAGCCCCACTGCACAATTGCCTTCAGGGATGATCGAAATCTCATTTTATTCTTTTAAAAGGGAACTGCTGTCAGTCAAGGGTCATTCTGCATCTGGGTAAAAGGGATGTCCTTGCAATCCCGGATCATTCTGTGTCTGTTTAAATGGGCAGGTTGTCAGTTCCGGTTCATAATCTTTCCCTTTAAAACGGATTTTCTCATAAACCCGGGTCATCCTGTATTGTTTGAGAAGGAGTATGATTTCAGCTGCAATGACCGAATTGTTAAACTATAGTGTTGCAATTTACATTGGGGTTGCCTGCGCCGGTGCGCACCCAGATCGCAGTGCATCTGTTCATTCACTCGAAATATGCTCATCTTTCCTAAATCCACTCCTTGATATTGCAGTTGCCCCGAATTTGCTCGCAATATATACAACAACACAATGAATGTTGCTGGCAGCGGCCGCGTGGCCTAATGGATAAGGCGTCTGACTTCGATGACAACCGCAAAGTTATCAGAAGATTGCAGGTTCGAGTCCTGCCGCGGTCAACTTAGCTCGCTACGAGACATTTTATATTCTTTGTTGTGATTCTGCCGAGAAACCAACCATCTCTTCCAGTCACTCACCTGAAGTGAAGGAAGGCTGTTTGCTCAAAGAATCTCATGGCAAGTTTTCATCATTGTCGATCTGCATGCACGGGCAGAGCAAGCTGTGAAGTGGACTTTCTTGCACATTATTTCTGTTTGGATACAAAAAGCAGGAGATTGAATGGCTGACGATATCTTATAGCAGAGACGAGGTGGCCGAGAGGTTACGGCGATGGACTGCTAATCCATTGTGCTCTGCACGCATGGGTTCGAATCCCATTCTCGTCGTCGTTGGCTTGCAGGTTAAACACTTTTTGACATTCACATTTCATCTCATCTCCAAATTCCCCTTTTACTGACAGGGATGCTGTACTTTCCTCATGTCATGTCTCAAATTAATAATATATTCGTCAAAAGGAGAACAGTTGCAGTACAATGGCGAGGGGCACTAATTCGATAGGTATCTGAGAGACAGCACATGCACGATGGGCCATAATATCATTTCTCACCACCGTCAGAATCTGAGAGCTGCGCTTTTCACTGTCGGCGGCTCGTTGGTCCACGGTTATGATTCTCCCTTCGGAATGATCACATTTGAAATGCGAGAGTCACGGGCCAAATCCCGGACGAGCCCCGCCATGTTTTACTCAAATTTCCGCTTCTAACAGCCGCTCGACATGTGAGAAAACAGACGTATTTCACGTTAAAACGTGTGATTTTACGCCGATGTTCCCTCAGCATCCAAATCCCAGAGCAAAGTGAAACCCGCCAAACTGAGTAAAGTTAAAATATCTCAGAGGTACTCGGCTCTGTGACTCGTTGGATAACCGAAAGCCTTGTTTGGTTCCGGCCGATACTTGATCAGTATATCTTCCTGTCTGTACGCATAGGTTCACCTCAATTGGGATAAGCATACATTCAGCGTCAATCTCCACCTCTGCCCTGAATATGAGTGCGTCCTGGTTCTCTAGAGCTGAAAGGATGAGAGAAGCTGCTTTTTGAATTCGTCCCTTGGCTGCCGAATTCAAAGCATACAGGAAATCAATCCGGGCTGGCAAAGCTGCCTGGTCTGATTAAAAGGCGGTGACAGCCTATATTGTAAGCATGTTCTCGTCTTCTGGCCTCAACATTAGGTTCAACGTATCGGATGATAAGCACCGCTCCCATTGTCTGGTAATGGTTCTGCTATTCCCACTAACACTTCCTCTGGACCATCCTTTGTTACGTTATTGCCCGATTACCACCCACTTTGCCTTTCTCCATTGTGCCATGTATTATTTAATCACTCCTTCGTTCCGCTGCATCACAAATGTTCCCATTTGACATTTCTCGCTGCGTATTTTTTCCAGGCGCTATTTTTGTTGAAAACATCTGTAATCTTTAACTTTTTCCTGAAATATCGCAATTATTATCCGACAGAACGTGAAACCGGATTCTTCCTCCACAAAATCTGCACGACCTGCCGAGTTTTACATATTTATCTGTTTTTATTCATTCTATTTCCGTGTCCCTTTTAAGGGGATTTGCTGTCTGTCCAAGATCATTCTCTGTCTCTGTAAAATGGTGTGCTATCAGACCCTCATCATTCTGTGTCTGTTTCAAAGGGATGTGCTGTCTGTCCCGGATTTCCAATTTGAAATTTCAAAACCTGCCTTTGGAGGTTAAGGAATATTAGTTTGTTTGTGTGTTTCAGACTGGGCTGGTTTTACGTCCTTCCCTCCCTCCTTGTCTATCACCTGTGGCTTCAATAACAGTCTCTGCGCCGCGTGGTCCTGAGCCCCACTGCACAATTGCCTTCAGGGATGATCGAAATCTCACTTTATTCTTTTAAAAGGGAACTGCTGTCAGTCAAGGGTCATTCTGCATCTGGGTAAAAGGGATATCCTTGCAATCCCGGATCATTCTGTGTCTGTTTAAATGGGCAGGTTGTCAGTTCCGGTTCATAATCTTTCCCTTTAAAACGGATTTTCTCATAAACCCGGGTCATCCTGTATTGTTTGAGAAGGAGTATGATTTCAGCTGCAATGACCGAATTGTTAAACTATAGTGTTCCAATTTACATTGGGGTTGCCTGCGCCGGTGCGCACCCAGATCGCAGTGCATCTGTTCATTCACTCGAAATATGCTCATCTTTTCCTAAATCCACTCCTTGATATTGCAGTTGCCCCGAATTTGCTCGCAATATATACAACAACACAATGAATGTTGCTGGCAGCGGCCGCGTGGCCTAATGGATAAGGCGTCTGACTTCGATGACAACCGCAAAGTTATCAGAAGATTGCAGGTTCGAGTCCTGCCGCGGTCAACTTAGCTCGCTACGAGACATTTTATATTCTTTGTTGTGATTCTGCCGAGAAACCAACCATCTCTTCCAGTCACTCACCTGAAGTGAAGGAAGGCTGTTTGCTCAAAGAATCTCATGGCAAGTTTTCATCATTGTCGATCTGCATGCACGGGCAGAGCAAGCTGTGAAGTGGACTTTCTTGCACATTATTTCTGTTTGGATACAAAAAGCAGGAGATTGAATGGCTGACGATATCTTATAGCAGAGACGAGGTGGCCGAGAGGTTAAGGCGATGGACTGCTAATCCATTGTGCTCTGCACGCATGGGTTCGAATCCCATTCTCGTCGTCGTTGGCTTGCAGGTTAAACACTTTTTGACATTCACATTTCATCTCATCTCCAAATTCCCCTTTTACTGACAGGGATGCTGTACTTTCCTCATGTCATGTCTCAAATTAATAATATATTCGTCAAAAGTAGAACAGTTGCGGTACAATGGCGAGGGGCACTAATTCGATAGGTATCTGAGAGACAGCACATGCACGATGGGCCATAATATCATTTCTCACCACCGTCAGAATCTGAGAGCTGCGCTTTTCACTGTCGGCGGCTCGTTGGTCCACGGTTATGATTCTCCCTTCGGAATGATCACATTTGAAATGCGAGAGTCACGGGCCAAATCCCGGACGAGCCCCGCCATGTTTTACTCAAATTTCCGCTTCTAACAGCCGCTCGACATGTGAGAAAACAGACGTATTTCACGTTAAAACGTGTGATTTTACGCCGATGTTCCCTCAGCATCCAAATCCCAGAGCAAAGTGAAACCCGCCAAACTGAGTAAAGTTAAAATATCTCAGAGGTACTCGGCTCTGTGACTCGTTGGATAACCGAAAGCCTTGTTTGGTTCCGGCCGATACTTGATCAGTATATCTTCCTGTCTGTACGCATAGGTTCACCTCAATTGGGATAAGCATACATTCAGCGTCAATCTCCACCTCTGCCCTGAATATGAGTGCGTCCTGGTTCTCTAGAGCTGAAAGGATGAGAGAAGCTGCTTTTTGAATTCGTCCCTTGGCTGCCGAATTCAAAGCATACAGGAAATCAATCCGGGCTGGCAAAGCTGCCTGGTCTGATTAAAAGGCGGTGACAGCCTATATTGTAAGCATGTTCTCGTCTTCTGGCCTCAACATTAGGTTCAACGTATCGGATGATAAGCACCGCTCCCATTGTCTGGTAATGGTTCTGCTATTCCCACTAACACTTCCTCTGGACCATCCTTTGTTACGTTATTGCCCGATTACCACCCACTTTGCCTTTCTCCATTGTGCCATGTATTATTTAATCACTCCTTCGTTCCGCTGCATCACAAACGTTCCCATTTGACATTTCTCGCTGCGTATTTTTTCCAGGCGCTATTTTTGTTGAAAACATCTGTAATCTTTAACTTTTTCCTGAAATATCGCAATTATTATCCGACAGAACGTCAAACCGGATTCTTCCTCCACAAAATCTGCACGACCTGCCGAGTTTTACATATTTATCTGTTTTTATTCATTCTATTTCCGTGTCCCTTTTAAGGGGATTTGCTGTCTGTCCAAGATCATTCTCTGTCTCTGTAAAATGGTGTGCTATCAGACCCTCATCATTCTGTGTCTGTTTCAAAGGGATGTGCTGTCTGTCCCGGATTTCCAATTTGAAATTTCAAAACCTGCCTTTGGAGGTTAAGGAATATTAGTTTGTTTGTGTGTTTCAGACTGGGCTGGTTTTACGTCCTTCCCTCCCTCCTTGTCTATCACCTGTGGCTTCAATAACAGTCTCTGCGCCGCGTGGTCCTGAGCCCCACTGCACAATTGCCTTCAGGGATGATCGAAATCTCACTTTATTCTTTTAAAAGGGAACTGCTGTCAGTCAAGGGTCATTCTGCATCTGGGTAAAAGGGATGTCCTTGCAATCCCGGATCATTCTGTGTCTGTTTAAATAGGCAGGTTGTCAGTTCCGGTTCATAAACTTTCCCTTTAAAACGGATTTTCTCATAAACCCGGGTCATCCTGTATTGTTTGAGAAGGAGTATGATTTCAGCTGCAATGACCGAATTGTTAAACTATAGTGTTCCAATTTACATTGGGGTTGCCTGCGCCGGTGCGCACCCAGATCGCAGTGCATCTGTTCATTCACTCGAAATATGCTCATCTTTTCCTAAATCCACTCCTTGATATTGCAGTTGCCCCGACTTTGCTCGCAATATATACAACAACACAATGAATGTTGCTGGCAGCGGCCGCGTGGCCTAATGGATAAGGCGTCTGACTTCGATGACAACCGCAAAGTTATCAGAAGATTGCAGGTTCGAGTCCTGCCGCGGTCAACTTAGCTCGCTACGAGACATTTTATATTCTTTGTTGTGATTCTGCCGAGAAACCAACCATCTCTTCCAGTCACTCACCTGAAGTGAAGGAAGGCTGTTTGCTCAAAGAATCTCATGGCAAGTTTTCATCATTGTCGATCTGCATGCACGGGCAGAGCAAGCTGTGAAGTGGACTTTCTTGCACATTATTTCTGTTTGGATACAAAAAGCAGGAGATTGAATGGCTGACGATATCTTATAGCAGAGACGAGGTGGCCGAGAGGTTAAGGCGATGGACTGCTAATCCATTGTGCTCTGCACGCATGGGTTCGAATCCCATTCTCGTCGTCGTTGGCTTGCAGGTTAAACACTTTTTGACATTCACATTTCATCTCATCTCCAAATTCCCCTTTTACTGACAGGGATGCTGTACTTTCCTCATGTCATGTCTCAAATTAATAATATATTCGTCAAAAGGAGAACAGTTGCAGTACAATGGCGAGGGGCACTAATTCGATAGGTATCTGAGAGACAGCACATGCACGATGGGCCATAATATCATTTCTCACCACCGTCAGAATCTGAGAGCTGCGCTTTTCACTGTCGGCGGCTCGTTGGTCCACGGTTATGATTCTCCCTTCGGAATGATCACATTTGAAATGCGAGAGTCACGGGCCAAATCCCGGACGAGCCCCGCCATGTTTTACTCAAATTTCCGCTTCTAACAGCCGCTCGACATGTGAGAAAACAGACGTATTTCACGTTAAAACGTGTGATTTTACGCCGATGTTCCCTCAGCATCCAAATCCCAGAGCAAAGTGAAACCCGCCAAACTGAGTAAAGTTAAAATATCTCAGAGGTACTCGGCTCTGTGACTCGTTGGATAACCGAAAGCCTTGTTTGGTTCCGGCCGATACTTGATCAGTATATCTTCCTGTCTGTACGCATAGGTTCACCTCAATTGGGATAAGCATAAATTCAGCGTCAATCTCCACCTCTGCCCTGAATATGAGTGCGTCCTGGTTCTCTAGAGCTGAAAGGATGAGAGAAGCTGCTTTTTGAATTCGTCCCTTGGCTGCCGAATTCAAAGCATACAGGAAATCAATCCGGGCTGGCAATGCTGCCTGGTCTGATTAAAAGGCGGTGACAGCCTATATTGTAAGCATGTTCTCGTCTTCTGGCCTCAACATTAGGTTCAACGTATCGGATGATAAGCACCGCTCCCATTGTCTGGTAATGGTTCTGCTATTCCCACTAACACTTCCTCTGGACCATCCTTTGTTACGTTATTGCCCGATTACCACCCACTTTGCCTTTCTCCATTGTGCCATGTATTATTTAATCACTCCTTCGTTCCGCTGCATCACAAACGTTCCCATTTGACATTTCTCGCTGCGTATTTTTTCCAGGCGCTATTTTTGTTGAAAACATCTGTAATCTTTAACTTTTTCCTGAAATATCGCAATTATTATCCGACAGAACGTCAAACCGGATTCTTCCTCCACAAAATCTGCACGACCTGCCGAGTTTTACATATTTATCTGTTTTTATTCATTCTATTTCCGTGTCCCTTTTAAGGGGATTTGCTGTCTGTCCAAGATCATTCTCTGTCTCTGTAAAATGGTGTGCTATCAGACCCTCATCATTCTGTGTCTGTTTCAAAGGGATGTGCTGTCTGTCCCGGATTTCCAATTTGAAATTTCAAAACCTGCCTTTGGAGGTTAAGGAATATTAGTTTGTTTGTGTGTTTCAGACTGGGCTGGTTTTACGTCCTTCCCTCCCTCCTTGTCTATCACCTGTGGCTTCAATAACAGTCTCTGCGCCGCGTGGTCCTGAGCCCCACTGCACAATTGCCTTCAGGGATGATCGAAATCTCACTTTATTCTTTTAAAAGGGAACTGCTGTCAGTCAAGGGTCATTCTGCATCTGGGTAAAAGGGATGTCCTTGCAATCCCGGATCATTCTGTGTCTGTTTAAATAGGCAGGTTGTCAGTTCCGGTTCATAATCTTTCCCTTTAAAACGGATTTTCTCATAAACCCGGGTCATCCTGTATTGTTTGAGAAGGAGTATGATTTCAGCTGCAATGACCGAATTGTTAAACTATAGTGTTCCAATTTACATTGGGGTTGCCTGCGCCGGTGCGCACCCAGATCGCAGTGCATCTGTTCATTCACTCGAAATATGCTCATCTTTTCCTAAATCCACTCCTTGATATTGCAGTTGCCCCGAATTTGCTCGCAATATATACAACAACACAATGAATGTTGCTGGCAGCGGCCGCGTGGCCTAATGGATAAGGCGTCTGACTTCGATGACAACCGCAAAGTTATCAGAAGATTGCAGGTTCGAGTCCTGCCGCGGTCAACTTAGCTCGCTACGAGACATTTTATATTCTTTGTTGTGATTCTGCCGAGAAACCAACCATCTCTTCCAGTCACTCACCTGAAGTGAAGGAAGGCTGTTTGCTCAAAGAATCTCATGGCAAGTTTTCATCATTGTCGATCTGCATGCACGGGCAGAGCAAGCTGTGAAGTGGACTTTCTTGCACATTATTTCTGTTTGGATACAAAAAGCAGGAGATTGAATGGCTGACGATATCTTATAGCAGAGACGAGGTGGCCGAGAGGTTACGGCGATGGACTGCTAATCCATTGTGCTCTGCACGCATGGGTTCGAATCCCATTCTCGTCGTCGTTGGCTTGCAGGTTAAACACTTTTTGACATTCACATTTCATCTCATCTCCAAATTCCCCTTTTACTGACAGGGATGCTGTACTTTCCTCATGTCATGTCTCAAATTAATAATATATTCGTCAAAAGGAGAACAGTTGCAGTACAATGGCGAGGGGCACTAATTCGATAGGTATCTGAGAGACAGCACATGCACGATGGGCCATAATATCATTTCTCACCACCGTCAGAATCTGAGAGCTGCGCTTTTCACTGTCGGCGGCTCGTTGGTCCACGGTTATGATTCTCCCTTCGGAATGATCACATTTGAAATGCGAGAGTCACGGGCCAAATCCCGGACGAGCCCCGCCATGTTTTACTCAAATTTCCGCTTCTAACAGCCGCTCGACATGTGAGAAAACAGACGTATTTCACGTTAAAACGTGTGATTTTACGCCGATGTTCCCTCAGCATCCAAATCCCAGAGCAAAGTGAAACCCGCCAAACTGAGTAAAGTTAAAATATCTCAGAGGTACTCGGCTCTGTGACTCGTTGGATAACCGAAAGCCTTGTTTGGTTCCGGCCGATACTTGATCAGTATATCTTCCTGTCTGTACGCATAGGTTCACCTCAATTGGGATAAGCATAAATTCAGCGTCAATCTCCACCTCTGCCCTGAATATGAGTGCGTCCTGGTTCTCTAGAGCTGAAAGGATGAGAGAAGCTGCTTTTTGAATTCGTCCCTTGGCTGCCGAATTCAAAGCATACAGGAAATCAATCCGGGCTGGCAATGCTGCCTGGTCTGATTAAAAGGCGGTGACAGCCTATATTGTAAGCATGTTCTCGTCTTCTGGCCTCAACATTAGGTTCAACGTATCGGATGATAAGCACCGCTCCCATTGTCTGGTAATGGTTCTGCTATTCCCACTAACACTTCCTCTGGACCATCCTTTGTTACGTTATTGCCCGATTACCACCCACTTTGCCTTTCTCCATTGTGCCATGTATTATTTAATCACTCCTTCGTTCCGCTGCATCACAAACGTTCCCATTTGACATTTCTCGCTGCGTATTTTTTCCAGGCGCTATTTTTGTTGAAAACATCTGTAATCTTTAACTTTTTCCTGAAATATCGCAATTATTATCCGACAGAACGTCAAACCGGATTCTTCCTCCACAAAATCTGCACGACCTGCCGAGTTTTACATATTTATCTGTTTTTATTCATTCTATTTCCGTGTCCCTTTTAAGGGGATTTGCTGTCTGTCCAAGATCATTCTCTGTCTCTGTAAAATGGTGTGCTATCAGACCCTCATCATTCTGTGTCTGTTTCAAAGGGATGTGCTGTCTGTCCCGGATTTCCAATTTGAAATTTCAAAACCTGCCTTTGGAGGTTAAGGAATATTAGTTTGTTTGTGTGTTTCAGACTGGGCTGGTTTTACGTCCTTCCCTCCCTCCTTGTCTATCACCTGTGGCTTCAATAACAGTCTCTGCGCCGCGTGGTCCTGAGCCCCACTGCACAATTGCCTTCAGGGATGATCGAAATCTCACTTTATTCTTTTAAAAGGGAACTGCTGTCAGTCAAGGGTCATTCTGCATCTGGGTAAAAGGGATGTCCTTGCAATCCCGGATCATTCTGTGTCTGTTTAAATAGGCAGGTTGTCAGTTCCGGTTCATAATCTTTCCCTTTAAAACGGATTTTCTCATAAACCCGGGTCATCCTGTATTGTTTGAGAAGGAGTATGATTTCAGCTGCAATGACCGAATTGTTAAACTATAGTGTTCCAATTTACATTGGGGTTGCCTGCGCCGGTGCGCACCCAGATCGCAGTGCATCTGTTCATTCACTCGAAATATGCTCATCTTTTCCTAAATCCACTCCTTGATATTGCAGTTGCCCCGAATTTGCTCGCAATATATACAACAACACAATGAATGTTGCTGGCAGCGGCCGCGTGGCCTAATGGATAAGGCGTCTGACTTCGATGACAACCGCAAAGTTATCAGAAGATTGCAGGTTCGAGTCCTGCCGCGGTCAACTTAGCTCGCTACGAGACATTTTATATTCTTTGTTGTGATTCTGCCGAGAAACCAACCATCTCTTCCAGTCACTCACCTGAAGTGAAGGAAGGCTGTTTGCTCAAAGAATCTCATGGCAAGTTTTCATCATTGTCGATCTGCATGCACGGGCAGAGCAAGCTGTGAAGTGGACTTTCTTGCACATTATTTCTGTTTGGATACAAAAAGCAGGAGATTGAATGGCTGACGATATCTTATAGCAGAGACGAGGTGGCCGAGAGGTTACGGCGATGGACTGCTAATCCATTGTGCTCTGCACGCATGGGTTCGAATCCCATTCTCGTCGTCGTTGGCTTGCAGGTTAAACACTTTTTGACATTCACATTTCATCTCATCTCCAAATTCCCCTTTTTCTGACAGGGATGCTGTACTTTCCTCATGTCATGTCTCAAATTAATAATATATTCGTCAAAAGGAGAACAGTTGCAGTACAATGGCGAGGGGCACTAATTCGATAGGTATCTGAGAGACAGCACATGCACGATGGGCCATAATATCATTTCTCACCACCGTCAGAATCTGAGAGCTGCGCTTTTCACTGTCGGCAGCTCGTTGGTCCACGGTTATGATTCTCCCTTCGGAATGATCACATTTGAAATGCGAGAGTCACGGGCCAAATCCCGGACGAGCCCCGCCATGTTTTACTCAAATTTCCGCTTCTAACAGCCGCTCGACATGTGAGAAAACAGACGTATTTCACGTTAAAACGTGTGATTTTACGCCGATGTTCCCTCAGCATCCAAATCCCAGAGCAAAGTGAAACCCGCCAAACTGAGTAAAGTTAAAATATCTCAGAGGTACTCGGCTCTGTGACTCGTTGGATAACCGAAAGCCTTGTTTGGTTCCGGCCGATACTTGATCAGTATATCTTCCTGTCTGTACGCATAGGTTCACCTCAATTAGGATAAGCATACATTCAGCGTCAATCTCCACCTCTGCCCTGAATATGAGTGCGTCCTGGTTCTCTAGAGCTGAAAGGATGAGAGAAGCTGCTTTTTGAATTCGTCCCTTGGCTGCCGAATTCAAAGCATACAGTTAATCAATCCGGGCTCGCAAAGCTGCCTGGTCTGATTAAAAGGCGGTGACAGCCTATATTGTAAGCATGTTCTCGTCTTCTGGCCTCAACATTAGGTTCAGCGTATCGGATGATAAGCACCGCTCCCATTGTCTGGTAATGGTTCTGCTATTCCCACTAACACTTCCTCTGGACCATCCTTTGTTACGTTATTGCCCGATTACCACCCACTTTGCCTTTCTCCATTGTGCCATGTATTATTTAATCACTCCTTCGTTCCGCTGCATCACAAACGTTCCCATTTGACATTTCTCGCTGCGTATTGTTTCCAGGGGCTATTTTTGTTGAAAACATCTGTAATCTTTAACTTTTTCCTGAAATATCGCAATTATTATCCGACAGAACGTGAAACCGGATTCTTCCTCCACAAAATCTGCACGACCTGCCGAGTTTTACATATTTATCTGTTTTTATTCATTCTATTTCCGTGTCCCTTTTAAGGGGATTTGCTGTCTGTCCAAGATCATTCTCTGTCTCTGTAAAATGGTGTGCTATCAGACCCTCATCATTCTGTGTCTGTTTCAAAGGGATGTGCTGTCTGTCCCGGATTTCCAATTTGAAATTTCAAAACCTGCCTTTGGAGGTTAAGGAATATTAGTTTGTTTGTGTGTTTCAGACTGGGCTGGTTTTACGTCCTTCCCTCCCTCCTTGTCTATCACCTGTGCCTTCAATAACAGTCTCTGCGCCGCGTGGTCCTGAGCCCCACTGCACAATTGCCTTCAGGGATGATCGAAATCTCACTTTATTCTTTTAAAAGGGAACTGCTGTCAGTCAAGGGTCATTCTGCATCTGGGTAAAAGGGATGTCCTTGCAATCCCGGATCATTCTGTGTCTGTTTAAATGGGCAGGTTGTCAGTTCCGGTTCATAATCTTTCCCTTTAAAACGGATTTTCTCATAAACCCGGGTCATCCTGTATTGTTTGAGAAGGAGTATGATTTCAGCTGCAATGACCGAATTGTTAAACTATAGTGTTCCAATTTACATTGGGGTTGCCTGCGCCGGTGCGCACCCAGATCGCAGTGCATCTGTTCATTCACTCGCAATATGCTCATCTTTTCCTAAATCCACTCCTTGATATTGCAGTTGCCCCGAATTTGCTCGCAATATATACAACAACACAATGAATGTTGCTGGCAGCGGCCGCGTGGCCTAATGGATAAGGCGTCTGACTTCGATGACAACCGCAAAGTTATCAGAAGATTGCAGGTTCGAGTCCTGCCGCGGTCAACTTAGCTCGCTACGAGACATTTTATATTCTTTGTTGTGATTCTGCCGAGAAACCAACCATCTCTTCCAGTCACTCACCTGAAGTGAAGGAAGGCTGTTTGCTCAAAGAATCTCATGGCTGGTTTTCATCATTGTCGATCTGCATGCACGGGCAGAGCAAGCTGTGAAGTGGACTTTCTAGCACATTATTTCTGTTTGGATACAAAAAGCAGGAGATTGAATGGCTGACGATATCTTATAGCAGAGACGAGGTGGCCGAGAGGTTAAGGCGATGGACTGCTAATCCATTGTGCTCAACACGCATGGGTTCGAATCCCATTCTCGTCGTCGTTGGCTTGCAGGTTAAACACTTTTTGACATTCACATTTCATCTCATCTCCAAATTCCCCTTTTACTGACAGGGATGCTGTACTTTCCTCATGTCATGTCTCAAATTAATAATATATTCGTCAAAAGGAGAACAGTTGCAGTACAATGGCGAGGGGCACTAATTCGATAGGTATCTGAGAGACAGCACATGCACGATGGGCCATAATATCATTTCTCACCACCGTCAGAATCTGAGAGCTGCGCTTTTCACTGTCGGCGGCTCGTTGGTCCACGGTTATGATTCTCCCTTCGGAATGATCACATTTGAAATGCGAGAGTCACGGGCCAAATCCCGGACGAGCCCCGCCATGTTTTACTCAAATTTCCGCTTCTAACAGCCGCTCGACATGCGGGAAAACAGACGTATTTCACGTTAAAACGTGTGATTTTACGCCGATGTTCCCTCAGCATCCAAATCCCAGAGCAAAGTGAAACCCGCCAAACTGAGTAAAGTTAAAATATCTCAGAGGTACTCGGCTCTGTGACTCGTTGGATAACCGAAAGCCTTGTTTGGTTCCGGCCGATACTTGATCAGTATATCTTCCTGTCTGTACGCATAGGTTCACCTCAATTGGGATAAGCATACATTCAGCGTCAATCTCCACCTCTGCCCTGAATATGAGTGCGTCCTGGTTCTCTAGAGCTGAAAGGATGAGAGAAGCTGCTTTTTGAATTCGTCCCTTGGCTGCCGAATTCAAAGCATACAGGAAATCAATCCGGGCTGGCAAAGCTGCCTGGTCTGATTAAAAGGCGGTGACAGCCTATATTGTAAGCATGTTCTCGTCTTCTGGCCTCAACATTAGGTTCAACGTATCGGATGATAAGCACCGCTCCCATTGTCTGGTAATGGTTCTGCTATTCCCACTAACACTTCCTCTGGACCATCCTTTGTTACGTTATTGCCCGATTACCACCCACTTTGCCTTTCTCCATTGTGCCATGTATTATTTAATCACTCCTTCGTTCCGCTGCATCACAAACGTTCCCATTTGACATTTCTCGCTGCGTATTTTTTCCAGGCGCTATTTTTGTTGAAAACATCTGTAATCTTTAACTTTTTCCTGAAATATCGCAATTATTATCCGACAGAACGTCAAACCGGATTCTTCCTCCACAAAATCTGCACGACCTGCCGAGTTTTACATATTTATCTGTTTTTATTCATTCTATTTCCGTGTCCCTTTTAAGGGGATTTGCTGTCTGTCCAAGATCATTCTCTGTCTCTGTAAAATGGTGTGCTATCAGACCCTCATCATTCTGTGTCTGTTTCAAAGGGATGTGCTGTCTGTCCCGGATTTCCAATTTGAAATTTCAAAACCTGCCTTTGGAGGTTAAGGAATATTAGTTTGTTTGTGTGTTTCAGACTGGGCTGGGTTTACGTCCTTCCCTCCCTCCTTGTCTATCACCTGTGGCTTCAATAACAGTCTCTGCGCCGCGTGGTCCAGAGCCCCACTGCACAATTGCCTTCAGGGATGATCGAAATCTCATTTTATTCTTTTAAAAGGGAACTGCTGTCAGTCAAGGGTCATTCTGCATCTGGGTAAAAGGGATGTCCTTGCAATCCCGGATCATTCTGTGTCTGTTTAAATGGGCAGGTTGTCAGTTCCGGTTCATAATCTTTCCCTTTAAAACGGATTTTCTCATAAACCCGGGTCATCCTGTATTGTTTGAGAAGGAGTATGATTTCAGCTGCAATGACCGAATTGTTAAACTATAGTGTTGCAATTTACATTGGGGTTGCCTGCGCCGGTGCGCACCCAGATCGCAGTGCATCTGTTCATTCACTCGAAATATGCTCATCTTTCCTAAATCCACTCCTTGATATTGCAGTTGCCCCGAATTTGCTCGCAATATATACAACAACACAATGAATGTTGCTGGCAGCGGCCGCGTGGCCTAATGGATAAGGCGTCTGACTTCGATGACAACCGCAAAGTTATCAGAAGATTGCAGGTTCGAGTCCTGCCGCGGTCAACTTAGCTCGCTACGAGACATTTTATATTCTTTGTTGTGATTCTGCCGAGAAACCAACCATCTCTTCCAGTCACTCACCTGAAGTGAAGGAAGGCTGTTTGCTCAAAGAATCTCATGGCAAGTTTTCATCATTGTCGATCTGCATGCACGGGCAGAGCAAGCTGTGAAGTGGACTTTCTTGCACATTATTTCTGTTTGGATACAAAAAGCAGGAGATTGAATGGCTGACGATATCTTATAGCAGAGACGAGGTGGCCGAGAGGTTACGGCGATGGACTGCTAATCCATTGTGCTCTGCACGCATGGGTTCGAATCCCATTCTCGTCGTCGTTGGCTTGCAGGTTAAACACTTTTTGACATTCACATTTCATCTCATCTCCAAATTCCCCTTTTACTGACAGGGATGCTGTACTTTCCTCATGTCATGTCTCAAATTAATAATATATTCGTCAAAAGGAGAACAGTTGCAGTACAATGGCGAGGGGCACTAATTCGATAGGTATCTGAGAGACAGCACATGCACGATGGGCCATAATATCATTTCTCACCACCGTCAGAATCTGAGAGCTGCGCTTTTCACTGTCGGCGGCTCGTTGGTCCACGGTTATGATTCTCCCTTCGGAATGATCACATTTGAAATGCGAGAGTCACGGGCCAAATCCCGGACGAGCCCCGCCATGTTTTACTCAAATTTCCGCTTCTAACAGCCGCTCGACATGTGAGAAAACAGACGTATTTCACGTTAAAACGTGTGATTTTACGCCGATGTTCCCTCAGCATCCAAATCCCAGAGCAAAGTGAAACCCGCCAAACTGAGTAAAGTTAAAATATCTCAGAGGTACTCGGCTCTGTGACTCGTTGGATAACCGAAAGCCTTGTTTGGTTCCGGCCGATACTTGATCAGTATATCTTCCTGTCTGTACGCATAGGTTCACCTCAATTGGGATAAGCATACATTCAGCGTCAATCTCCACCTCTGCCCTGAATATGAGTGCGTCCTGGTTCTCTAGAGCTGAAAGGATGAGAGAAGCTGCTTTTTGAATTCGTCCCTTGGCTGCCGAATTCAAAGCATACAGGAAATCAATCCGGGCTGGCAAAGCTGCCTGGTCTGATTAAAAGGCGGTGACAGCCTATATTGTAAGCATGTTCTCGTCTTCTGGCCTCAACATTAGGTTCAACGTATCGGATGATAAGCACCGCTCCCATTGTCTGGTAATGGTTCTGCTATTCCCACTAACACTTCCTCTGGACCATCCTTTGTTACGTTATTGCCCGATTACCACCCACTTTGCCTTTCTCCATTGTGCCATGTATTATTTAATCACTCCTTCGTTCCGCTGCATCACAAATGTTCCCATTTGACATTTCTCGCTGCGTATTTTTTCCAGGCGCTATTTTTGTTGAAAACATCTGTAATCTTTAACTTTTTCCTGAAATATCGCAATTATTATCCGACAGAACGTGAAACCGGATTCTTCCTCCACAAAATCTGCACGACCTGCCGAGTTTTACATATTTATCTGTTTTTATTCATTCTATTTCCGTGTCCCTTTTAAGGGGATTTGCTGTCTGTCCAAGATCATTCTCTGTCTCTGTAAAATGGTGTGCTATCAGACCCTCATCATTCTGTGTCTGTTTCAAAGGGATGTGCTGTCTGTCCCGGATTTCCAATTTGAAATTTCAAAACCTGCCTTTGGAGGTTAAGGAATATTAGTTTGTTTGTGTGTTTCAGACTGGGCTGGTTTTACGTCCTTCCCTCCCTCCTTGTCTATCACCTGTGGCTTCAATAACAGTCTCTGCGCCGCGTGGTCCTGAGCCCCACTGCACAATTGCCTTCAGGGATGATCGAAATCTCACTTTATTCTTTTAAAAGGGAACTGCTGTCAGTCAAGGGTCATTCTGCATCTGGGTAAAAGGGATATCCTTGCAATCCCGGATCATTCTGTGTCTGTTTAAATGGGCAGGTTGTCAGTTCCGGTTCATAATCTTTCCCTTTAAAACGGATTTTCTCATAAACCCGGGTCATCCTGTATTGTTTGAGAAGGAGTATGATTTCAGCTGCAATGACCGAATTGTTAAACTATAGTGTTCCAATTTACATTGGGGTTGCCTGCGCCGGTGCGCACCCAGATCGCAGTGCATCTGTTCATTCACTCGAAATATGCTCATCTTTTCCTAAATCCACTCCTTGATATTGCAGTTGCCCCGAATTTGCTCGCAATATATACAACAACACAATGAATGTTGCTGGCAGCGGCCGCGTGGCCTAATGGATAAGGCGTCTGACTTCGATGACAACCGCAAAGTTATCAGAAGATTGCAGGTTCGAGTCCTGCCGCGGTCAACTTAGCTCGCTACGAGAAATTTTATATTCTTTGTTGTGATTCTGCCGAGAAACCAACCATCTCTTCCAGTCACTCACCTGAAGTGAAGGAAGGCTGTTTGCTCAAAGAATCTCATGGCAAGTTTTCATCATTGTCGATCTGCATGCACGGGCAGAGCAAGCTGTGAAGTGGACTTTCTTGCACATTATTTCTGTTTGGATACAAAAAGCAGGAGATTGAATGGCTGACGATATCTTATAGCAGAGACGAGGTGGCCGAGAGGTTAAGGCGATGGACTGCTAATCCATTGTGCTCTGCACGCATGGGTTCGAATCCCATTCTCGTCGTCGTTGGCTTGCAGGTTAAACACTTTTTGACATTCACATTTCATCTCATCTCCAAATTCCCCTTTTACTGACAGGGATGCTGTACTTTCCTCATGTCATGTCTCAAATTAATAATATATTCGTCAAAAGTAGAACAGTTGCGGTACAATGGCGAGGGGCACTAATTCGATAGGTATCTGAGAGACAGCACATGCACGATGGGCCATAATATCATTTCTCACCACCGTCAGAATCTGAGAGCTGCGCTTTTCACTGTCGGCGGCTCGTTGGTCCACGGTTATGATTCTCCCTTCGGAATGATCACATTTGAAATGCGAGAGTCACGGGCCAAATCCCGGACGAGCACCGCCATGTTTTACTCAAATTTCCGCTTCTAACAGCCGCTCGACATGTGAGAAAACAGACGTATTTCACGTTAAAACGTGTGATTTTACGCCGATGTTCCCTCAGCATCCAAATCCCAGAGCAAAGTGAAACCCGCCAAACTGAGTAAAGTTAAAATATCTCAGAGGTACTCGGCTCTGTGACTCGTTGGATAACCGAAAGCCTTGTTTGGTTCCGGCCGATACTTGATCAGTATATCTTCCTGTCTGTACGCATAGGTTCACCTCAATTGGGATAAGCATACATTCAGCGTCAATCTCCACCTCTGCCCTGAATATGAGTGCGTCCTGGTTCTCTAGAGCTGAAAGGATGAGAGAAGCTGCTTTTTGAATTCGTCCCTTGGCTGCCGAATTCAAAGCATACAGGAAATCAATCCGGGCTGGCAAAGCTGCCTGGTCTGATTAAAAGGCGGTGACAGCCTATATTGTAAGCATGTTCTCGTCTTCTGGCCTCAACATTAGGTTCAACGTATCGGATGATAAGCACCGCTCCCATTGTCTGGTAATGGTTCTGCTATTCCCACTAACACTTCCTCTGGACCATCCTTTGTTACGTTATTGCCCGATTACCACCCACTTTGCCTTTCTCCATTGTGCCATGTATTATTTAATCACTCCTTCGTTCCGCTGCATCACAAACGTTCCCATTTGACATTTCTCGCTGCGTATTTTTTCCAGGCGCTATTTTTGTTGAAAACATCTGTAATCTTTAACTTTTTCCTGAAATATCGCAATTATTATCCGACAGAACGTGAAACCGGATTCTTCCTCCACAAAATCTGCACGACCTGCCGAGTTTTACATATTTATCTGTTTTTATTCATTCTATTTCCGTGTCCCTTTTAAGGGGATTTGCTGTCTGTCCAAGATCATTCTCTGTCTCTGTAAAATGGTGTGCTATCAGACCCTCATCATTCTGTGTCTGTTTCAAAGGGATGTGCTGTCTGTCCCGGATTTCCAATTTGAAATTTCAAAACCTGCCTTTGGAGGTTAAGGAATATTAGTTTGTTTGTGTGTTTCAGACTGGGCTGGGTTTACGTCCTTCCCTCCCTCCTTGTCTATCACCTGTGGCTTCAATAACAGTCTCTGCGCCGCGTGGTCCAGAGCCCCACTGCACAATTGCCTTCAGGGATGATCGAAATCTCATTTTATTCTTTTAAAAGGGAACTGCTGTCAGTCAAGGGTCATTCTGCATCTGGGTAAAAGGGATGTCCTTGCAATCCCGGATCATTCTGTGTCTGTTTAAATGGGCAGGTTGTCAGTTCCGGTTCATAATCTTTCCCTTTAAAACGGATTTTCTCATAAACCCGGGTCATCCTGTATTGTTTGAGAAGGAGTATGATTTCAGCTGCAATGACCGAATTGTTAAACTATAGTGTTGCAATTTACATTGGGGTTGCCTGCGCCGGTGCGCACCCAGATCGCAGTGCATCTGTTCATTCACTCGAAATATGCTCATCTTTCCGAAATCCACTCCTTGATATTGCAGTTGCCCCGAATTTGCTCGCAATATATACAACAACACAATGAATGTTGCTGGCAGCGGCCGCGTGGCCTAATGGATAAGGCGTCTGACTTCGATGACAACCGCAAAGTTATCAGAAGATTGCAGGTTCGAGTCCTGCCGCGGTCAACTTAGCTCGCTACGAGACATTTTATATTCTTTGTTGTGATTCTGCCGAGAAACCAACCATCTCTTCCAGTCACTCACCTGAAGTGAAGGAAGGCTGTTTGCTCAAAGAATCTCATGGCAAGTTTTCATCATTGTCGATCTGCATGCACGGGCAGAGCAAGCTGTGAAGTGGACTTTCTTGCACATTATTTCTGTTTGGATACAAAAAGCAGGAGATTGAATGGCTGACGATATCTTATAACAGAGACGAGGTGGCCGAGAGGTTACGGCGATGGACTGCTAATCCATTGTGCTCTGCACGCATGGGTTCGAATCCCATTCTCGTCGTCGTTGGCTTGCAGGTTAAACACTTTTTGACATTCACATTTCATCTCATCTCCAAATTCCCCTTTTACTGACAGGGATGCTGTACTTTCCTCATGTCATGTCTCAAATTAATAATATATTCGTCAAAAGGAGAACAGTTGCAGTACAATGGCGAGGGGCACTAATTCGATAGGTATCTGAGAGACAGCACATGCACGATGGGCCATAATATCATTTCTCACCACCGTCAGAATCTGAGAGCTGCGCTTTTCACTGTCGGCGGCTCGTTGGTCCACGGTTATGATTCTCCCTTCGGAATGATCACATTTGAAATGCGAGAGTCACGGGCCAAATCCCGGACGAGCCCCGCCATGTTTTACTCAAATTTCCGCTTCTAACAGCCGCTCGACATGTGAGAAAACAGACGTATTTCACGTTAAAACGTGTGATTTTACGCCGATGTTCCCTCAGCATCCAAATCCCAGAGCAAAGTGAAACCCGCCAAACTGAGTAAAGTTAAAATATCTCAGAGGTACTCGGCTCTGTGACTCGTTGGATAACCGAAAGCCTTGTTTGGTTCCGGCCGATACTTGATCAGTATATCTTCCTGTCTGTACACATAGGTTCACCTCAATTGGGATAAGCATACATTCAGCGTCAATCTCCACCTCTGCCCTGAATATGAGTGCGTCCTGGTTCTCTAGAGCTGAAAGGATGAGAGAAGCTGCTTTTTGAATTCGTCCCTTGGCTGCCGAATTCAAAGCATACAGGAAATCAATCCGGGCTGGCAAAGCTGCCTGGTCTGATTAAAAGGCGGTGACAGCCTATATTGTAAGCATGTTCTCGTCTTCTGGCCTCAACATTAGGTTCAACGTATCGGATGATAAGCACCGCTCCCATTGTCTGGTAATGGTTCTGCTATTCCCACTAACACTTCCTCTGGACCATCCTTTGTTACGTTATTGCCCGATTACCACCCACTTTGCCTTTCTCCATTGTGCCATGTATTATTTAATCACTCCTTCGTTCCGCTGCATCACAAATGTTCCCATTTGACATTTCTCGCTGCGTATTTTTTCCAGGCGCTATTTTTGTTGAAAACATCTGTAATCTTTAACTTTTTCCTGAAATATCGCAATTATTATCCGACAGAACGTGAAACCGGATTCTTCCTCCACAAAATCTGCACGACCTGCCGAGTTTTACATATTTATCTGTTTTTATTCATTCTATTTCCGTGTCCCTTTTAAGGGGATTTGCTGTCTGTCCAAGATCATTCTCTGTCTCTGTAAAATGGTGTGCTATCAGACCCTCATCATTCTGTGTCTGTTTCAAAGGGATGTGCTGTCTGTCCCGGATTTCCAATTTGAAATTTCAAAACCTGCCTTTGGAGGTTAAGGAATATTAGTTTGTTTGTGTGTTTCAGACTGGGCTGGTTTTACGTCCTTCCCTCCCTCCTTGTCTATCACCTGTGGCTTCAATAACAGTCTCTGCGCCGCGTGGTCCTGAGCCCCACTGCACAATTGCCTTCAGGGATGATCGAAATCTCACTTTATTCTTTTAAAAGGGAACTGCTGTCAGTCAAGGGTCATTCTGCATCTGGGTAAAAGGGATATCCTTGCAATCCCGGATCATTCTGTGTCTGTTTAAATGGGCAGGTTGTCAGTTCCGGTTCATAATCTTTCCCTTTAAAACGGATTTTCTCATAAACCCGGGTCATCCTGTATTGTTTGAGAAGGAGTATGATTTCAGCTGCAATGACCGAATTGTTAAACTATAGTGTTCCAATTTACATTGGGGTTGCCTGCGCCGGTGCGCACCCAGATCGCAGTGCATCTGTTCATTCACTCGAAATATGCTCATCTTTTCCTAAATCCACTCCTTGATATTGCAGTTGCCCCGAATTTGCTCGCAATATATACAACAACACAATGAATGTTGCTGGCAGCGGCCGCGTGGCCTAATGGATAAGGCGTCTGACTTCGATGACAACCGCAAAGTTATCAGAAGATTGCAGGTTCGAGTCCTGCCGCGGTCAACTTAGCTCGCTACGAGAAATTTTATATTCTTTGTTGTGATTCTGCCGAGAAACCAACCATCTCTTCCAGTCACTCACCTGAAGTGAAGGAAGGCTGTTTGCTCAAAGAATCTCATGGCAAGTTTTCATCATTGTCGATCTGCATGCACGGGCAGAGCAAGCTGTGAAGTGGACTTTCTTGCACATTATTTCTGTTTGGATACAAAAAGCAGGAGATTGAATGGCTGACGATATCTTATAGCAGAGACGAGGTGGCCGAGAGGTTAAGGCGATGGACTGCTAATCCATTGTGCTCTGCACGCATGGGTTCGAATCCCATTCTCGTCGTCGTTGGCTTGCAGGTTAAACACTTTTTGACATTCACATTTCATCTCATCTCCAAATTCCCCTTTTACTGACAGGGATGCTGTACTTTCCTCATGTCATGTCTCAAATTAATAATATATTCGTCAAAAGTAGAACAGTTGCGGTACAATGGCGAGGGGCACTAATTCGATAGGTATCTGAGAGACAGCACATGCACGATGGGCCATAATATCATTTCTCACCACCGTCAGAATCTGAGAGCTGCGCTTTTCACTGTCGGCGGCTCGTTGGTCCACGGTTATGATTCTCCCTTCGGAATGATCACATTTGAAATGCGAGAGTCACGGGCCAAATCCCGGACGAGCCCCGCCATGTTTTACTCAAATTTCCGCTTCTAACAGCCGCTCGACATGTGAGAAAACAGACGTATTTCACGTTAAAACGTGTGATTTTACGCCGATGTTCCCTCAGCATCCAAATCCCAGAGCAAAGTGAAACCCGCCAAACTGAGTAAAGTTAAAATATCTCAGAGGTACTCGGCTCTGTGACTCGTTGGATAACCGAAAGCCTTGTTTGGTTCCGGCCGATACTTGATCAGTATATCTTCCTGTCTGTACGCATAGGTTCACCTCAATTGGGATAAGCATACATTCAGCGTCAATCTCCACCTCTGCCCTGAATATGAGTGCGTCCTGGTTCTCTAGAGCTGAAAGGATGAGAGAAGCTGCTTTTTGAATTCGTCCCTTGGCTGCCGAATTCAAAGCATACAGGAAATCAATCCGGGCTGGCAAAGCTGCCTGGTCTGATTAAAAGGCGGTGACAGCCTATATTGTAAGCATGTTCTCGTCTTCTGGCCTCAACATTAGGTTCAACGTATCGGATGATAAGCACCGCTCCCATTGTCTGGTAATGGTTCTGCTATTCCCACTAACACTTCCTCTGGACCATCCTTTGTTACGTTATTGCCCGATTACCACCCACTTTGCCTTTCTCCATTGTGCCATGTATTATTTAATCACTCCTTCGTTCCGCTGCATCACAAACGTTCCCATTTGACATTTCTCGCTGCGTATTTTTTCCAGGCGCTATTTTTGTTGAAAACATCTGTAATCTTTAACTTTTTCCTGAAATATCGCAATTATTATCCGACAGAACGTCAAACCGGATTCTTCCTCCACAAAATCTGCACGACCTGCCGAGTTTTACATATTTATCTGTTTTTATTCATTCTATTTCCGTGTCCCTTTTAAGGGGATTTGCTGTCTGTCCAAGATCATTCTCTGTCTCTGTAAAATGGTGTGCTATCAGACCCTCATCATTCTGTGTCTGTTTCAAAGGGATGTGCTGTCTGTCCCGGATTTCCAATTTGAAATTTCAAAACCTGCCTTTGGAGGTTAAGGAATATTAGTTTGTTTGTGTGTTTCAGACTGGGCTGGTTTTACGTCCTTCCCTCCCTCCTTGTCTATCACCTGTGGCTTCAATAACAGTCTCTGCGCCGCGTGGTCCTGAGCCCCACTGCACAATTGCCTTCAGGGATGATCGAAATCTCACTTTATTCTTTTAAAAGGGAACTGCTGTCAGTCAAGGGTCATTCTGCATCTGGGTAAAAGGGATGTCCTTGCAATCCCGGATCATTCTGTGCCTGTTTAAATAGGCAGGTTGTCAGTTCCGGTTCATAAACTTTCCCTTTAAAACGGATTTTCTCATAAACCCGGGTCATCCTGTATTGTTTGAGAAGGAGTATGATTTCAGCTGCAATGACCGAATTGTTAAACTATAGTGTTCCAATTTACATTGGGGTTGCCTGCGCCGGTGCGCACCCAGATCGCAGTGCATCTGTTCATTCACTCGAAATATGCTCATCTTTTCCTAAATCCACTCCTTGATATTGCAGTTGCCCCGAATTTGCTCGCAATATATACAACAACACAATGAATGTTGCTGGCAGCGGCCGCGTGGCCTAATGGATAAGGCGTCTGACTTCGATGACAACCGCAAAGTTATCAGAAGATTGCAGGTTCGAGTCCTGCCGCGGTCAACTTAGCTCGCTACGAGAAATTTTATATTCTTTGTTGTGATTCTGCCGAGAAACCAACCATCTCTTCCAGTCACTCACCTGAAGTGAAGGAAGGCTGTTTGCTCAAAGAATCTCATGGCAAGTTTTCATCATTGTCGATCTGCATGCACGGGCAGAGCAAGCTGTGAAGTGGACTTTCTTGCACATTATTTCTGTTTGGATACAAAAAGCAGGAGATTGAATGGCTGACGATATCTTATAGCAGAGACGAGGTGGCCGAGAGGTTAAGGCGATGGACTGCTAATCCATTGTGCTCTGCACGCATGGGTTCGAATCCCATTCTCGTCGTCGTTGGCTTGCAGGTTAAACACTTTTTGACATTCACATTTCATCTCATCTCCAAATTCCCCTTTTACTGACAGGGATGCTGTACTTTCCTCATGTCATGTCTCAAATTAATAATATATTCGTCAAAAGTAGAACAGTTGCGGTACAATGGCGAGGGGCACTAATTCGATAGGTATCTGAGAGACAGCACATGCACGATGGGCCATAATATCATTTCTCACCACCGTCAGAATCTGAGAGCTGCGCTTTTCACTGTCGGCGGCTCGTTGGTCCACGGTTATGATTCTCCCTTCGGAATGATCACATTTGAAATGCGAGAGTCACGGGCCAAATCCCGGACGAGCCCCGCCATGTTTTACTCAAATTTCCGCTTCTAACAGCCGCTCGACATGTGAGAAAACAGACGTATTTCACGTTAAAACGTGTGATTTTACGCCGATGTTCCCTCAGCATCCAAATCCCAGAGCAAAGTGAAACCCGCCAAACTGAGTAAAGTTAAAATATCTCAGAGGTACTCGGCTCTGTGACTCGTTGGATAACCGAAAGCCTTGTTTGGTTCCGGCCGATACTTGATCAGTATATCTTCCTGTCTGTACGCATAGGTTCACCTCAATTGGGATAAGCATACATTCAGCGTCAATCTCCACCTCTGCCCTGAATATGAGTGCGTCCTGGTTCTCTAGAGCTGAAAGGATGAGAGAAGCTGCTTTTTGAATTCGTCCCTTGGCTGCCGAATTCAAAGCATACAGGAAATCAATCCGGGCTGGCAAAGCTGCCTGGTCTGATTAAAAGGCGGTGACAGCCTATATTGTAAGCATGTTCTCGTCTTCTGGCCTCAACATTAGGTTCAACGTATCGGATGATAAGCACCGCTCCCATTGTCTGGTAATGGTTCTGCTATTCCCACTAACACTTCCTCTGGACCATCCTTTGTTACGTTATTGCCCGATTACCACCCACTTTGCCTTTCTCCATTGTGCCATGTATTATTTAATCACTCCTTCGTTCCGCTGCATCACAAACGTTCCCATTTGACATTTCTCGCTGCGTATTTTTTCCAGGCGCTATTTTTGTTGAAAACATCTGTAATCTTTAACTTTTTCCTGAAATATCGCAATTATTATCCGACAGAACGTCAAACCGGATTCTTCCTCCACAAAATCTGCACGACCTGCCGAGTTTTACATATTTATCTGTTTTTATTCATTCTATTTCCGTGTCCCTTTTAAGGGGATTTGCTGTCTGTCCAAGATCATTCTCTGTCTCTGTAAAATGGTGTGCTATCAGACCCTCATCATTCTGTGTCTGTTTCAAAGGGATGTGCTGTCTGTCCCGGATTTCCAATTTGAAATTTCAAAACCTGCCTTTGGAGGTTAAGGAATATTAGTTTGTTTGTGTGTTTCAGACTGGGCTGGTTTTACGTCCTTCCCTCCCTCCTTGTCTATCACCTGTGGCTTCAATAACAGTCTCTGCGCCGCGTGGTCCTGAGCCCCACTGCACAATTGCCTTCAGGGATGATCGAAATCTCACTTTATTCTTTTAAAAGGGAACTGCTGTCAGTCAAGGGTCATTCTGCATCTGGGTAAAAGGGATGTCCTTGCAATCCCGGATCATTCTGTGCCTGTTTAAATAGGCAGGTTGTCAGTTCCGGTTCATAAACTTTCCCTTTAAAACGGATTTTCTCATAAACCCGGGTCATCCTGTATTGTTTGAGAAGGAGTATGATTTCAGCTGCAATGACCGAATTGTTAAACTATAGTGTTCCAATTTACATTGGGGTTGCCTGCGCCGGTGCGCACCCAGATCGCAGTGCATCTGTTCATTCACTCGAAATATGCTCATCTTTTCCTAAATCCACTCCTTGATATTGCAGTTGCCCCGACTTTGCTCGCAATATATACAACAACACAATGAATGTTGCTGGCAGCGGCCGCGTGGCCTAATGGATAAGACGTCTGACTTCGATGACAACCGCAAAGTTATCAGAAGATTGCAGGTTCGAGTCCTGCCGCGGTCAACTTAGCTCGCTACGAGAAATTTTATATTCTTTGTTGTGATTCTGCCGAGAAACCAACCATCTCTTCCAGTCACTCACCTGAAGTGAAGGAAGGCTGTTTGCTCAAAGAATCTCATGGCAAGTTTTCATCATTGTCGATCTGCATGCACGGGCAGAGCAAGCTGTGAAGTGGACTTTCTTGCACATTATTTCTGTTTGGATACAAAAAGCAGGAGATTGAATGGCTGACGATATCTTATAGCAGAGACGAGGTGGCCGAGAGGTTAAGGCGATGGACTGCTAATCCATTGTGCTCTGCACGCATGGGTTCGAATCCCATTCTCGTCGTCGTTGGCTTGCAGGTTAAACACTTTTTGACATTCACATTTCATCTCATCTCCAAATTCCCCTTTTACTGACAGGGATGCTGTACTTTCCTCATGTCATGTCTCAAATTAATAATATATTCGTCAAAAGGAGAACAGTTGCAGTACAATGGCGAGGGGCACTAATTCGATAGGTATCTGAGAGACAGCACATGCACGATGGGCCATAATATCATTTCTCACCACCGTCAGAATCTGAGAGCTGCGCTTTTCACTGTCGGCGGCTCGTTGGTCCACGGTTATGATTCTCCCTTCGGAATGATCACATTTGAAATGCGAGAGTCACGGGCCAAATCCCGGACGAGCCCCGCCATGTTTTACTCAAATTTCCGCTTCTAACAGCCGCTCGACATGTGAGAAAACAGACGTATTTCACGTTAAAACGTGTGATTTTACGCCGATGTTCCCTCAGCATCCAAATCCCAGAGCAAAGTGAAACCCGCCAAACTGAGTAAAGTTAAAATATCTCAGAGGTACTCGGCTCTGTGACTCGTTGGATAACCGAAAGCCTTGTTTGGTTCCGGCCGATACTTGATCAGTATATCTTCCTGTCTGTACGCATAGGTTCACCTCAATTGGGATAAGCATAAATTCAGCGTCAATCTCCACCTCTGCCCTGAATATGAGTGCGTCCTGGTTCTCTAGAGCTGAAAGGATGAGAGAAGCTGCTTTTTGAATTCGTCCCTTGGCTGCCGAATTCAAAGCATACAGGAAATCAATCCGGGCTGGCAATGCTGCCTGGTCTGATTAAAAGGCGGTGACAGCCTATATTGTAAGCATGTTCTCGTCTTCTGGCCTCAACATTAGGTTCAACGTATCGGATGATAAGCACCGCTCCCATTGTCTGGTAATGGTTCTGCTATTCCCACTAACACTTCCTCTGGACCATCCTTTGTTACGTTATTGCCCGATTACCACCCACTTTGCCTTTCTCCATTGTGCCATGTATTATTTAATCACTCCTTCGTTCCGCTGCATCACAAACGTTCCCATTTGACATTTCTCGCTGCGTATTTTTTCCAGGCGCTATTTTTGTTGAAAACATCTGTAATCTTTAACTTTTTCCTGAAATATCGCAATTATTATCCGACAGAACGTCAAACCGGATTCTTCCTCCACAAAATCTGCACGACCTGCCGAGTTTTACATATTTATCTGTTTTTATTCATTCTATTTCCGTGTCCCTTTTAAGGGGATTTGCTGTCTGTCCAAGATCATTCTCTGTCTCTGTAAAATGGTGTGCTATCAGACCCTCATCATTCTGTGTCTGTTTCAAAGGGATGTGCTGTCTGTCCCGGATTTCCAATTTGAAATTTCAAAACCTGCCTTTGGAGGTTAAGGAATATTAGTTTGTTTGTGTGTTTCAGACTGGGCTGGTTTTACGTCCTTCCCTCCCTCCTTGTCTATCACCTGTGGCTTCAATAACAGTCTCTGCGCCGCGTGGTCCTGAGCCCCACTGCACAATTGCCTTCAGGGATGATCGAAATCTCACTTTATTCTTTTAAAAGGGAACTGCTGTCAGTCAAGGGTCATTCTGCATCTGGGTAAAAGGGATGTCCTTGCAATCCCGGATCATTCTGTGTCTGTTTAAATAGGCAGGTTGTCAGTTCCGGTTCATAATCTTTCCCTTTAAAACGGATTTTCTCATAAACCCGGGTCATCCTGTATTGTTTGAGAAGGAGTATGATTTCAGCTGCAATGACCGAATTGTTAAACTATAGTGTTCCAATTTACATTGGGGTTGCCTGCGCCGGTGCGCACCCAGATCGCAGTGCATCTGTTCATTCACTCGAAATATGCTCATCTTTTCCTAAATCCACTCCTTGATATTGCAGTTGCCCCGAATTTGCTCGCAATATATACAACAACACAATGAATGTTGCTGGCAGCGGCCGCGTGGCCTAATGGATAAGGCGTCTGACTTCGATGACAACCGCAAAGTTATCAGAAGATTGCAGGTTCGAGTCCTGCCGCGGTCAACTTAGCTCGCTACGAGACATTTTATATTCTTTGTTGTGATTCTGCCGAGAAACCAACCATCTCTTCCAGTCACTCACCTGAAGTGAAGGAAGGCTGTTTGCTCAAAGAATCTCATGGCAAGTTTTCATCATTGTCGATCTGCATGCACGGGCAGAGCAAGCTGTGAAGTGGACTTTCTTGCACATTATTTCTGTTTGGATACAAAAAGCAGGAGATTGAATGGCTGACGATATCTTATAGCAGAGACGAGGTGGCCGAGAGGTTATGGCGATGGACTGCTAATCCATTGTGCTCTGCACGCATGGGTTCGAATCCCATTCTCGTCGTCGTTGGCTTGCAGGTTAAACACTTTTTGACATTCACATTTCATCTCATCTCCAAATTCCCCTTTTACTGACAGGGATGCTGAACTTTCCTCATGTCATGTCTCAAATTAATAATATATTCGTCAAAAGGAGAACAGTTGCAGTACAATGGCGAGGGGCACTAATTCGATAGGTATCTGAGAGACAGCACATGCACGATGGGCCATAATATCATTTCTCACCACCGTCAGAATCTGAGAGCTGCGCTTTTCACTGTCGGCGGCTCGTTGGTCCACGGTTATGATTCTCCCTTCGGAATGATCACATTTGAAATGCGAGAGTCACGGGCCAAATCCCGGACGAGCCCCGCCATGTTTTACTCAAATTTCCGCTTCTAACAGCCGCTCGACATGTGAGAAAACAGACGTATTTCACGTTAAAACGTGTGATTTTACGCCGATGTTCCCTCAGCATCCAAATCCCAGAGCAAAGTGAAACCCGCCAAACTGAGTAAAGTTAAAATATCTCAGAGGTACTCGGCTCTGTGACTCGTTGGATAACCGAAAGCCTTGTTTGGTTCCGGCCGATACTTGATCAGTATATCTTCCTGTCTGTACGCATAGGTTCACCTCAATTAGGATAAGCATACATTCAGCGTCAATCTCCACCTCTGCCCTGAATATGAGTGCGTCCTGGTTCTCTAGAGCTGAAAGGATGAGAGAAGCTGCTTTTTGAATTCGTCCCTTGGCTGCCGAATTCAAAGCATACAGTTAATCAATCCGGGCTGGCAAAGCTGCCTGGTCTGATTAAAAGGCGGTGACAGCCTATATTGTAAGCATGTTCTCGTCTTCTGGCCTCAACATTAGGTTCAGCGTATCGGATGATAAGCACCGCTCCCATTGTCTGGTAATGGTTCTGCTATTCCCACTAACACTTCCTCTGGACCATCCTTTGTTACGTTATTGCCCGATTACCACCCACTTTGCCTTTCTCCATTGTGCCATGTATTATTTAATCACTCCTTCGTTCCGCTGCATCACAAACGTTCCCATTTGACATTTCTCGCTGCGTATTTTTTCCAGGGGCTATTTTTGTTGAAAACATCTGTAATCTTTAACTTTTTCCTGAAATATCGCAATTATTATCCGACAGAACGTGAAACCGGATTCTTCCTCCACAAAATCTGCACGACCTGCCGAGTTTTACATATTTATCTGTTTTTATTCATTCTATTTCCGTGTCCCTTTTAAGGGGATTTGCTGTCTGTCCAAGATCATTCTCTGTCTCTGTAAAATGGTGTGCTATCAGACCCTCATCATTCTGTGTCTGTTTCAAAGGGATGTGCTGTCTGTCCCGGATTTCCAATTTGAAATTTCAAAACCTGCCTTTGGAGGTTAAGGAATATTAGTTTGTTTGTGTGTTTCAGACTGGGCTGGTTTTACGTCCTTCCCTCCCTCCTTGTCTATCACCTGTGGCTTCAATAACAGTCTCTGCGCCGCGTGGTCCTGAGCCCCACTGCACAATTGCCTTCAGGGATGATCGAAATCTCACTTTATTCTTTTAAAAGGGAACTGCTGTCAGTCAAGGGTCATTCTGCATCTGGGTAAAAGGGATGTCCTTGCAATCCCGGATCATTCTGTGTCTGTTTAAATGGGCAGGTTGTCAGTTCCGGTTCATAATCTTTCCCTTTAAAACGGATTTTCTCATAAACCCGGGTCATCCTGTATTGTTTGAGAAGGAGTATGATTTCAGCTGCAATGACCGAATTGTTAAACTATAGTGTTCCAATTTACATTGGGGTTGCCTGCGCCGGTGCGCACCCAGATCGCAGTGCATCTGTTCATTCACTCGCAATATGCTCATCTTTTCCTAAATCCACTCCTTGATATTGCAGTTGCCCCGAATTTGCTCGCAATATATACAACAACACAATGAATGTTGCTGGCAGCGGCCGCGTGGCCTAATGGATAAGGCGTCTGACTTCGATGACAACCGCAAAGTTATCAGAAGATTGCAGGTTCGAGTCCTGCCGCGGTCAACTTAGCTCGCTACGAGACATTTTATATTCTTTGTTGTGATTCTGCCGAGAAACCAACCATCTCTTCCAGTCACTCACCTGAAGTGAAGGAAGGCTGTTTGCTCAAAGAATCTCATGGCTGGTTTTCATCATTGTCGATCTGCATGCACGGGCAGAGCAAGCTGTGAAGTGGACTTTCTAGCACATTATTTCTGTTTGGATACAAAAAGCAGGAGATTGAATGGCTGACGATATCTTATAGCAGAGACGAGGTGGCCGAGAGGTTAAGGCGATGGACTGCTAATCCATTGTGCTCTGCACGCATGGGTTCGAATCCCATTCTCGTCGTCGTTGGCTTGCAGGTTAAACACTTTTTGACATTCACATTTCATCTCATCTCCAAATTCCCCTTTTACTGACAGGGATGCTGTACTTTCCTCATGTCATGTCTCAAATTAATAATATATTCGTCAAAAGGAGAACAGTTGCAGTACAATGGCGAGGGGCACTAATTCGATAGGTATCTGAGAGACAGCACATGCACAATGGGCCATAATATCATTTCTCACCACCGTCAGAATCTGAGAGCTGCGCTTTTCACTGTCGGCGGCTCGTTGGTCCACGGTTATGATTCTCCCTTCGGAATGATCACATTTGAAATGCGAGAGTCACGGGCCAAATCCCGGACGAGCCCCGCCATGTTTTACTCAAATTTCCGCTTCTAACAGCCGCTCGACATGCGGGAAAACAGACGTATTTCACGTTAAAACGTGTGATTTTACGCCGATGTTCCCTCAGCATCCAAATCCCAGAGCAAAGTGAAACCCGCCAAACTGAGTAAAGTTAAAATATCTCAGAGGTACTCGGCTCTGTGACTCGTTGGATAACCGAAAGCCTTGTTTGGTTCCGGCCGATACTTGATCAGTATATCTTCCTGTCTGTACGCATAGGTTCACCTCAATTGGGATAAGCATACATTCAGCGTCAATCTCCACCTCTGCCCTGAATATGAGTGCGTCCTGGTTCTCTAGAGCTGAAAGGATGAGAGAAGCTGCTTTTTGAATTCGTCCCTTGGCTGCCGAATTCAAAGCATACAGGAAATCAATCCGGGCTGGCAAAGCTGCCTGGTCTGATTAAAAGGCGGTGACAGCCTATATTGTAAGCATGTTCTCGTCTTCTGGCCTCAACATTAGGTTCAACGTATCGGATGATAAGCACCGCTCCCATTGTCTGGTAATGGTTCTGCTATTCCCACTAACACATCCTCTGGACCATCCTTTGTTACGTTATTGCCCGATTACCACCCACTTTGCCTTTCTCCATTGTGCCATGTATTATTTAATCACTCCTTCGTTCCGCTGCATCACAAATGTTCCCATTTGACATTTCTCGCTGCGTATTTTTTCCAGGCGCTATTTTTGTTGAAAACATCTGTAATCTTTAACTTTTTCCTGAAATATCGCAATTATTATCCGACAGAACGTGAAACCGGATTCTTCCTCCACAAAATCTGCACGACCTGCCGAGTTTTACATATTTATCTGTTTTTATTCATTCTATTTCCGTGTCCCTTTTAAGGGGATTTGCTGTCTGTCCAAGATCATTCTCTGTCTCTGTAAAATGGTGTGCTATCAGACCCTCATCATTCTGTGTCTGTTTCAAAGGGATGTGCTGTCTGTCCCGGATTTCCAATTTGAAATTTCAAAACCTGCCTTTGGAGGTTAAGGAATATTAGTTTGTTTGTGTGTTTCAGACTGGGCTGGTTTTACGTCCTTCCCTCCCTCCTTGTCTATCACCTGTGGCTTCAATAACAGTCTCTGCGCCGCGTGGTCCTGAGCCCCACTGCACAATTGCCTTCAGGGATGATCGAAATCTCACTTTATTCTTTTAAAAGGGAACTGCTGTCAGTCAAGGGTCATTCTGCATCTGGGTAAAAGGGATATCCTTGCAATCCCGGATCATTCTGTGTCTGTTTAAATGGGCAGGTTGTCAGTTCCGGTTCATAATCTTTCCCTTTAAAACGGATTTTCTCATAAACCCGGGTCATCCTGTATTGTTTGAGAAGGAGTATGATTTCAGCTGCAATGACCGAATTGTTAAACTATAGTGTTCCAATTTACATTGGGGTTGCCTGCGCCGGTGCGCACCCAGATCGCAGTGCATCTGTTCATTCACTCGAAATATGCTCATCTTTTCCTAAATCCACTCCTTGATATTGCAGTTGCCCCGAATTTGCTCGCAATATATACAACAACACAATGAATGTTGCTGGCAGCGGCCGCGTGGCCGAATGGATAAGGCGTCTGACTTCGATGACAACAGCAAAGTTATCAGAAAATTGCAGGTTCGAGTCCTGCCGCGGTCAACTTAGCTCGCTACGAGACATTTTATATTCTTTGTTGTGATTCTGCCGAGAAACCAACCATCTCTTCCAGTCACTCACCTGAAGTGAAGGAAGGCTGTTTGCTCAAAGAATGTCATGGCAAGTTTTCATCATTGTCGATCTGCATGCACGGGCAGAGCAAGCTGTGAAGTGGACTTTCTTGCACATTATTTCTGTTTGGATACAAAAAGCAGGAGATTGAATGGCTGACGATATCTTATAGCAGAGACGAGGTGGCCGAGAGGTTAAGGCGAAGGACTGCTAATCCATTGTGCTCTGCACGCATGGGTTCGAATCCCATTCTCGTCGTCGTTGGCTTGCAGCTTAACCACTTCTTGACATTCACATTTAACCTCATCGCCAAATTCCCCTTTTACTTACAGGGATGCTGTACTTTCCTCATGTCATGTCTCAAATTAATAATATATTGGTCAAAAGGAGAACAGTTGCAGTACAATGGCGAGGGGCACTAATTAGATAGGTATCTGAGAGACAGCACGTGCACGATGGGCCATAATATCATTTCTCACCACCGTCAGAATCTGAGAGCTGCGCTTTTCACTGTCGGCGGCTCGTTGGTCCACGGTTATGATTCTCCCTTCGGAATGATCACATTTGAAATGCGAGAGTCACGGGCGAAATCCCGGACGAGCCCCGCCATGTTTTACTCAAATTCCCGCTTCTAACAGCCGCTCGACATGTGAGAAAACAGACGTATATCACGTTAAAACGTGTGATTTTACGCCGATGTTCCCTCAGCATCCAAATCCCAGAGCAAAGTGAAACCCGCCAAACTGAGTAAAGTTAAAATATCTCAGAGGTACTCGGCTCTGTGACTCGTTGGATAACCTAAAGCCTTGTTTGGTTCCGGCCGATACTTGATCAGTATATCTTCCTGTCTGTACGCATAAGTTCACCTCAATTGGGATACGCATTCATTCAGCGTCAATCTCCACCTCTGCCCTGAATATGTGTGCGTCCTGGTTCTCTAGAGCTGAAAAGATGAGAGAAGCTGCTTTTTGAATTCGTCCCTTGGCTGCCGAATTCAAAGCATACAGGAAATCAATCCGGGCTGGCAAAGCTGCCTGGTCTGATTAAAAGGCGGTGACAGCCTATATTGTAAGCATGTTCTCGTCTTCTGGCCTCAACATTAGGTTCAACGTATCGGATGATAAGCATCGCTCCCATTGTCTGGTAATGGTTCTGCTATTCCCACTAACACTTCCTCTGGACCATCCTTTGTTACGTTATTGCCCGATTACCACCCACTTTGCCTTTCTCCATTGTGCCATGTATTATTTAATTACTCTTTCGTTCCGCTGCATCACAAACGTTCCCATTTGACATTTCTCGCTGCGTATTTTTTCCAGGCGCTATTTTTGTTGAAAACAACTGTAATCTTTAACTTTTTCCTGAAATATCGCAATTATTATCCGACAGAACGTGAAACCGGATTCTTTCTCCACAAAATCTGCACGACCTGCCGAGTTTTACATATTTATCTGTTTTTATTCATTCTATTTCCGTGTCCCTTTTAAGGGGAATTGCTGTCTGTCCAAGATCATTCTCTGTCTCTGTAAAATGGTGTGCTATCAGACCCTCATCATTCTGTGTCTGTTTCAAAGGGATGTGCTGTCTGTCCCGGATTTCCAATTTGAAATTTCAAAACCTGGCTTTGGAGGTTAAGGAATATTAGTTTGTTTGTGTGTTTCAGACTGGGCTGGTTTTACGTCCTTCCCTCCATCGTTGTCTATCACCTGTGGCTTCAATAACAGTCTCTGCGCCGCGTGGTCCTGAGCCCCACTGCACAATTGCCTTCAGGGATGATCGAAATCTCACTTTATTCTTTTAAAAGGGAACTGCTGTCAGTCAAGGGTCATTCTGCATCTGGGTAAAAGGGATGTCCTTGCAATCCCGGATCATTCTGTGTCTGTTTAAATGGGCTGGTTGTCAGTTCCGGTTCATAATCTTTCCCTTTAAAACGGATTTTCTCATAAACCCGGGTCATCCTGTATTGTTTGAGAAGGAGTATGATTTCAGCTGCAATGACGGAATTGTTAAACTATAGTGTTCCAATTTACATTGGGGTTGCCTGCGCCGGTGCGCACCCAGATCGCAGTGCATCTGTTCATTCACTCGAAATATGCTCATCTTTTCCTAAATCCACTCCTTGATATTGCAGTTGCCCCGAATTTGCTCGCAATATATACAACAACACAATGAATGTTGCTGGCAGCGGCCGCGTGGCCGAATGGATAAGGCGTCTGACTTCGATGACAACCGCAAAGTTATCAGAAAATTGCAGGTTCGAGTCCTGCCGCGGTCAACTTAGCTCGCTACGAGACATTTTATATTCTTTGTTGTGATTCTGCCGAGAAACCAACCATCTCTTCCAGTCACTCACCTGAAGTGAAGGAAGGCTGTTTGCTCAAAGAATGTCATGGCAAGTTTTCATCATTGTCGATCTGCATGCACGGGCAGAGCAAGCTGTGAAGTGGACTTTCTTGCACATTATTTCTGTTTGGATACAAAAAGCAGGAGATTGAATGGCTGACGATATCTTATAGCAGAGACGAGGTGGCCGAGAGGTTAAGGCGAAGGACTGCTAATCCATTGTGCTCTGCACGCATGGGTTCGAATCCCATTCTCGTCGTCGTTGGCTTGCAGCTTAACCACTTTTTGACATTCACATTTAACCTCATCGCCAAATTCCCCTTTTACTTACAGGGATGCTGTACTTTCCTCATGTCATGTCTCAAATTAATAATATATTGGTCAAAAGGAGAACAGTTGCAGTACAATGGCGAGGGGCACTAATTAGATAGGTATCTGAGAGACAGCACGTGCACGATGGGTCATAATATCATTTCTCACCACCGTCAGAATCTGAGAGCTGCGCTTTTCACTGTCGGCGGCTCGTTGGTCCACGGTTATGATTCTCCCTTCGGAATGATCACATTTGAAATGCGAGAGTCACGGGCGAAATCCCGGACGAGCCCCGCCATGTTTTACTCAAATTCCCGCTTCTAACAGCCGCTCGACATGTGAGAAAACAGACGTATATCACGTTAAAACGTGTGATTTTACGCCGATGTTCCCTCAGCATCCAAATCCCAGAGCAAAGTGAAACCCGCCAAACTGAGTAAAGTTAAAATATCTCAGAGGTACTCGGCTCTGTGACTCTTGGATAACAGAAAGCCTTGTTTGGTTCCGGCCGATACTTGATCAGTATATCTTCCTGTCTGTACGCATAAGTTCACCTCAATTGGGATACGCATTCATTCAGCGTCAATCTCCACCTCTGCCCTGAATATGTGTGCGTCCTGGTTCTCTAGAGCTGAAAAGATGAGAGAAGCTGCTTTTTGAATTCGTCCCTTGGCTGCCGAATTCAAAGCATACAGGAAATCAATCCGGGCTGGCAAAGCTGCCTGGTCTGATTAAAAGGCGGTGACAGCCTATATTGTAAGCATGTTCTCGTCTTCTGGCCTCAACATTAGGTTCAACGTATCGGATGATAAGCATCGCTCCCATTGTCTGGTAATGGTTCTGCTATTCCCACTAACACTTCCTCTGGACCATCCTTTGTTACGTTATTGCCCGACAACCACCCACTTTGCCTTTCTCCATTGTGCCATGTATTATTTAATTACTCTTTCGTTCCGCTGCATCACAAACGTTCCCATTTGACATTTCTCGCTGCGTATTTTTTCCAGGCGCTATTTTTGTTGAAAACAACTGTAATCTTTAACTTTTTCCTGAAATATCGCAATTATTATCCGACAGAACGTGAAACCGGATTCTTCCTCCACAAAATCTGCACGACCTGCCGAGTTTTACATATTTATCTGTTTTTATTCATTCTATTTCCGTGTCCCTTTTAAGGGGAATTGCTGTCTGTCCAAGATCATTCTCTGTCTCTGTAAAATGGTGTGCTATCAGACCCTCATCATTCTGTGTCTGTTTCAAAGGGATGTGCTGTCTGTCCCGGATTTCCAATTTGAAATTTCAAAACCTGGCTTTGGAGGTTAAGGAATATTAGTTTGTGTGTTTCAGACTGGGCTGGTTTTACGTCCTTCCCTCCCTCGTTGTCTATCACCTGTGGCTTCAATAACAGTCTCTGCGCCGCGTGGTCCTGAGCCCCACTGCACAATTGCCTTCAGGGATGATCGAAATCTCACTTTATTCCTTTAAAAGGGAACTGCTGTCAGTCAAGGGTCATTCTGCATCTGGGTAAAAGGGATGTCCTTGCAATCCCGGATCATTCTGTGTCTGTTTAAATGGGCTGGTTGTCAGTTCCGGTTCATAATCTTTCCCTTTAAAACGGATTTTCTCATAAACCCGGGTCATCCTGTATTGTTTGAGAAGGAGTATGATTTCAGCTGCAATGACGGAATTGTTAAACTATAGTGTTCCAATTTACATTGGGGTTGCCTGCGCTGGTGCGCACCCAGATCGCAGTGCATCTGTTCATTCACTCGAAATATGCTCATCTTTTCCTAAATCCACTCCTTGATATTGCAGTTGCCCCGAATTTGCTCGCAATATATACAACAACACAATGAATGTTGCTGGCAGCGGCTGCGTGGCCTAATGGATAAGGCGTCTGACTTCGATGACAACCGCAAAGTTATCAGAAGATTGCAGGTTCGAGTCCTGCCGCGGTCAACTTAGCTCGCTACGAGACATTTTATATTCTTTGTTGTGATTCTGCCGAGAAACCAACCATCTCTTCCAGTCACTCACCTGAAGTGAAGGAAGGCTGTTTGCTCAAAGAATCTCATGGCAAGTTTTCATCATTGTCGATCTGCATGCACGGGCAGAGCAAGCTGTGAAGTGGACTTTCTTGCACATTATTTCTGTTTGGATACAAAAAGCAGGAGATTGAATGGCTGACGATATCTTATAGCAGAGACGAGGTGGCCGAGAGGTTAAGGCGAAGGACTGCTAATCCATTGTGCTCTGCACGCATGGGTTCGAATCCTATTCTCGTCGTTGTTGTCTTGCCGCTTAACCACTTTTTGACATTCACATTTAACCTCATCGCCAAATTCCCCTTTTACTTACAGGGATGCTGTACTTTCCTCATGTCATGTCTCAAATTAATAATATATTCGTCAAAAGGAGAACAGTTGCAGTACAATGGCGAGGGGCACTAATTAGATAGGTATCTGAGAGACAGCACATGCACGATGGGCCATAATATCATTTCTCACCACCGTCAGAATCTGAGAGCTGCGCTTTTCACTGTCGGCGGCTCGTTGGTCCACGGTTATGATTCTCCCTTCGGAATGATCACATTTGAAATGCGAGAGTCACGGGCCAAATCCCGGACGAGCCCCGCCATGTTTTACTCAAATTTCCGCTTCTAACAGCCGCTCGACATGTGAGAAAACAGACGTATTTCACGTTAAAACGTGTGATTTTACGCCGATGTTCCCTTAGCATCCAAATCCCAGAGCAAAGTGAAACCCGCCAAACTGAGTAAAGTTAAAATATCTCAGAGGTACTCGGCTCTGTGACTCGTTGGATAACCGAAAGCCTTGTTTGGTTCCGGCCGATACTTGATCAGTATATCTTCCTGTCTGTACGCATAAGTTCACCTCAATTGGGATACGCATACATTCAGCGTCAATCTCCACCTCTGCCCTGAATATGAGTGCGTCCTGGTTCTCTAGAGCTGAAAAGATGAGAGAAGCTGCTTTTTGAATTCGTCCCTTGGCTGCCGAATTCAAAGCATACAGGAAATCAATCCGGGCTGGCAAAGCTGCCTGGTCTGATTAAAAGGCGGTGACAGCCTATATTGTAAGCATGTTCTCGTCTTCTGGCCTCAACATTAGGTTCAACGTATCGGATGATAAGCACCGCTCCCATTGTCTGGTAATGGTTCTGCTATTCCCACTAACACTTCCTCTGGACCATCCTTTGTTACGTTATTGCACGATTACCACCCACTTTGCCTTTCTCCATTGTGCCATGTATTATTTAATCACTCCTTCGTTCCGCTGCATCACAAACGTTCCCATTTGACATTTCTCGCTGCGTATTTTTTCCAGGCGCTATTTTTGTTGAAAACATCTGTAATCTTTAACTTTTTCCTGAAATATCGGAATTATTATCCGACAGAACGTGAAACCGGATTCTTCCTCCACAAAATCTGCACGACCTGCCGAGTTTTACATATTTATCTGTTTTTATTCATTCTATTTCCGTGTCCCTTTTAAGGGGAATTGCTGTCTGTCCAAGATCATTCTCTGTCTCTGTAAAATGGTGTGCTATCAGACCCTCATCATTCTGTGTCTGTTTCAAAGGGATGTGCTGTCTGTTCCGGATTTCCAATTTGCAATTTCAAAACCTGGCTTTGGAGGTTAAGGAATATTAGTTTGTTTGTGTGTTTCAGACTGGGCTGGTTTTACGTCCTTCCCTCCCTCGTTGTCTATCACCTGTGGCTTCAATAACAGTCTCTGCGCCGCGTGGTCCTGAGCCCCACTGCACAATTGCCTTCAGGGATGATCGAAATCTCACTTTATTCTTTTAAAAGGGAACTGCTGTCAGTCAAGGGTCATTCTGCATCTGGGTAAAAGGGATGTCCTTGCAATCCCGGATCATTCTGTGTCTGTTTAAATGGGCTGGTTGTCAGTTCCGGTTCATAATCTTTCCCTTTAAAACGGATTTTCTCATAAACCCGGGTCATCCTGTATTGTTTGAGAAGGAGTATGAATTCAGCTGCAATGACGGAATTGTTAAACTATAGTGTTCCAATTTACATTGGGGTTGCCTGCGCCGGTGCGCACCCAGATCGCAGTGCATCTGTTCATTCACTCGAAATATGCTCATCTTTTCCTAAATCCACTCCTTGATATTGCAGTTGCCCCGAATTTGCTCGTAATATATACAACAACACAATGAATGTTGTTGGCAGCGGCCACGTGGCCGAATGGATAAGGCGTCTGACTTCGATGACAACCGCAAAGTTATCAGAAAATTGCAGGTTCGAGTCCTGCCGCGGTCAACTTAGCTCGCTACGAGACATTTTATATTCTTTGTTGTGATTCTGCCGAGAAACCAACCATCTCTTCCAGTCACTCACCTGAAGTGAAGGAAGGCTGTTTGCTCAAAGAATCTCATGGCTGGTTTTCATCATTGTCGATCTGCATGCACGGGCAGAGCAAGCTGTGAAGTGGACTTTCTAGCACATTATTTCTGTTTGGATACAAAAAGCAGGAGATTGAATGGCTGACGATATCTTATAGCAGAGACGAGGTGGCCGAGAGGTTATGGCGATGGACTGCTAATCCATTGTGCTCTGCACGCATGGGTTCGAATCCCATTCTCGTCGTCGTTGGCTTGCAGCTTAACCATTTTTTGACATTCACATTTAACCTCATCGCCAAATTCCCCTTTTACTTACAGGGATGCTGTACTTTCCTCATGTCATGTCTCAAATTAATAATATATTGGTCAAAAGGAGAACAGTTGCAGTACAATGGCGAGGGGCACTAATTAGATAGGTATCTGAGAGACAGCACGTGCACGATGGGCCATAATATCATTTCTCACCACCGTCAGAATCTGAGAGCTGCGCTTTTCACTGTCGGCGGCTCGTTGGTCCACGGTTATGATTCTCCCTTCGGAATGATCACATTTGAAATGCGAGAGTCACGGGCGAAATCCCGGACGAGCCCCGCCATGTTTTACTCAAATTCCCGCTTCTAACAGCCGCTCGACATGTGAGAAAACAGACGTATATCACGTTAAAACGTGTGATTTTACGCCGATGTTCCCTCAGCATCCAAATCCCAGAGCAAAGTGAAACCCGCCAAACTGAGTAAAGTTAAAATATCTCAGAGGTACTCGGCTCTGTGACTCGTTGGATAACAGAAAGCCTTGTTTGGTTCCGGCCGATACTTGATCAGTATATCTTCCTGTCTGTACGCATAAGTTCACCTCAATTGGGATACGCATTCATTCAGCGTCAATCTCCACCTCTGCCCTGAATATGTGTGCGTCCTGGTTCTCTAGAGCTGAAAAGATGAGAGAAGCTGCTTTTTGAATTCGTCCCTTGGCTGCCGAATTCAAAGCATACAGGAAATCAATCCGGGCTGGCAAAGCTGCCTGGTCTGATTAAAAGGCGGTGACAGCCTATATTGTAAGCATGTTCTCGTCTTCTGGCCTCAACATTAGGTTCAACGTATCGGATGATAAGCATCGCTCCCATTGTCTGGTAATGGTTCTGCTATTCCCACTAACACTTCCTCTGGACCATCCTTTGTTACGTTATTGCCCGACAACCACCCACTTTGCCTTTCTCCATTGTGCCATGTATTATTTAATTACTCTTTCGTTCCGCTGCATCACAAACGTTCCCATTTGACATTTCTCGCTGCGTATTTTTTCCAGGCGCTATTTTTGTTGAAAACAACTGTAATCTTTAACTTTTTCCTGAAATATCGCAATTATTATCCGACAGAACGTGAAACCGGATTCTTCCTCCACAAAATCTGCACGACCTGCCGAGTTTTACATATTTATCTGTTTTTATTCATTCTATTTCCGTGTCCCTTTTAAGGGGAATTGCTGTCTGTCCAAGATCATTCTCTGTCTCTGTAAAATGGTGTGCTATCAGACCCTCATCATTCTGTGTCTGTTTCAAAGGGATGTGCTGTCTGTCCCGGATTTCCAATTTGAAATTTCAAAACCTGGCTTTGGAGGTTAAGGAATATTAGTTTGTTTGTGTGTTTCAGACTGGGCTGGTTTTACGTCCTTCCCTCCCTCGTTGTCTATCACCTGTGGCTTCAATAACAGTCTCTGCGCCGCGTGGTCCTGAGCCCCACTGCACAATTGCCTTCAGGGATGATCGAAATCTCACTTTATTCTTTTAAAAGGGAACTGCTGTCAGTCAAGGGTCATTCTGCATCTGGGTAAAAGGGATGTCCTTGCAATCCCGGATCATTCTGTGTCTGTTTAAATGGGCTGGTTGTCAGTTCCGGTTCATAATCTTTCCCTTTAAAACGGATTTTCTCATAAACCCGGGTCATCCTGTATTGTTTGAGAAGGAGTATGATTTCAGCTGCAATGACGGAATTGTTAAACTATAGTGTTCCAATTTACATTGGGGTTGCCTGCGCTGGTGCGCACCCAGATCGCAGTGCATCTGTTCATTCACTCGAAATATGCTCATCTTTTCCTAAATCCACTCCTTGATATTGCAGTTGCCCCGAATTTGCTCGCAATATATACAACAACACAATGAATGTTGCTGGCAGCGGCTGCGTGGCCTAATGGATAAGGCGTCTGACTTCGATGACAACCGCAAAGTTATCAGAAGATTGCAGGTTCGAGTCCTGCCGCGGTCAACTTAGCTCGCTACGAGACATTTTATATTCTTTGTTGTGATTCTGCCGAGAAACCAACCATCTCTTCCAGTCACTCACCTGAAGTGAAGGAAGGCTGTTTGCTCAAAGAATCTCATGGCAAGTTTTCATCATTGTCGATCTGCATGCACGGGCAGAGCAAGCTGTGAAGTGGACTTTCTTGCACATTATTTCTGTTTGGATACAAAAAGCAGGAGATTGAATGGCTGACGATATCTTATAGCAGAGACGAGGTGGCCGAGAGGTTAAGGCGAAGGACTGCTAATCCATTGTGCTCTGCACGCATGGGTTCGAATCCTATTCTCGTCGTTGTTGTCTTGCCGCTTAACCACTTTTTGACATTCACATTTAACCTCATCGCCAAATTCCCCTTTTACTTACAGGGATGCTGTACTTTCCTCATGTCATGTCTCAAATTAATAATATATTCGTCAAAAGGAGAACAGTTGCAGTACAATGGCGAGGGGCACTAATTAGATAGGTATCTGAGAGACAGCACATGCACGATGGGCCATAATATCATTTCTCACCACCGTCAGAATCTGAGAGCTGCGCTTTTCACTGTCGGCGGCTCGTTGGTCCACGGTTATGATTCTCCCTTCGGAATGATCACATTTGAAATGCGAGAGTCACGGGCCAAATCCCGGACGAGCCCCGCCATGTTTTACTCAAATTTCCGCTTCTAACAGCCGCTCGACATGTGAGAAAACAGACGTATTTCACGTTAAAACGTGTGATTTTACGCCGATGTTCCCTTAGCATCCAAATCCCAGAGCAAAGTGAAACCCGCCAAACTGAGTAAAGTTAAAATATCTCAGAGGTACTCGGCTCTGTGACTCGTTGGATAACCGAAAGCCTTGTTTGGTTCCGGCCGATACTTGATCAGTATATCTTCCTGTCTGTACGCATAAGTTCACCTCAATTGGGATACGCATACATTCAGCGTCAATCTCCACCTCTGCCCTGAATATGAGTGCGTCCTGGTTCTCTAGAGCTGAAAAGATGAGAGAAGCTGCTTTTTGAATTCGTCCCTTGGCTGCCGAATTCAAAGCATACAGGAAATCAATCCGGGCTGGCAAAGCTGCCTGGTCTGATTAAAAGGCGGTGACAGCCTATATTGTAAGCATGTTCTCGTCTTCTGGCCTCAACATTAGGTTCAACGTATCGGATGATAAGCACCGCTCCCATTGTCTGGTAATGGTTCTGCTATTCCCACTAACACTTCCTCTGGACCATCCTTTGTTACGTTATTGCACGATTACCACCCACTTTGCCTTTCTCCATTGTGCCATGTATTATTTAATCACTCCTTCGTTCCGCTGCATCACAAACGTTCCCATTTGACATTTCTCGCTGCGTATTTTTTCCAGGCGCTATTTTTGTTGAAAACATCTGTAATCTTTAACTTTTTCCTGAAATATCGGAATTATTATCCGACAGAACGTGAAACCGGATTCTTCCTCCACAAAATCTGCACGACCTGCCGAGTTTTACATATTTATCTGTTTTTATTCATTCTATTTCCGTGTCCCTTTTAAGGGGAATTGCTGTCTGTCCAAGATCATTCTCTGTCTCTGTAAAATGGTGTGCTATCAGACCCTCATCATTCTGTGTCTGTTTCAAAGGGATGTGCTGTCTGTTCCGGATTTCCAATTTGCAATTTCAAAACCTGGCTTTGGAGGTTAAGGAATATTAGTTTGTTTGTGTGTTTCAGACTGGGCTGGTTTTACGTCCTTCCCTCCCTCGTTGTCTATCACCTGTGGCTTCAATAACAGTCTCTGCGCCGCGTGGTCCTGAGCCCCACTGCACAATTGCCTTCAGGGATGATCGAAATCTCACTTTATTCTTTTAAAAGGGAACTGCTGTCAGTCAAGGGTCATTCTGCATCTGGGTAAAAGGGATGTCCTTGCAATCCCGGATCATTCTGTGTCTGTTTAAATGGGCTGGTTGTCAGTTCCGGTTCATAATCTTTCCCTTTAAAACGGATTTTCTCATAAACCCGGGTCATCCTGTATTGTTTGAGAAGGAGTATGAATTCAGCTGCAATGACGGAATTGTTAAACTATAGTGTTCCAATTTACATTGGGGTTGCCTGCGCCGGTGCGCACCCAGATCGCAGTGCATCTGTTCATTCACTCGAAATATGCTCATCTTTTCCTAAATCCACTCCTTGATATTGCAGTTGCCCCGAATTTGCTCGTAATATATACAACAACACAATGAATGTTGTTGGCAGCGGCCACGTGGCCGAATGGATAAGGCGTCTGACTTCGATGACAACCGCAAAGTTATCAGAAAATTGCAGGTTCGAGTCCTGCCGCGGTCAACTTAGCTCGCTACGAGACATTTTATATTCTTTGTTGTGATTCTGCCGAGAAACCAACCATCTCTTCCAGTCACTCACCTGAAGTGAAGGAAGGCTGTTTGCTCAAAGAATGTCATGGCAAGTTTTCGTCATGGCAAGTTTTCATCATTGTCGATCTGCATGCACGGGCAGAGCAAGCTGTGAAGTGGACTTTCTTGCACATTATTTCTGTTTGGATACAAAAAGCAGGAGATTGAATGGCTGACGATATCTTATAGCAGAGACGAGGTGGCCGAGAGGTTAAGACGATGGACTGCTAATCCATTGTGCTCTGCAAGCATGGGGTCGAATCCCATTCTCGTCGTCGTTGTCTTGCCGCTTAACCACTTTTTGACATTCACATTTAACCTCATCGCCAAATTCCCATTTTACTTACAGGGATGCTGTACTTTCCTCATGTCATGTCTCAAATTAATAATATATTCGTCAAAAGGAGAACAGTTGCAGTACAATGCGAGGGGCACTAATTAGATAGGTATCTGAGAGACAGCACATGCACGATGGGCCATAATATCATTTCTCACCACCGTCAGAATCTGAGAGTTGCGCTTTTCACTGTCGGCGGCTCGTTGGTCCACGGTTACGATTCTCCCTTCGGAATGATCACATTTGAAATGCGAGAGTCACGGGCGAAATCCCGGACGAGCCCCGCCATGTTTTACTCAAATTTCCGCTTCTAACAGCCGCTCGACATGTGAGAAAACAGACGTATTTCACGTTAAAACGTGTGATTTTACGCCGATGTTCCCTCAGCATCCAAATCCCAGAGCAAAGTGAAACCCGCCAAACTGAGTAAAGTTAAAATATCTCAGAGGTACTCGGCTCTGTGACTCGTTGGATAACCGAAAGCCTTGTTTGGTTCCGGCCGATACTTGATCAGTATATCTTCCTGTCTGTACGCATAAGTTCACCTCAATTGGGATACGCATACATTCAGCGTCAATCTCCACCTCTGCCCTGAATATGTGTGCGTCCTGGTTCTCTAGAGCTGAAAAGATGAGAGAAGCTGCTTTTTGAATTCGTCCCTTGGCTGCCGAATTCAAAGCATACAGGAAATCAATCCGGGCTGGCAAAGCTGCCTGGTCTGATTAAAAGGCGGTGACAGCCTATATTGTAAGCATGTTCTCGTCTTCTGGCCTCAACATTAGGTTCAACGTATCGGATGATAAGCACCGCTCCCATTGTCTGGTAATGGTTCTGCTATTCCCACTAACACTTCCTCTGGACCATCCTTTGTTACGTTATTGCCCGATTACCACCCACTTTGCCTTTCTCCATTGTGCCATGTATTATTTAATCACTCCTTCGTTCCGCTGCATCACAAACGTTCCCATTTGACATATCTCGCTGCGTATTTTTTCCAGGCGCTATTTTTGTTGAAAACATCTGTAATCTTTAACTTTTTCCTGAAATATCGGAATTATTATCCGACAGAACGTGAAACCGGATTCTTCCTCCACAAAATCTGCACGACCTGCCGAGTTTTACATATTTATCTGTTTTTATTCATTCTATTTCCGTGTCCCTTTTAAGGGGATTCGCTGTCTGTCCAAGATCATTCTCTGTCTCTGTAAAATGGTGTGCTATCAGACCCTCATCATTCTGTGTCTGTTTCAAAGGGATGTGCTGTCTGTCCCGGATATCCAATTTGAAATTTCAAAACCTGCCTTTTGAGGTGAAGGAATATTAGTTTGTTTGTGTGTTTCAGACTGGGCTGGTTTTACGTCCTTCCCTCCCTCCTTGTCTATCACCTGTGGCTTCAATAACAGTCTCTGCGCCGCGTGGTCCTGAGCCCCACTGCACAATTGCCTTCAGGGATGATCGAAATCTCACTTTATTCTTTTAAAAGGGAACTGCTGTCAGTCAAGGGTCATTCTGCATCTGGGTAAAAGGGATGTCCTTGCAATTCCGGATCATTCTGTGTCTGTTTAAATGGGCTGGTTGTCAGTTCCGGTTCATAATCTTTCCCTTTAAAACGGATTTTCTCATAAACCCGGGTCATCCTGTATTGTTTGAGAAGGAGTATGATTTCAGCTGCAATGACCGAATTGTTAAACTATAGTGTTCCAATTTACATTGGGGTTGCCTGCGCCGGTGCGCACCCAGATCGCAGTGCATCTGTTCATTCACTCGAAATATGCTCATCTTTTCCTAAATCCACTCCTTGATATTGCAGTTGCCCCGAATTTGCTCGCAATATATACAACAACACAATGAATGTTGCTGGCAGCGGCCGCGTGGCCTAATGGATAAGGCGTCTGACTTCGATGACAACCGCAAAGTTATCAGAAGATTGCAGGTTCGAGTCCTGCCGTGGTCAACTTAGCTCGCTACGAGACATTTTATATTCTTTGTTGTGATTCTGCCGAGAAACCAACCATCTCTTCCAGTCACTCACCTGAAGTGAAGGAAGTCTGTTTGCTCAAAGAATCTCATGGCAAGTTTTCATCATTGTCGATCTGCATGCACGGGCAGAGCAAGCTGTGAAGTGGACTTTCTTGCACATTATTTCTGTTTGGATACAAAAAGCAGGAGATTGAATGGCTGACGATATCTTATAGCAGAGACGAGGTGGCCGAGAGGTTAAGACGATGGACTGCTAATCCATTGTGCTCTGCAAGCATGGGGTCGAATCCCATTCTCGTTGTCGTTGTCTTGCCGCTTAACCACGTTTTGACATTCACATTTAACCTCATCGCCAAATTCCCATTTTACTTACAGGGATGCTGTACTTTCCTCATGTCATGTCTCAAATTAATAATATATTCGTCAAAAGGAGAACAGTTGCAGTACAATGGCGAGGGGCACTAATTAGATAGGTATCTGAGAGACAGCACATGCACGATGGGCCATAATATCATTTCTCACCACCGTCAGAATCTGAGAGCTGCGCTTTTCACTGTCGGCGGCTCGTTGGTCCACGGTTATGATTCTCCCTTCGGAATGATCACATTTGAAATGCGAGAGTCACGGGCGAAATCCCGGACGAGCCCCGCCATGTTTTACTCAAATTTCCGCTTCTACAGCCGCTCGACATGTGAGAAAACAGACGTATTTCACGTTAAAACGTGTGATTTTACGCCGATGTTCCCTCTGCATCCAAATCCCAGAGCAAAGTGAAACCCGCCAAACTGAGTAAAGTTAAAATATCTCAGAGGTACTCGGCTCTGTGACTCGTTGGATAACCGAAAGCCTTGTTTGGTTCCGGCCGATACTTGATCAGTATATCTTCCTGTCTGTACCCATAAGTTCACCTCAATTGGGATACGCATACATTCAGCGTCAATCTCCACCTCTGCCCTGAATATGTGTGCGTCCTGGTTCTCTAGAGCTGAAAAGATGAGAGAAGCTGCTTTTTGAATTCGTCCCTTGGCTGCCGAATTCAAAGCATACAGGAAATCAATCCGGGCTGGCAAAGCTGCCTGGTCTGATTAAAAGGCGGTGACAGCCTATATTGTAAGCATGTTCTCGTCTTCTGGCCTCAACATTAGGTTCAACGTATCGGATGATAAGCACCGCTCCCATTGTCTGGTAATGGTTCTGCTATTCCCACTAACACTTCCTCTGGACCATCCTTTGTTACGTTATTGCCCGATTACCACCCACTTTGCCTTTCTCCATTGTGCCATGTATTATTTAATCACTCCTTCGTTCCGCTGCATCACAAACGTTCCCATTTGACATTTCTCGCTGCGTATTTTTTCCAGGCGCTATTTTTGTTGAAAACATCTGTAATCTTTAACTTTTTCCTGAAATATCGGAATTATTATCCGACAGAACGTGAAACCGGATTCTTCCTCCACAAAATCTGCACGACCTGCCGAGTTTTACATATTTATCTGTTTTTATTCATTCTATTTCCGTGTCCCTTTTAAGGGGATTCGCTGTCTGTCCAAGATCATTCTCTGTCTCTGTAAAATGGTGTGCTATCAGACCCTCATCATTCTGTGTCTGTTTCAAAGGGATGTGCTGTCTGTCCCGGATATCCAATTTGAAATTTCAAAACCTGCCTTTGGAGGTGAAGGAATATTAGTTTGTTTGTGTGTTTCAGACTGGGCTGGTTTTACGTCTTTCCCTCCCTCCTTGTCTATCACCTGTGGCTTCAATAACAGTCTCTGCGCCGCGTGGTCCTGAGCCCCACTGCACAATTGCCTTCAGGAATGATCGAAATCTCACTTTATTCTTTTAAAAGGGAACTGCTGTCAGTCAAGGGTCATTCTGCATCTGGGTAAATGGGATGTCCTTGCAATCCCGGATCATTCTGTGTCTGTTTAAATGGGCTGGTTGTCAGTTCCGGTTCATAATCTTTCCCTTTAAAACGGATTTTCTCATAAACCCGGGTCATCCTGTATTGTTTGAGAAGGAGTATGATTTCAGCTGCAATGACCGAATTGTTAAACTATAGTGTTCCAATTTACATTGGGGTTGCCTGCGCCGGTGCGCACCCAGATCGCAGTGCATCTGTTCATTCACTCGAAATATGCTCATCTTTTCCGAAATCCACTCCTTGATATTGCAGTTGCCCCGAATTTGCTCGCAATATATACAACAACACAATGAATATTGCTGGCAGCGGCCGCGTGGCCTAATGGATAAGGCGTCTGACTTCGATGACAACCGCAAAGTTATCAGAAGATTGCAGGTTCGAGTCCTGCCGCGGTCAACTTAGCTCGCTACGAGACATTTTATATTCTTTGTTGTGATTCTGCCGAGAAACCAACCATCTCTTCCAGTCACTCACCTGAAGTGAAGGAAGGCTGTTTGCTCAAAGAATCTCATGGCTAGTTTTCATCATTGTCGATCTGCATGCACGGGCAGAGCAAGCTGTGAAGTGGACTTTCTTGCACATTATTTCTGTTTGGATACAAAAAGCAGGAGATTGAATGGCTGACGATATCTTATAGCAGAGACGATGTGGCCGAGAGGTTAAGACGATGGACTGCTAATCCATTGTGCTCTGCAAGAATGGGGTCGAATCCCATTCTCGTTGTCGTTGTCTTGCCGCTTAACCACGTTTTGACATTCACATTTAACCTCATCGCCAAATTCCCATTTTACTTACAGGGATGCTGTACTTTCCTCATGTCATGTCTCAAATTAATAATATATTCGTCAAAAGGAGAACAGTTGCAGTACAATGGCGAGGGGCACTAATTAGATAGGTATCTGAGAGACAGCACATGCACGATGGGCCATAATATCATTTCTCACCACCGTCAGAATCTGAGAGCTGCGCTTTTCACTGTCGGCGGCTCGTTGGTCCACGGTTATGATTCTCCCTTCGGAATGATCACATTTGAAATGCGAGAGTCACGGGCGAAATCCCGGACGAGCCCCGCCATGTTTTACTCAAATTTCCGCTTCTACAGCCGCTCGACATGTGAGAAAACAGACGTATTTCACGTTAAAACGTGTGATTTTACGCCGATGTTCCCTCTGCATCCAAATCCCAGAGCAAAGTGAAACCCGCCAAACTGAGTAAAGTTAAAATATCTCAGAGGTACTCGGCTCTGTGACTCGTTGGATAACCGAAAGCCTTGTTTGGTTCCGGCCGATACTTGATCAGTATATCTTCCTGTCTGTACGCATAAGTTCACCTCAATTGGGATACGCATACATTCAGCGTCAATCTCCACCTCTGCCCTGAATATGTGTGCGTCCTGGTTCTCTAGAGCTGAAAAGATGAGAGAAGCTGCTTTTTGAATTCGTCCCTTGGCTGCCGAATTCACAGCATACAGGAAATCAATCCGGGCTGGCAAAGCTGCCTGGTCTGATTAAAAGGCGGTGACAGCCTATATTGTAAGCATGTTCTCGTCTTCTGGCCTCAACATTAGGTTCAACGTATCGGATGATAAGCACCGCTCCCATTGTCTGGTAATGGTTCTGCTATTCCCACTAACACTTCCTCTGGACCATCCTTTGTTACGTTATTGCCCGATTACCACCCACTTTGCCTTTCTCCATTGTGCCATGTATTATTTAATCACTCCTTCGTTCCGCTGCATCACAAACGTTCCCATTTGACATTTCTCGCTGCGTATTTTTTCCAGGCGCTATTTTTGTTGAAAACATCTGTAATCTTTAACTTTTTCCTGAAATATCGGAATTATTATCCGACAGAACGTGAAACCGGATTCTTCCTCCACAAAATCTGCACGACCTGCCGAGTTTTACATATTTATCTGTTTTTATTCATTCTATTTCCGTGTCCCTTTTAAGGGGATTCGCTGTCTGTCCAAGATCATTCTCTGTCTCTGTAAAATGGTGTGCTATCAGACCCTCATCATTCTGTGTCTGTTTCAAAGGGATGTGCTGTCTGTCCCGGATATCCAATTTGAAATTTCAAAACCTGCCTTTGGAGGTGAAGGAATATTAGTTTGTTTGTGTGTTTCAGACTGGGCTGGTTTTACGTCTTTCCCTCCCTCCTTGTCTATCACCTGTGGCTTCAACAACAGTCTCTGCGCCGCGTGGTCCTGAGCCCCACTGCACAATTGCCTTCAGGAATGATCGAAATCTCACTTTATTCTTTTAAAAGGGAACTGCTGTCAGTCAAGGGTCATTCTGCATCTGGGTAAATGGGATGTCCTTGCAATCCCGGATCATTCTGTGTCTGTTTAAATGGGCTGGTTGTCAGTTCCGGTTCATAATCTTTCCCTTTAAAACGGATTTTCTCATAAACCCGGGTCATCCTGTATTGTTTGAGAAGGAGTATGATTTCAGCTGCAATGACCGAATTGTTAAACTATAGTGTTCCAATTTACATTGGGGTTGCCTGCGCCGGTGCGCACCCAGATCGCAGTGCATCTGTTCATTCACTCGAAATATGCTCATCTTTTCCGAAATCCACTCCTTGATATTGCAGTTGCCCCGAATTTGCTCGCAATATATACAACAACACAATGAATGTTGCTGGCAGCGGCCGCGTGGCCTAATGGATAAGGCGTCTGACTTCGATGACAACCGCAAAGTTATCAGAAGATTGCAGGTTCGAGTCCTGCCGCGGTCAACTTAGCTCGCTACGAGACATTTTATATTCTTTGTTGTGATTCTGCCGAGAAACCAACCATCTCTTCCAGTCACTCACCTGAAGTGAAGGAAGGCTGTTTGCTCAAAGAATCTCATGGCAAGTTTTCATCATTGTCGATCTGCATGCACGGGCAGAGCAAGCTGTGAAGTGGACTTTCTTGCACATTATTTCTGTTTGGATACAAAAAGCAGGAGATTGAATGGCTGACGATATCTTATAGCAGAGACGAGGTGGCCGAGAGGTTAAGACGATGGACTGCTAATCCATTGTGCTCCGCAAGAATGGGGTCGAATCCCATTCTCGTTCTCGTTGTCTTGCCGCTTAACCACGTTTTGACATTCACATTTAACCTCATCGCCAAATTCCCATTTTACTTACAGGGATGCTGTACTTTCCTCATGTCATGTCTCAAATTAATAATATATTCGTCAAAAGGAGAACAGTTGCAGTACAATGGCGAGGGGCACTAATTAGATAGGTATCTGAGAGACATCACATGCACGATGGGCCATAATATCATTTCTCACCACCGTCAGAATCTGAGAGCTGCGCTTTTCACTGTCGGCGGCTCGTTGGTCCACGGTTATGATTCTCCCTTCGGAATGATCACATTTGAAATGCGAGAGTCACGGGCGAAATCCCGGACGAGCCCCGCCATGTTTTACTCAAATTTCCGCTTCTAACAGCCGCTCGACATGTGAGAAAACAGACGTATTTCACGTTAAAACGTGTGATTTTACGCCGATGTTCCCTCAGCATCCAAATCCCAGAGCAAAGTGAAACCCGCCAAACTGAGTAAAGTTAAAATATCTCAGAGGTACTCGGCTCTGTGACTCGTTGGATAACCGAAAGCCTTGTTTGGTTCCGGCCGATACTTGATCAGTATATCTTCCTGTCTGTACGCATAAGTTCACCTCAATTGGGATACGCATACATTCAGCGTCAATCTCCACCTCTGCCCTGAATATGTGTGCGTCCTGGTTCTCTAGAGCTGAAAAGATGAGAGAAGCTGCTTTTTGAATTCGTCCCTTGGCTGCCGAATTCAAAGCATACAGGAAATCAATCCGGGCTGGCAAAGCTGCCTGGTCTGATTAAAAGGCGGTGACAGCCTATATTGTAAGCATGTTCTCGTCTTCTGGCCTCAACATTAGGTTCAACGTATCGGATGATAAGCACCGCTCCCATTGTCTGGTAATGGTTCTGCTATTCCCACTAACACTTCCTCTGGACCATCCTTTGTTACGTTATTGCCCGATTACCACCCACTTTGCCTTTCTCCATTGTGCCATGTATTATTTAATCACTCCTTCGTTCCGCTGCATCACAAACGTTCCCATTTGACATTTCTCGCTGCGTATTTTTTCCAGGCGCTATTTTTGTTGAAAACATCTGTAATCTTTAACTTTTTCCTGAAATATCGGAATTATTATCCGACAGAACGTGAAACCGGATTCTTCCTCCACAAAATCTGCACGACCTGCCGAGTTTTACATATTTATCTGTTTTTATTCATTCTATTTCCGTGTCCCTTTTAAGGGGATTCGCTGTCTGTCCAAGATCATTCTCTGTCTCTGTAAAATGGTGTGCTATCAGACCCTCATCATTCTGTGTCTGTTTCAAAGGGATGTGCTGTCTGTCCCGGATATCCAATTTGAAATTTCAAAACCTGCCTTTGGAGGTGAAGGAATATTAGTTTGTTTGTGTGTTTCAGACTGGGCTGGTTTTACGTCCTTCCCTCCCTCCTTGTCTATCACCTGTGGCTTCAATAACAGTCTCTGCGCCGCGTGGTCCTGAGCCCCACTGCACAATTGCCTTCAGGGATGATCGAAATCTCACTTTATTCTTTTAAAAGGGAACTGCTGTCAGTCAAGGGTCATTCTGCATCTGGGTAAAAGGGATGTCCTTGCAATCCCGGATCATTCTGTGTCTGTTTAAATGGGCTGGTTGTCAGTTCCGGTTCATAATCTTTCCCTTTAAAACGGATTTTCTCATAAACCCGGGTCATCCTGTATTGTTTGAGAAGGAGTATGATTTCAGCTGCAATGACCGAATTGTTAAACTATAGTGTTCCAATTTACATTGGGGTTGCCTGCGCCGGTGCGCACCCAGATCGCAGTGCATCTGTTCATTCACTCGAAATATGCTCATCTTTTCCGAAATCCACTCCTTGATATTGCAGTTGCCCCGAATTTGCTCGCAATATACACAACAACACAATGAATGTTGCTGGCAGCGGCCGCGTGGCCTAATGGATAAGGCGTCTGACTTTGATGACAACCCCAAAGTTATCAGAAGATTGCAGGTTCGAGTCCTGCCGCGGTCAATTTAGCTCGCTACGATACTTTTTATATTCTTTGTTGTGATTCTGCCGAGAAACCAACCATCTCTTCCAGTCACTCACCTGAAGTGAAGGAAGGCTGTTTGCTCAAAGAATCTCATGGCAAGTTTTCATCATTGTCGATCTGCATGCACGGGCAGAGCAAGCTGTGAAGTGGACTTTCTTGCACATTATTTCTGTTTGGATACAAAAAGCAGGAGATTGAATGGCTGACGATATCTTATAGCAGAGACGAGGTGGCCGAGAGGTTGAGGCGATGGACTGCTAATCTATTGTGCTCTGCACGCATGGGTTCGAATCCCATTCTCGTCGTCGTTGGCTTGCAGGTTGAACACTTTTTGACATTCACATTTAACCTCATCGCCAAATTCCCCTTTTACTTACAGGGATGCTGTACTTTCCTCATGTCATGTCTCAAATTAATAATATATTGGTCAAAAGGAGAACAGTTGCAGTACAATGGCGAGGGGCACTAATTAGATAGGTATCTGAGAGACAGCACATGCACGATGGGCCATAATATCATTTCTCACCACCGTCAGAATCTGAGAGCTGCGCTTTTCACTGTCGGCGGCTCGTTGGTCCACGGTTATGATTCTCCCTTCGGAATGATCACATTTGAAATGCGAGAGTCACGGGCGAAATCCCGGACGAGCCCCGCCATGTTTTACTCAAATTTCCGCTTCTAACAGCCGCTCGACATGTGAGAAATCAGACGTATTTCACGTTAAAACGTGTGATTTTACGCCGATGCTCCCTCAGCATCCAAATCCCAGAGCAAAGTGAAACCCGCCAAAATGAGTAAAGTTAAAATATCTCGGAGGTACTCGGCTCTGTGACTCGTTGGATAACCGAAAGCCTTGTTTGGTTCCGGCCGATACTTGATCAGTATATCTTCCTGTCTGTACGCATAAGTTCACCTCAATTGGGATAAGCATACATTCAGCGTCAATCTCCACCTCTGCCCTGAATATGTGTGCGTCCTGGTTCTCTAGAGCTGAAAAGATGAGAGAAGCTGCTTTTTGAATTCGTCCCTTGGCTGCCGAATTCAAAGCAGACAGGAAATCAATCCGGGCTGGCAAAGCTGCCTGGTCTGATTAAAAGGCGGTGACAGCCTATATTGTAAGCATGTTCTCGTCTTCTGGCCTCAACATTAGGTTCAACGTATCGGATGATAAGCATCGCTCCCATTGTCTGGTAATGGTTCTGCTATTCCCACTAACACTTCCTCTGGACCATCCTTTGTTACGTTATTGCCCGATTACCACCCACTTTGCCTTTCTCCATTGTGCCATGTATTATTTAATTACTCCTTCGTTCCGCTGCATCACAAACGTTCCCATTTGACATTTCTCGCTGCGTATTTTTTCCAGGCGCTATTTTTGTTGAAAACATCTGTAATCTTTAACTTTTTCCTGAAATATCGCAATTATTATCCGACAGAACGTGAAACCGGATTCTTCCTCCACAAAATCTGCACGACCTGCCGAGTTTTACATATTTATCTGTTTTTATTCATTCTATTTCCGTGTCCCTTTTAAGGGGATTTGCTGTCTGTCCAAGATCATTCTCTGTCTCTGTAAAATGGTGTGCTATGAGACCCTCATCATTCTATGTCTGTTTCAAAGGGATGTGCTGTCTGTCCCGGATTTCCAATTTGAAATTTCAAACCCTGGCTTTGGAGGTTAAGGAATATTAGTTTGTTTGTGTGTTTCAGACTGGGCTGGTTTTACGTCCTTCCCTCCCTCCTTGTCTATCACCTGTGGCTTCAATAACAGTCTCTGCGCCGCGTGGTCCTGAGCCCCACTGCACAATTGCCTTCAGGGATGATCGAAATCTCACTTTATTCTTTTAAAAGGGAACTGCTGTCAGTCAAGGGTCATTCTGCATCTGGGTAAAAGGGATGTCCTTGCAATCCCGGATCATTCTGTGTCTGTTTAAATGGGCTGGTTGTCAGTTCCGGTTCATAATCTTTCCCTTTAAAACGGATTTTCTCATAAACCCGGGTCATCCTGTATTGTTTGAGAAGGAGTATGATTTCAGCAGCAATGAAGGAATTATTAAACTATAGTGTTCCAATTTACATTGGGGTTGCCTGCGCCGGTGCGCACCCAGATCGCAGTGCATCTGTTCATTCACTCGAAATATGCTCATCTTTTCCTAAATCCACTCCTTGATATTGCAGTTGCCCCGAATTTGCTCGCAATATATACAACAACACAATGAATGTTGCTGGCAGCGGCCGCGTGGCCTAATGGATAAGGCGTCTGACTTCGATGACAATCGCAAAGTTATCAGAAGATTGCAAGTTCGAGTCCTGCCGCGGTCAACTTAGCTCGCTACGAGACATTTTATATTCTTTGTTGTGATTCTGCCGAGAAACCAACCATCTCTTCCAGTCACTCACCTGAAGTGAAGGAAGGCTGTTTGCTCAAAGAATCTCATGGCAAGTTTTCATCATTGTCGATCTGCATGCAGGGGCAGAGCAAGCTGTGAAGTGGACTTTCTTGCACGTTATTTCTGTTTGGATACAAAAAGCAGGAGATTGAATGGCTGACGTTATCTTATAGCAGAGACGAGGTGGCCGAGAGGTTAAGGCGATGGACTGCTAATCCATTGTGCTCTGCACGCATGGGTTCGAATCCCATTCTCGTCGTCGTTGGCTTGCAGGTTAAACACTTTTTGACATTCACATTTAACCTAATCGCCAAATTCCCCTTTTACTTACAGGGATGCTGTACTTTCCTCATGTCATGTCTCAAATTAATAATATATTCGTCAAAAGGAGAACAGTTGCAGTACAATGGCGAGGGGCACTAATTAGATAGGTATCTGAGAGACAGCACATGCACGATGGGCCATAATATCATTTCTCACCACCGTCAGAATCTGAGAGCTGCGCTTTTCACTGTCGGCGGCTCGTTGGTCCACGGTTATGATTCTCCCTTCGGAATGATCACATTTGAAATGCGAGAGTCACGGGCCAAATCCCGGACGAGCCCCGCCCTGTTTTACTCAAATTTCCGCTTCTAACAGCCGCTCGACATGTGAGAAAACAGACGTATTTCACGTTAAAACGTGTGATTTTATGCCGATGTTCCCTTAGCATCCAAATCCCAGAGCAAAGTGAAACCTGCCAAACTGAGTAAAGTTAAAATATCTCAGAGGTACTCGGCTCTGTGACTCGTTGGATAACCGAAAGCCTTGTTTGGTTCCGGCCGATACTTGATCAGTATATCTTCCTGTCTGTACGCATAAGTTCACCTCAATTGGGATAAGCATACATTCAGCGTCAATCTCCACCTCTGCCCTGAATATGAGTGCGTCCTATTTCTAGAGCTGAAAAGATGAGAGAAGCTGCTTTTTGAATTCGTCCCTTGGCTGCCGAATTCAAAGCATACAGGAAATCAATCCGGGCTGGCAAAGCTGCCTGGTCTGATTAAAAGGCGGTGACAGCCTATATTGTAAGCATGTTCTCGTCTTCTGGCCTCAACATTAGGTTCAACGTATCGGATGATAAGCACCGCTCCCATTGTCTGGTAATGGTTCTGCTATTCCCACTAACACTTCCTCTGGACCATCCTTTGTTACGTTATTGCCCGATTACCACCCACTTTGCCTTTCTCCATTGTGCCATGTATTATTTAATCACTCCTTCGTTCCGCTGCATCACAAACGTTCCCATTTGACATTTCTCGCTGCGTATTTTTTCCAGGCGCTATTTTTGTTGAAAATATCTGTAATCTTTAACTTTTTCCTGAAATATCGGAATTATTATCCGACAGAACGTGAAACCGGATTCTTCCTCCACAAAATCTGCACGACCTGCCGAGTTTTACATATTTATCTGTTTTTATTCATTCTATTTCCGTGTCCCTTTTAAGGGGATTTGCTGTCTGTCCAAGATCATTCTCTGTCTCTGTAAAATGGTGTTCTATCAGACCCTCATCATTCTGTGTCTGTTTCAAAGGGATGTGCTGTCTGTCCCGGATTTCCAATTTGAAATTTCAAAACCTGCCTTTGGAGGTTAAGGAATATTAGTTTGTTTGTGTGTTTCAGATTGGGCTGGTTTTACGTCCTTCCCTCCCTCCTTGTCTATCACCTGTGGCTTCAATAACAGTCTCTGCGCCGCGTGGTCCTGAGCCCCACTGCACAATTGCCTTCAGGGATGATCGAAATCTCACTTTATTCTTTTAAACGGGAACTGCTGTCAGTCAAGGGTCATTCTGCATCTGGGTAAAAGGGATGTCCTTGCAATCCCGGATCATTCTGTGTCTGTTTAAATGGGCTGGTTGTCAGTTCCGGTTCATAATCTTTCCCTTTAAAACGGATTTTCTCATAAACCCGGGTCATCCTGTATTGTTTGAGAAGGAGTATGATTTCAGCTGCAATGAAGGAATTGTTAAACTATAGTGTTCCAATTTACATTGGGGTTGCCTGAGCCGGTGCGCACCCAGATCGCAGTGCATCTGTTCATTCACTCGAAATATGTTCATCTTTTCCTAAATCCACTCCTTGATATTGCAGTTGCCCCGAATTTGCTCGCAATATATACAACAACACAATGAATGTTGCTGGCAGCGGCCGCGTGGCCTAATGGATAAGGCGTCTGACTTCGATGACAACCCTAAAGTTATCAGAAGATTGCAGGTTCGAGTCCTGCCGCGGTCAACTTAGCTCGCTACGATACTTTTTATATTCTTTGTTGTGATTCTGCCGAGAAACCAACCATCTCTTCCAGTCACTCACCTGAAGTGAAGGAAGGCTGTTTGCTCAAAGAATCTCATGGCAAGTTTTCATCATTGTCGATCTGCATGCACGGGCAGAGCAAGCTGTGAAGTGGACTTTCTTGCACATTATTTCTGTTTGGATACAAAAAGCAGGAGATTGAATGGCTGACGATATCTTATAGCAGAGACGAGGTGGCCGAGAGGTTAAGGCGATGGACTGCTAATCTATTGTGCTCTGCACGCATGGGTTCGAATCCCATTTTCGTCGTCGTTGGCTTGCAGGTTGAACACTTTTTGACATTCACATTTAACCTCATCGCCAAATTCCCCTTTTACTTACAGGGATGCTGTACTTTCCTCATGTCATGTCTCAAATTAATAATATATTGGTCAAAAGGAGAACAGTTGCAGTACATGGCGAGGGGCACTAATTAGATAGGTATCTGAGAGACAGCACATGCACGATGGGCCATAATATCATTTCTCACCACCGTCAGAATCTGAGAGCTGCGCTTTTCACTGTCGGCGGCTCGTTGGTCCACGGTTATGATTCTCCCTTCGGAATGATCACATTTGAAATGCGAGAGTCACGGGCGAAATCCCGGACGAACCCCGCCATGTTTTACTCAAATTTCCGCTTCTAACAGCCGCTCGACATGTGAGAAATCAGACGTATTTCACGTTAAAACGTGTGATTTTACGCCGATGTTCCCTCAGCATCCAAATCCCAGAGCAAAGTGAAACCCGCCAAAATGAGTAAAGTTAAAATATCTCGGAGGTACTCGGCTCTGTGACTCGTTGGATAACCGAAAGCCTTGTTTGGTTCCGGCCGATACTTGATCAGTATATCTTCCTGTCTGTACGCATAAGTTCACCTCAATTGGGATAAGCATACATTCAGCGTCAATCTCCACCTCTGCCCTGAATATGTGTGCGTCCTGGTTCTCTAGAGCTGAAAAGATGAGAGAAGCTGCTTTTTGAATTCGTCCCTTGGCTGCCGAATTCAAAGCATACAGGAAATCAATCCGGGCTGGCAAAGCTGCCTGGTCTGATTAAAAGGCGGTGACAGCCTATATTGTAAGCATGTTCTCGTCTTCTGGCCTCAACATTAGGTTCAACGTATCGGATGATAAGCATCGCTCCCATTGTCTGGTAATGGTTCTGCTATTCCCACTAACACTTCCTCTGGACCATCCTTTGTTACGTTATTGCCCGATTACCACCCACTTTGCCTTTCTCCATTGTGCCATGTATTATTTAATTACTCCTTCGTTCCGCTGCATCACAAACGTTCCCATTTGACATTTCTCGCTGCGTATTTTTTCCAGGCGCTATTTTTGTTGAAAACATCTGTAATCTTTAACTTTTTCCTGAAATATCGCAATTATTATCCGACAGAACGTGAAACCGGATTCTTCCTCCACAAAATCTGCACGACCTGCCGAGTTTTACATATTTATCTGTTTTTATTCATTCTATTTCCGTGTCCCTTTTAAGGGGATTTGCTGTCTGTCCAAGATCATTCTCTGTCTCTGTAAAATGGTGTGCTATGAGACCCTCATCATTCTGTGTCTGTTTCAAAGGGATGTGCTGTCTGTCCCGGATTTCCAATTTGAAATTTCAAACCCTGGCTTTGGAGGTTAAGGAATATTAGTTTGTTTGTGTGTTTCAGACTGGGCTGGTTTTACTTCCTTCCCTCCCTCCTTGTCTATCACCTGTGGCTTCAATAACAGTCTCTGCGCCGCGTGGTCCTGAGCCCCACTGCACAATTGCCTTCAGGGATGATCTAAATCTCACTTTATTCTTTTAAAAGGGAACTGCTGTCAGTCAAGGGTCATTCTGCATCTGGGTAAAAGGGATGTCCTTGCAATTCCGGATCATTCTGTGTCTGTTTAAATGGGCTGGTTGTCAGTTCCGGTTCATAATCTTTCCCTTTAAAACGGATTTTCTCATAAACCCGGGTCATCCTGTATTGTTTGAGAAGGAGTATGATTTCAGCAGCAATGAAGGAATTGTTAAACTATAGTGTTCCAATTTACATTGGGGTTGCCTGCGCCGGTGCGCACCCAGATCGCAGTGCATCTGTTCATTCACTCGAAATATGCTCATCTTTTCCTAAATCCACTCCTTGATATTGCAGTTGCCCCGAATTTGCTCGCAATATATACAACAACACAATGAATGTGCTGGCAGCGGCCGCGTGGCCTAATGGAAAAGGCGTTTGACTTCGATGACAACCGCAAAGTTATCAGAAGATTGCAAGTTCGAGTCCTGCCGCGGTCAACTTAGCTCGCTACGAGACATTTTATATTCTTTGTTGTGATTCTGCCGAGAAACCAACCATCTCTTCCAGTCACTCACCTGAAGTGAAGGAAGGCTGTTTGCTCAAAGAATCTCATGGCAAGTTTTCATCATTGTCGATCTGCATGCACGGGCAGAGCAAGCTGTGAGTGGACTTTCTTGCACATTATTTCTGTTTGGATACAAAAAGCAGGAGATTGAATGGCTGACGTTATCTTATAGCAGAGACGAGGTGGCCGAGAGGTTAAGGCGATGGACTGCTAATCCATTATGCTCTGCACGCATGGGTTCGAATCCCATTCTCGTCGTCGTTGGCTTGCAGGTTAAACACTTTTTGACATTCACATTTAACCTAATCGCCAAATTCCCCTTTTACTTACAGGGATGCTGTACTTTCCTCATGTCATGTCTCAAATTAATAATATATTCGTCAAAAGGAGAACAGTTGCAGTACAATGGCGAGGGGCACTAATTAGATAGGTATCTGAGAGACAGCACATGCACGATGGGCCATAATATCATTTCTCACCACCGTCAGAATCTGAGAGCTGCGCTTTTCACTGTCGGCGGCTCGTTGGTCCACGGTTATGATTCTCCCTTCGGAATGATCACATTTGAAATGCGAGAGTCACGGGCCAAATCCCGGACGAGCCCCGCCCTGTTTTACTCAAATTTCCGCTTCTAACAGCCGCTCGACATGTGAGAAAACAGACGTATTTCACGTTAAAACGTGTGATTTTATGCCGATGTTCCCTTAGCATCCAAATCCCAGAGCAAAGTGAAACCTGCCAAACTGAGTAAAGTTAAAATATCTCAGAGGTACTCGGCTCTGTGACTCGTTGGATAACCGAAAGCCTTGTTTGGTTCCGGCCGATACTTGATCAGTATATCTTCCTGTCTGTACGCATAAGTTCACCTCAATTGGGATAAGCATACATTCAGCGTCAATCTCCACCTCTGCCCTGAATATGAGTGCGTCCTGGTTCTCTAGAGCTGAAAAGATGAGAGAAGCTGCTTTTTGAATTCGTCCCTTGGCTGCCGAATTCAAAGCAGACAGGAAATCAATCCGGGCTGGCAAAGCTGCCTGGTCTGATTAAAAGGCGGTGACAGCCTATATTGTAAGCATGTTCTCGTCTTCTGGCCTCAACATTAGGTTCAACGTATCGGATGATAAGCACCGCTCCCATTGTCTGGTAATGGTTCTGCTATTCCCACTAACACTTCCTCTGGACCATCCTTTGTTACGTTATTGCCCGATTACCACCCACTTTGCCTTTCTCCATTGTGCCATGTATTATTTAATCACTCCTTCGTTCCACTGCATCACAAACGTTCCCATTTGACATTTCTCGCTGCGTATTTTTTCCAGGCGCTATTTTTGTTGAAAATATCTGTAATCTTTAACTTTTTCCTGAAATATCGGAATTATTATCCGACAGAACGTGAAACCGGATTCTTCCTCCACAAAATCTGCACGACCTGCCGAGTTTTACATATTTATCTGTTTTTATTCATTCTATTTCCGTGTCCCTTTTAAGGGGATTTGCTGTCTGTCCAAGATCATTCTCTGTCTCTGTAAAATGGTGTGCTATCAGACCCTCATCATTCTGTGTCTGTTTCAAAGGGATGTGCTGTCTGTCCCGGATTTCCAATTTGAAATTTCAAAACCTGCCTTTGGAGGTTAAGGAATATTAGTTTGTTTGTGTGTTTCAGACTGGGCTGGTTTTACGTCCTTCCCTCCCTCCTTGTCTATCAGCTGTGGTTTCAATAACAGTCTCTGCGCCGCGTAGTCCTGAGCCCCACTGCACAATTGCCTTCAGGGATGATCGAAATCTCACTTTATTCTTTTAAAAGGGAACTGCTGTCAGTCAAGGGTCATTCTGCATCTGGGTAAAAGGGATGTCCTTGCAATCCCGGATCATTCTGTGTCTGTTTAAATGGGCTGGTTGTCAGTTCCGGTTCATAATCTTTCCCTTTAAAACGGATTTTCTCATAAACCCGGGTCATCCTGTATTGTTTTAGAAGGAGTATGATTTCAGCTGCAATGACCGAATTCTTAAACTATAGTGTTCCAATTTACATTGGGGTTGCCTGCGCCGGTGCGCACCCAGATCGCAGTGCATCTGTTCATTTACTCGAAATATGCTCATCTTTTCCTAAATCCACTCCTTGATATTGCAGTTGCCCCGAATTTGCTCGCAATATATACAACAACACAATGAATGTTGCTGGCAGCGGCCGCATAGCCGAATGGATAAGGCGTCTGACTTCGATGACAACCGCAAAGTTATCAGAAAATTGCAGGTTCGAATCCTGCCGCGGTCAACTTAGCTCGCTACGAGGCATTTTATATTCTTTGTTGTGATTCTGCCGAGAAACCAACCATCTCTTCCAGTCACTCACCTGAAGTGAAGGAAGGCTGTTTGCTCAAAGAATGTCATGGCAAGTTTTCATCATTGTCGATCTGCATGCACGGGCAGAGCAAGCTGTGAAGTGGACTTTCTTGCACATTATTTCTGTTTGGATACAAAAAGCAGGAGATTGAATGGCTGACGATATCTTATAGCAGAGACGAGGTGGCCGAGAGGTTAAGGCGAAGGACTGCTAATCCATTGTGCTCTGCACGCATGGGTTCGAATCCCATTCTCGTCGTCGTTGGCTTGCAGCTTAACCACTTTTTGACATTCACATTTAACCTCATCGCCAAATTCCCCTTTTACTTACAGGGATGCTGTACTTTCCTCATGTCATGTCTCAAATTAATAATATATTCGTCAAAAGGAGAACATTTGCAGTACAATGGCGAGGGGCACTAATTAGGTAGGTATCTGAGAGACAGCACATGCACGATGGGCCATAATATCATTTCTCACCACCGTCAGAATCTGAGAGCTGCGCTTTTCACTGTCGGCGGCTCGTTGGTCCACGGTTATGATTCTCCCTTCGGAATGATCACATTTGAAATGCGAGAGTCACGGGCCAAATCCCGGACGAGCCCCGCCATGTTTTACTCAAATTTCCGCTTCTAACAGCCGCTCGACATGTGAGAAAACAGACGTATTTCACGTTAAAACGTGTGATTTTACGCCGATGTTCCCTTAGCATCCAAATCCCAGAGCAAAGTGAAACCCGCCAAACTGAGTAAAGTTAAAATATCTCAGAGGTACTCGGCTCTGTGACTCGTTGGATAACCGAAAGCCTTGTTTGGTTCCGGCCGATACTTGATCAGTATATCTTCCTGTCTGTACGCATAAGTTCACCTCAATTGGGATAAGCATACATTCAGCGTCAATCTCCACCTCTGCCCTGAATATGAGTGCGTCCTGGTTCTCTAGAGCTGAAAAGATGAGAGAAGCTGCTTTTTGAATTCGTCCCTTGGCTGCCGAATTCAAAGCAGACAGGAAATCAATCCGGGCTGGCAAAGCTGCCTGGTCTGATTAAAAGGCGGTGACAGCCTATATTGTAAGCATGTTCTCGTCTTCTGGCCTCAACATTAGGTTCAACGTATCGGATGATAAGCACCGCTCCCATTGTCTGGTAATGGTTCTGCTATTCCCACTAACACTTCCTCTGGACCATCCTTTGTTACGTTATTGCCCGATTACCACCCACTTTGCCTTTCTCCATTGTGCCATGTATTATTTAATCACTCCTTCGTTCCGCTGCATCACAAACGTTCCCATTTGACATTTCTCGCTGCGTATTTTTTCCAGGCGCTATTTTTGTTGAAAACATCTGTAATCTTTAACTTTTTCCTGAAATATCGGAATTATTATCCGACAGAACGTGAAACCGGATTCTTCCTCCACAAAATCTGCACGACCTGCCGAGTTTTACATATTTATCTGTTTTTATTCATTCTATTTCCGTGTCCCTTTTAAGGGGATTTGCTGTCTGTCCAAGACCATTCTCTGTCTCTGTAAAATGGTGTGCTATCAGACCCTCATCATTCTGTGTCTGTTTCAAAGGGATGTGCTGTCTGTCCCGGATTTCCAATTTGAAATTTCAAAACCTGGCTTTGGAGGTTAAGGAATATTAGTTTGTTTGTTTGTTTCAGACTGGGCTGGTTTTACGTCCTTCCCTCCCTCCTTGTCTATCACCTGTGGCTTCAATAACAGTCTCTGCGCCGCGTGGTCCTGAGCCCCACTGCACTATTGCCTTCAGGGATGATCGAAATCTCACTTTATTCTTTTAAAAGGGAACTGCTGTCAGTCAAGGGTCATTCTGCATCTGGGTAAAAGGGATGTCCTTGCAATCCCGGATCATTCTGTGTCTGTTTAAATGGGCTGGTTGTCAGTTCCGGTTCATAATCTTTCCCTTTAAAACGGATTTTCTCATAAACCCGGGTCATCCTGTATTGTTTGAGAAGGAGTATGATTTCAGCTGCAATGAAGGAATTGTTAAACTATAGTGTTCCAATTTACATTGGGGTTGCCTGCGCCGGTGCGCACCCAGATCGCAGTGCATCTGTTCATTCACTCGAAATATGCTCATCTTTTCCTAAATCCACTCCTTGATATTGCAGTTGCCCCGAATTTGCTCGCAATATATACAACAACACAATGAATGTTGCTGGCAGCGGCCGCGTGGCCTAATGGATAAGGCGTCTGACTTCGATGACAACTGCAAAGTTATCAGAAGATTGCAGGTTCGAGTACTGCCGCGGTCAACTTAGCTCGCTACGAGACATTTTATATTCGTTGTTGTGATTCTGCCGAGAAACCAACCATCTCTTCCAGTCACTCACCTGAAGTGAAGGAAGGCTGTTTGCTCAAAGAATCTCATTGCAAGTTTTCATCATTGTCGATCTGCATGCACGGGCAGAGCAAGCTGTGAAGTGGACTTTCTTGCACATTATTTCTGTTTGGATACAAAAAGCAGGAGATTGAATGGCTGACGATATCTTATAGCAGAGACGAGGTGGCCGAGAGGTTAAGGCGAAGGACTGCTAATCCATTGTACTCTGCACGCATGGGTTCGAATCCCATTCTCGTCGTCGTTGGCTTGCAGCTTAACCACTTTTTGACATTCACATTTAACCTCATCGCCAAATTCCCCTTTTACTTACAGGGATGCTGTACTTTCCTCATGTCATGTCTCAAATTAATAATATATTCGTCAAAAGGAGAACATTTGCAGTACAATGGCGAGGGGCACTAATTAGGTAGGTATTTGAGAGACAGCACATGCACGATGTGCCATAATATCATTTCTCACCACCGTCAGAATCTGAGAGCTGCGCTTTTCACTGTCGGCGGCTCGTTGGTCCACGGTTATGATTCTCCCTTCGGAATGATCACATTTGAAATGCGAGAGTCACGGGCCAAATCCCGGACGAGCCCCGCCATGTTTTACTCAAATTTCCGCTTCTAACAGCCGCTCGACATGTGAGAAAACAGACGTATTTCACGTTAAAACGTGTGATTTTACGCCGATGTTCCCTTAGCATCCAAATCCCAGAGCAAAGTGAAACCCGCCAAACTGAGTAAAGTTAAAATATCTCAGAGGTACTCGGCTCTGTGACTCGTTGGATAACCGAAAGCCTTGTTTGGTTCCGGCCGATACTTGATCAGTATATCTTCCTGTCTGTACGCATAAGTTCACCTCAATTGGGATAAGCATACATTCAGCGTCAATCTCCACCTCTGCCCTGAATATGTGTGCGTCCTGGTTCTCTAGAGCTGAAAAGATGAGAGAAGCTGCTTTTTGAATTCTTTCCCTTGGCTGCCGAATTCAAAGCATACAGGAAATCAATCCGGGCTGGCAAAGCTGCCTGGTCTGATTAAAAGGCGGTGACAGCCTATATTGTAAGCATGTTCTCGTCTTCTGCCCTCAACATTAGGTTCAACGTATCGAATGATAAGCACCGCTCCCATTGTCTGGTAATGTTTCTGCTATTCCCACTAACACTTCCTCTGGACCATCCTTTGTTACGTTATTGCCAGATTACCACGCTCTTTGCCTTTCTCCATTGTGCAATGTATTATTTAATCACTCCTTCGTTCCGCTGCATCACAAACGTTCCCATTTGACATTTCTCGCTGCGTATTTTTTCCAGGCGCTATTTTTGTTGAAAACATCTGTAATCTTTAACTTTTTCCTGAAATATCGGAATTATTATCCTACAGAACGTGAAACCGGATTCTTCCTCCACAAAATCTGCACGACCTGCCGAGTTTTACATATTTATCTGTTTTTATTCATTCTATTTCCGTGTCCCTTTTAAGGGGATTTGCTGTCTGTCCAAGATCATTCTCTGTCTCTGTAAAATGGTGTGCTATCAGACCCTCATCATTCTGTGTCTGTTTCAAAGGGATGTGCTGTCTGTCCCGGATTTCCAATTTGAAATTTCAAAACCTGCCTTTGGAGGTTAAGGAATATTAGTTTGTTTGTGTGTTTCAGACTGGGCTGGTTTTACGTCCTTCCCTCCCTCCTTGTCTATCACCTGTGGCTTCAATAACAGTCTCTGCGCCGCGTGGTCCTGAGCCCCACTGCACAATTGCCTTCAGGGATGATCGAAATCTCACTTTATTCTTTTAAAAGGGAACTGCTGTCAGTCAAGGGTCATTCTGCATCTGGGTAAAAGGGATGTCCTTGCAATCCCGGATCATTCTGTGTCTGTTTAAATGGGCTGGTTGTCAGTTCCGGTTCATAATTTTTCCCTTCAAAACGGATTTTCTCATAAACCCGGGTCATCCTGTATTGTTTGAGAAGGAGTATGATTTCAGCTGCAATGACAGAATTGTTAAACTATAGTGTTCCAATTTACATTGGGGTTGCCTGCGCCGGTGCGCACCCAGATCGCAGTGCATCTGTTCATTCTCTCGAAATATGCTCATCTTTTCCTAAATCCACTCCTTGATATTGCAGTTGCCACGAATTTGCTCGCAATATACACAACAACACAATGAATGTTGCTGGCAGCGGCCGCGTGGCCTAATGGATAAGGCGTCTGACTTCGATGACAACCGCAAAGTTATCAGAAGATTGCAGGTTCGAGTCCTGCCGCGGTCAACTTAGCTCGCTACGAGACATTTTATATTCTTTGTTGTGATTCTGCCGAGAAACCAACCATCTCTTCCAGTCACTCACCTGAAGTGAAGGAAGGCTGTTTGCTCAAAGAATCTCATGGCAAGTTTTCATCATTGTCGATCTGCAAACACGAGCAGAGCAAGCTGTGAAGTGGACTTTCTTGCACATTATTTCTGTTTGGATACAAAAAGCAGGAGATTGAATGGCTGACGATATCTTATAGCAGAGACGAGGTGGCCGAGAGGTTAAGGCGATGGACTGCTAATCCATTGTGCTCTGCACGCATGGGGTCGAATCCCATTCTCGTCGTCGTTGTCTTGCCGCTTCACCACTTTTTGACATTCACATTTAACCTAATCGCCAAAATCCCCTTTTACTTACAGGGATGCTGTACTTTCCTCATGTCATGTCTCAAATTAATAAAATATTCGTCAAAAGGAGAACAGTTGCAGTACAATGGCGAGGGGCACTAATTAGATAGGTATCTGAGAGACAGCACATGCACGATGGGCCATAATATCATTTCTCACCACCGTCAGAAGCTGAGAGCTGCGCTTTTCACTGTCGGCGGCTCGTTGGTCCACGGTTATGATTCTCCCTTCGGAATGATTACATTTGAAATGCGAGAGTCACGGGCCAAATCCCGGACGAGCCCCGCCATGTTTTACTCAAATTTCCGCTTCTAACAGCCGCTCGACATGTGAGAAAACAGACGTATTTCACGTTAAAACGTGTGATTTTACGCCGATGTTCCCTTAGCATCCAAATCCCAGAGCAAAGTGAAACCCGCCAAACTGAGTAAAGTTAAAATATCTCAGAGGTACTCGGCTCTGTGACTCGTTGGATAACCGAAAGCCTTGTTTGGTTCCGGCCGATACTTGATCAGTGTATCTTCCTGTCTGTACGCATAAGTTCACCTCAATTGGGATAAGCATACATTCAGCGTCAATCTCCTCCTCTGCCCTGAATATGAGTGCGTCCTGGTTCTCTAGAGCTGAAAAGATGAGAGAAGCAGCTTTTTGAATTCGTCCCTTGGCTGCCGAATTCAAAGCATACAGGAAATCAATCCGGGCTGGCAAAGCTGCCTGGTCTGATTAAAAGGCGGTGACAGCCTATATTGTAAGCATGTTCTCGTCTTCTGGCCTCAACATTAGGTTCAACGTATCGGATGATAAGCACCGCTCCCATTGTCTGGTAATGGTTCTGCTATTCCCACTAACACTTCCTCTGGACCATCCTTTGTTACGTTATTGCCCGATTACCACCCACTTTGCCTTTCTCCATTGTGCCATGTATTATTTAATCACTCCTACGTTCCGCTGCATCACAAACGTTCCCATTTGACATTTCTCGCTGCGTATTTTTTCCAGGCTCTATTTTTGTTGAAAACATCTGTAATCTTTAACTTTTTCCTGAAATATCGGAATTATTATCCGACAGAACGTGAAACCGGATTCTTCCTCCACAAAATCTGCACGACCTGCCGAGTTTTACATATTTATCTGTTTTTATTCATTCTATTTCCGTGTCCCTTTTAAGGGGATTTGCTGTCTGTCCAAGATCATTCTCTGTCTCTGTAAAATGGTGTGCTATCAGACCCTCATCATTCTGTGTCTGTTTCAAAGGGATGTGCTGTCTGTCCCGGATTTCCAATTTGAAATTTCAAAACCTGCCTTTGGAGGTTAAGGAATATTAGTTTGTTTGTGTGTTTCAGACTGGGCTGGTTTTACGAGCTTCCCTCCCTCCTTGTCTATCACCTGTGGCTTCAATAACAGTCTCTGCGCCGCGTGGTCCTGAGCCCCACTGCACAATTGCCTTCAGGGATGATCGAAATCTCACTTTATTCTTTTAAAAGGGAACTGCTGTCAGTCAAGGGTCATTCTGCATCTGGGTAAAAGGGATGTCCTTGCAATCCCGGATCATTCTGTGTCTGTTTAAATGGGCTGGTTGTCAGTTCCGGTTCATAATCTTTCCCTTTAAAACGGATTTTCTCATAAACCCGGGTCATCCTGTATTGTTTGAGAAGGAGTATGATTTCAGCTGCAATGACCGAATTGTTAAACTATAGTGTTCCAATTTACATTGGGGTTGCCTGCGCCGGTGCGCACCCAGATCGCAGTGCATCTGTTCATTCACTCGAAATATGCTCATCTTTTCCTAAATCCACTCCTTGATATTGCAGTTGCCCCGAATTTGCTCGCAATATACACAACAACACAATGAATGTTGCTGGCAGCGGCCGCGTGGCCTAATGGATAAGGCGTCTGACTTCGATGACAACCGCAAAGTTATCAGAAGATTGCAGGTTCGAGTCCTGCCGCGGTCAACTTAGCTCGCTACGAGACATTTTATATTCTTTGTTGTGATTCTGCCGAGAAACCAACCATCTCTTCCAGTCACTCACCTGAAGTGAAGGAAGGCTGTTTGCTCAAAGAATCTCATGGCAAGTTTTCATCATTGTCGATCTGCAAACACGAGCAGAGCAAGCTGTGAAGTGGACTTTCTTGCACATTATTTCTGTTTGGATACAAAAAGCAGGAGATTGAATGGCTGACGATATCTTATAGCAGAGACGAGGTGGCCGAGAAGTTAAGGCGATGGACTGCTAATCAATTGTGCTCTGCACGCATGGGGTCGAATCCCATTCTCGTCGTCGTTGTCTTGCCGCTTAACCACTTTTTGACATTCACATTTAACCTAATCGCCAAAATCCCCTTTTACTTACAGGGATGCTGTACTTTCCTCATGTCATGTCTCAAATTAATAAAATATTCGTCAAAAGGAGAACAGTTGCAGTACAATGGCGAGGGGCACTAATTAGATAGGTATCTGAGAGACAGCACATGCACGATGGGCCATAATATCATTTCTCACCACCGTCAGAAGCTGAGAGCTGCGCTTTTCACTGTCGGCGGCTCGTTGGTCCACGGTTATGATTCTCCCTTCGGAATGATCACATTTGAAATGCGAGAGTCACGGGCCAAATCCCGGACGAGCCCCGCCATGTTTTACTCAAATTTCCGCTTCTAACAGCCGCTCGACATGTGAGAAAACAGACGTATTTCACGTTAAAACGTGTGATTTTACGCCGATGTTCCCTTAGCATCCAAATCCCAGAGCAAAGTGAAACCCGCCAAACTGAGTAAAGTTAAAATATCTCAGAGGTACTCGGCTCTGTGACTCGTTGGATAACCGAAAGCCTTGTTTGGTTCCGGCCGATACTTGATCAGTATATCTTCCTGTCTGTACGCATAAGTTCACCTCAATTGGGATAAGCATACATTCAGCGTCAATCTCCACCTCTGCCCTGAATATGAGTGCGTCCTGGTTCTCTAGAGCTGAAAAGATGAGAGAAGCTGCTTTTTGAATTCGATCCTTGGCTGCCGAATTCAAAGCATACAGGAAATCAATCCGGGCTGGCAAAGCTGCCTGGTCTGATTAAAAGGCGGTGACAGCCTATATTGTAAGCATGTTCTCGTCTTCTGGCCTCAACATTAGGTTCAACGTATCGGATGATAAGCACCGCTCCCATTGTCTGGTAATGGTTCTGCTATTCCCACTAACACTTCCTCTGGACCATCCTTTGTTACGTTATTGCCCGATTACCACCCACTTTGCCTTTCTCCATTGTGCAATGTATTATTTAATCACTCCTACGTTCCGCTGCATCACAAACGTTCCCATTTGACATTTCTCGCTGCGTATTTTTTCCAGGCTCTATTTTTGTTGAAAACATCTGTAATCTTTAACTTTTTCCTGAAATATCGGAATTATTATCCGACAGAACGTGAAACCGGATTCTTCCTCCACAAAATCTGCACGACCTGCCGAGTTTTACATATTTATCTGTTTTTATTCATTCTATTTCCGTGTCCCTTTTAAGGGGATTTGCTGTCTGTCCAAGATCATTCTCTGTCTTTGTAAAATGGTGTGCTATCAGACCCTCATCATTCTGTGTCTGTTTCAAAGGGATGTGCTGTCTGTCCCGGATTTCCAATTTGAAATTTCAAAACCTGCCTTTGGAGGTTAAGGAATATTAGTTTGTTTGTGTGTTTCAGACTGGGCTGGTTTTACGAGCTTCCCTCCCTCCTTGTCTATCACCTGTGGCTTCAATAACAGTCTCTGCGCCGCGTGGTCCTGAGCCCCACTGCACAATTGCCTTCAGGGATGATCGAAATCTCACTTTATTCTTTTAAAAGGGAACGGCTGTCAGTCAAGGGTCATTCTGCATCTGGGTAAAAGGGATGTCCTTGCAATCCCGGATCATTCTGTGTCTGTTTAAATGGGCTGGTTGTCAGTTCCGGTTCATAATCTTTCCCTTTAAAACGGATTTTCTCATAAACCCGGGTCATCCTGTATTGTTTGAGAAGGAGTATGATTTCAGCTGCAATGACCGAATTGTAAAACTATAGTGTTCCAATTTACATTGGGGTTGCCTGCGCCGGTGCGCACCCAGATCGCAGTGCATCTGTTCATTCACTCGAAATATGCTCATCTTTTCCTAAATCCACTCCTTGATATTGCAGTTGTCCCTAATTTGCTCGCAATATATACAACAACACAATGAATGTTGCTGGCAGCGGCCACGTGGCCTAATGGATAAGCCGTCTGACTTCGATGACAACCGCAAAGTTATCAGAAGATTGCAGGTTCGAGTCCTTCCGCGGTCAACTTAGCTCGCTACGAGACAATTTATATTCTTTGTTGTGATTCTGCCGAGAAACCAACCATCTCTTCCAGTCACTCACCTGAAGTGAAGGAAGGCTGTTTGCTCAAAGAATCTCATGGCAAGTTTTCATCATTGTCGATCTGCAAACACGAGCAGAGCAAGCTGTGAAGTGGACTTTCTTGCACATTATTTCTGTTTGGATACAAAAAGCAGGAGATTGAATGGCTGACGATATCTTATAGCAGAGACGAGGTGGCCGAGAAGTTAAGGCGATGGACTGCTAATCAATTGTGCTCTGCACGCATGGGGTCGAATCCCATTCTCGTCGTCGTTGTCTTGCCGCTTAACCACTTTTTGACATTCACATTTAACCTAATCGCCAAAATCCCCTTTTACTTACAGGGATGCTGTACTTTCCTCATGTCATGTCTCAAATTAATAAAATATTCGTCAAAAGGAGAACAGTTGCAGTACAATGGCGAGGGGCACTAATTAGATAGGTATCTGAGAGACAGCACATGCACGATGGGCCATAATATCATTTCTCACCACCGTCAGAAGCTGAGAGCTGCGCTTTTCACTGTCGGCGGCTCGTTGGTCCACGGTTATGATTCTCCCTTCGGAATGATCACATTTGAAATGCGAGAGTCACGGGCCAAATCCCGGACGAGCCCCGCCATGTTTTACTCAAATTTCCGCTTCTAACAGCCGCTCGACATGTGAGAAAACAGACGTATTTCACGTTAAAACGTGTGATTTTACGCCGATGTTCCCTTAGCATCCAAATCCCAGAGCAAAGTGAAACCCGCCAAACTGAGTAAAGTTAAAATATCTCAGAGGTACTCGGCTCTGTGACTCGTTGGATAACCGAAAGCCTTGTTTGGTTCCGGCCGATACTTGATCAATATATCTTCCTGTCTGTACGCATAAGTTCACCTCAATTGGGATAAGCATACATTCAGCGTCAATCTCCACCTCTGCCCTGAATATGAGTGCGTCCTGGTTCTCTAGAGCTGAAAAGATGAGAGAAGCTGCTTTTTGAATTCGATCCTTGGCTGCCGAATTCAAAGCATACAGGAAATCAATCCGGGCTGGCAAAGCTGCCTGGTCTGATTAAAAGGCGGTGACAGCCTATATTGTAAGCATGTTCTCGTCTTCTGGCCTCAACATTAGGTTCAACGTATCGGATGATAAGCACCGCTCCCATTGTCTGGTAATGGTTCTGCTATTCCCACTAACACTTCCTCTGGACCATCCTTTGTTACGTTATTGCCCGATTACCACCCACTTTGCCTTTCTCCATTGTGCAATGTATTATTTAATCACTCCTACGTTCCGCTGCATCACAAACGTTCCCATTTGACATTTCTCGCTGCGTATTTTTTCCAGGCTCTATTTTTGTTGAAAACATCTGTAATCTTTAACTTTTTCCTGAAATATCGGAATTATTATCCGACAGAACGTGAAACCGGATTCTTCCTCCACAAAATCTGCACGACCTGCCGAGTTTTACATATTTATCTGTTTTTATTCATTCTATTTCCGTGTCCCTTTTAAGGGGATTTGCTGTCTGTCCAAGATCATTCTCTGTCTTTGTAAAATGGTGTGCTATCAGACCCTCATCATTCTGTGTCTGTTTCAAAGGGATGTGCTGTCTGTCCCGGATTTCCAATTTGAAATTTCAAAACCTGCCTTTGGAGGTTAAGGAATATTAGTTTGTTTGTGTGTTTCAGACTGGGCTGGTTTTACGAGCTTCCCTCCCTCCTTGTCTATCACCTGTGGCTTCAATAACAGTCTCTGCGCCGCGTGGTCCTGAGCCCCACTGCACAATTGCCTTCAGGGATGATCGAAATCTCACTTTATTCTTTTAAAAGGGAACGGCTGTCAGTCAAGGGTCATTCTGCATCTGGGTAAAAGGGATGTCCTTGCAATCCCGGATCATTCTGTGTCTGTTTAAATGGGCTGGTTGTCAGTTCCGGTTCATAATCTTTCCCTTTAAAACGGATTTTCTCATAAACCCGGGTCATCCTGTATTGTTTGAGAAGGAGTATGATTTCAGCTGCAATGACCGAATTGTAAAACTATAGTGTTCCAATTTACATTGGGGTTGCCTGCGCCGGTGCGCACCCAGATCGCAGTGCATCTGTTCATTCACTCGAAATATGCTCATCTTTTCCTAAATCCACTCCTTGATATTGCAGTTGTCCCTAATTTGCTCGCAATATATACAACAACACAATGAATGTTGCTGGCAGCGGCCACGTGGCCTAATGGATAAGCCGTCTGACTTCGATGACAACCGCAAAGTTATCAGAAGATTGCAGGTTCGAGTCCTTCCGCGGTCAACTTAGCTCGCTACGAGACAATTTATATTCTTTGTTGTGATTCTGCCGAGAAACCAACCATCTCTTCCAGTCACTCACCTGAAGTGAAGGAAGGCTGTTTGCTCAAAGAATCTCATAGCAAGTTTTCATCATTGTCGATCTGCATGCACGGGCAGAGCAAGCTGTGAAGTGGACTTTCTTGCACATTATTTCTGTTTGGATACAAAAAGCAGGAGATTGAATGGCTGACGATATCTTATAGCAGAGAAGAGGTGGCCGAGAGGTTAAGGCGATGGACTGCTAATCCATTGTGCTCTGCACGCATGGGTTCGAATCCCATTCTCGTCGTCGTTGGCTTGCAGGTTAAACACTTTTTGACATTCACATTGAACCTAATCGCCAAATTCCCCTTTTACTTACAGGGATGCTGTACTTTCCTCATGTCATGTCTCAAATTAATAATATATTCGTCAAAAGGAGAACAGTTGCAGTACAATGGCGAGGGGCACTAATTAGATAGGTATCTGAGAGACAGCACATGCACGATGGGCCATAATATCATTTCTCACCACCGTCAGAATCTGAGTGCTGCGCTTTTCACTGTCGGCGGCTCGTTGGTCCACGGTTATGATTCTCCCTTCGGAATGATCACATTTGAAATGCGAGAGTCACGGGCCAAATCCCGGACGAGCCCCGCCATGTTTTACTCAAATTTCCGCTTCTAACAGCCGCTCGACATGTGAGAAAACAGACGTATTTCACGTTAAAACGTGTGATTTTACGCCGATGTTCCCTTAGCATCCAAATCCCAGAGCAAAGTGAAACCCGCCAAACTGAGTAAAGTTAAAATATCTCAGAGGTACTCGGCTCTGTGACTCGTTGGATAACCGAAAGCCTTGTTTGGTTCCGGCCGATACTTGATCAGTATATCTTCCTGTCTGTACGCATAAGTTCACCTCAATTGGGATAAGCATACATTCAGCGTCAATCTCCACCTCTGCCCTGAATATGTGTGCGTCCTGGTTCTCTAGAGCTGAATAGATGAGAGAAGCTGCTTTTTGAATTCGTCCCTTGGCTGCCGAATTCAAAGCATACAGGAAATCAATCCGGGCTGGCAAAGCTGCCTGGTCTGATTAAAAGGCGGTGACAGCCTATATTGTAAGCATGTTCTCGTCTTCTGGCCTCAACATTAGGTTCAACGTATCGGATGATAAGCACCGCTCCCATTGTCTGGTAATGGTTCTGCTATTCCCACTAACACTTCCTCTGGACCATCCTTTGTTACGTTATTGCCCGATTACCACCCACTTTGCCTTTCTCCATTGTGCCATGTATTATTTAATCACTCCTTCGTTCCGCTGCATCACAAACGTTCCCATTTGACATTTCTCGCTGCGTATTTTTTCCAGGCGCTATTTTTGTTGAAAACATCTGTAATCTTTAACTTTTTCGTGAAATATCGCAATTATTATCCGACAGAACGTGAAACCGGATTCTTCCTCCACAAAATCTGCACGACCTGCCGAGTTTTACATATTTATCTGTTTTTATTCATTCGATTTCCGTGTCCCTTTTAAGGGGATTTGCTGTCTGTCCAAGATCATTCTCTGTCTCTGTAAAATGGTGTGCTATCAGACCCTCATCATTCTGTGTCAGTTTCAAAGGGATGTGCTGTCTGTCCCGGATTTCCAATTTGAAATTTCAAAACCTGCCTTTGGAGGTGAAGGAATATTAGTTTGTTTGTGTGTTTCAGACTGGGCTGGTTTTACGTCCTTCCCTCCCTCCTTGTCTATCACCTGTGGCTTCAATAACAGTCTCTGCGCCGCGTGGTCCTGAGCCCCACTGCACAATTGCCTTCAGGGATGATCGAAATCTCACTTTATTCTTTTAAAAGGGAACTGCTGTCAGTCAAGGGTCATTCTGCATCTGGGTAAAAGGGATGTCCTTGCAATCCCGGATCATTCTGTGTCTGTTTAAATGGGCTGGTTGTCAGTTCCGGTTCATAATCTTTCCCTTTAAAACGGATTTTCTCATAAACCCGGGTCATCCTGTATTGTTTGAGAAGGAGTATGATTTCAGCTGCAATGACCGAATTGTTAAACTATAGTGTTCCAATTTACATTGGGCTTGCCTGCGCCGGTGCGCACCCAGATCGCAGTGCATCTGTTCATTCACTCGAAATATGCTCATCTTTTCCTGAATCCACTCCTTGATATTGCAGTTGCCCCGAATTTGCTCGCAATATATACAACAACACAATGAATGCTGCTGGCAGCGGCCGCGTGGCCTAATGGATAAGGCGTCTGACTTCGATGACAACCGCAAAGTTATCAGAAGATTGCAGGTTCGAGTCCTGCCGCGGTCAACTTAGCTCGCTACGAGACATTTTATATTCTTTGTTGTGATTCTGCCGAGAAACCAACCATCTCTTCCAGTCACTCACCTGAAGTGAAGGAAGGCTGTTTGCTCAAAGAATGTCATGGCAAGTTTTCATCATTGTCGATCTGCATGCACGAGCAGAGCAAGCTGTGAAGTGGACTTTCTTGCACATTATTTCTGTTTGGATACAAAAAGCAGGAGATTGAATGGCTGACGATATCTTATAGCAGAGACGAGGTGGCCGAGAGATTAAGGCGATGGACTGCTAATCCATTGTGCTTTGCACGCATGGGTTCGAATCCCATTCTCGTCGTCGTTGGCTTGCAGCTCAGCCACTTTTTGACACTCACATTTAACCTCATCGCCAAATTCCCCTTTTACTTACAGGGATGCTGTACTTTCCTCATGTCATGTCTCAAATTAATAATATATTCGTCAAAAGGAGAACAGTTGCAGAACAATGGCAACGGCACTAATTAGATAGGTATCTGAGAGACAGCACATGCACGATGGGCCATAATATCATTTCTCACCTCCGTCAGAATCTGAGAGCTGCGCTTTTCACTGTCGGCGGCTCGTTGGTCCACGGTTATGATTCTCCCTTCGGATTGATCACATTTGAAATGCGAGAGGTCACGGGCCAAATCCCGGACGAGCCCCGCCATGTTTTACTCAAAGTTCCGCTTCTAACAGCCGCTCGACATGAGAGAAAACAGACGTATTTCAAGTTAAAACTTGTGATTTTACGCCGATGTTCCCTCAGCATCCAAATCCCAGAGCAAAGTGAAACCCGCCAAACTGAGTAAAGTTAAAATATCTCAGAGGTACTCGGCTCTGTGACTCGTTGGATAACCTAAAGCCTTGTTTGGTTCCGGCCGATACTTGATCAGTATATCTTCCTGTCTGTACGCATAAGTTCACCTCAATTGGGATAAGCATACATTAAGCGTCAATCTCCACCTCTGCCCTGAATATGTGTGCGTCCTGTTTCTCTCGAGCTGAAAAGATGAGAGAAGCTGCCTTTTGAATTCGTCCCTTGGCTGCCGAATTCAAAGCGGACAGGAAATCAATCCGGGCTGGCAATGCTGCCTGGTCTGATTAAAAGGCGGTGACATCCTATATTGTAAGCATGTTCTCGTCTTCTGGCCTCAACATTAGGTTCAACGTACCGGATGATAAGCACCGCTCCTATTGTCTGGTAATGGTTCTGCTATTCCCACTAACACCTCCTCTGGACCATCCTTTGTTACGTTATTGCCCGATTACCTCCCACTTTGCCTTTCTCCATTGTGCCGTGTATTATTTAATCACTCCTGCGTTCCGCTGTATCACAAACGTTCCCATTTGAAATTTCTCGCTGCGTATTTTTTGCAGGCGTTATTTTTGTTGAAAACATCTGTAATCTTTAACTTTTTCCTGAAATATCGGAATGATTATCCGACAGAACGTGAAACCGGATTCTTCCTCCACAAAATCTGCACGACATGCCGAGTTTTACATATTTATCTGTTTTTATTCATTCTATTTCCGTGTCCCTTTTCAGGGGATTTGCTGTCTGTCCGAGATCATTCTCTGTCTCTGTAAAATAGTGTGCTATCAGACCCTCATCATTCTGTGTCTGTTTCAAAGGGATGTGCTGTCTGTCCCGGATTTCCAATTTGAAATTTCAAAACCTGCCTTTGGAGGTTAAGGAATATTAGTTTGTTTGTGTGTTTCAGACTGGGCTGGTTTTACGTCCCTCCCTCCTTGTCTATCACCTGTGGCTTCAATAACAGTCTCTGCGCCGCGTGGTCCTGAGCCCCACTGCACAATTGCCTTCAGGGATGATCGAAATCTCACTTTATTCTTTTAAAAGGGGACTGCTGTCAGTCAAGGGTCATTCTGCATCTGGGTAAAAGGGATGTCCTTGCAATCCCGGATCATTCTGTGTCTATTTAAATGGGCTGGTTGTCAGTTCCGGTTCATAATCTTTCCCTTTTAAACGGATTTTCTCATAAACCCGGGTCATCCTGTATTGTTTGAGAAGGAGTATGATTTCAGCTGCAATGACCGAATTGTTAAACTATAGTGTTCCAATTTACATTGGGGTTGCCTGCACCGGTGCGCACCCAGATCGCAGTGCATCTGTTCATTCACTCGAAATATGCTCATCTTTTCCGAAATCCACTCCTTGATATTGCAGTTGCCCCGATTTTGCTCGCAATATACACAACAACACAATGAATGTTGCTGGCAGCGGCCGCGTGGCCTAATGGATAAGGCGTCTGACTTCGATGACAACCGCAAAGTTATCAGAAGATTGCAGGTTCGAGTCCTGCCGCGGTCAATTAGCTCACTACGTGAAATTTTATATTCTTTGTTGTGATTCTGCCGAGAAACCAACCATCTCTTCCAGTCACTCACCTGAAGTGAAGGAAGGCTGTTTGCTCAAAGAATCTCATGGCAAGTTTTCATCATTGTCGATCTGCATGCACGAGCAGAGCAAGCTGTGAAGTGGACTTTCTTGCACATTATTTCTGTTTGGATACAAAAAGCAGGAGATTGAATGGCTGACGATGTCTTATAGCAGAGACGAGGTGGCCGAGAGATTAAGGCGATGGACTGCTAATCCATTGTGCTCTGCACGCATGCGTTCGAATCCCATTCTCGTCGTCGTTGGCTTGCAGCTTAGCCACATTTTGACATTCACATTTAACCTCATCGCCAAATTCCCCTTTTACTCACAGGGATGCTGTACTTTCCTCATGTCATGTCTCAAATTAATAATATATTCGTCAAAAGGAGAACAGTTGCAGTACAATGGCGAGGGGCACTAATTAGATAGGTATCTGAGAGACAGCACATGGACGATGGGCCATAATATCATTTCTCACCACCGTCAGAATCTGAGAGCTGCGCTTTTCACTGTCGGCGGCTCGTTGGTCCACGGTTATGATTCTCCCTTCGGATTGATCACATTTGAAATGCGAGAGGTCACGGGCCAAATCCCGGACGAGCCCCGCCATGTTTTACTCAAAGTTCCGCTTCTAACAGCCGCTCGATATGAGAGAAAACAGACGTATTTCAAGTTAAAACTTGTGATTTTACGCCGATGTTCCCTTAGCATCCAAATCCCAGAGCAAAGTGAAACCCGCCAAACGGAGTAAAGTTAAAATATCTCAGAGGTACTCGGCTCTGTGACTCGTTGGATAACCTAAAGCCTTGTTTGGTTCCGGCCGATACTTGATCAGTATATCTTCCTGTCTGTACGCATAAGTTCACCTCAATTGGGATAAGCATACGTTCAGCGTCAATCTCCACCTCTGCCCTGAATATGTATTCCTCCTGGTTCTCTAGAGCTGAAAAGATGAGAGAAGCTGCTTTTTGAATTCGTCCCTTGGCTGCCGAATTCAAAGCATACAGGAAATCAATCCGGGCTGGCAAAGCTGCCTGGTCTGATTAAAAGGCGGTGACAGCCTATATTGTAAGCATGTTCTCGTCTTCTGGCCTCAACATTAGGTTCAACGTATCGGGTGATAAGCACCGCTCCCATTGTCTGGTAATGGTTCTGCTATTCCCACAAACACTTCCTCTGGACCATCCTTTGTTACGTTATTGCCCGATTACCACCCACTTTGCCTTTCTCCATTGTGCCATGTATTATTTAATTACTCCTTCGTTCCGCTGCATCACAAACGTTCCCATTTGACATTTCTCGCTGCGTATTTTTTCCAGGCGCTATTTTTGTTGAAAACATCTGTAATCTTTAACTTTTTCCTGAAATATCGGAATTATTATCCGACAGAACGTGAAATCGGATTCCTCCTCCACAAAATCTGCACGACCTGCCGAGTTTTACATATTTATCTGTTATTATTCATTCTATTTCCGTGTCCCTTTTAAGGGGATTTGCTGTCTGTCCAAGATCATTCTCTGTCTCTGTAAAATGGTGTGCTATCAGACCCTCATCATTCTGTGTCTGTTTCAAAGGGATGTGCTGTCTGTCCCGGATTTCCAATTTGAAATTTCAAAACCTGCCTTTGGAGGTTAAGGAATATTAGTTTGTTTGTGTGTTTCAGACTGGGCTGGTTTTACGTCCCACCCTCCCTCCTTGTCTATCACCTGTGGCTTCAATAACAGTCTCTGCGCCGCGTGGTCCTGAGCCCCACTGCACAATTGCCTTCAGGGATGATCGAAATCTCACTTTATTCTTTTAAAAGGGGACTGCTGTCAGTCAAGGGTCATTCTGCATCTGGGTAAAAGGGATGTCCTTGCAATCCCGGATCATTCTGTGTCTGTTTGAATGGGCTGGTTGTCAGTTCCGGTTCATAATCTTTCCCTTTAAAACGGATTTTCTCATAAACCCGGGGTCATCCTGTATTGTTTGAGAAGGAGTATGATTTCAGCTGCAATGACCGAATTGTTAAACTATAGTGTTCCAACTTACATTGGGGTTGCCAGCGCCGGTGCGCACCCAGATCGCAGTGCATCTGTTCATTCACTCGAAATATGCTCATCTTTTCCAAAATCCACTCCTTCATCTTGCAGTTGCCCCGAATTTGCTCGCAATATACACAACACCACAATGATTGGTGCTGGCAGCGGCCGCGTGGCCTAATAGATGAGGCGTCTGACTTCGATTTCAACCGCAAAGTTATCAGAAGATTGCAGGTTCGAGTCCTGCCGCGGTCAACTAAGCTCGTTACGTGAAATTTTATATTCTTTGTTGTGATTCTGCCGAGAAACCAACCATCTCTTCCAGTCACTCACCTGAAGTGAAGGAAGGCTGTTTGCTGAAAGAATCTCATGGCAAGTTTTCATCATTGTCGATCTGCATGCACGGGCAGAGCAAGCTGTGAAGTGGACTTTCTTGCACATTATTTCTGTTTGGATACAAAAAGCAGGAGATTGAATGGCTGACGATGTCTTATAGCAGAAACGAGGTGGCCGAGAGATTAAGGCGATGGACTGCTAATCCATTATGCTCTGCACGCATGGGTTCGAATCCCATTCTCGTCGTCGTTGTCTTGCAGCTTAACCACTTTTTGACATTCACATTTAACCTCATCGCCAAATTCCCCTTTTACTTACAGGGATGCTGTACTTTCCTCATGCCATGTCTCAAATTAATAATATATTCGTCAAAAGGAGAACAGTTGCAGTACAATGGCGAGGGGCACTAATTAGATAGGTATCTGAGAGACAGCACATGCACGATGGGCCATAATATCATTTCACACCACCGTCAGAATCTGAGAGCTGCGCTTTTCACTGTCGGCGGCTCGTTGGTCCACGGTTATGAATCTCGCTTCGGAATGATCACATTTTAAATGCGAGAGATCACGGGCCAAATCCCGGTGGAGCTCCGCCATGTTTTATTCAAAACTCCGCTTCTTACAGCCGCTCGACATGTGAGAAAACAGACATATTTCACGTTAAAACGTGTGATTTTACGCCGATGTTTCATTAGCATCCAAATCCCAGAGCAAAGTGAAACCCGCCAAATTGAGTAAAGTTAAAATATCTCAGAGGTACTCGGCTCTGTGACTCGTTGGATAACCTGAACCCTTGTTTGGTTTCGGCCAATACTTGATCAGTATATCTTCCTATCTGAACGCATAAGTTCACCTCAATTGGGATAATCTTACATTCAGCGTCAATCTCAACCTCTGCCCTGAATATGAGTGCGTCCTGTTTCTCTAGAGCTGAAAAGATGAGAGAAGCTGCCTTTTGAATTAGTCCCTTGGCTGCCGAATTCAAAGCGGACAGGACATCAATCCGGGCTGGCAAAGCTGCCTGGTCTGATTATATTGTAGGCATGTTCTCGTCTTCTGGCCTCAACATTATGTTCAACGTATCGGATCATAAGCACCGCTCCCATTGTCTGGTAATGGTTCTGCTATTCCCACTAACACCTCCTCTGGACGATCCTTTGTTCCGTTATTGCCCGATTACCACGCACTTTGCCTTTCTCCATTGTGCCATGTATTATTTAATCACTCCTGCGTTCCACTGTATCACAGACGTTCCCATTTGACCTTTCTCGCTGCGTATTTTTTCCAGGCGCTATTTTTGTTGAAAAAATCTGTAATCTTTAACTTTTTCATAAAATATCGGAATGATTATCCGACAGAACGTGAAACCGGATTCTTCCTCCACAAATTCTGCACGACCTGCCGAGTTTTGCATATTTATCTGTTTTTATTCATTCTATTTCCGTGTCCCTTTTAAGGGGATGTGCTTTTTGTCCGAGATCATTCTCTGTCTCTTTAAAATGGTGTGCTATCAGACCGTCATTATTCTGTGTCTGTTTAAAAGGGATGTGCTGTCTGTCCCTGATTTCCAATTTCAAATTTCCAAACCTGCCTTTGGAGTTTAAGGAATTTTAGTTTGTTTGTGTATTTGTGTAAGCTAGAGAGTGTGCAAAGGTGCTGTGCGATCTTACTGTAATGTGAGAAAAATGCATTACATGCAACTTGAAACCGTACTGATTTGATTGAACACTCCTTCGTGGACTGTCTGACGGTAGAAGAATCTGCTGTGGGACTTTGCTATTCCACATCTGAAAGAAGGGCAAATACACAAGTTAGAAATATAGCGATTTTAGCCAGGGCTTGCGTGTGGGCTGTGTGACATGATGACATCCTCCATCCTTATTTTCAAATTCAAATCAAATCAAACCAAGACAAGACAAGACAAGACTTGACTGACTTTGTTTATCCATGTATATATATGTGTGTATATTTAAATATAATCCCAAATTTTTAACTTCCAAAATAAATATGCTTTTTCTGTTCCGCCTGCACCGGGCTCTATTACATTTGACCTATTTCACAGCACAAGCAGCTGCTGTCAGATCCAGCAGAAAGAGACACGCGACTTTAAAAGATCGCCATTATTGCCCACATCTTCCCTCATGCTTGTCTTCCACCATGGGCTTACTGTGTTTGGGTATTTATTTACTGCACCACTCATTTCCAATGGAATTATTCTCGTTACACAGATTTCGTTCAATCAAAAAATACATAGATTATGAATCATTTATGTATTTATTTAAAACAACTCAAATTCAATTTTTTTTAAATTCAATTTAAATGCATTCATTTTCTAAAAATGTTAAATATATATATATTTCAGTCTAGACTGGTTTTACGTGTATCCCTCCTTCCTGCCTGTCTATCACCTGGGGCTTCAATAACCGTTTCTGCCCCGCGTGGTCCTGAGCCCCACTGCACAATTGCCTTCAGGGATGATAGAAATCTCACTTTATTCTTTTAAAATGGAATTGCTGTCAGTCATGTGTCATTCTGTATCTGGGTAAAAGGGATGTCCTTGCAGTCCCGGATCATTCTGTGTCTGTTTAAACAGGCTGGTTGTCAGTTCCGGTTCATAATCTTTCCCTTTAAAACGGATTTTCTCATAAACCCCGGTCATCCTGTATAGTTTGAGAAGGAGTATGATTTCAGCTGCAATGACCGAATTGTTAAACTGTTGTATTCCAATTTGCATTGGGGTTGCCTGCGGCGGTGCGCACCCAGATCGCAGTGCATCTGTTCATTCACTCAAAATATGCTCATCTTGTCCGAAATCCACTCCTTGCTGTTGCAGTTGCCCCGAATTTGCTCCCAATATACACAACGACACAATATCCCATCATGGCAGAGGCCACGTGGCCTAATGGATAAGGCGTCTGACTTGAATTATAACCGCGATGTTAGCAAATGATTGCAGTTTCGAGTTCGACTGAAGTTGCTGCGTGAAATGTTATATTCTTTGATGTGATTCTGCCGAGAAATCAACACTCTCTTCCAGAAACTCACCTGAAGTAAAGGAAGGCAGTTTGCTAAAATAATCTAATGGCACGTTTTCATCATTGTCGATCTGCATGCACGGGCAGAGCAAGCTGTGAAGTGGACTTTCTTGCACATTTTTTCTGTTTGGATACAAAAAGCAGGAGATTGAATGGCTGACGATGCGAGACAGAAGAGAGGAGATGGCCGAGAGGTTAAGGCGATGGACTGTTAATTCATTGTGGTATACACGCATGGGTTCGAATTACGTCCTCGTCGTCGTTGTCTTGCAGCTTTGATCTCCCTGGTCGTTTTTTCATTCAAATTTACCTCAGCGCCAAATTCCCCTTTTACTTGCATTGATGCTGCCCTTTGCTCATGTCATGTCTCAAATTAATAATATATTCATCTAAATGATAACATTTGCAGGACAATGGCGAGGGGGACTAATTAGATCGGTCTCTGAGGGACAGCACAAGCACGATGGGCCGAATATCTTTTCTCACTACCGTCAGAATCTGAGAGCTGCGCTTTTCACTGTCGGCGGCTCGTTGGTCTAGGGGTATGATTCTCGCTTCGTAATGATCACACTTGAAATGCGAGAGTTCTCGGGCCAAATCCCGGACGAACCGCATAATTTTTTACTCAAAGTTCCGCTTCTCACAGCCGCTCGACATATGAGAAAACAGACATATTTCACGTTAATACGTGTGATTTTACGCCGATGTTCCCACAACTTCCAAATCTCAGAGCAAAGTGAAACCCGCCAAACTGAGTAAAGTTAAAGTATCTCAGAGGTACTCGGCTCTGTGACTCGTTGGGTCACCTACACCCTTGTTTGGTTCCGGCCAATTCTTGATCAGTATATCTTCCTGTCTGTAGGCATAAGTTCACCTCAATTGGGAGAAGCATACCTTCAGCGTCAATCTCCACCTCTGCCCTGAATATGAGTGATTCCTGTTTCTCTAGAGCCGAAAAGCTGAGAGAAGCTGCCTTTTCAATTAATCCCTTGGCTGCCGAATTCAAAGCGGACAGGAAATCAATCCGGGCTGGCCAAGCTGCCTGGTCTGATTAAAAGGCGGTAACACCCTACATTGTAGGCACGTTATAGTCTTCTGGCCTCAACGTTAGGTTCAACGTATCGGATCATAAGCACCGCTCCCATTGTCTGGTAATGGTTCTGCTATTCCCACTAACACCTCCTCTGGGCCATCCTTTGTTACGTTATTGCCCGATTACCACCCACTTTGCCTTTCTCCATTTGTGCCATGTATTATTTAATCACTCCTGCGTTCCACTGCATCACAGACGTTCCCATTTCACCTTTCTCGCTGAGTATTTTTTCCAGGCGCTATTTTTGTTGAAAAATCTGTAATCTTTAACTTTTTCCAAAAATATCGGAATGATTATCCGACAGAACGTGAAACGGATTCTTCCTCCACAGAATCTGCACGACCTGCCGAGTTTTAAGAACATAAGAACATAAGAGCATAAGAATTAGGAACAGGAGCAGGCTATCTAGCCCCTCGAGCCTGCTCCGCCACTCAATAAGATCATGGCTGATCTGGCCGTGGACTCAGCTCCCCTTACCCGCCCGCTCCCCGTAACCCTTAATTCCCTTTTTGGTTTTAAATCTATCTATCTGTGATTTGAATACATTCAATGAGCTAGCCTCAACTGCTTCCTTGGGCAGAGAATTCCACAGATTTAAAACCCTCTGGGAGAAGAAATTCCTTCTCAACTCGATTTTAAATTGGCTCCCCCGTATTTTGAGGCTGTGCCCCCTGTTCTAGTCTGCCCGACCAGTGGAAACAACCTCTCTGCCTCTATCTTGTCTATCCCTTTCATTATGTTAAATGCTTCTATAAGATTACCCCTCATCCCTCTGAACTCCAACGAGTAAAGACCCAATCTACTCAATCTTTCATCATAAGGTAGCCCCCTCAGCTCCGGAATCAGCCTAGTTAATCGTCTCTGTACCCCCTCGAAAGCTAGTATATCCTTCTTTGAGATGGTGACCAAAATGCACGCAGCACTCCAGGTGTGGCCTCACCAATACCCGATACAGTTGCAGCAGGACCTCCCTGCTTTTGTACTCCATGCCTCTCGCAATGAAGGCCAACATTCCATTCACCTTCCTTATTAACTTCTGCACCTGCAAACTAACGTTTTGGGATTCATGCACAAGGACCCCCAGGTCCCTCTGCACCGCAGCATGTCGTAATTTCTCCCCATTCAAATAATATTCCCTTTTACAGTTTTTTTTTCGAAGGTGGATGGCCTCACATTTTCCAACATTGTATTCGATCTGCCAAACCTTAGCCCATTCGCTTAACCTATCTAAATCTCTTTGCAGCCTCTCTGTGTCCTCTACGCAACCCGCTTTCCCACTAATCATTGTGTCATCTGCAAATTTTGTTACACGACACTCTGTCCCCTCTTCCAGTTCATCTATGTATATTGTAAACAGTTGTGGTCCCAGCACCGATCCCTGTGGCACACCACTAACCACCGATTTCCAACCCGAAAAGGACCCATTATTCCGACTCTCTCCTGTCTGTTAGCTAGACAATTTTCTATCCATTCTAATACATTTCCTCTGACTCCGCGTACCTTTAGCTTCTGCAGTAACCTTTTATGTGGCCCCTTATCGAATGCCTTTTGGAAATATAAATACCCCACATCCATCGGTACACCTCTATCCACCATGCTCGTTATATCCTCAACGAATTCCAGTAAATTAGTTAAACTTGATTTCCCTTTCATGAAACCATGTTGCGTCTGCTTGATTGCACTATTCCTATCTAGATGTCCCGCTATTTCATCCTTAATGATAGCTTCAAGGATTCTCCCCACGACAGATGTTACTCTAACCGGCCTATCGTTACCTGCCTTTTGTCTGCCCCCTTTTTTAAACAGAGGCGTTACATTAGCTGATTTCCATTCCGCTGGTACCTCCCCAGAATCCAGAGAATTTTGGTAGATTATAACGAATGCATCTGCTATAATTTCCGCCATCTCTTTTAATACCCTCGGATGCATTTCATCAGGACCAGGGCACTTGACTACCTTGAGTTCCATTAGCCTGTCTAGCACTACCCCGCTAGTGATAGTGATTGTTTCAAGGTCCTCCCTTCCCACATTCCGGTGACCAACAATTTTTGGCATGGTTTTTGTGTCTTCCACTGTGAAGACCGAAGCAAAATAATTGTTTAAGTTCTCAGCCATTTTCACATTTCCCATTATTAAATACCCCTTATCATCTTAGAAGGAACCAACATTTACTTTAGTCACTCGTTTCCATATTTTTTATCGGTAAAAGCTTTTACTATCTGTTTTTATGTTTTGCGCAAGTTTACTTTCGTAATCTATCTTTCATTTCTTTATTGCTTTCTTAGTCATTCTTTGCTGTCGTTTAAAATTTTCCCAATCTGCTAGTTTCCCACTAATCTTGGCCACCTTGGCTAGGCATTGGTTTTTAATTTGATACTCTCCTTTATTTCTTTGGTTATCCACGGCTGGTTATCCCTTCTCTTACCGCCCTTCTTTTTCACTGGAATACATTTTTGTTGAACACTATGAAAGAGCTCCTTAAAAGTCCTCCACTGTTCCTCAATTGTGTCATCGTTTAGTCTGTGTTTGCAGTCTACTTTGGGCAACTCTGCCCTCATCCCACTTTAGTCCCCTTTGTTTAAGCATATTACGCTCGTTTGAGACACTACTTCCTCACCCTCATTCTGTATTTCAAATTCAACCATACTGTGATCACGCATTCCGAGAGGATCTTTTACTAGGAGATCATTTATTATTCCTGTCTCATTACACAGGACCAGATCTAAGATAGCTTGCTCCCTTGTAGGTTCTGTAACATATTGTTCTAAGAAACAATCCCGCATGCATTCTATGAATTCCTCCTCAAGGCTACCCCGTGCGATTTGGTTTGACAAATCGATATATCGATTAAAATCCCCCATGATTACTGCCGTTCCTTTTTCACATGCCTCCATTATTCCCTTGACTATTGCCCGCCCCACCGTGAAGTTATTATTTGGGGGCCTATAAACTACGCCCACCAGTGACTTTTTCCCTTTACTATCTCTAATCTCCACCCACAATGATTCAACATTTTGTTCATTCGAGCCGATATCGTTTCTCACAACTGGCCTGATATCATCCTTTAATAACAGAGCTACCTCACCTCCTTTTCCTTCTTGTCTATCTTTCCGAATTGTCAAATACCCCTGTATGTTTAATTCCCAGTCTTGGCCACGCTGCAACCATGATTCTGTAATGGCCACCAAATCTTACCCATTTGTAATGATTTGTGCCGTCAACTCATTTACTTTATTTAGAATGCTGCGTGCGTTTAGGTAGCGTGTTTTAATACTAGTTTTTAAACCATGATTTTTAGTTTTGACCCCTCCTGCAGCCCCTTTATATTCAGACATATTGTCCCTTCCTATCACCTTGTGGTTTACACTTACCCCAGTGCTACTCTGCTGTGTCGCCTCCTGCCTTTTGCATTCTTTCTTGGGATTCTGATCATCTGAGCTCTCATCCACTCTAACGAGCTCAGAGCCCTCTCATGGCTTCCGAATACGCCTTGCATTGATACACCAAGCCTTCATGATTGCTTTTTTAATACACTTTGACCCTTTAGAATTTTGCTGTACAGTGGCCCTTTTTGTTTTTTGCCTTGGGTTTCTCTGCCCTTTACATTTACTCATCTCCTTTCTGTCTTTTGCTTTTGTCTCCATTTTGTTTCCCTCTGTCTCCCTGCATTGATTCCCACCTCCCTGCCATATTAGTTTAACTCCTCCCCAACAGCACTAGCAAACACTCCCCCGAGAACATTGGTTCTATTCCTGCCCAGGTGCAGACCGTCCGGTTTGTACTGGTCCCACCTCCCCCAGAACAGGTTCCAATGCCCCAGGAATTCGAATCCCTCCCTGCTGCACCACTACTCAAGCCACGTATTCTTCTGAGCTATCCTGCGATTTCTACTCTGACTAGCACGTGGTACTGGTAGCAATCCTGAGATTACTACTTTTGAGGTCCGGCGTTTTAATTTAGCTCCTAGCTCCTTAAATTAGTCTTGTAGGACCTGAACCCTTTTTACCTATATCGTTGGTACCAATGTGCACCATGACAACTGGCTGTTCTACCTCCCTTTTCAGAATGTCCTGCACCCACTCCGAGACATCCTTGACCCTTGCACCAGGGAGGCAACCTACCATCCTGGAGTCTCGGTTGCGGCCGCAGAAACGCCTATCTATTCCCAGTACAATTGAATCCCCTATCACTATCGCCACGGTGCCAAGAACTTGGCTGCTGCTACCCTCCCCTGATGAGTCACCCCCCTCAACAGTTCTCAAAGCGGTGTATCTGTTTTGCAGGGGGATGACCGCAGGGGACCCCTGCACTACTTTCCTTGCACTGCTCTTCCTGCTGGTCTTCCCTTCCCTAGCTGGCTGTGGACCCTTAACCTGCGGTAAGACCAACTCGCTACGCGTGCTACTCACATCATTCTCAGCATCGTGGATGCTCCAGAGTGAATCCACCCTCAGCTCCAATTCCGCAACGCGGACTGCCAGGAGCTGGAGGCGGATACACTTCCTGCACACGTAGTTGTCAGGAACACCGGAAGTGTCCCTGAGTTTACACATGGTACAGGAGGAACATATCACATGTCCGAGCTCTCCTGCCATGACTTAACCCTTAGATTAACTTAATTGGCAACAACAGTATTAAAAGTTCCTCACTGATATAGAAGAGGAAAAAGAAAAACTACTTACAAGTCACCAGCCAATCACTTACCCCCTTGGCTGTGACATCACCTTTCTATTTCTTTCTACTTCTTTTTTGCCTCCTCCTGTAGTCGCACAAGCACAGATTCGGAAAAGGGGAGGTGCAACGACACCTGGGTGTCATGGTACATCAGTCATTGCAGGTTGGCATGCATATACAGCAGACGGTTAAGAAAGCAAATGGTATGTTGGCCTTCATTGCGAGGGGAGTTGAGTACAGGAGCAGGGAGGTGTTGCTACAGTTGTACAGGGCCTTGGTGAGGCCACACCTGGAGTATTGTGCACAGCTCTCGTCTCCTAATTGAGGAAGGACATTCTTGCTATTGAGGGAGTGCAACGAAGGTTCACCAGACTGATTCCCTGGATGGCGGGACTGACCTATCAAGAGAGACTGGATCAACTGGGCTTGTATTCACTGGAGTTCAGAAGAATGAGAGGGGTTCTCATAGAAACGTTTAAAATCCTGATGGGTTTAGACAGGTTATATGCAGGAAGAATGTTCCCAATGTTGGGGAAGTCCAGAATCAGGGTTCACAGTCTAAGGATAAGGGGTAAGCCATTTAGGACCGAGATGAGGAGAAACTTCTTCACCCAGAGAGTGGTGAAACTGTGGAATTCTCTTCCACAGAAAGTTGGTGAGGCCAATTCGCTGAATATATTCAAAATGGAATTGGATGAAATCCTTACTACTTGGGGGATCAAGGGGTATGGCGAGAAACAGGAATGGGGTACTGAAGTTGCATTTTCAGCCATGAACTCATTGAATGGCGGTACAAGCTTGAAGGGCCGAATGGCCTACTCCTGCACCTATTTTCTATGTTTCTATATTTGTATGTTTCTCTCCAATGAACCTCCTCGACGCTGCTCCCGACTCAGTATAGGGGGAGGGGGTTGTGGGGGACTGGGGTTGTAGGGGTGGGGGTTGTGGGGGGGTAGTTATAGGGGTGGGAGTTGTGGGGTGTTGTGGGGTGGCTTGTAAGATTGGAGCCTGTCGGGGATGGGGTTTTAGGGTGGGGGTTGTGGTGGTGGGGGTTGTAGGGACGGGAGCTGTAGGGGTGGTGGTTTTGGGCGAGCAGGGTTGTAGGGGTGGAGGGTGTATGGGAGGGGGGTGTAGAGTTGGGGTGTGAGGGGGTGTTGCAGGGGTGGGGGTTGTGGGGGGTGTAGGGGCAGGGTTTGTGGGGGGTGTAGGGGGTGGGTGTTGTGTGAGGTGTAGGGGCAGGTGTTCTGGGGGCTGTAGGGGGTGGGGGTTGTGGGGGTGTCGGGTGTGTGACTTGTGGGGTGTGTAGGGGTGGGGTTGTGGGGGATGTAGTGGTTGGGGTTGTTGGGGGTGTGGGTTGTGGGGGTTGTGGGGGGGTGTAGGGTGTGTGGATTGTGGGGGGGTGTAGGGGTGGGGGCTGTGGGGGATGTAGGGGTGGGGGTAGTGGGGATGTAGGGGTGGGGGTTGTGGGGGGGGTGTAGGGGTGGGGGTTGTGGGGGATGTAGGGGTGGGGGTAGTGGGGGTGTAGGGGTGGGGGCTGTGGGGGGGTGTAGGGGTGTGGGTTGTGGGGGATGTAGGGGTGGGGGTAGTGGGGGTGTAGGGGTGGGGGTTGTGTGGGGGGTGTAGGGGTGGGGGTTGTGGGGGTGTGGGGTTTGTGGGTTGTGGGGGGAGTGGTGTGTGCGGTTTGTGGGGGGAGTGGGGTGCAGAGTTTGTGGCGGTTGTAGGGGGTGGGGGTTGTGGGGGGTGTAGGGGGTGGGGGTTGTGTGGGATGTAGGGGGTGTGGATTGTGGAGGGTGTAGAGGTGGGTTTGTGGGGGATTTATGGGTGGGGGATGTGGGAGGTGTAGGGGATGGTGTTTGTGGGGTTGTAGCGGTGGGGTTTGTGGGGGGGGTTATAGTGGTGGGGTTGTGGGTGGGGTGTAGAGGTGGGTATTGTCGGGGGTGAGGGCGCGGAGGTTGGGGAACAGTTTCCTTTATGTTTAATTTCTATCTCCCTGAGGTGCGGAGGATTGGCAGAATAGTCATTCCCCCACAACACTGACCAAGTGCCACCTACACTCACTCACAAGCCCGATGTGCAATTAAACTGGTTTACCTCCTTCCTGCATGATGCATTCTCCACCCCAGCCAGTACTATCAGCCAATGGAAAGCTCAGAGTTCGATGATTGATGGGGTTGAGTGGCGTCTCATTTAGTCTTTGATTTACAGTCTTAACAACCCAAAATGTCTGCACCAACAACCCAAAAATACCCAGGCGAGCAGACTTGCCTTTGATGCTTGATGGGCCAAAGTGTCTTTTTATTCATGAAAACTGTTTGGCCACGAGTTTGGCTTCATTCTTAGAAATGGAGAAAAGAGAAGACCCAGAAAACGGAGCTTAGTGCCACCTTCATTATAATAATGGCATCACACACACGAAAACTTATGCCGAGGGAGAAGATGGATTCATGGCTGTCCATTTATCTGACCTCATTTCTGTGCAAAGCCTCCATATTATAGGTTGTGCTCTGCCGTACCCAAGCTATGCCAGGATTGTGCAGACTCCATATGGACCCAGGCAACTTTTAGTCGTTCAGAGCACACGCCTGAAAACAACGGCTGGTCTAACAAATACATGTAAATCAGGACTCGGCGCCTGGTTAATGATCCCTCGGCTCAATTGGATCTTGGAAGCACTGTATTTGATTTGTAACATAAAATCTGACTGCAAAAGCTTCTATAGATATGTGAAGAGAAAAAGATTAATGAAGACAAATTTGGGACCCTTGCGCTCAGAATCAGGTGAATTTATAATTGGAACAAAGAAATGGCAGACCAATTGAACAAATACTTTGGATTTGTCTTCACCAAGGAAGACACAAAGACCTTCCGGGAATACTAGGGGTTCGACGGTCTAGCGAAAAGGAGGAATTGAATTAAATCCTTATTAGTCAGGAAATTGTGTTCGGGAAATTGATGGGATTGAAGTCCGATAAATACCTAGGGCCTGATAGACTGCATCCCAGAGTACTTAAGGAAGTGGCCCTAGAAATAGTAGATACATTGGTGATCATTTTCCAACATTCTATTGACTCTGGATCAGTTCTTATGGACTGGAGGGTAGCTAATGTAAAACCACTTTTTAAAAAAGGAGGGAGAGAGAAAACAGCGAATTAGAGACCGGTTAGCCTGACATCGGTAGTGGGGAAAATGTTGGAATCAATTATTAAAGATGAAATAGCAGCGCATTTGGAAAGCATTGACAGGATCGGTCCAATTCAGCATGGATTTATAAAAAGGAAATCATGCTTGACAAATCTTCTAGAATTTTTTGAGGATGTAACTAATAGAGTGGACAAGGGAGAACCATTGGATGTGATATATTTGGACTTCCAAAAGGCTTTTGACAAGGTCCCACACAAGAGATTAGTGTGCAAAATTAAAGCACATGTTATTGGGGGTAATGTATTGACGATTGACATGGATAGAGAACTGGTTGACAGACAGGAAGCAGAGTCGGAATAAACGGGTCCTTTTCAAAATGGCAGGCAGTGACCAGTGGGGTGCATCAGGGTTCAGTACTGGGACCCCAGCTATTTACAATATACATCAATGATTTAGATGAAGGAATTGAATGTAATATCTCCAAGTTTGCAGATGACACTAAGCTGGGTGGTGGTGTGAGCTGTGAGGAGGATGCTAAGAGGTTGCAGGGTGACTTGGACATGTTACGTTGGTGGGCAAATGCATGGCAGATGCCTAATAATGTGGATAAAAGTGAGGTTATCCACTTTGATGGCAAAAACAGGAAGACATAATATTATCTGAATGGTGACAGATTAGGAAAAGGGGAGGTGCAAAGAGATCTGGTTGTCAGGGTACATCAGTCATTGAAGTTTGGCATGCAGGTACAGCAGGCGGTGAAGAAGGCAAATGGCATGTTGGCCTTTACAGCGAGGGGATTTGAGTATAGGAGCAGTGAGGTCTTACTGCAATTGCACAGAGCCTTGGTGAGACCACACCTGGAATACTGTGTTCAGTTTTGTTATCCTAATTTGAGGAAGGACGTTCTTGCTATTGAGAGAGCACAGCGAAGGTTCACCAGACTGATTCCCGTGATGGCAGGACTGACATATGTGGAGGGACTGGATCAACTGGGCTTGTATCCACTAGAGTTTAGAAGAATGAGAGGGGATATCATAGAAACATGTAAAATTCGTACGGGTTAGAGGCAGGAAGAATGTTCCCGCTGTTGCGGAGTTCCAGAACCAGGGGTCACAGTCTAAGAATAAGGGGTAAACGATTTAGGACCGAGATGAGGAGAAACGTCTTCACTCAGAGAGTGGTTAACCTGTGGAAGCATTTACCGCAGAAAGTTGTTGAGGCCAGTTCATTAGATATATTCAAAATGGAGTTTGATATGGCCCTTCTGGCCAAAGGGATCAAGGGGTATGGAGAGAAAGCAGGAAAGAGGTACTGAGGAAATGATCATCCATGATCTTATTGAATGGCGATGCAGGCTCGAAGGGCCGAATGGCCTGCTCCTGCACCTCATTTCTATGTTTCTATGTATGATCTGTATTAAGTGCTGTATCCCAAAGCAAGCGCCCTACGCGGAACACCTACACGGCAAGTGAGCCCCAGGTGGGTAGAGGAAATGTTTCAAAGACACCCTCAAAGCCTCCCTGATAAAGTGCAACATCCCCACTGACACCTGGGGAGTCCCTGGCCAAACATCGCTCTAAGTGGAAGAAGAGCATCCGGGAGGGTGCTGAGCACCTCGAGTCTCGTCGCCGAGAGCATGCAGCAAACAAGCGCAGACAGCAGAAGCAGCGTGCGGCAAACCAGACTCCTCACTCACCCTTTCCTTCAACCACTCTCTGTCCCACCTGTGACAGAGACTCTAATTCCCATATTGGACTGTTCAGTCACCTGATAACTCACTTTGAGAGTGGAAGCAATTCGATTTCGAGAGACTGTCTATGATGTTGCTTTGCTCAATAACAACAACAACTTCCATTTATATGGCGTGTTTAGTATATTCATTGTAAAACCTGCCCACAAACCCTTGATGATGAAAGTCGGGTAAAGGCTGTTATTTAACACTATTTACTGGGATGCTCAGCAACATTCGGCAAGTCTCTGGTACTTTGTAAATGTGGTGAGGTTTTCTGACTCTACCACCCTTTCAGGCAGTGAGTTCCAGATCCCCACCATCCTCTGGGTGAAGAGATTTCACCTCAAACCCCCGGTTACCCTCCCCCCAATTAGTTTAAAGCTATGCCCAGTCTGCTAAGGGAAATAGGTCGGTCTTATCAACTCTATCTAGGCCTCTCATAGTTTCCTAAACCTCACAAAGTACTTCCCTCAGCCTCCTCTGTTCCAAAGAAAACAAGCCCAATTTCTGACTGTGTTCGCTGCTCTGACTGAGTTGTAAAATTGTGAATTTGAAGCTGCAGGTCAGTCTGGCCAGGGGCTTGTGAACAAAGTCACTCTGCCCACATTGGGCATGTTGCTCAGTCTGCCCCAGGAGCTGGAGTACAGCAAGGATGGAGAGGAGCAAAGCCTGCAGCTGCTGGGAAGGGAGGGCGTAGGAGGGTAGAGAGCAGGAGGGGAGGTTACAGGAAGGGAGGGTGCAGGAGGGGAGGGCATAGGAGGGCAGGGTGAAGGAGGGGAGGGTTTAGGAGGGGAGGGTGTAGGAGGGCAGGGTGTAGGAGGGGAGGGTGTAGGAGTGCAGGGTGCAGGAGGGGAAGGTGTAGGAGGGGAGGGTGCAAGTTGCCTTATACCACCCGAGTGCACAGGAGCAGAACATCTTTCCAGTGGGCATCACTCAGGTTCCGGGCAAAATCGATAGAACCCACATAAACCTGTGCGCCACTCATCAAACAATCAGCCATAGTGTGATGCCAGGCAGAGCATCATACAGGTCTGCGCTTGGTAAAGGGATCAAGGGGTATGGAGAGAAAGCAGGAGTGGGGTACTGAAGTTGCACGATCAGCCATGAACACATTGAACGGAGGTGCAGGCTCGAGGGACCGAACGGCCCACTCTCGCACACATGTACCATGTTTCTATGTTTCGTGCCAGTTGTCACAATGCCTTTAGCCTGCACAGGCCTCAATCCCAACATCTCTTCTAGCCATACCATCAGTTGTCAGGCTTGCTGCTTGTGGACAAGTGTATCTCCTGAGGACGTGGCTTCTGGCAGGTGTCAGGAAGCCGACCTCAGATCCAGGGAGCATTACAATCAGAGCCACGCCTCTACCAAAGCTCTAATTGAGCAAACAGTTGAAGCAGAGGTTGCGACGCTTGGATAGATATGAAGGCATCTTGCAATATATCCCCGATAGAGTCTGCAGATTTGTTGTAATTTGCTGCATGCTCCATAACTTTGTTCTGCATTGGGGGCTCCTGGCGAGGAAGAAGTGGATGCGCGGGAGCAGGAAGAGCAGCAGACGCTGTGTTTACCGAGCAACAATAAGGGCCACTAATTCTACCCGCCGCCAGGGCTGAACAACAACAAATCATTAAACTAATAGAGGCATTTAACATTGTGAAAGGTTTTGGTAGATTAGACACAGAGAGAATGTTTCCACTTGTGGGGTGAGCAAAACTAGAGGCCATCAATATAAGATAGTCACCAAGGAATCAAACAGGTATTTCAGAAGAACCTTCTTTACCCAGAGAGTGGTGAGAATGTGGAACCCGCTACCACAGGGAGTGATTGAAGCGAATGGTAACGATGCATTTAAGGAGAGGCTAGACAAGCATTTGAGGGGGAAGGGAATAGAGGGTTATGTTGATTGATTTAGATGAGGAAAGATGGGAGGAGGCTCGAATGCAGCATAAACGCCGGCATGGACTGGTTAAACATACAAACATAAGGAATAGGAGCAGGAGTCGGCCATTCAGCTCCTCGAGCCCGCTCCGCCGCCCTACAAAGATCATGATCGATCTTCCACCTCAACTTCACTTTCCTGCGCTATCCTCATATCCCTTGATTCCCAAATGGTCTGTTTCTGTGCTGTATATCCTGTGTAATCCTATGATCATCATCACAGGCAGTCCCTCGTAATCGAGGAAGGCTTGCTTCCACTCTGAAAGTGTATAAAATTATGAGGTGCCTAGATCGAGTGGATAAGACCTATTTCACTTAACAGAACGCGGCCGGGCCATTGTCAGCAGCATTGTCAGCAGCACCCGATAAGTCCAGGGTACTGCTGACAACACTAGGTTCGGTGTGACTCCTGTGGCCCAGAAAATGTTCTGGTCAAGTTCCAAGGGTGTCGCACTGGAGAGGTTCAACTGTCTGCGTATCACCTCACTAGGCATGGTCAAGCTAATCCAAAGAAACAGCGCACACAAGGAGATTGTTTCCAAATCGTTCATTTTTCAGTTGTGAACAAAAATGTCGGAGAACTGAAGGTCACTGTCAGGCAAACGCTTAGTGCCTGTCTTCAGTGCTCCATTGTCGAATCTGGTACCCCCCCGAACCGCCAGCCCAGTGGCTATGACGTGGGAGGTGGAAGGCCGTTGATCATCCCTAGAGGGCCAAAACACACGAATGTCCAGCTGCAGTCTGCAGCCTGTTGGCGTCCGCTGGGGCAGTCTGGCACCAACCCGAGCACTGGTCAATGGGCTGGCAGAGGGAGCACGTATGCTATTGATGATTGTAATGAGCAGGAATGTGAACTCTAGCTGATTTTTTCCACTCCCTAGCCCAGAGGAGCATTGGAGGTCAATAGTGACATATTTACCGCCATTGCAGCTGAGATCCACGAACTTAACAAGAGACTGGCTGTTAAAGGAGAGACCTTTAGGTTTGCTTGGATCAATGCATTACCTCCTGCCCCTCCCCAATGCCCCCTCTCCGCCTGAATGTTATTGGGAGTGAGAGCTAGTTTCCTTTAGACTTCATTTTTATCTCCCTGAGGTGAGACGATGGATGGGCAGTTTAGTAACCCCCCTCCCCCCCACACAGCCGACCACCCAAGGGCCACCTGCACTCTTCCAGAAGCAAGGCATCCAATTGACATTGGTTTACTGCTTCCCTCTTAGTCTTTGTCTCCTTCTCCCTGATTTTAAACATGTCACTCCACCCTCCTCGCTGCAGGAACTTAGCACGGGTGAACTCCACTGTTGGCTTCACCAATTCCATCAAGCCGGACTGCTCCACTCCTGTCGTAGATTTATGTCCCCCAGTCATAAGAAATATGAGCAGGAATAGGCCATACGACCTTTCAACTCCCAGGTCACAGCCACTGGACCAGCAACTCACAGGGGCAATAGATTAGGCAAAGTAGCACTTTAGTATTCAATAGCTTATCAGAAAATGACTGGACAATGTTCTTTTTATTATTCATTAAGTTATAACAGTGGGGATGGCTCGATTCTCTAACATAGCTGCATATTTCACAAAGGAAACAGGATGCAAGCATAGAAATCACTCTACTGTCAACAGAAATGGTGATATTTCAGTTGGATGGCAATACCTTCCTTTATTGAAATCGAAGTCCTTAAATCTATGCGACAAGGACTTTACAGATAATGCCTAAATAGAGTCTACCCATTATCACTTGCAGCTAACTGGAAACAAAAACATGAATTGTCATTAATAAAAATATTTTTATTTCGACTTTCACCAATACTCCCCCACTCCATTACTCTCCCCCCAAGGGCCCACCCCCCTTCAACTGAATATGAGCCATATTTATCAGGCAACCTTTCGGCCACCTCAGCAGTTAGCTTGAGTTGTACATATGTTTCGCGTTACAGTCCCTCCTGAAGCCCGAGATCATTCAAGCATGCCCATTCTAAATTGGATGAATGCAGGGAACCCCCATGAAGCCCTGTGAGTAAGAATATTGAAGCAATCAACAGAAAGGAAGGTGGGGGGTGATAAACTAATCATTTCGGATTTATGTATGAACACCATTCTTGGTACTTAACGGCTGGGTGAAATTCTCCTTAGCATGAGGCTATGGAAGCAATTTACGCTGACATGCTATTCTAATTAAAGAATCTTCCTTAGAGAGGCTGCAAGAGTAGAGACACCGACTGTAGATGGTCCTCCGCCTTGGTTGGACTTGGTTGGGGCTGTGAAAGGTGACCTCTTTAATGCATTCGATGAAAGATATACATCTAATTGGAAGCACTTAATGGAAAAATGTTGATCACGCCTTAACTTGAATGACCACATAGGCTCAATGAAGCTGTATTTTGTAATTTTATGACTATTTATAGAGGGCAATCCATTCAACCATAAGGCTAGACTAACAAGATCCTTGCTGGCAAGATAACAAAATAATCAGAAAGTTGGACAAAAATTAATAAATGTCCAAACCAGATGTTTGTCAGTGTAGTTACTTGCATCAACTCCAGATAATTTATTTGAATGCTGATGCGATGTGAAGTTTATGCTTTGTTTCCACCGAGCTTGTGGTATTCTACCGAAGGGACCACCTTCGAGGAAGTGCCATGTTACCCTTGAGATTAACAAGAAGATTCCGAGTTCTTTCAGGCTTCAAGCCTGGATTCAAGCCCTAGCACCTTCATTCAGATCATTGGGATACGAAGTCAGATTGGTCAACACCACGTGCGTGAGCAGAGCTTTGCCAGAACCGGTTATAGCTAGCATTTTCAAACTCGGAGCCTCATCTCCAATTTTTAGAAGTCCCGAATTGGATTAAAGTAGCCAAAGTGGAAAGAAAGTTAATGCAGTTTTGATCCACAACCTCTAGATGTCTTCAGCACGGTTTGTAGGCAATAATATTTATTTTGCTTATTTTTTACTGAAGAACCTGGGTGAAAGGTCACGGATCATAATGTAAAGCAACAGGATTGAAAGATTAAGAGAGAAGATTAGATAAATCAATTGGTGGTTGGGTGACGCCAGGCTTGAGATTTGAATGCCGATGGAAGGGAACAAGTTCCGCAGTTCTGAATCCAAAAAAGGAATGAATTGGCGATAGTGCGATCCTGGTTAACCCATGCCACTGGATAAAGACCCGGCTATGGCAAGCCCGCGCGGCGGCCGATGTGCAACGGCCAAAACATAGAAACATACAAAATAGGTGCAGGAGTAGGCCATTCGGCCCTTCTCGCCTGCACCGCCATTCAATGAGTTCATGGCTGAACATGCAACTCCAGTACCCCATTCCTGCTTTCTCGACATAGCCCTTGATCCCTCTAGTAGCAAGGACTTCATCTAACTTCTTTTTGAATATATTATTGAATTGGCCTCAACAACTTTCTGTGGTAGAGAATTCCACAGTTTCACCGCTCTCTGGGTGAAGAAGTTTCTCCTCATCTCGGTCCTAAATGGCTTACCCCTTATCCTTAGACTCTGACACCTGGTTCTGGACTTCCCCAACATTGGGAACATTCTTCCTGCATCTAACCTGTCTAAATCCATCAGAATTTTAAACGTTTCTATGAGGTCCCCTCTCATTCTTCTGAACTCCAGTGAATACAAGCCCAGTTGATCCAGTCTTTCTTGATAGGTCAGTCCCGCCATCCCAGGAATCAGTCTGGTGAACCTTCGCTGCACCCCCTGAATAGCAAGAATGTCCTTCCTTAAGTTAGGAGACAAAAACTGTACACAATACTCCAGGTGTGGCCTCATCAAGGCCCTGTACAACTGTAGCAACACCTCACTGCCCCTGTAGCCAGACAGGAATGCACAATTGTTGTAGTTCATCAATGCGGTCTCTAAATGTCTGCCATTGCCCATCCACTGTCAACCCCTTCAGTATCATTCGCCAATCTATCGTAGCCAATTCACGCCTCATACCTTCAAAGTTTCCCTTCTTTAAGTTCTGGACCATGGTCTCTGAATTAACTATTTAATTCTCCATCCTAATGTAGAATTCCACCATATTATGGTCACTCTTCCCCAAGGGGCCTCGCACAACGAGATTGCTAATTAACCCTCTCTCATTACACAACACCCAGTCTAAGATGTCCTCCCCCCTCGTTGGTTCCTCGACATATTGGTCTAGAAAACCATCCCTTATGCACTCCTGGAAATCATCCTGCACCGTATTGCTTCCAATTTGGTTAGCTCAATCTATATGCATTTTAAAGTCACCCATTATAACTGCTGCACCTTTATTGCATGCACCCCTAATTTCCTGTTTGATGCCCTCCCCAACATCACTACTACTGTTTGAAGGTTTGTACACAACTACCACGAACGTTTTTGCCCTTTGGTGTTCTGGAGCTCTACCCATATAGATTTCACATCATCCAAGCTAATGTTCTTCCTAACTATTGCATTAATCTCCACTTTAACCAGCAATGGTACCCAACCTCCTTTTCCGTTTATTCTATCATTCCTGAATGTTGAATACCAATGGATGTTGAGTTCCCAGCCCTAATCATCCTGGAGCCACGTCTCTGTAATCGCAATCACATCATATCTGTTAACATCTATTTGCACAGTTAATTCATTCACCTTATTACGGATATTACTTGCATTGAGACACAAAGCCTTCAGGTTTCTTTTTTTTAACACCCTTTGTCCTTTTAGAATTTTGCTGTGTCGTGGCCCTTTTTGTTTTTTGCCTTGGGTTTCTCTACCCTCCACTTTTACTCATTTCCTTTCTGTCTTTTGCTTTTGTCTCCTTTTTGATCTACATATTTATTTGTTTTTATTCATTCTATTTCCGTGTCCCTTTTAAGGGGATATGCTGTCTGTCCGAGATCATTCGCTGTCTGATAAAAATGTTGTGCGATCAGCCCCGCATCATTCTGTGTCTGTTTAAAAGCGATGTGCTCTCTGTCCCGGATTTCCAATTTCAAATTTCAAAAACTGCCTTTGGAGGTTGCAGGGATTTTAGTTTGTTTGTGTGTTTGTGCAAGCTAGAGTGTGTGCAAACGTGCTGTGCGATCTTACTGGCATGTGAGGCAAATGCATTACATGCAACTTGAAACCGTACTGATTTGATTGAACACTCCTCTGACGGTATAAGAATCTGCTGTGAAATTTTGCTGTTCCACATCTGAAAGAAGAGAAAATACACAAGTTAGAAATATAGCGATTTTAGCCAGGATTGCTTGTGGGCTGTGTGACATCCTCCATCCTTATTTTCAAATTCAGATCAAATCAAACCAAGACAAGACAAGACATGAATGACTGACTGACTTTCTTTCGACACGTATATATATGTGCATATTTATATATAATCGCAAATGTTTAACTTCCAAAATAAATATGATTTTTCTGTTCTGCCTCCACCGGGCTCTATTACATTTGACCTCTTTCACAGCACAAGCAGCTGCTGTCAGATTCAGCAGAAATACACACGCGACTTCAAAATATCGCATTTGTGGCCCACATCTTTCCGCGTGGCTTGTCTTCCACCATTTGCTTACTGTGTTTGGATATTTATTGACTGCACCCCTCATTTCCAATGAAATTCTTCTGTTCACACAGCCTTCGTTCAATCAAAAAAAATATAGATTATGAATCAATTATTTATTTATGTAAAATAAATCAAATTCATTTTTTTTAAAATAAAATTAAATGCATTTATTTTCTTAAAATGTTCAATATATAAATATATTTCAATCTGGGCTGGTTTTGCGTCCCTCCCTCCTTCCTGCATGTCAATCACCTGTGGCTTCAATAACCGTCTCTGCCCGCGTGGTCCTGAGCCCCACTGCACAATTGCCTTCAGGGGTGATAGAAATCTCACTTTATTCTTTTAAAAGGGAATTGCTGTCATTCAAGGGTCATTCTGCATCTGGGTAAAAGGGATGTCTTTGCAGTCCCGGATCATTCTGCCTCTGTTTAAACGGGCTGGTTGTCAGTTCCGGTTCATAATCTTTCCCTTCAAAACGGATTTTCTCGTAAACCCGGGTCATCCTGTATAGTTAGAGAATGAGTATGATTTCAGCTGCAATGACCGAATTGTTAAACTGTTGTGTTCCAATTGACATTGGGGTTGCCTGCGCCGGTGCGCACCCAGATCGCAGTGCATCTGTTCGTTCACTCGAAATATGCTCATCTTTTCCTAAATCCACTCCTTGACAATGCAGTTGCGCCGAATTTGCTCCCAATATACACAATACAAGCTGCCGGTCGAAGCTGTGTGGCCTAATTGATAAGGCGTCTGACTTCGATTATAACGGCTAAGTTCTCATAATATTGCTGGTTCGAGTCGTGCTGCAGTCAACTTTGCTCGGTGCGTGAAATTTTATATTTTTTGTTGTGATTGTGCCGATAAACCAACCATCTCGTCCAGTTACTCACCTGACGTAAAGGAAGGCTGATTGCTCGAAGAATCTAATGGCACGTTTTCATCATTGATCATCTGTATGCACGGGCAGAGCAAGCTGTGAAGTGGACTTCCTTGAACATTATTTCTGTTTGGATACAAAAAGCACGAGATTGAATGGCTGCCGATCCGTTGTAGAAGAGACGAGGTGGCGGAGAGGTTCAGGCGATGGACTGCTCATCCATTGTACTCTCCACGCATGGGTTCGAATCACATCCTCGTCGTCGTTGTCTTACAGTTTTGACCTCTCTGGTCGTTTTGTCATTTACATTTAACCTCATCGCCAAATTCACCTTTTACTGACAAGGATGCTGTACTTTGCTCATGTCATGTCTCAAATTGATAATATGTTCGTCAAAAGGATAACATTTGCAGGACTATGGCGTGGGCGACTAATTTGATAGGTCTCTGAGGGACAGCACAAGCACGATGGTCCTAATATCTTTTCTCACTACCGTCAGAATCTGAGAGCTGCGCTTTTCACTGTCGGCGGCTCGTTGGTCGAGGGCTATGATTCTCGCTTAGGAATGATCACGCTTGAAATGCGAGAAGTCTCGGCCAAATCCTGGAAGGTCGACATGTGAGACAACAGATATATTTCAAGTTAAACGTGTGATTTTGCGCCGATGTTCCCGCAGCATCCAAATCGCAGAGCAAAGATTTAATCCCCTTCCCACTGAATACTGTGGACAGACCTGGTTACCTTCGTAACGGAATGGTCATTCTGACATCACGTTCTGAACAAGCGCACACAACATAGAAACATAGAAAATAGGTGCAGGAGTAGGCCATTCGGCCCTTCTAGCCTGCACCGCCATTCAATGAGTTCATGGCTGAACATTCAACTTCAGAACTTCATTCCTGCTTAATCACCATACCCCTTGATCCCCCTAGTAGTAAGGACTTCATCTAACTCCTTTTTGAATATATTTAGTGAATTGACCTCAACAACTTTCTGTGGTAGAGAATTCCACAGGTTCACCACTCTCTGGGTGAAGAAATTCCTCCTGATCTCGGTCCTAAATGGCTTACCCCTTATCCTTAGACTGTGTATCCTGGTTCTGGACTTCCCCAACATTGGGAACATTCTTCCTGCATCTAACCTGTCTAACTCAGTCAAAACTTTAAACCTTTCTATGAGCTCCCCTCTCATTCTTCTGAACTCCAGTGAATACAAGCCCAGTTGATCCAGTCTTTCTTGATAGGTCAGTCCCACCGTCCCGGGAATCAGTCTGGTGAATCTTCGCTTCACTCCCTCAATAGCCAGAATGTCCTTCCTCAGGTTAGGAGACAAAACTGTACACAATACTCCAGGTGTGGCCTCACCAATGCCCTGTACAACTGTAGCAACACCTCCCTGCCCCTGTACTCAAATCCCCTCGCTATGAAGGCCAACATGCCATTTGCTTTCGTAACCGCCTGCTGCACCTGCATGCCAACCTTCAATAACTGATGTACCATGACACCCAGGTCTCTTTGCACCTCCCCTTTTCCTAATCTGTCACCATTCAGATAATAGTCTGTCTGTCTGTTTTTACCACCAAAGTGGATAACCTCACATTTATCCACATTATACTTCATCTGCCATGCATTTGCCCACTCACCTGACCTATCCAAGTCGCTCTGCAGCCTCATAGCATCCTCCTCGCAGCTCACACTGCCACCCAACTTAGTGTCGTCCGCAAATTATTAGATACTGCATTTAATCCCCTCATCTAAATCATTAATGTACAATGTAAACAGCTGGGGTCCCAGCACAGAACATTGCGGTGCCCCACTAGTCATTGCCTTACATTCCGAAAAGTCCCCATTTACTCCTCCTATTTGCTTCCTGTCTGACAACCAGTTCTCAATCCATGTCAGCACACTACCCCCAATCCCATGTGCTTTAGCTTTGCATATTAATCTCTTGTGTGGGACCTTGTCGAAAGCCTTCTGAAAGTCCAAATATACCAAATCAACTAGTTCTCCCTTGTCCACTCTACTGGAAACATCCTCAAAAAATTCCAGAAGTTTTGTCAAGCATGATTTCCCTTTCACAAATCCATGCTGACTTGGACCTATCATATCACCTCTTTCCAAATGCACTGCTATGACATCCTTACTAATTGATTCCATCATTTTACCCACTACCGAAGTCAGTATGACCTGTATATAATTCCCTGTTATATCTCTCCCTTCTTTTTTAAAAAGTGGGGTTACATTGGCTACCCTCCACTCCATCGGAACTGATCCAGAATCAATGGATTGTTGGAAAATGACTGTCGATGCATCCACTATTTCGAAGACCACCTCCTTAATTGCTCTGGGATGCAGTCCATCAGGCCCTGGGGATTTATCGGCCCTCAATCCCATCAATTTCCCCAACACAATTTCCCGACTAATAATGATTTCCCTCAGTTCCTCCTCCTTACTAGACCCTCCGACCCCTTTTATATCCGGAAGGTTGTTAGTGTCCTCCTTAATGAATACCGAACCAAAGTACTTGTTCAATTGGTCCGCCATTTCTTTGTTCCCCGGAATGACTTCCCCTGATTCTGACTGCAGGGGACCTACGTTTGTCTTTATTAACCTTTTTCTCTTTAGATATCTATAGAAACTTTTGCAGTCCGTCTTAATGTTCCCTGCAAACTTCTTCTCGTACTCCATTTTCCCTGCCCTAATCAAACCCTTTGTCCTCCTCTGCTGAGTTCTAAATTTCTCCCAGTCCCCGTGTTCGCTGCTATTTCTGGCCAATTTGTATGCCACTTCCTTGGCTTTAATACTATCCCTGATTTCCCTTGATAGCCACGTTTGAGCCACCTTCCCTTTTTTATTTTTACACCAGATAGGAATGTACAATTGTTGTAGTTCATCCATGCGGTCTCTAAATGTCTGCCATTGCCCATCCACAGTCAACCACTTCAGTATCATTCGCCAATCTATCCTAGCCAATTCACGCCTCATACCTTCAAAGTTACCCTTATTTAAGTTCTGCACCATGGTCTCTGAATTAACTGTTTCATTCTCCATCCTAATGCAGAATTCCACCATATTATGGTCACTCTTACCCAAGGGGCCTCGAACAACGAGATTGCTAATTAATCCTCTCTCATTACACAACACCCAGTCTAAGATGGCCTCCTCTCTAGTTGGTTCATCGACATATTATTCTAAAAAAACATCCCTTATTCACTCCATGAAATCCTCCTCCACCGTATTGCTTCCAGTTTGGTTAACCCAATCTATGTGCATATTAAAGTCACCCATTATAACTGCTGCACCTTTATTGCACGCACCCCTAATTTCATGTTTGATGCCCTCCCCAACATCACTACTACTGTTTGGAGGTCTGTACACAACTCCCACTAAAGTTTTTTGCCCATTGGTGTTCTGCAGCTCTACCCATATAGAATCCACATCATCCAAGCTAATGTCCTTCCGAACTATTGCCTTAATTTCCTCCTTAACCAGCAATGCTACCCCACCTCCTTTTCCTTTTATTCTATCCTTCCTGAATGTTGAATACCCCTGGATGTTGTGTTCCCAGCCCTGATCATTCTCGAGCCACGTCTCTGTAATCCCAATCACATCATATTTGTTAACATCTATTTGCACAGTTAATGCATCCACCTTATTGCGGATACTCCTTACATTAAGACACAAAGCCTTCAGGCTTATTTTTTTAACACCCTTTGTCCTTTTAGAATTTTGCTGTACAATGGCCCTCTTTGTTCTTTGCCTTGGGTTTCTCTGCCCTCCACTTTTCCTCATCTCCTTTCTGTCTTTTGCTTTTGCCTCCTTTTTGTTTCACTCTGTCTCCCTGCATTGGTTCCCATCCCCCTGCCATATTAGTTTTACTCCTCCCCACGAGCACTAGCAAACATTCCCCCGAGGACATTGGTTCCGGTCCTGCCCAGGTGCAGACTGTCCGGTTTGTACTGGTCCCACCTCCCCCAGAACCATTTCCAATGCCCCAGGAATTTGAATCCCTCCCTGCTGCACCAATGCTCAAGCCACGTATTCATCTTCGCTATCCTGCAATTCCTACTCTGACTATCACGTGCCACTGGTAGCAATCCAGAGATTACTACTTTTGAGGTCATACTTTTCAATTTAGCTCCGAGCTCCTTAAATTCGTTTCATATGACCTCATCCCTTTTTTTTACCGATGTCGTTGGTACCAATGTGCACCACGACAACTGGCTGATCTCCCTCTATTTTTAGAATGTCCTGCACCCGCTCCGAGACATCCTTGAACCTTGCACCAGGGAGGCAACATACCATCCTGGAGTCTCGGTTGCGGCCGCAGAAACGCCTATCTATTCCTCTTACAATTGAATCCCCTATCACTATCGCTCTCCCACTCTTTTTCCTGCCCTCCTGTGCAACAAGACAATGAGTCATCAACCATTGGTAAATGAATTAAATAGTCTGCAATTACATTGTAAATAATAGGAAATAAAATGCTGGCTAATAACTGGTGCAGATAATAGCTTATCTCTAGCAAAGATTAAGAATGATGTGTTTTGTTTACACACACACACGCACATAGCAATGACTCTGTGTGCATTCTTTTCAGTTGTTCCACTTATCCTGATGCAATTCTATTTCTTAGGACTTTAGGAACCTGCGGGAAGCCATTCGGCGGTGTTTGCTGTGTCAGTATCTCAAGAGATTGCGCGCCGTTGCTCCTCCCACTGCCTGGGAGAATGGGGCAGCTATTTAAAGGGACAGGGACTCTCTTTTCTCTGCCTATTTATATCTAAAGGTACAGTCTAGTTTATCTCAGAGTGTCGGCGGACTTCACGAACCGAGCTCCCATTAACATTCACTCCCTTCTGTATCGCACTGTGATTGTAAAGCTGTCTATTCGAGTGACTTGAGCCTTTCTAAAATGGCACATGGTTTTTATAATCCAAGTGATTTGCTTGTTTATTTTGGAAAAAATTCAGAATTGTGCAGTGTGACGAAGGTTTTGTTTAAAGGTGGAGTAAAATTTGTTTCAAAATATTCTTTCGAACACTCCCTCAACCCCCCAAATTTTAGAACACTCTGCAATACTGACTGGGAAGTTCCCAATTTCGATCCTTGATCTGGGCTGTTAGTTGATCTCAGCCAAGGCAACAGTTCAGGGGTTATAATTGTCCTCAGTACCATTGCGTTAAATATGTGTCAAAATTAGGCACTGCCCTTGCTGTTGATACTGATCCAGTGACATCAATTGGGAAGTGCATGAATGTCATTTGGGGGTAGGATTGTTTTGGCTCTGATGCCTACCACAGTGGAAATCGTGCTGAAACTCACTGAGTCGACTGATGGTGAATCACCAGAGGTTAACAAATTTATGTGGAATTGCACCCAGCCAGATTCAGCACTTCCTGGAGAAAGTAACTCGCAGTTGATTTTAGACAGTAAGGATGGAGGGAGAGTGTCTAGAATAAGGCATTTACAGCTTTGCAGGGACCGGAGGGTACAGAATGTCCGATAGAAACTAGACTTGTCTGTTCTGTACTCCCCGCAGGATAACAATCCAGAATGGGAATTCGTCCAGAGACCAGAACCGGGGCAGTTTGAACAATCTGTCTAATATGTCCTTACTATAGAGTCTAAATGCACACGAGGCCTATACTTGAGAGAACGTCATTCTGTGGCCACTAACATTTATTATCCAGCACTCAAGTGATGAAGGTGGGTGGAGCTTCCCCTTTTATACCTGAAAGTCCAGGTTAGGAGTGTCTCCCACAAGTTCACCCCCTTGTGGTCAATGTTCTCACGGTGTACAACTTAGGTCAGTTTATACATGGGTTACAATGACAGTTGAATACATGACATCACCTCTCCCCAAAGTCTTATTGGGATCACTCGTTAAGTCTCTCTGGTGGTTTACGCTCCCTTGTAGAGCGCCTGAGATGGTGCTCCAGTTGTTGGGCGTTGGCCTGAGTGTCTGCTGTTTGCGGTTCCTCGGCCTGTCCGGACTGCCCACAGTGACTGGGCTCTCCTCCGCTTGGTTCCGGTGTTCGGTCACCTGTGTTGGAGTGAACTCTATATCGTGTTCTTCCTCTGCTTCTTCTATGGGGTTGCTGAATCTCCTTTTTGTTTGATCCACGTGTTTGCGGCAGATTTGTCCATTGGTAAGTTTAACTATCAGAATCCTATTCCACTCTTTGGGCAATCACAGTGCCTGCGAGTCATTTAAGCCCTGCAGCGTAGATGAGGACAAAGACAGAGTCATTGATATCAATACATCACACCCTTGCATTCCCGTCATGGTAGTCACATTGTGACTGGCGCCTGCTCTCAAAAATTTCTTTCATGATGGTGTGCATAATGGATAACCTGGTGTTGAGTGTCTTTTTCATTAGCAGCTCTGCGGGTGGAACCCCTGTGAGCGAGTGTGGTCGGGATCTATTGGCCAACAGGAGTCTTGAGAAGCGGCTTTGTAGGGAACACCCTTGGATTCTGAGCATCCCCTGTTTGATTATCTGCACTGCTCGTTCCACCTGACCATTTGCGGCCGGCTTGAACGGTGCCCTTCTGACATTGTCGATACTATTTCCTGCCATGAAGTCCTGGAATTCAGTGCTTGTGAGACACAGGACATTGTCGCTGACCAAGTCGTCCGGTCGACCATGGGCAGCGAACATTGTGCATTGACTTTCTCCCTTGGCAGAGGATGTGCTTGAATTGAGAGTGTCACACTCGATCCATTTGGAGTAGGCGTCTACTACAACCAAAAACATTTTTCTCATGAAAGGACCTGCGTAGTCCACATGGATGCGTGACCATGGTTTGGCGGGCCAGGACCAGGGGCTAAGGTGGGTGATCCCTTGGCGCATTGCCCCGCTGGGCACACGTGTTGCATTTGTGAACACAAAGTTTCACGTCTGCATCTATCCCTGGCCACCAAACGTGTGACCTGGCAATTGTCTTTATCATTACAATGCCCGGGTGCTCATTGTGGAGTTCTCTGATGAACATCTCTCTGCCCATCTGGGGCATGACAACACGGTTTCCCCATAGTCGGCAATCGGCCTGAATCGAGAGTTCATCCTTGCGCCTGTGAAATGGTTTGAATTCCTCAGGGAATGCCCCGTGCGTGGCTGCCCAGTTTTTCATGACACATTTCATGACTAAAGACAGTAGCGGGTCTCTATTTGTCCAGACTTTGAACTGATGGGCTGTCACAGGTGAGCCTTCGCTTTCAAAACTACAACAGCCATGAACATCTCAGCAGCATGCTAGGTTGCCCCTCGGTGGTGGCTAGTGGGAGCCTGCTGAGTGTATCGGCGCAGTTTTCATTGCCCGGTCTGTGCTGAATTGTATAGTCATAGGCGGCTAACCTGAGTGCCCACCTCTGTATGCGGGCCAATGCCTTTGCATGTATGGCCTTGTTGTCGGCCAAAAGGGACGTTAGGGGTTTGTCATCTGTCTCCAGCTCAAACTTCCTGCCAAACAGGTACTGGTGTATTTTTTTACAGCATATATCCATGCAAGCGCTTACTTTTATACCATCCCGTAGCCCCGTTCTGCCTGGGACAGACTTCTGGAGGCATAAGCTACCGGCCGTAACTGACCATTGGCATTCACATGCTGCAACACACACCTGACCCCATAGGACGACGCATCGTATGTTAAAACAAGTTTCTTACATGGATCGTATCACGTTAACAGATTGTCGGAGTATAACAAATGTTGTGCTCTATCAGAATTCCTTTCCTGGCTGTTCCCCCAGAACCATTCACGACCTTTGTGCAGGAGCACGTGTAGCGGCTTTTAACAGCGTGCTCAATTTGGGAAGAAAGTTAACAAAATAATTCAGGAGCCCCAGGAATGAATGCAGCTCCGTCGTGTTACGGGGACTGGGTGTTCTCTGGATCGCTTCCGTCTTGGACACAGTAGGTCTGATCCCGTCTGTTGCTACCCTCATCCCCAGGAATTCTACCTCTGGAGCTGGGAAGATGCACTTCAACTTTTACAATCGCAGACCTACCCGGTCCAGTCTGCGTAGCACCTCCTCCAGGTTGCAGAGGTGTTCTTCAGTGTCACAACCCGTGATGAGGATGTCGTCTTGAAAAACCACTGTCCTTCGAATCGACTTGAGGAGGCTTTCCATATTTCGTTGAAAGATAGCGGCGGCCAAACGAATTCCAAACGGACATATGTTGTACTCAAACAACCCCTTGTGTGTCGTGATGGTGGTCAGCTTCTTTGACTCACTCGCCAGCTCCTGGGTCATGTAAGCAGAGGTCAGGTCCAATTCTGAATAAGGTTTGACACCGGATAGCGTCGCAAAGAGGTCCTCCGCTCTCGGAAGCGGGTACTGGTCTTGCAGTGACACCCGATTGATGGTGGCCTTCTAATCATGACATATCATGACCGACCCATCCGCCTTGAGCACCGGCACAATCAGGCACACCCAGTAACTGAATTCGACTAGCGAAATGATGCCTTCCCTCAGCAGGCATTCCAATTCGCCTTCTATCTTATCCCGCATCACGTACAGTGCCACTTTGGCCTTTTGGTGTACTGGACTCACGTCCGGATTTCTGTGAATCACTACCTTGGTCCCCATGAAAGTGCCAATGCCTGGTTGAAATAGTGAGTCAAATTTGTCCAGGGCCTGTGAGCATGATATTCGCTCCACAGAAGAAATTGCGTTGACATCGCCCCATTTCCAGTTCATGACAGGAAGCCAACTCCTCCCAAGCAGTGCGGGACTGTCCCCTGGGACAATCCAGAGTGGCAAACTGTTCTCTGAATCTTTGTGGGTCACAACTACCGTGGCACTGCCTAGCACCGTAATGATCTCCTTTGGTTATGTCCGTAGCTGTGCATCAATTGACAATAATTTTGGCCTCCTGGCCTTGGACGCCCACAAATTGTCGAACTGTTTTATACTCATCAGGGACTGGCTGGTCCCTGTGTCTAACTCCATTGATACTGAGATGCCATTGAGGAGCACTTTCATCATTATCGGTGGCGTCCTGGTGTATGAACTGTACATGTGCTCCACATGAACTCGCTGAACTTCAGCTTCCAGCAATTTCCCCCATTGTCCCTTTGGCCTCGTAGGGCTTACATCGAGCCCGTCCTCCTCGTACATCAATGCGGCTGCAGGCTTCCTGCACATACGCAGCAAGTGACCGCTGACGTTGCAGTTTCTGCAGGTATATTGCTGATAGCTGCAAGCTCTGGCTGTGTGTTTGCCTCCACATCTCCAACATGAGCCGTTGTTGGAAACAAAGGTCCATTACCATTCGATCTTCTCTGACTGTCTCTGTAACTGTCCTTAAGCGCACCATTGACAGGTGTTGATGGCACCATTACTGGCCGCATTGTCCCTTGCGATGGCATGGATCACGATTCAGTTAGCCATTATCTCTGTTGAATTCCCACTTTGGCTTCGACTACATGCTCGGGCATGTCCGATTGACCCTGTCTGCCTAGAGAACTGTGTGCCACGTTAACAATGTTGACTTCCTGTCCATTTGCTGCATTTAAACCAACATTTTTGTCAAACATCATTCTGGTCTCTTCCTCCCCCGAAATAAATGTCTGGGCCATCAAAGCCGCTGTTTCCAGGGTCAAGTCTTTAGTCTCAATCATTTTCCTGAAAACCCCAGTGTGCCTGATGACCCAAATAAAAAAGTCTCACAGCATTTCCGCTCTGCATGCATCTGGGAACTTACATCGGCTCGCCGGTCGCTGGAGGTCTGTCATGAAGTCTGGAACACTTTGCCTTTCTCACCACTGGTGCATGTAAAACCGATGTCTCGCCATGTGCATGCTTCTCGCCAGTTTAAACTGTTCCCCGATCAACATACTGAGCTCTTCAAAATCTTTGTCCGCCGCCTTCTCCGGCACGAGAAGGTCCTTCATCATGAGGTAGGTCCTGGATCCACAAACCATCAGTTGATGAGCCCTGCGTTTGTTGGCCGAATCCTGTCTCAGCCATTCCTTACTGACGAAACTTTGCTGCAGTCTCTCAATAAACTCGTCCCAATCATCACCAACACAGTATCTCTCGTTTGTGCTGCTAGTGGCCACGCTCGGGTGCTTTAAATCCAAGTTTCTCGCCACCAATAATATGTCCTTACTCTGCAGTATAAATGCACACGAGGCCCATACTTGAGACAAGGTCACTCTGTGACCAGTAACCTTTATTAGCCAGCACTGAAGTGATGAAGGTGGGTGGAGCGTCGCCTTTTATACCTGAACGTCCAGGTTAGGAGCGTCTCCCAAAAGTTCACCACCTCGTGGTCAATATTCTCACGGTGTACAACTTAGGTCAGTTTATGCATGGGTTACAATGACAGTTGAATACATGTAACTGTCCCTCTTCCCTTTTCACAGAAGGACTCCCAGTTCTGGTCTCACTGCCGCCTTTGCGGGCGTTCGATCGACAATCTGTGAAACCCAAATTTTTCAAATATTGGGTTGGAATGTGTCCGTTACAGAATTAATGGGGATCGACTCTCGCCCATTACAGACAGTTTGAAATAGCACCCGAATTTAATCCAGCCTGTAACTTGCAAGGGACACCGGGAAAAAGACTAAATAAATTAAAACCTGTTAGCAAATCTTTGACCAATGGTGGATTTATTAACATAATCCGCTATTTTTAAAATTGTTGGCGGGTTTTTTAATTACAAATCGTTATTCTGACTGTTGGAGACAGTAATTTCGGCCCTACTTTCATTGGTGGGCTAAATAGACTGGTATTGGTTATCAGAAAAGACCAATGAAATTCATCTCGAAGCGATTAATCACAAGTTCGCTCATTGCATTTCCCCAGAAGGTTAACAAGGGCAGATGTGGGAGGAGTGTCTCATTATTTCTCTGAACATGTGGATTGTCTAGAAGAGGAAAAACCGGCGGTAAAGCTCGGCCCAAGGCCAAGTCTCGCTCCTCCCGGGCCGGATTGCAGTTCCCTGTGGGCCGTGTTCACAGGCTCCTGCGGAAGGGGAACTACGCTGAGCGTGTGGGTGCCAGAGCCCCGGTCTACATGCATGCTGTGCTCGAGTATCTGACCGGCTGAAATCCTGGAGCTGGCCGGCAACGCTGCCCGCGACAACAAGAAGACCCGCATCATCCCCAGACATCTGCAGCTGGCCATCCGCAACGACCAGGAGCTCAACAAGCTGCTGGAAAAGGTGACCATCGCTCAGGGTATGGTGCCGCCTAATATCCAGGCTGTGCTGCTGCCCAAGTATACCACCGGTCCGTCCAAGAGCAAGTAAAGCGGACAAGATTTAATCTGGTAACCCAAAGGATCTTTTCCGAGCCACCCACAGTATCAATGTAAGGGCAGGTTAATGCTCTCTGGATCACAATTGTCCCAGATCTAAATTAACATTGAATCTCTGCAATTAAGCGGTTAGTTTCCTGATCAGAAATGACCCTCAGACATTCTCGGTTATAAACTGGTCACTGTCGACAGATAGTGCAACAGGTTTGCTGTTATAAAATCGTGCTGCAAGATACCATGAATCATTTCTGGCCTGCGAGGCGGTAAACTTACCCCGATTGCGATGGCCGGGAATGGAAGCCGGGCCCACTGCTTGGGAGGCAGCTCACTGCTCACTATAGCACCATCGCTCACAATTGAGAAAGTGACAGGAAGAGGCTGGTTTCAATACACCAAACTTAGTGTTTTCAGCAGGTTATGTCGTACAAATTAGCTAATTTACAAAAAACATTCCACATGTCTGTTGATTATTTTTTAAACTAAAAGGGCATAAACTAATAAATGTGGTGCGGGCTCAGCCCAAGCAAGGTAACTATTCACAGTGACCGTTTTTAATTGTAGGGAAAGTGTCCCAGCACCGTGCTTACATTCTGATTACTGAATATAATGTTTATCCCACTTAAGACCCGCAAGAATTAGTTAGTCCGCAAAAACAAGGGCAGATTTGGGAGGAGTGTCTCATTCTTTCTCTGAACATGTGGATTGTCTAGAAGAGGAAAAACCGGCGGTAAAGTTCGGCCCAAGGCCAAGTCTCGCTCCTCCCGGGCTGGATTGCAGTGGGGGTTAGTGGTATAGTGGTGAGAATAGCTGCCTTCCAATCCAGGTTAAACCGGGTTTAATTCCCGGCCATCGCTTCCGATGTAACTTTAATATCCCTGTTAGATCAGAAATGAATTATGTGAGTTTCTAACAGCAGCATTTATAACTAAGAATAATTATTAATGAAATTAATTTTGACGAAAATCATTCATGTGCGTCTGCCATAGCATTAAAACGGACTTTGAACCAATAAATGAATTCTCAGTCAGAAACGTTGGACCCATCAACCGCTCATTCCCTTTATACTCGACTCTCAACATCCGTTTATATTCGGCTCACACAACGTGTTCAATGACAGCCGGTCCCACGATCAGGTTCCGTCTGCTTTGTATTTCTCTGAAGTCGGTCTCTCTCTATATTGATTCGCTGATCCGAATATCCGCTAACAGCAAACCTGCGGCAGTGTTTGTCGATCTAGATTTCTACATGTTCGATAGAGAGTGACCGATTTATTACCGAGATCAGGAAATACACAGCGTAATTACAGAGATTTAATGTCAATTTAGATCTGGAACAATTGTGATCCAGAGAGCATTAAGCTGCTCTCACATTGATACTGTGGGTGGCTCTGAAAAGAGCCTTTGGTTTATTAGATTAAATCCTGTCCGCTTTACTTGCTCTTGGATACACTAGTGGTTTTCTTGGGCAGCAGCACAGCCTGTATATCAGGCAGCACCCCGCCCTGAGCGATGGTCACCTTTCCCAACAGCTTGTTGAGCCACTGGTCGTTGCGGATGGCCAGCTGCAGGTGTCTGGGGATGAGGCGGGTCTTCTTGTTGTCGCGGGCCGCGTTGCCGGCCAGCTCCAGGATTTCAGCGGTCAGATACTCGAGCACAGCACCCATGTAGACCAGGGCTCTGGCACCCAGACGCACAGCGTAGTTCCCCTTCCGCAGGAGCCTGTTAACACGGCCCACAGGGAAGTGCAATCTGGCCTGGGAGGAGCGAGACTTGGCCTTGGCCCGCGCTTTATCGCCGGTTTTTCATCTTCTAAATATTTCCACAATCTACACGCTCATGGAAAGAATGAGAAACTCCTCCCACATCTGCCTTCTACCTTCTGGTGGAATGCAGGGAGCGAACTTGTGATTGGTCGCTCTGTGTTGAATTTCATTGGTCCTTTCCGATGACCAATCGCAGCCTCTTTAGCCCACCAAAGAAACCTGGGCAGAAATGACTGTTCTCAACAGTGAGTCTTTGAAGGACTTAGAAATTCACAAATCCCGCCAATAATTGTTAAAATTGCGGATTATGTTAGTAACTTCCCCATTAGCCTCATATTTCCAAACACTTTTTGTTTCCTTCCATGTTTCACTTGCAAATTCCAGGCTGTTACAATCAGGAATAAATTCGGGTTCAGTTTCAAACTATATGTAATGGGAGGGAATCACTTCCCACTTATTCTGTAACGGGACACAATCCACTCAATCTTTGTAAAAGTTGGATTACATAGATTATCGATCGATCCCCCGCACAGACAGCAGTGAGACCAGAACTGGGAATCCTTCTGTGAAAAGGGAAGAGGGACAGAGTGTTCAAAATGTCCCCGGTTCTGGTCTCTGCAAGAACTCCCATTCTGGGTTGTTGCACTCAGACTCGAAGGTTAATAAACGGTTTGACTCGTAAGAAGAATGTTCTTTTAAAATTAAAAGGGCGTGAGAGAGAACGAGGTGGCTAAAGTCTGAGTCTCATCCTAAAACAAGATTCTAATTCGTCGGCAGCCGCTGTAAATAAACGGGTCTGAGAGCTAAGAGAAAGGGCGACCAGGGACCGTGTTTGTAGTTTAAAAGGAAGAACCGGACAGTAAAATCAGTTGTCTGAGAATTTAAAATTAAATCTACAGCTGGAACTGCAAAGGTTCCCACACACTTGTTCAGGAAATAATTACAGTAAATTGAGTCTAAACGGAGATGGGTTTGTGCAGCTCTTTCAGAGAGGTTGTGAGTAGCTGTTAAAAGAGCCGTTGTCTTTGGGTTTGATCTCTCAGGACAGCGCGCAGTTTTACTTGGAGCTGGTGTACTTGGTCACCACCTTTGTCCCTTCCGACACGGCGTGCTTGGCCAGCTCCCCGGGCAGCAGCAGGCGCACGGTGGTCTGGATCTCCCGGGAGCTGATGGTGCGGCGCTTGTTGTAATGGACCAGGCGGGAAGCCTCACCTGCGATGTGCTCCAAAGTATCCTTCACAACCGAGTTCATGATGACCATGGCCTTGGAGGAGATGCCGGTATGGGGGTGACCTTTGTAGATGTAAATGGAGTAACTCTCCTTCCTCCACCTTCTGCATTCCTTGCAGCCCTTCAATGATGTTTTCTTGATTACTTTCTTGGTGGTAACTGTTTCCCGGGCGGGGAGCGGGCTCAGCGGCCGCCATCTTGGTCAGGGCGGGTCTCACGGCGCATGTGTATTCCTTTGTGCAGGGACAACGTGTGGGCGGGGCTTCAGGGTGTAGGTCAGTTTGATTCGTCACATGTTTGTGCCCAGGTCAGTGGCCCCAGAAAGAGAACCTTGCTGTCTGATTGTTGTTTGGTGACCCTAAGATACACTTAAATTGGCACAACAAAATAACAGTTTACTTACTGATATAAAAAAGGAAAAGAAAAGCTACTCACCACCAGCAGCCAATCACTTATCCCCTTGGCTGTGACGTCATCTTTTGATTCCTTTCTACTTCTTATTCGACTTCTCTCCCCGCTGCAGCTGCACAAGTCACGCCTTTATCGGCCGCTCCGACGCTGCTCCCGCCTCTCACCAACTGCCGCTGCATATGGAACACCCGCTGGGCCTTTTATAGGCCGCTGCGACGCTGCTCCCGCTTTTCGCCAATGCACAGTATCATTCCCAAAGTAATCCTACTGCCCCGCTCTCTCCCCATAGTCCTGTATCAATCTCCAAACTAATCCCACTGCCCCGCTCTCCGCATAGTCCTGTATCAATCCCAAACTAATCCCACTGCCCCGCTCTCTCCCCATAGTCCTGTATCAATCCCCAAACTAATCGCACTGCCCCGCTCTCTCCCCATCGTCCTGTATCAATCTCCAAACTAATCCCACTGCCCAGCTCTCCCCATAGTCCTGTATCAATACCAAACTAATCCCACTGCCCCGCTCTCTCCCCATAGTCCTGTATCAATCCCCAAACAAATCCCACTGCCCCGCTCTCTCCCCATCGTCCTGTATCAATCTCCAAACTAATCCCACTGCCCCGCTCTCTCCCCATAGTCCTGTATCAATCCCCAAACTAATCCCACAGCCCCGCTCTCTCCCCATAGTCCTGTATCAATCCCCAAAATAATCCTCCTGCTGTGCTAACTCCCCATCGTCCTGTATCAATCCCCAAACTAATCCCACTGCCCCGTTCTCTCCCCATAGTCCTAAATCAATCCCCAAACTTATCCCACTGCCCCGCTCTCTCCCCATAGTCCTCTATCAATCCCCAAACTAATCCCACTGTCCCGCTCTGTCCGCATAGTCCTGTATCAATCCCCAAACTAATCCCACTGTCCCGCTCTCTCCCCATTGTCCTGTATCAATCTTCAAACTAATCCCACTGCCCCGCTCTCTCCCCATAGTCCTGTATTAATCCCCAAACTAATCCCACTGCCCCGCTCTCTCCCCATAGTCCTGTATCAATCCCCGAACTAATCCCACTGCACCGCTCTCTTCCCATACTCCTGTATCAATCCCCAACTATTCCCACTGCCCCGCTCTCTCCGCATAGACCTGTATCAATCCCCATACTAATCCCACTGCCCCGCTCTCTCCCCATAGCCTTGTATCAATCCCCAAACTAATCCCACTGCCCCGCTCTCTCCCCATCGTCCTGTATCAATCTCCAAACTAATCCCACTGCCCCGCTCTCCCCATAGTCCTGTATCAATCCAAAACGAATCCCACTGCCCTGCGCTCTCCCCATAGTCCTGTATCAATCCCCAAACTAATCCCACTGCCCCGCTCTCTCCCCATCGTCCTGTATCAATCTCCAAACTAATGCCACTGCCCCGCTCTCTCCCCATAGTCCTGTATCAATCCCCAAACTAATCCCACTGCCCCGCTCTCTCCCCATAATCCTGTATCAATCCCCAAACTAATCCTCCTGTCGCGCTAACTCCCCATCGTCCTGTATCAATCCCAAACTAATCCCACTGCCCCGCTCTCTCCCCATAGTCCTGTATCAATCCCCAAACTAATCCCACTGCCCGCTCTCTCCCCATAGTCCAGTATCAGTCCTCAAACTAATCCCACTGTTCCGCTCTCTCCGCATAGCCCTGTATCAATCCGAAACTAATTCCACTGCCCCGCTCTCTCCACATAGTCCTGTATCAATCCCCAAACTAATCCCACTGTCCCGCTCTCTCCCCATAGACGCGTATCAATCCCCAAACTAATCCCACTGCCCCGCTCTCTCCCCATTGTCCTGTATTAATCCCCAAACTAATCCCACTGCCCCGCTCTCTCCCCATAGTCCTGTATCAATCCCCAAACTAATCCCACTGCCCCGCTCTCTCCCCATAGCCTTGTATCAATCCCCAAACTAATCCCACACCTCGCTCTCTCCCCATAGCCTTGTATCAATCACAAACTAATCCCACTGCCCCGCTCTCTCCGCATAGACCTGTATCAATCCCCAAACTAACCCACTGCCCTGCTCTCTCCCCATAGCCTTGTAACAATCCCCAAACTAATCCCACTGCCCCGCTCTCTCCGTATAGACCTGTATCAATCCGAAACTAATTCCACTGCCCCGTTCTCTCCCCATAGCCCTGTATCAGTCAGAAACTAATCCCACTGCCCCGCTCTCTCCCCATAGCCTTGTATCAATCCCCAAACTAATCCCACAGCCCCGCTCTCTCCCCATAGTCCTGTATCAATCCCGAAACTAATCCCTCTGCTCCGCTCTCTCCCCATAGTCCTGTATTAATCCCCAAACTAATCCCCCTGCCCCGCTGTCTCCCCATAGTCCTGTATCAATCCCCAAACTAATCCCACTGCCCCGCTCTCTCCCCATAGCCTTGTATCAATCACAAACTAATCCCACTGCCCCGTTCTCTCCGCATAGACCTGTATCAATCTCCAAACTAATCCCACTGCCCTGCTCTCTCCCCATAGCCTTGTATCAATCCCCAAACTAATCCCACTGCCCCGCTCTCTCCGCATAGACCTGTACCAATCCGAAACTAATTCCACTGCCCCGCTCACTCCCCATAGCACTGTATCAATCAGAAACTAATCCCACTGCCCCGCTCTCTCCCCATAGCCTTGTATCAATCCCCAAACTAATGCCACTGCCCCGCTCTCTCCCCATAGTCCTGTATCAATCCCGAAACTAATCCCACTGCCCCGCTATCTCCCCATAGTCCTGTATCAATCTCCAAAGTAATCCCACTTCCCCGCTCTCTCCCCATAGCCTTGTGTCAATCCCCAAACTAATCCCACTGCCCCGCTCTCTCCCCATAGCCCTGTATCAATGCCAAACTAATCCCACTGCCCCGCTCTCTCCCCATAGCCCTGCATCAATCCCCAAACTTATCCCACTGCTCCGCTCTCGCCCCATAGGCGTGTATCAATCCCCAAACTAATCCCACTGCCGCGCTCTCTCCGCATTGTCATCTATAAATCCCCAAACTATTCCCACTGCCCCGCTCTCTCCCCATAGCCCTGCATCAATCCCAAACTAATCCCACTGCCCCGCTCTCGCCCCACAGCCGTGTATCAATCCACAAACTAATCCCACAGCCTCGCTCTCTCCCCATAGTCCTGTATCAATCCCCAAACTAATCCCACTGTCCCGTTCTCTCCCCATAGCCCTGTATCAATCCCCAAACTAATCCCACTGCCCCGCTCTCTCCCCATAGTCCTGTATCAATCCCAAACTAATCCCACTGCCCCGCTCTCTTCCCATAGTTCTGTATCAATCCCCAAACTAATCCCACTGCCCTGCTCTCTCCCCATAGCCCTGTATCAATCCCAGAATCTATACAGAGAGAGACAGATAGAGAGACAAACACACACTGACACATAGATATATATATAGAGAGCGAGAGAGAGAGACACACGCACTCTCTCTCTCTCGCTATCTGTCTGTTTCCCACTCTCTGTCTCTCTCTCTCGCTCGCTGTCTCTTTCTCTCTCGATGACTCTCTGTGTGTCTCTCTCTCTCTGGGTCTGTCTGTCTCTATTTCTGTCTCGCTCTCTCTCTCTGTCTCTCTCTCTCTCACTATCTCACTCTATCTCTCTTTGTATATCTGTCTCTCTGTTTTTCTCTTTCTCGGACTCCCTCTCTCTCTCTCTGTCTTTCCCTCTCTCTCTCTCACTGTCTCTCGCTGCCTCTCTCTCTCTGTCTCGCTCGCTCCATCTCTCTGTCTCTAATCCCACTGCCCCGCTTTCTCCCCATAGCCCTGTATCAAACGCCAAACTAATCCCACTGCCCCACTTTTTCCCCATCCCCCTGTATCATTTCCCAAACTAATGCCTCTGTTCCGTTCTCTCCCCATAGCACTGTGTCAATCCCCAAACTAATCCCACTGCCCCGCTATCTCCCCATAGCCTTGTATCAATCCCAGAATCTATACAGGAAGAGAGACAGATCGAGAGACAGACACATGCAATCTCGTCCTCTCTGTCTCTGTCTGTCTCTCTCTCCCTATGTATGTGTCTCTCTCTCTGTCTCTCATTCTCTCTCTCTGTCTCCCTCTCTCTGTCTCTCTCTCTCGCTCTCTGTCTATCTCGCTCTCTCTCTTGTAGCTCTCTCTGGTCTGTCTCTCTCTCTGTTTCTCTCTCTCTATCTGTCTCTCTCTCTCCCGCTGACTGTCGCTCTGTCTGTCTCTCTCTCTGTCTCTCTCTCTTTCTCTCTCTCGCTCTCTGTGTCTTTCTCTCTGTCTGTCTCTCTTTCTTTCTCTCTCTCTCTCTTTGTCTATCTGTCTCTCTGTTTTTCTCTCTCTGATTCTCTCTCTCTCTGCCTCTCCATCTGTCTCTCTGTCTCTGTTTCTCTGTCTCTCTCCCTCGATCTCTGTGTCTTTCTGTCTCACGCTGTCTCGCTCTGTCTGTCTCTCTCTTTCTCTCTCTCTCGCGTTGTTTATCTGTATCTCTCTGTTTTTATCTCTCTCTGACTGTTTGTTCCTCTCTCTGAGTCTACCTCTCTATCTCTTTGACTGCATATCTCTGTCTCTCTCTCTCTCCGTCTCCCTCTCTCCATGTATCTCTCTGTCTCACTCGCTGTATCTCTCTACAATTCTGTCTCTCTGTCTCTCACTCTGTCTCTCTGTCCTGCGCTCTGCCTCTCTCTCGCTCTCTGTCGCTCTGTATCTCTCTCGCTCTCTTTCTCTCTCTCTCGCTCTCTATCTTTCTCTGTCTCTCTCTTGTCTCCCACCATCCCTATCTCTCTCTCGCTGACTATCCTGTCTCTCTCTCTCTATTTCTCTCTCGCTCTGTATTTTTCTCTGTCTCTCTCTCTGTCTCCCTTTCTCTCTCTCTCTCTCTCTCTCTCTCTCTCTCTCTCTCTCTGTCTCTCTCTCTCTCTCTCTCTCTCTCTCTCCCTCTCTCCCCCTCTCTCTCTGTCTCTGTCTCTAGCTCTCTCTCTCTCCCTGTCTCTCTCTCTCTCTCTCTCTCAATCTGTATCTCACTCTCTCTGTCACTCTGTCTGTCTCACTTGCTCTCTCTCTCTCTCTCTCTCTCTCTCTCTCTCACTCTGCATTGTTCTGTCTTTCTCTCTCTGTGACTAAATCTCTCTTTCTCTCTGCCTCTCTCTCTCTCTGTCTCTCTGTCTCTATCTCTGTCTCTCTCTCTCTCGGTCTCTCTCTATCTGTCACTCTCTCTCAGTATCTTACTGCCTCTCTCTCTCTCTGTCTCTCTCTCTATCTCTGCCTCTCTCTCTCTCTCGGTCTCTCTGTCTCTCTCTCTCTCTCGTTCTCTCTCTCTCTGTCATTCTCTCTCTGTATCTCTCTGTCTCTCTCTCTCTCTATATCTCTCTCTGTATCTCTCTGTCTCTCTCTCTCTCTCTATATATATATATATATATATATATATCTCACTCTCTTTCTTTCTCTCTATCCCTCTCTCTGAATCTCTCTCTCTTTCTCTCTCTGTCTGCCTATTTCTGTCTCTCTCCATCACTATCTCTCTGTCTCTCTCTGTCTCTCTCGTCTATCTCTCTCTGTCTCTCTCTTGCTTTGTATCTCTCTGCATCTCTCTATAACTCTCTCTCTCTCTCTCTCTCTCTCTCTCTCTCTCTCTTTCTCTCTCTCTCACTCTGTTTCTCCCTCTCCCGTTCTCTGTCCCTCTGTGTCTGTCGATGTCCCTCTGTCTCTCTCTCTGTTTCACTCTCTCCCTGACTCTCTCCCTCGCCCTGTCTCTCACTCTCTCTCTCACTCACTCTCTCCCTGTCTCTCACTATCTCTCACTCTGTATTTTTCTGTCTTTCCCTCTCTCTGTCTCTCTCTCTCTCTCTCTCTGCCTCTCTATCTCCCTGCCTCTCTGTTTCTATCACTGTCTCTCTGTCTCTCTCCCTCAATCTGTCTCTCACGCTCTCTGCCTCTCTCTCTCGCTTTGTATTTTTCTCTGTGTCTTTCTCTTTTGGTCTCTCTCTCTGTCTCCTTCTATCTCTCTGCATCTCTCTCGCACTTTCACTCTCTCTCTTTGTCTCTCTCTGTCTCACTCTATGTTTCTGCCTCGCTCTGTCTCTCTCTCTTTCTGTCTATCTCTCTCTGTTTTTCTCTCTCTGACTTTCGCTCAACCTCTCGCTCTGTCTTTCTTTCTCTCTTTGTCTCTCTTTGTCTCTATCTATCTCTCTCTCTCTCACTCTCTTTCTCTCTCTCTGTGCCTCTCCCCTGCTCTTTATATCTCGTTATCTCTATCTCGCTCTATCTGTCTCTATCTCTCTTTCTCTTTCTCTCTCTGCCTTTCTCTCTCTGTCTCTCTCGCTCTGTATTTTCTCTTCATCTCTCTCTCTGTCTCTCTCTCTTTCTCTCTCTATCTCTCTCTCCCTCTCTCTCCCTCTCTCAGTCAATTTGTCTCTCTCACTCGCTCTCACTGTCTTTTCTTCTCACTCTCTCTCTCTCTCTTTGGCTCGCTATCCTCTCTCTCTCGCTCTGTCTCAGTCTGTCTCTCAATCTCTGTCTCTTACGCTTTCTGTCTCTGTCTCTATGTCCCGCTCTCTCTGAGTCTCTCTCTCTATCACGCTCTGTCTGCCTTTCTCTATCTCTCTCTTTCCATCACTCTCTCTGTCTCTCTTTCTCTTTATCTCTCTATAATTCTGTCTCTCGCTCTCTCTGTCTCTCTCATTCTCTCTGTCTCTCTCTCTCTGTGTCTCTCCGTCTCTGCCTCTCTCTCTCTCTCTCGATCTGTCTCTCACTCTCTCTGTCTCTCTTCCTCATTTTGTATTTTTCTCTGTCTCTGTCTCTCTCTTTCTCTCTCTCTGTCTCTCTCTCTCGCTGCCTCACTCTCTCTCTCTCCGTCGCTCTGGCTCTCTCTCTCGGTCTAATCCCACTGCCCCGCTCTCTCCACAAAGCCCTGTATCAATCCCTAATCTAATCCCACTGACCCGCTCTCTCCCCATAGCCCTGTATCAATCCCCAAACTAATCCCACTGCAACGCCCTCTCCCCATAGTCCTGTGTCAATCCCAGAATCTATACAGAGAGACAGATAGACATACACACACACACACACATATTCTCTCGCTCTCTGTCTCTCTCTCTCTATCTCTCTATACGTTTGCCTCTCTCTCTCTCGCTCTACTGTCTCTCTGTTCCCCTCTCACTGAGTCTTTCTCTCTGTCTCTCTCTATCTATCTGTCGATCTCTCTCTGTCTCTCTCTCTCTCTCGCTCTCTCGCTCTGTATTTTTTGTGTCTCTCTCTCTGACTCTCTCTCCATCTTGCTCTGTATCTCTCTCTCTTTCTCTTTCTCTCTGTCTCTGTCTCTCTCTTTCTTTCTTTGTTTCTCTATCTATCTGTGTCTCTGTTTTTTCTCTCTCTCTGACTCTCACTCTCAGTCTCTCCCTTTCTTTCTTTCTCTCTCTCTCTCTCCCTCTCTCTCCCCCTCTCTCTCTGTCTCTGTCTCTATCTCTCTCTCTCTCCCTGTCTCTCTCTCTCCCTCGACCTGTCTCTCAGTCTCTCTGTCACTCTGTCTGTCTCACTTGCTCTCTCTCTCTCTCTCTCTCTCTCTCTCTCTCTGCCTCTCTTTCTCTCTCTCTCTCTGCATTGTTTCTGTCTTTCTCTCTCTGTGACTAAATCTCTCTTTCTCTCTGCCTCTCTCTCTCTCTCTGTCTCTCTGTCTCTATCTCTGCCTCACTCTCTCTCGGTCTCTCTGTCTCTCTCTCTCTCTCTCTCTCTCTCTCTCGGTCACTCTCTCTCTGTATCTCTCTGCCTCTCTCTCTCTGTCTCTCTGTCTCTATCTCTGCCTCTCTCTCTCTCGGTCTCTCTGTCTCTCTCTCTGTCTCTCTCTCTCTCGCTCTCTCTCTCTCTGTCACTCTCTCTCTGTATCTCTGTCTCTCTCTCTCTATATATATCTCTCTCTCACTCTCTTTCTGTCTCTCTATCCCTCTCTCTCAGAATCTCTCTCTCTATCTCTCTCTGTCTGCCTATTTCTGTCTCTCTCTCTCTTCATCACTATCTCTCTGTCTCTGTCGCTCTCTCTCTCTGTCTCTCTCTTGCTATGTATCTCTTTCTCTCTCTCTGCATCTCTCTATAACTCATTCTCTCTCTCTCTCTTTCTCTCAATCTCACTCTGTTTCTCCCTCTCCCGTTTTCTGTCCCTCTCTGTCTGTCTGTTGATGTCCCTCTGTCTCTCTCTCTCTGTTTCACTCTCTCCCTGACTCTCTCCCCCGCCCTGTCTCTCACTCTCTCTCTTCCTGTCTCTCACTATCTCTCACTCTGTATTTTTTCTGTTTTTCTCTCTCTCTGTCTCTCTCTCTCTCTCTCTGCCTCTCTATCTCTCTGTCTCTCTGTCTCTATCACTCTCTATCTGTCTCTCTCCCTCAATCTGTATCACACGCTCTCTGCCTCTCTCTCTCGCTTTGTATTTTTCTCTGTCTCTCTCTCTCTTTTGGTCTCTCTGTATCTGTCTCTTTCTCTCTCGCTGCCTCTCTCTCTCTCTCACTTTCACTCTCTCTCTTTGTCTCTCTCTGTCTCTCTCTATGTTTCTGCCTCGCTCTGTCTCTCTCTCTCTGTCTATCTGTCTCTGTTTTTCTCTCTATGAATCTCGCTCAACCTCTCTCTCTGTCTTTCTTTCTCTCTCTCTCTCTCTGTCTCTATCTGTCTCTCTCTCTCTCACTCTCTTTCTCTCTCTCTGTGCCTCTCCCCTGCTCTTTATATCTCTTTATCTCTATCGCTCTCTATCTGTCGCTATCTCTCTCTCTCTCTCTTTCTCTCTCTGCCTTTCTCTCTCTGTCTCTCTCTCTCTAGCTCTGTATTTTTCTCTGTCTCTATCTCTCTGTCTCTCTCTCTTTCTCTCTCTATCTCTCTCTCCCTCTCTCTCCCTCTCGCTGTCAATCTGTCTCTCTCACTCGCTCTCACTGTCTTTCCTTCTCACTCTGTCTCTCTCTTTGGCTCGCTATCATCTCTCTCTCTCGCTCTGTCTCTGTCTGTCTCTCAATCTCTGTCTGTCTCTTACGCTTTCTGTCTCTGTCTCTCTGTTCCGCTCTCTCTGAGTCTCTCTCTCTATCGCTCTGTGTCTGCCTATCTCTGTCTCTCTCTCTCCATCACTCTATCTCTCTGTCTCTCTCTCTCTCTCTGTATCACTGTCTCTCCATATCTCTGACTCTCTCTCTCTCGCCGAATCTCTCTCGCTCTCTCTTTCTCTCTTTCTCTCTGTCTCTCTCTGTCTCTCTCTCTCTGTATCTCTGTCTCACCATATCTCTGACTCTCTCTCTCTCTCGCCGACTCTCTCTCTCTCTCTTTCTCTCTCTCTCTCTCTCTCTCTCTCTCTCTCTCGCTCTCTCTATGTATCTCTCTGTCTCACTTTCTCTGTATCTCTCTATAACTCTGTCTCTCGCTCTGATGTGGAATCTATATGGGTAGAGCTGCAGAACACCAAAGGGCAAAAAACGTTAGTGGGAGTTGTGTACAGACCTCCAAACAGTAGTAGTGATGTTGGGGAGGGCATCAAACATGAAATTAGGGGTGCGTGCAATAAAGGTGCAGCAGTTATAATGGGTGACTTTAATATGCAAATAGATTGGGCGAATCAAACTGGAAGCAATACGGTGGAGGAGGATTTCCTGGAATGCATAAGGGATGGATTTTTAGACCAATATGTCGAGGAACCAGCTAGGGGGGAGGCCATCTTAGACTGGGTGTTATGTAATGAGAGATGATTAATTGGCAATCTCGTTGTGCGAGGCCCCTTGGGGAAGACTGACCATAATACGGTGGAATTCTGCATTGGGATGGAGAATGAAACAGTTAATTCAGAGACCATGATCCAGAACTTAAAGAAGGCTAACTTTGAAGGTATGAGGCGTGAATTGGCTGGGATGGATTGGCGAATGATACTTAAGTGGTTGACTGTGGATGGGCAATGGCAGACATTTAGAGACCGCATGGATGAACTACAACAATTGTACATTCCTGTCTGCCATAAAAATAGAAAAGGGAAGGTGGCTCAACCGTGGCTATCAAGGGAAATCAGGGATAGTATTAAAGCAAAGGAAGTGGCACACAAATTGGCCAGAAATAGCAGCGAACCTGGGGACTGGGAGAAATTTAGAACTCAGCAGAGGAGGACAAAGGGCTTGATTAGGGCAGGGAAAATGGAGTACGAGAAGCAGCTTGCAGGGAACATTAAGACGGATTGCAAAAGTTTCTATAGATATGTAAAGAGAAAAAGGTTAGTAAAGACAAACGTCGGTCCCCTGCAGTCAGAATCAGGGGAAGTCATAACGGGGAACAAAGAAGTAGCTGACCAATTGAACAAGTACTTTGGTTCGGTATTCACGAAGGAGGACACACACAACCTTCCGGTTATAAAAGGGGTCGCGGGGTCTAGTAAGGAGGAGTAACTGAGGGAAATCCTTATAAACCGTTAAATTGTGTTGGGGAAATTGATTGGATTGAAGGCCGATAAATCCCCAGGGCCTGATGGACTGCATCCCAGAATACTTAAGGAGGTGGCCTTGGAAATAGTGGATGCGTTGGCAGTCATTTTCTAACATTCCATTGATTCTGGATCAGTTCCTGTAGAGTGGAGCGTAGCCAATGTAACCCCACTTTTTAAAAAAGGAGGGAGAGAGACAACAGGGAATTATAGACCGGTCAGCCTGACATCGACAGTGGGTAAAATGATGGAATCAATTATTAAGGATGTCATAGCAGTGCATTTGGAAAGAGGTGACATGATAGGTCCAAATCAGCATGGATTTGTGAAAGGGAAATCATGCTTGACAAATCTTCTGGAATTTTTTGAGGATGTTTCCAGTAGAGTGGACAAGGGAGAACCAGTTGATGTGGTATATTTGGACTTTCAGAAGGCGTTCGACAAGGTCCCACACAAGAGATTGATGTGCAAAGTTAGAGCACATGGGATTGGGGTTTGTGTACTGACATGGATTGAGAACTGGTTGTCAGACAGGAAGCAAAGAGTAGGAGTAAATGGGTACTTTTCAGAATGGCAAGCAGTGACTCGTGGGGTACCGCAAGGTTCTGTGCTGGGGCCCCAGCTGTTAACACTGTACATTAATGATTTAGATGAGGGGATTAAATGTAGTATCTCCAAATTTGCGGATGACACTAAGTTGGGTGGCAGTGTGAGCTGCGAGGAGGATGCTGTGAGGCTGCAGAGCGACTTGGATTGGTTATGTGAGTGGGCAAATGCATGGCAGATGAAGTATAATGTGGATAAATGTGAGGGTATCCACTTTGGTGGTGAAAACAGAGAGACAGACTATTATCTGAATGGTGACAGATTAGGAAAAGGGGAGGTGCAAAGAGACCTGGGTGTCATGGTACATCAGTCATTGAAGGTTGGCATGCAGGTACAGCAGGCGGTTAAGAAAGCAAATGGCATGTTGGCCTTCATAGCAAGGGGATTTGAGTACAGGGGCAGGGAGGTGTTGCTACAGTTGTACAGGACATTGGAGTATTGTGTACAGTTTTGGTCTCCTAACCTGAGGAAGGACATTCTTGTTATTGAGGGAATGCAGCGAAGGTTCACCAGACTGATTCCCGGGATGGCGGGACTGACCTATCAAGAAAGACTGGATTAACTGGGCTTGTATTCACTGGAGTTCAGAAGAATGAGAGGGGACCTCATAGAAACATTAAAAATTCTGACGGGGTTAGACAGGTTAGATGCAGGAAGAATGTTCCCAATGTTGGGGAAGTCCAGAACCAGAGGTCACAGTCTAAGGATAAGAGGTAAGCCATTTAGGACCGAGATGCGGAGGAACTTCTTCACCCAGAGAGTGGTGAACCTGTGGAATTCTCTACCACAGAATGTTGTTGAGGCCAATTCACTAAATATAGTCAAAAAGGAGTTCGATGAGGTCCTTACTACTAGGGGGATCAAAGGGTATGGCGAGAAAGCAGGAATGGGGTACTGAAGTTGAATGTTCAGCCATGAACTCATTGAATGGTGGTGCATGCTAGAAGGACCGAATGGCCTACTCCTGCACCTATTTTCTATGTTTCTATATTTCTATGTTTCTTCTGTCTCTCTCATTCTCTCTGTCTCGCTCTCGTCTCTCTGTCTCTGCCTCTTTCTCTCTCCCTCTCTCTCTCTCTCTCTGTTTCTCTCTCGCTGCCTCTCTCTCTCTCTCCGTCGCTCTGGCTCTCTATCTCGGTCTAATCCCACTGCCCCGCTCTCTCCCCATAGTCCTGTATCAATCCCCAAACTAATCCCACTGCCCAGCTCCCTTCCCATAGCCCTGTATCAATCTCCAAACTCGTCCCACTGCCCCACTCACTCCCCATAGTCCTGTATCACACCCCAAACTAATCTGTGTTATTTCCCAGAATCTATACAGAGAGACAGATAGACACACACACACACACACTCGCTCTGTCTCTCCCACTCTGCCTAGGTCTCTATAAGTTTGCCTCTCTCTCACTCTCGTTCTCTCTGTCTCTCTGTTCCCCTCTCTCTGAGTCTTTCTCTCTCTCTCTATCTGTCTGTCGATCTCTCGCTGTCTCTCTCTCTCTCGCTCTGTATTTTTTTGTGTCTCTCTTTCTGACTCATTCTCTCTGTCTCTGTCTCTCCCTTTCTCTCTTTGTTTCTCTGTCTATCTGTGTTTCTTATTTCTCTCTCTCTGACTCTCACTCTCAGTCTCTCCCTGTCTTTCTTTCTCTCTCTCTCTCTCTCTCTCTCTCTGGCTCTATCTGTCTCTCTCCGTCTGTATCTTTCTCTATGTCTCTCTCTTTCTCTCTATCTGTGCCTCTCCCCCTCTCTATTTCTTCACTCTCTCTCTCTTGTCTCTCTCTCTCTCTCTCTATCACTGTCTTCTCTCTCTCTCTCTCTCTCTCTTTCTCGGCAATACGTGCCCTGGTGTCAAATGGTCACCACACATCTTATGTAAAACTGCTGCTCAATCTCACCCAAACTAATCTCACTGCCCCGCTATCTCCCCATAGACCTGTATCAATCCTCAAACTAATCCCACTGCCCCGTTCTCTCCCCATAGTCCTGTGTCAATCCCCAAACTAATCTCACTGTCCCGCTCTCTCCCCATAGTCCTGTATCAATGCCCAAACTAATCCCACTGCGCCGCTCTCGCCCCATAGTCCTGTATCAATCTCAAACTAATCCCACTGCCCCACTCTCTCCCCATAGCCCTGTATCAATCCCGAATCTAATCGCACTACCCCGCTCTCGCCCCACAGCCCTGTATCAATCCGCAAACTAATCTCACTGCCCCGCTCTCTCCCCATAGACCTGTATCAATCCCAGAATCTATACAGAGAGACAGATGGAGACACACACACACACACACACACACACACACACACACACACACTCTCTCTCTGTGTCTTTGTCTCTCTCGCTCACTCTCTCTCTCTCGCTCTCTCTCACTCTCTCTCTGTCTCTCTCATGCTTTGTCTATCTGTGTCTCTGTTTTTCTCTGTCTGTATTTCCCTCTCTCTTTCTCTCTCCCTCTCTCTCTCTCTCTCTCTCTCTCTCTCTCTCTCTCTCTCTCTCTCTCTCTCTCTCTCTCTCTCTCTCTCTCTCTCTATCTATCTCTCTCTCTCCCTTTATCTCTCTCTCTCTGTCTCTCGCTCTCTTTGTCTGTTGACCTTCATAGCTAGAGGATTTGAGTATAAGAGCAGGGATGTCTTACTGCAGTTGTACAGGGCCTTGGTGAGGCCTCACCTGGAATATTGTGTTCAGTTTTGGTCTAATCTGAGGAAGGATGTTCGTTGCTATCGAGGGAGTACAGCGAAGGTTCACCAGACTGAATCCCGGGATGGCAGGACTGACAAAGGAGGAGAGACTGGATCAACTGGGCCTTTATACACTGGAGTGTAGAAGAATAAGAGGGGATCTCACAGAAACATATAAACTTCTGATGGGACTGGACAGGTTAGAGGCAGGAAGAATGTTCCCGTTGCTGGGGAGTTCCAGACCCAGGGGTGACAGTCTGAGAATAAGGCGTCAGCCATTTTGGACCCAGATGAAGAGTAACGTCTTCACTCAGATAGTGGTTAACCTGTGGAATTCTCTGTCCCAGAGAGTTGTTGATGCCAGTTCCGTGCATATATTCAAAAGGCAGTCGCATACGCCCTTACAGCAAAAGGGACCAAGGGGTATGGAGAGAACGCTGCATAAGTGTACTGAGGGAATGATCAGACATGATCTTATTGAATGGTGGTGCAGGCTGGTGGGGCAGAATGGCCTAATCCTGCACCTATTTTCTATGTTTCTACGTTTCTATGTCTATCTGTCTCTCTCTGTTTTACTCTCTCTCTGATACTCTCTCTCAGTCTCATTCGCTCTCTGTCTTTCTTTCATTCTATCTTTCCCTCTGTCTCTCTCTATCTGTCTCTCTCTCTGTCATGCTCTCCATGTCTCTCTCTCTCTCTCTCTCTCTCTCTCTCTCTGCCTCTATATATCTCTGTCTCTCTATTTCTCTCTCTCTGTCTCTCTCTGTGTCCCACTCTCTCTCCCTCTCGCTCTCTCTTTCAGCCTCCCTGTCTCTCTCTCTCCCTCTCGGTATCGCTGTCCCTCTATCTCTGTCGCTCTCTGTCAGTCTCTCTGTCTCCCTCTCTCCGTCTTGCTCCCTCACTCCCTCCCTCGTTCCCAATTTCTATCAATCCATCTATCTCTTTCTCTTTTTCCTCTGTCTTTGCTGCTGTCCATTTCCGATCTCTCTCTTTCTGTTTTCTGCCAACAATCTCTGTCTATCCCTAATTCTCTCACTGCTTCTCCCTGTCCACCTTTCTTTTTCTCTCTCCCTGTCTGTCATTCCCATTCTGATGTTTCCTTGATTAAAAAGTACCCTAACATATTGCAGTCTGACTGTTTAAAACCACAGCAATAAATCACATTTCTTGGACATTTTTGATTTGCCAACCATCCAATTGCGGGTTGAAATGTATGGCGTATATCTAGTTTCTCCATCTGAAAGCTTTGAATGTTTCAGATTGACCTGTATATGGGATCAAAGGCTGATTCAGACAATGCTGCATTGTGGAACGGTGGGATATCGTCGCAATGCAGGAAATGGAAAAGCAAGTTTTGTTGGTTTGAATAATATGTAAATTCGATTGTGTCGCCCCCTCACAGATAAACAGGATTGAAGCTGTTTACCATCAATGTCCTGAAAGAATTAATTCGTTCAACAAGGTGTGACTGATTTCAAACTCGTCAAACACACGAAGGACCCAGAGACTGGGACCAATACACAAAGCCCCGAGCCCAGACAAGCAAACCAGGTTTGTTCACAGATCACACAGACACGTGTCCTGGTGTAAAATGGTCAACACGCATCTCATGTAAAATGGCTGCTCAATTTCACCCAAACTAATCCCACTTCCCCTCTCTCTGCCCATAGCCCTGTATCAATCCCCAAACTAATCCCACTGCCCCGCTCTCTCCCCATAGTCCTGTATCAATCCCCAAACTAATCCCACTGCCCCGCTCTCTCCCCATAGTCCTGTGTCAATCCCCGAACTAATCCCACTGCCCCGCTCTCTCCCCATAGCCCAGTATCAATCCCAAACTAATCCCACTGCCCCGCTCTCACCCATAGCCGTGTATCAAGCCCAGAATCTATACAGAGAGAGAGACACACACACACACTCATTCTGTCTCTCTCTATCTCTCTGCTTCTCTCTGTCTCTCGCTCTGTCATTCTTTCGATTACTCTCACTCTCTAACTCTCTCTCTCTATGTCTCTCACTCTCTGTCTCGCTCTCTGTCTATCTCTCTCTCTCTGTCTGTCTCTTTCTCTCTCTGTCTTACTGCCTGTCTCTCTGCCTCTCTCTCTCTCGCTCTCCCTTTATCTCTCTCTCTCGTTCCCTGTGTATATCTCTCTCTGTCTCTTTGTCTATCTGTCTCTTCTCTCTCTCTCTCTCTCTCTCTCTCTCTCTCTGCATCTATATTTGTCTTTCCCTCTGTCTCTCCCACAGTGTCTCACTCGCTCTGTCTCTCACTCTCTCTGTCTGTCTCTGCCTCATCTCTTACCCTCTGTCGCTCTCTCTAGCTGTCTCTCTCTCTGTCTGTCCCTTTCTCTCTGAGTATCTCTCTCCAGCTGACTCTGTCTGCCTATCTCTGTCTCTCTCTCTCTCTCCATCACTCTCTCTCTATTGCTCTCTCTATCTCTCTGTCTCTCTGTTTCTCACTATACGTTTGTCTTTCTCTCTCTCTCGCTCTCTGTCCCCATCTTTCTGAGTCTCTCTCTATATCTCTCTCTACCTGTCCGTCGATCTCTCTCTCTCGCTCTGTATTTTATGTGTCTCTCTCTCTGACTCTCTCTCTCTCTCTCCAAATCGCTCTGTATCTCTCTCTCTCTTTCTCTGTCTCTCTGTCACTCTCTCTCGCTCTTTGTTTTTCTGTGTCTCTCTCCCTGTTTCTGCCTTGCTCTATCTCTCTCTATCGCTCTGTCTATCTGTCTCTCTCTTTTTCTCTCTCTCTGACTCTCACTCTCAATCTCTCCCTGTCTATCTTTATCTCTCTCTCTCTCTCTCTCGCTCTCTCTGTCTGTCTCTATTTTTCTCTCTCCCTCTGTTTCTTTCTCTATGTCTCAATCTTTATCTCCCTCTGTGCCTCTCTCCCTCTCGATTTATGTCACTCTCACTCTCTTGTCTCTCTCTCTTTCTCTTCTCTCTCTCTCTCTCTCTCTCTCTCTCTCTCTCTCTCTCCTCTCTATCTCTCTCTCTCTTTCTCTCTCTCCCGTTCTCTGTAACATGTGTCCTGGTGTAAAATGGTCACCACTCATCGCATATAAAAAGACTGCTCAATCTCAACCAAAATATTCCCACTGCCCCGCTCTCTCCCCATAGCCCTGTATCAATCCCCAAACTAATCTCACTGTCCCGTTCTCTCCCCAAAATCCTGTATCAATCCCCTAACTAAACTCACTGCCCCGCTCTCTCCCCATAGTCCTGTGTCAATCCCAGAATCTATACAGAGACAGATAGAAACACAGACACACACACACACATACAATCTCTCTCTCTCTCTCTCTGTCTCTCTCTCTCTCTCTCTCTCTCTCTGTCTTTTTTTCTCCCTCACTCTCTCTCTCTCTCTCTCTCTCTCTCTCTCTCTCTCTCTCTCTCTCTCTCTCTGTCTCTCTTTTTCTTGATTTGTCTATTTGTGTCTCTGTTCTCTCGATCTGTATTTCTCGCTCTCTCTGTCTCTCTTTCTGTCTCTCTCTCTCTCTCTCTCTCTCTCTCTCTCTCTCTCTCTCTCTCTCTCCATCTATCTCTCTCCCTTTGTCTCTCTCTCTCTGTCTCTCTCTCTCTTTGTCTGTTGACCTTCATAGCTAGAGGATTTGAATGTAGGAGCAGGGAGGTCTTACTGCAGTTGTACAGGGCGTTGGTGAGGCCTCACCTGGAATATTGTGTTCAGTTTTGATCTCCTAATCTGAGGAAGGATGTGCGTTGCTATCGAGGGAGTACAGCGAAGGTTCACCAGACTGAATCCCGGGATGGCATGACTGACAAAGGAAGAGAGACTGGATCAACTGGGCCTTTATACACTGATGTTTAGAAGAATGAGAGGCAATCGCACAGAAATATATAAACTTCTGAGGGGACTGGACAGGTTAGAGGCAGGAAGAATGTTCCCGTTGCTGTGGAGTTCCAGAACCAGGGGTAATAGTCTGAGAATAAGGCGGAAGCCATTTCGGACCCAGATGAGGAGTAACGTCTTCACTCAGAGAGTGGTTAACCAGTGGAATTCTCTACCGCAGAGAGTTGTTGATGCCAATCCATTTGATATATTCAAAAGGCAGTCGGATATGGCCCTTACAGCCAAAGGAATCAAGGGGTATGGAGAGAAAGCAGTAAAGGTGTACTGAGGGTATGATCAGACATGAACTTATTGAATGGTGGTGCAGGCTGGAAGGGCAGAATGGCCTAATCCTGCACCTATTTTCTATGTTTCTACGTTTCTATGTCTATCTGTCTCTCTCTGTTTTACTCTCACTCTGATTATCTCGCTCAGTCTCATTCGCTCTCTCTCTTTCATTCATTCTCTCTTTCCCTCTGTCTCTCTCTATCTGTCTCTCTCTCTCTCTCTCTCTCTCTCTCTCTCTCTCTCTCTCTCTCTCTCTCTTCTCTTTTTGTCTATCTGTGTCTCTGTTTTCTCGATCTGTATTTCCCTCTCTCACTCTGTCTCTCTTTCTTTCTCTATCGCTCTCTCTGTCTCTCTTTCTGACTGTCTCTCTCTCTCTCTCTCTCTCTCTCTCTCTCTCTCTCTCTCTCTCTCCCTTTGTCTCTCTCTCTGTCTCTCTCTCTCTTTGTCTGTTGACCTTCATAGCTAGAGGATTTGTATATAGGAGCAGGGAGGTCTTACTGCAATTGTACAGGGCCTTGGTGAGGCCTCACCTGGAATATTGTGTTCAGTTTTGATCTTAAATCTGAGGAAGGATGTGCGTTGCTATCGAGGGAGTACAGCGAAGGTTCACCAGACTGAATCCCGGGATGGCATGACTGACAAAGGAGGAGAGACTGGATCAACTGGGCCTTTATACACTGAAGTTTAGAAGAATGAGAGGCAATCGCACAGAAATATATAAACTTCTGAGGGGACTGGACTGGTTAGAGGCAGGAAGAATGTTCCCGTTGCTGGGGAGTTCCAGAACCAGGGGTGATAGTCTGAGAATAAGGCGTAAGCCATTTCGGACCCAGATGAGGAGTAACGTCTTCATTCAGAGAGTGGTTAACCTGTGGAATTCTCTACCGCAGAGAATTGTTGATGCCAATCCATTTGATATATTCAAAAGGCAGTCGGATATGGCCCTTACAGCCAACGGAATCAAGGGGTATGGAGAGAAAGCAGTAAAGGTGTACTGAGGGTATGATCAGACATGAACTTATTGAATGGTGGTGCCGGCTGGAAGGGCAGAATGGCCTACTCCTGCACCTATTTTCCATGTTTCTACATTTCTATGTCTATCTGTCTCTCTCTGTTTTACTCTCTCTCTGATTCTCTCACTCAGTCTCATTCGCTCTCGGTCTTTCTCTCATTCCCTCTTTCCCTCTGTCTCTCTCTATCTGTCTCTCTCTGTCACTCTCTCTCTCTCTCTCTCTCTCTCTCTCTCTCTGCCTCTCTATATATCTCTGTCTCTCTATCTCTCTCTGCATGTCTCTCTGTCTCCCACTCTCTCTCTCTCTCTCGCTCTCTCTTTCAGTCTCCCTGTCTCTCTCTCCCTCTCTGTATCTCTGTCCCTCTCTCTCTCACTCTGTCAGTCTCTCTGTCGCCCTCACTCCGCTTTGCTCCCTCACTCTCTCCCTCGCTCCCAATTTCTATCTGTTCATCTATCTCTTTCACTTTTTCTTCTGTCTTTGCTGCTGTCCATTTCCGATCTCTCTCTTTCTCTTTTCTTCCAACACGCTCTCTCTATCCCTAATTCTCTCACTGCTTCTCCCTGTCCACGTCTCTTTTTCTCTCTCCCAGTCTCTCATTCCCATTCTGATGTTTCCTTGATTGAAAAGTAGCCTGACATTTTGCAGCCTGACTGTTTAAACCCACAGCAAGAAATCACATTTCTGGGACATTTTTGATTTGCCAACCATCCAATTGTGGGTTGGAATGTGTGGGGTAAATCTAGTTTCTCCATCTGAAAGCTTTGAGTGTTTCAGATTGAACAGTATATGGGATCAAAGGCTGATTCAGACATTGCTGCATTATGGAACGGTGGGATATCTTCACAGGGCAGGATATGGAGAAGCATGTTTTGTTGGTTTGAATAATGTGTAAATTCGATTGGGTCGCCCCTCACTGTTAAACAGGATTGAAGCTGTTTACCATCAATGCCCTGAAAGAATGAAATGGTTCAACAAGGTGTGACCGACTTCAAACTCTTCAAACACATGAAGGACCTAGAGACTGGGACCAATTCACAAAGCCCCGAGCCCAGAAGGCCAATTACGTTTGTTCACAGATCACCCTGGTGTAAAATGGTCACCACGTATCTGATGTAAAATACCTGCTCAATTTTACCCAAACTAATTCCACTGCCCCGCTCTCGGCCCATAGCCCTGTATCAGTCCCCAAACTAATCCCACTGTCCCGCTCTCTCCCCATAGTCCTGTATCAATCCCCAAACTAATCCCACTGCCCCGCTCTCTCTCCAAAACCCTGTATCAATTCCCAAACTAATGCCACTGCCCCGCTCTCTCCTCATAGCCCTGTATCATTCCCAAGCTAATTCTACTGCCCCGCTCTGTCCCCATAGCCATGCATTAATCCAAAACTAATACCACTGCCGCGCTCTCGCCCCATAGCCCTGCATCAATCCCAAACGAATCCCATTGGACCGCGCTCTCCCCATAACCCTGTATCAATCCTCAAACTAATCCCACTGCCCCGCTCTCTCCCCATCGCCCTTTATCAATCCCCCAAGTCAATCCCACTGCTCCGCTCTCTCCCCATAGCCCTGTATACATCCCCAAACAATCCCACTGCCCTGCTCCCTTCTCATAGCCCTGTGTCAAACCCAGAATCTATACAGAAAGAGAGAGAGAGTAGTGTCACAAACTCTCTCTCTCTCTCTCTCTCTCTCTCTCTATGTCTCTCACTCTTTGTCTCGCTCTCTGTCTCTCTCTATGTCTGTCTCTCTACCGCTCTCTCTCCATCTCTGTCTCTCTCTCTCTCTCTCTATCTTTCCCTCTCTCTGTCTCTCTCTCTCTCTCTGTCTCTCTCTCTGCCTGTATCATCCGTGACCTCTCAATGACTTGACCCCGAGCGGATAGGGTCAGTAGCAGAGGTCGGGAGTGAGAAAATGGTTTTCCAAATGATGCTTTGTAAATCTCAGTGAGAATGTAAATAAACCGATACAAATATAAAATGTGAGAAGACTTTAACAAAATGTAAACGCTGACAGTAGCTCCATCACCGCCCTTTCTCATCATTGCCCCGCTACTTTGTATTAAAAAGCAACAATAAGTTGTGCTCTGAAAGTGAGCACCTTGCTCAGGTCTCAGCACCACGGACCATTGGTGATGGGAAATACACAAACTATCTCTCTTCACAGAGACGCGGAGTTTGTAAACTTTCGTTTTAAAGGTCTGAATGTTCACAGTTTCTTCGTGCGGGCTGTCTAACTGGAGCCGATCCCCTAACACCCGAGTTGTGGAGGTAAAAGTGAGAATTCAACCCAGAGTGTTTAACCTTCCCTTCTAGCCCATTGAAGGTCAATGAAAGCCAGCAGATGGGGAGGGTGAGCTTGGCAAATGTCTGTAAAGTTTTACAGTACAATATCACCTGCTGCTGGTGTACATCAGTACTGCAGTAATGCCAACATTGGAGGAACATTCGGTTCATTTCACAATTTAGGCAAGGCCTTTCTTCAGAACTAAGAGATAATTGGATCAGAGAGAAGGCCGTAAAATAAACAGGGGCCTGGAAAGCTGCGATTAAAGCCACTCACCTTTCTGAGTACATAACTCACTCAGAGAATTGTGAACCTGCGGAATTCTCTGCCTGACTCCAATGACTGAGTGAATCCCTTCCCACACTGAGAGAGGTGAACAGTCTCTCCCCAGTGTGAACTCGCTGGTGTATCAGCAGGTGGGATAACTGAGTGAATCCCTTCCCACACTCAGAGAGGTGAACGGCCTCTCCCCAGTGTGAACTCACTGGTGTATCTGCAGGTGGGATAACTGAGTGAATCCCTTCCCACACTCAGAGAGGTGAACGGTCTCTCCCCAGTGTGAACTCGCTGGTGTGTTTACAGCTGGGACGGGTAGTGGAAACATTTCCCACAGTCCCTACATTTACACGGTTTTTCTCCAGTGTTTCTGCGCTTGTGTCTCTCCAGGTTGGATGATCGGCTGAATCCTTGCCCACACACACAGCACGTGTACAGTTTCTCACCACTGTGAACAGTGTTTTTTGCTTCCATGGTCAAAGGCCGAAGATATTCAGCTCCCGATGTATCGAGTGACTCCATCAGATCTGAATGTGATGTTGGCTTCGAGCCTCTGGTCGACAAATCCTCCCCGTTTAAAGTGAACTTCTGTAAAATAAAGTGAAAGAAGAAAAATAGAACATAATAAATAGGAGCAGGAGTCGGCCATTCGGCCCCGTGGGCCTGCTCCACCATTCAATAAGATCACGGCTGATCTGATCATGGGCTCAGCTCCACTTCGCTGCCCGCTCCCCATAAACCTTTACTTCCATACTCGCTCAAAAATCTGTCGATCCCCGCGTTAAATATCTGCAACGTCCCGTCTTCCACAGCTCTCTGGGACAGAGAATTACACAGATTTATAACTCTCAAGAGAAGAAATTCCTCCTCATCTCCGTTTTAAATGGACGACCACTTACTCTGAAACTATGCCCCCTGGTTTTAGTTTCCCCTATGAGTGGGAACATCGTCTCTGCATCCACCTTGTCAAGCCCCCTCAGTATCTTTCATGTTTCAATAAGATCACCTCTCATTCTTCTTAACTCCAATGTGTAGAGGCCCAATCTTCTCAAACCGTTCTTCATAAGTCAACCCCCTCACCTCAGGTATCAACCTCGTGAACCTTCTCTGAACTGCCTCCAATGCAAGTATATCCTTCCTTAAATGCAGAGACCAAAACTGCACGCTGTACTCCAGGTGTGGCCTCATAAATACCCTGTCCAGTTGTAGCAGGAGTTCTCTGCTTTTATACTCTATCCGCTTTGCAATCACAGCTTCTCCAGTCTATCCAGGTAACTGAAGTGCCTCATCCCTGGGATCATTTTCGTAAATCTTTTCTGCACCCTCTATAAGGCCTCCATATTCTTCCAAAACTGCGTTGCCCACAGCTGGGACTGGATCACTGGAACCTGCGGCTGGTCCCTCACACACTGAGGCTCACATTCACACATACTTCAGCTGGGGCTGGATCACTGGACCCTGATGCTGGTCCCTCACACACTGAGCCTCACATTCACGCACACTTCAGCTGCATCTGGATTATTGGACCCTGAGGCTGGTCCCTCACACACTAAACCCTTACATTCACACAATCTTCAGCTGGGTCTGGATCACTGGACCCTGAGACTGGTCTCTCACACACTGAGCCTTACATTCACACACTCTTCAGCTGGGACTGGATCACTGGACCCTGATGCTGGTCCCTCACACACTGAGCCTCACATTCACGCACACTTCAGCTGGGTCTGGATCGCTGGACACTGAGGCTGGTCCCTCACACACTGAGCCTCACATTCACACACACTTCTGCTGGGTCTGGATCGCTGGACCCTCATTCTGCTGGTCCATCACACACTGAGCCTCACATTCACACACACTTCAGCTGGGTCTGGATCACTGGAGCCTGAGGCTGGTCCCTCAAACACTGAGCCTCACATTCACACACACTTCAGCTGGGTCTGGATCACTGGACCCTGCGGCTGGTCCCTCACACACTGAGCCCTTACATTCACACACTCTTCAGCTGGGTCTGGATCACTGGACCCTGAGGCTGGTCCATCACACACTGAGCTTCATATTCACACACACTTCAGCTGGGTCTGGTTCACTGGAGCCTGAGGCTGGTCCCTCACACACTGAGCCTCATATTCACACACACTTCAGCTGCGTCTGGATCACTGGAGCCTGAGGCTGGTCCCTCACACACTGAGCCTCACATTCACACACACTTCAACTGGGTCTGGATCACTGGACCCTGTGACTGGTCCCTCACACACTGAGCCTCACATTCACACACACTTCAGCTGCATCTGGATCATTGGACACTGAGGCTGGTCCCTCACACACTGAACCCTTACATTCACACACTCTTCAGCTGGGTCTGGATCACTGGACCCTGAGGTTGGTCCCTCACACACTGAGCATCACATTCATACAAACTTCAGCTGCGTCTGGATCACTGGACCCTGAGGCTGGTCTCTCACACACTGAACCCTTACATTCACACAAACTTCAGCTGGGTCTGGATCACTGGACCAGAGACTGGTCCCTCACACACTGAGCCTCACATTCACACGCACTTCAGTTGGGTCTGGATCACTGGACCCTGAGACTGGTCCCTCACACACTGAGCCTCACATTAACACACACTTCAGCTGGGTCTGGATCACTGGACCCTGAGGCTGTTGGTCCCTCACACACTGAGCCTTACATTCACACACACTTCAGCTGGGTCTGGATCACTGGATCCTGAGGCTGGTCCCTCACACACTGAGCCTCACATTCACACACACTTCAGCTGGGAATGGATCACTGGACCCTGAGGCTGGTCCATCACACACTGAGTCTCACATTCACACACACTTCAGCTGGGTCTGGAACACTGGGCCCTGATACCGGATATGCAGCGAACGTGTTAGGACAATGGCGGGGTTTTCCTGCAGAAAGTTTTCCTCAGTATGTTTTCGGTGAAGGAGTACTCGATGAAAGCGACACTATTTTACTCCTCACAAGGTTAGAATCACCTTGCTGTCACGGTGCCCAATCTGACCTACGTTCACAGATATCTGTCAGCAGGCCATGGCCACCTGGGTAATTTCTTCCTGAGAAGAGTCTGCAGCTGTCCACACATCGTGCTACTGGTTCTCATTGCCAGTGGTGTTGTTACTCTGCAAACACCATTGTAAATAGACAGTGGGAAAGGGGACGCGCTGCTGGAAACACCACCGTTCACAGACACCAGGACAATGGACTCACGGCCACAATGAACATCACCTCAGTTCCAATAAATTCCACAGAGCCGCAGGTGATGGAGAAGCTGTTCGTGAACTGGAGAATGTAAAATTTCAAAGACAATACATGCTGATTGATATAATGATCTGTTTATTATTCTCCAGATATTTCCACACTCAAAAACCAACACAGTTATCATTCACTTCCTGATATTCTTCAGCTATTAAATCGAAAGTTGTATTCTCCTTTTACACTCCCCTGGGATAACCCACGTGTTCTGATGTTCATCCGGCAATAAACATTCCATGGTCACAACATCCTAAACCTCAATGCTGGGACTTTTATCTCTTTGTGTCCAGGAGCATGATTTAATCCAATTTAACTGCTAGCGCTATTATAACCCACTGTCTACATAATGTTCTTCTACCTTGTTCACAGACACTTACATAGTAAACCGCAGGCCTTGTCAGATATTGCCCAGTGTTATGTCTGAAGAAGTCTGGGCCTGAGTTGTAGCCTGCTGAGGATCAGGTAAAATATAACTCAGGATACGATATGTGATGTAAGGCAGATCTAATGTTGGGAATTGCTTTGAACTTTTCTTTCCTGAACTAAAGTAAATATTATTCTCAGAGGAAACTTCAACCCATTTTTCAGCTCATCTCTGAATTTAGTCTGGGTTACTGCATAAATACACGTGTTTGTGCAGCAGCTCAAAAGCAGCAGCATATAGCTGGTATAGTCTGCAATATGCATCGGGTCATTGAAACTTGGAAAATAATACTGGTTTGTAATTCGCATTAATAAGAAAAATATCACATACGCCATCCAGAGCAGTATGAAGTTACCGGATATAGCGAAGAGTAAAATGATTGATTTCCTTCGTTTCTCCATCTCCGGATCATTGTGATTCACATCATTCTTGCTGCCCCTCAGCCTCCTGCGGACTCTGCTGGCCGCCAAAATGTATCCTACAGTCAGAGCATTGAGCAGCAATATCAGTAATATTGGGAGCAGTGGGGTTAAACAGCGGTTAATCCAGCCAAATGCTACCCAAGCAGTTACAGTGTAATACTCCAGTTTTTCATGACAGCCCCATGGTGCATGGTCGATTGTATAGTAGGGTTCATATATAAAGAACCAGGGGATGTTTTTTATACAGAACAGCAGGCACACGGTTCCTATAACCAGGGATGCAGTTTTCTCGGTGCAATATTTAGTCCTCAGCTTCTGGCAACAAATGGTAACAAAACGATCGAAAGTGAAAGCGATGGTTAACCAGACAGAAATATCGGTGACTGCCCGCATCAGCGCTAGGAGGAAAGAACACACAGGTGTAATGAGCAGGAAGGTAGTCGGGAAATAATAATCATTAATCCGAACCAGTATCACATCAGTGATAATGACCAGTAGATCCGCCGCTGACATGGTCACCAGGTAGCGAGTGATACATCTGGAGAGACCGCACTTTCCCCGGGACAGGATCACAATCGTCACCACATTAGCTGTAAAAGGGAAACACACAGGAACAGGGAATCAGCCGTCAGGTTACAGCAAGGGAGCCAGTTACACAGGATTTGGTGTGAAATGTACTTTACTGCAGGATCTGGGGACTGGAACTGAACTCTTTACCGCTGCTAGAATTGTCCAGCAGAACAGGATTTTAACATACAATTGCAATGTTAAATATCTGTGAGTGTGGGGTAACTACCCGAAAATAAACGATTCACAAAGAGTATAGAATATACAAATAGACTCTGGAAATTTCCTCGGAGCTGTTACCCATCTGCCACTGCAACTTCGTAGAAAGTGGTGTAGAAATCCACTGGAGATCCGAGTAACCTACTGGCCATTTAAATGTATGAATAAATGGACAGTGTGAGAAGGAGTTATGGATAATTGTGAAAAGTAGCAGTTCAGTGACAGAGGAAGAAATGAACAGAAAACTATTTGAAAATCAGTCATGAATGGTCAATTCTAAATTGGGCGATGTTTGGGGAGCGGTGAGAATGACGCCTGACCGAAATGCAGTGAATACTAAAGGGGAACAACCGAGGGTGAGACAAAGTGCGGGATTTGGGTCCGTGGGCAGGAAAGGGGAGCGGATACAAGGTGTGGGTACGGAATGGCTCAGAGTTCTCATGTTGTATTCGCAGACTGGAGGCTATGAGTAAAGACCTTTGGACAAACTACTGTCAAACACCACGATAATAGGGGAGTTGGTATGTTTCAACTCAACCAAGTTGCAACAGTTACGTTTATAATCCACCAGATAAACATTTAATCTGAACAACTGACTTCTTGCCTGGAAGTCTCAGGTCTTTACATTGGTGTCTTGGACAGTGCAACCCCCATCTGGACAAACTCTAACAATAACCACAAGGGGGAGAAGTTCAGATGTGATCATGAACAAACAACTTTATCTTGCACCTTCTTCTGTGATCCTAGGAAAAATATACATTCCAAAGTTCACAATGGCACAAGGGCCATAATCTTCTCCTCGCTTTTGACGCCTCTAATAACGCAGCAAACTTCAGAGGGAGTGGTGGGTGGCGATCTCCAGACCGAAGCAAAGATAGTGCACAATTGACAATAGAGGCTGCAGTCCAGCCCAGGAGATACCTGCCGAGATTCAGCTTCAGAAAGGCTCCGTGGTAAGGTCTAAGCTCTGAATTGGCAGAATCCATCTTTAATATTAATCCGGCACATAGCAATATGGAGAATCTGTCTCTGGTGAGAAAGACTGCCGGAAAGTACATCCCAGCGGATGTGGGACATTATATGTACCTGAGCTTCCAGCACAATCTATCAACAATGTAAGATATGCTCAGAAGTGTTTGATTCGGATTCCTTTGGTGTGCAGGATAGTGTGACATATAGCAGTGGTTCCAACTTGATATACGTAAAGAGCTTCATGTGTTCATTTGTAAAGAAATAGAGACAGACAGAGAGCGAGAGAGAGATTACATATACAAAAGAAACGTCGGTACTGAAAAAATATCGTGAGCAAGATAAGGCGGCTGGTGTAGAAATAATTAACTGAATTCCCGTTCAACTGTGTTTAGACAATACAGTCTTAGCTGGGAATTAAATCACATGAGTATAGAAGATTAATATAGTTAAGTATGAGTGTGGGGTGGGGGCGGCGTGTAGTTACCATGGATACAGAAGTATCATGAAAATCTACACAGAAAAATGGACAAAATAACTCTGAATCAAACACAAGAAATGGGCCGTCCTGTGCTGTTTACAAGACGGAGATGGGCCTCCTTCTTGAACCGCTGCAGTCCGTGTGGTGACGGTGCTCCACAGAGTTGTTAGTTGGTGAACTGCATGAAATAATGGCGAAGATATGAGTAGATAATATTTCCGACTGGACTTTGCAAATGGCCAAATCTGTCAGTAATTTATGTATCTGAACTAAAGAGCCTTATAAAAGTTGCTAAAATCATGTCCCATATTCAGTATTTGTCAAATCACTTAATTAATTCAACAACTGGAACATTATTACAACAACAACAATAATTTCTACTTAAATAGCGCCTTTATAAAACTTCCCGAGGCGCTTCACAGGAGTGTTACAAGACATAACAAATAAATTTGGCACTGAGCCACATAAGAATAAATTACGACAGATGACCAAAAGTTTGGTCAGAGGGAGGTTATAAGCACTGTCTTCAAGGATAAAGGGAGGTATAGAGGCGGTGAGGATTTAGGGAGGCTGTTCCAGAGCACAGGGCTTGGACAGCTGAAGGCACGGCCACCAATGGTTGAGCAGTTATAATCAGGGATGCACAAGAGGGTAGAATTTGAGGAGCGCAGACATCTTGGGTGGTTGCGATGCTAAATCAGATTACAGAGATAGCGAGGGACGAGGCCCTGGAGGGATTTGTACACAGAAGGTGAATTTTGGAATCGAGGTATTGTTGAACTGGGATCAATGTCGCTCAGCGAGCACAGGTGGGACTTCGTGCGAGATTGGACATGCACTGGCGAGTTTTGAATGAGCTCAAGTTTACATAGGGCAGAATGTAGGAGATCAGCCAGGAGTGTGTTGGAGCTGTACAAACTAGAGGTAATTAAGGCATGGATGGAGGTTTCATCAACAGAGGAACTGAGGCAGGGGCGGAGACGGGCAATGTTATGGAGGTGGAAAAAGGTGGATTTAGTTATGCTGCAGGTATATGGCCAGAAGATCATTTCCCGTTCTAATAGGATAGCTAGATTGCGAACTGTCTGGTTCAGTCACAGACAGAAGCACGGGAGAGGGATCGAGTCGTTGGTTAATGAACACAGTTTGTGGCGGGACCCACAGAAAATGTCATCGGTATTCCCAATATTTAATTGGACAACATTTCTGCTCAACAAGTCAACAAGTACTGAATGTCGGACAAGCAGTCTGCTAATTTAGAGACCTTGGATGCCTCGAGAGAAGTGGGGGCGATGTAGAGCTAGGTATCAGCAGCCTACATGTGGAAACTGAAGCTGTGTTTTCAGATGATGTTGGCAAGGGGCATCATATAGTGGAGAACAGGAGGGGGCCAATGATAAATTCCTGGGGAACACGATATGCAACGATTTATCGTGAGAATAGAAGCGAATGCAAGTGATTTTCTGGCTACGATTAGGGAGATACGGATGGAACCAGGCGTGTACACTCCCACCCAGTTGGAGAGGCATTGGTGGGAAATGGAGTACTCAACCATATCAAAGGCTGGGACTGGTCGAGAATGATGAGGAGGGAAAGTTTATCTTTGTCAATGTCACAAAGGATGCCATTTGTGAGTTTGATAAGAGCAGTTTCGGTAGTGTGGCATGGTGGATACCAGACTGAAGGGATTCAAACATGGAGTTCCGGGAGGCGACAACATGTTCAAGGACTTTGGGGTGGAAATTAAGGTTGGAGAGGGGGCGATAGCTTGCAAGGCCAGTGTGGTAAAGGGTTGTTTTTTGAGGAGAGGGGTGATAACGATAGATTTGAAGGAGAGGAGAGGACATGAGCTGGGAGCACCATTAACAATGTCAGCTAAAACGGGAGACAGAAAAGGAAGTTGGGTGGTGAGCAGCTTGGTGGGAATAGGGTCAAGATCAAGTGAGCTGTAAGTGGGTCTCATGGATAAGATGAGCATGGAGAGGTCAAGAGGGGCAGATCAGGGAGAGACTAGAGAGAGAAGCGATTTCATGGCTAGCGCATGGTGGAAACTGAGGGGAAGTTTGACTCGTTGGGCTAGAGGAAGGAAGAGAAGTGGCAGAGGCAGCTGATTGGGTAGTCTCAATCTTTGAGACAAATAATTCCATGAGCTACTCACACTTGTTGTTGGAGGTGAGTGTGGTGGAGACTGGGGAGAGGAGTTTAACAAGAAGGTTAACAGTCGAGAATAGTAGCCGGGGGTTATATTTCCATTCTATAATGATGTTGGAATAGTAAGCAGTTTTAGCAGACACGAGTAGGGCCCGATAATACTTTATGTGGTCGAGCCAAATCTGGCTTAGAATGGTTAAATCAGTTGTCCGACACATCCGTACAAGTCTGCGGCCCTTGTACTTGAGTGAGCGAGACTGAGGGCCGTACCAGGGGAAAGGCCAGGGTGAGAGAGATTCATTGTTTTAATAGGAAATAGGGCAACAAAGGTGATGGTGAGGGGATATTTGGGGAGATTGCTGGCTGTAGAAATGTCATTGTCAATTAATTCATTATCTCCTCGGTTTAAACAGAGTCACAATTTAAATATTGGTGATACCTGATTCACAAATATTCTCGTAACAAAACGATTTGACAATTATTCTTGTTTCTAATTGCAGCTGCTATATAATGACAGGACAAAAAGGGAAACAATGTCCTTCTCTCACTGAATCCAACCACAACTGTTGCCAGCTACAATTAAAATATCATTACTGCTGTGTATTAATGTTTCTATTTTCCAAACTCTCCATCCCTTCAGTCTCCGGTTCCACTGCCTGTGCAATGTCCCAAATATAATCATTACATTGAAAATGGAATTTGCGGCCACGGACCATAACTGTGCTTGGTACACGAATTCAGCTCTGAATAAATACATCACCACTGTGGTTTCTATGAATTGCTTGAAACCACAACTGTATTTCCCAGAATTGGCGTGAAATAATACACTTGTATTTCACACTCTAGCAAAGTTAATATGGCCTTTCACTGTTTGTCAGAAGATGGTTTCTACAACTTCGTAACATACCTTGCAATGTAACTAAATGTATATATATGCTACAGCAAGATCCACAAATATAACATCTGGTTGGTAAAGTTGGCTAAGGTTTGCGTTATTCGGAGAAACTGCCATGGGAAAGTCAAACGAATGTCAGACTAGATTTTCGACAGGGTATCAAACCCAAAAACTTCTGATTCAGATGGAAGCCCCGGCTGTTACATTTAAAGGCGAGGTAGATAACTTAACCAGAGCATGTAAAGAGGAGAACATTAGCGAGGGGTTCCTGACGCTGCTAACGATTAACTGAAACAATTTCACACTCGAACGACATCCCACTGTGTGAATACTGGGCTCATTCTCACTTAGAACCGCATTGCTCCGAGACATTCCATGTAAAACAATGTTAGATTTTGAGTTGGAATTCAAAAACATTGTAACGTCAATAAACACCTCGCAAAGTTTGGAGGAAATGGAGGACAGATATTCTCGGAATTTCCGATAGTGACCCAAATCTGACAAATAATCACCTCAGGACCGACAGAACAATGACCAGGCCCTCCAGGTAATACAGCGAGACACGGATTTATGCAATCGGTAACCTGTTAAAATGAGCGCTGGAATCTCTATGGACTGCAGTAATATCATCGGACATTTTTTCGTGTCGAACACTCAGATACACTGAAATTGGACCTGAGATTACCGGAACGCTCATTGCAGAAATGATGACTCTGGTGCTTGACGTATAGGAACGCAGGATTTGATCATTCTGACCCACAAGCCTTTTCCACCATTCCAGTAGACCATGGGTGATCGGCACCATAACTCCAATTACCGTCTTAGTTCCATATCCCTTGAAACCCTGACCTTAACAAATCTATCGATCAGAGTCTGTAAAATTACAACTGTCAATTGAAATAATTTTGGGAGAAGGAGTGTTAGATTTCTCATCGACTTTGTGTGAGAAAGTGTTTCGTGATTTCACTCCGAGCTCCAATTTTAAGATAATGCCTTCTGGTATAGATTACACCGCCATAGGAAACAGTTTCTGTGCCGACACTATCCAACACCTTTATCTATTTAAATAGCTCGGTTATATCACGTTTCACCCTTCTAAACACAATGGAATACAAGGCAAGGTTATGTAAACTTTCCTCATATTTGAATACTTTAAACCGTGGTATCAGTCTGGTTAACTTGTGCTGAAACCCCTCGAAGGCCAATCCATCTATCCTGCAATATGTTGCCCAAAACTGAACGTACATATTCCAAATGAGATCTCACCAAATCTCTGTACAGCGAGAACAGCACTTCCTCAGTTGTAAATATCTTCCCCCTTGTGATAAAAGCCAAAATTCGCTTAACATTTATCCCTATTCTGTGGTTCCTTCCATTCAACCAACTATCGCTAATTACGTGTGTTCCCATTTTTATGAATAATAACTGAAAAACATTATCAAAGCAGGGTCTTAACTGACACTGTAATACAATTTGAGACGATGGGAACAGACTTTGCAATGCACCGAGTACTGATCATAATTATAGTTAAAATTACCGCAGCTGACACAATATTGAATGGAAATAACAATTTGGCGCTTTTGCTTCACCAACTAAGCACGTTACCGGGAACACCAATTACCACGCCGAGAACTGGAACACAGCAAATGGTAATACAATAAATCAAACTGTATTGATCTCTGAGAAATGATGGGGACTCTTGGTGCGGCACATGTTACAACGGACCATGTGAGCTGATATATTCAGAGATACTCTTAGTAATACAGGGGCGAAACTTGTAGTAGGAGCATTAGGCTGTATTGATCCTGAGATTTGTGAGAGTCAGCGGGCCAGTGAGACAACTCACTTCAATCTGTTCTCATTGAGTAACCTCTTCAAACGTACTCTACAGAGTGTTACAAACAGCCGTAATATTGGACTTTAATGCTGATCATGTTTCTTCAAACACAAACATGCAATGGAATTTATTAGTGCAGGGTGGTGGGAACTCATGAGACATAATGTGAGATTTCAGTTTCCCAACTGAAGTGGGAAAGTTAGTCAGTGGTACAATGGGTGATACAACACACTGGTTCGATACCCTGGGCTCTGCCACATAAACTGTAAATGTGAGGTAGAGGAATGTAACACAGACACTGATTACAGGGCGATATGATAGATGTGTTTAAAATTAATGACAGGATGGAAGAAGATAGATAGAAGCAGACTGATTTCAGTAGATGTGTGTTGCAGAACGAGGCTCTGTAGAAAGAAGATGAAATCGAAGACAATGGAACAGAGAGAAGAGAGAGCGGGAGAAGATTTTTTATACAGGGATTGTGGAGTTCAGTCACATGGATAGAGGTTGAGGCAGAAACTGACAGAATTCAAAGTAGATTGGGTCCGTGGCTGGAGGAAGAGGCGATAAAGGGATATGGAGACCGGGTGGGTAAATGTGACTGGAAATTCCTCTATCTCTCAGTATCTGAAGCGAAATTAAAGTGAATGTGTGTGGATAACCGAGCGGACAGACTTACTGAGGGTACAGTCGATGTTATATCACCCTGCAAGCGTTTGGTCTGAACAATAAATTTGTCCGATTAGTATAAAGGCACCTGACCCGGCATGGAGACGGTGCTTTGGTTAAAATGCAGGTATTGTATCTAAAACGTGTTTTTAAATGTGGACAAACCCAGGACAGCTGCATAGAGCGCCGCTGCCTTGTTCCAATCGCTCTCTCACAGCACGGATTCCCGGTCTGACCTGTACCGCTGCAGGAATGGATGTGACAGAAACCAACTGCCTCCCACCGGCTGAAGGCAGAACAATCTCCGCCGGGAGGGTGAAGGCGAGTCTGAGAACAGGCTGGTCACCGGTCAGTGGAGAAGATGAGGGAGAGAGTCTGTGTTCCTGCATGGAGCACAATCCCACTCTCGGCATGGATTGTGATCACCAGGAATAATATCCGGCACTTTGCTGGAACCAGACCGAGAACAGCGGGTAGATTCTGATTAACGGGACTGAACAAATCTCGGTCCTGACTGTCCGAATTCCCAGGTATATGTCCATGATCGGCTGTCAGTGTCTGTCTCCACAGCGGGAGTCAATGGGAGACATACTGGAGCATTTTACAACACGCTGAATATTCATTAAAATATAATCTGTCAGATATTACCGAGTGTTACGGGAAAGGAGTGCAGGCACGGAAAAATGGGATTAAACTAATTCATTGAGTCACTCATTGCACGATTCTCAGATAAAACCGAACCAGTTTGAAAGACATTACATGGGGAAATAATCTGAAGATATTATGGCGGGTTAAAGAAAATTAGAAAGTCAACAAATGATCAGTAACTTAAAAAGGTCGAGCGGGAAATACAGTCACTGACTTTCAGCCTTTTAATTGAATTGAGAAGAATAGTTAAAAAATATAATTACTGACATAAGAGCAGGAATAAAGTTAATCCCAACTTTATTCACGACGTCAGTAATGGAATATAATCACTTACCGGGGATTCCCACGGCTGCTATAATCGGATAGTAAATCATTACCGCCTGTAGAACTGGTGGTAACCAGGAAAATGGATAGGCGATTAACGGAACTCTCATTCTGTCCGAGAAGTGATGATGACTCTTGGCACTGAACACAGTGCTCCAACTGACGGTGAGATGAGAGCTGAAGAGAAAAACGCAATTATAATTGCGGGAGATTTCCCGTGGGACCATGAAAGATCAGGAGCATTGATATTACTTCCAGTCATTTGGCAGCGCGTCAACACCCTTCACAGTAATGTTTGTGCTGCACTAATTATATCCAAACTAATAATACATGTGTTTGACGTGAAAACACCCAAAGATTGGAGTGATATTTTGCTCACATTTCTAACTAATAATGTACAGAAAGCCGGGCTCTGCCGGCAATGCTGCACCACATTTAACAGAAGCAGCTCCAGTTTTCCTCCTGGTATGTGAGACGGTTAAATCCTGTCGATGCACCAACTGAATTCCCCGAATTCTGAAACATGTTTCAATGTTTACACCACTCCGGGCGTTCGTCACTCATCCGTTTCACTGTGGGAGTTCTGGTTGGCAATTGAATCAGAAATATATGTTTTTAGCACGGAAGAGGTCGGGCATTGCACTAGCACCTTGCAGAAAAATGAATCTAAATTATAGTGTAAAAAGTTGCTGAATTAATAGCGCAGAAAATGCAGTCTCATACTACAGCTCACTCACTTATTTTGCCTGCATATCGTAAAATTGTCAACATAATGCTTGGTGATGAAGCGGAACAAGAAATTGCAAAAATTCCGCTGTCTGACCATACAATTCGGAGAAGGATAAATGATATGTCATCTAACATTGAAGAAAATGTATCCCAGAAATTTACAAACTCGAATTTTGCTTTGCAAATCGACGGGTCGGTCGACATTATTGGTAAAGCACAATTATTATCATTTGTTCACTTCATTAATGAAAACGAGATATTGCACCAATTTCTGTGCTGTACAGAACTTCCAGAAAATACTAGAGGTCAAGACATGTTTGATTCTGTCAATTCATATTTTGAAGACTTCAAAATTTCATGGGACTCATGTGTTGGAATCTGCACGGACGGTGCTCCATCTATGGTGGGACATGTCAAAGGATTCATTACGCTCGCAAAAAAAATAATACCAAGCATTCCCTTGGCCATTAGTAACCAGTCTCGAGGCCCTTAGCAGCCGGTCCCCTGGCCCTCAACCACCAGTCCCATGGCCCTTGACAACCGGTCCCAAAGCCCTCGGTAACCGGTCCCATGGCCCTGAGCAACCGGTCTCTTAGCACCTTCACAACCGGTCTCTTGGTCCTTCACAACCGGTCTGTTGGCCCTTCGCAACCGGTCTCTTGGCCCTTAGCAACAGGTCTCTTGGCCCTTAGCAACAGGTCTCTTGGCCCTTAGCAATTGGCCCCTTGTACCTGAGCAGCATGTCTCTTGGCCCTTAGTAACAGGTCTCTTGGCAGTCAGCCATCAATCACTTGGCCCTTCGCAAAACGTCACATGGCCCTTAGCAACCGGTCTCTTAGCACCTTCACAACCGGTCTCTTGGTCCTTCACAACCGGTCTCTTGACCCTTCACAACCGGTCTCTTGGCACTTCGCAACCGGTCTCTTGGCCCTTAGTAACCGGTCTCTTGGCCCTTAGCAAAAGGTCTCTTGGACGTCAGCCATCAGTCACTTGGCCCTTCACAAACCGTCACATGGCTCTTAGCAAACGGTCTCTTGACATTAAGCAACCTGTCCTTTGGCCCTTAGCAGATGCTCCCTTGGCCCACAGCAACCAACACTTGGCCCTTAGCAACTGGTGCTTCGGCCCTCAGCCACCAGTCCCTTGGCCCTAAGTCACCGGTCATTTGGCCCTCAACAACCTGTCTCTTGGCCCTCAACAACCGATCCCTTGTTCTTTAACAACCTGTCCCTTGTTCTTTAACAACCAGTCCCTTGGCCCTTGGCAAGTTGTTCCAAGGCCCTCGGCAACCAGTCTCTTGACCTCGGCAACCGGTCCCTTGGCTCAAAGCAACTGGTCTCGTGACCCTCTACCACTATCACTTTGCCCTCAGCCACCAGTAACTTGGCCCTCTGCAACCGGTCCTTTGGTCCTTAGCAACCGGTCCCGTGGATCTTAGCAGACAATCCCATGGCCCTTAGCCACCAGTCCCTTGGCCTCGGCAACAAGTCGCTTAGCCCTCAGCAGCTGGTCCATTTCTGCTCAACAACTGGACTCTTGCCACTTAGCAGCCAACCCTTGGCCCTCAGCAACTTGGTCCTCAGCAATCGACCCCTTGGCCCTCAGCAACCAGCCCCTTGGCGGTTAGCAGCCAACACTTGCCACTTTGCACCAGGTCCCATCGCACTGAGCAACAGGCCCTTAGCCCTCAGCCACTGGGCGTTTCGCTCTTAGCAACAAGGAAATTAGCCCTTCGCAACCTGTCCCTTGGCCCTTAGCAACCGATGCCCTAACCTTAGCGACAAGTCGCTTGACACTCAGCCGCCCGATCCTTAGCCCTCAGTCACTGGTTCCTTGGCCCTTAGCACCCAGTTCCTTGGCCCTGAGCAACCAGTTCCTTGGCCGTTAGCAATCAGGCCCATGGCCCTTAGCAAACAGTCTTTAGGCCCTTCGCAGCCGGTTCCTTGGCCCTTAAGCAGTATAATATGGCTAAATGTAAGGTTATCCACTTTGGTAGCAAAAACAGGATGGCAGATAATTATCTGAATGGTGACAGATTAGTAAAAGGGGAGGTGCAAAGAGACCTGGGTGTCATGGTACTTCAGTCGTTGAAGGTAGGCATGCAGGTACAGCAGGCAGTAAAGAAACCAAATGGCATGCTGGCCTTCATAGCGAGGGGATTTGAGTATAGGAGTAGGGAGGTCTTACTGCAGTTGCACAGGGCCTTGGTGAGACCACACGGTGAGTATTGTGTGCAGTTTTGGTCTCCTAATCTGAGGAAGGACATTCTTGCTATTGAGGGAGTGTAGTGAAGGTTCACTGGGATGGCAGGACTGACATATGAGGAAAGACTGGATCGGCTAGGCTTATACTCACTGAACTTAAGAAGAATGACAGGGGATCTCATAGAAACTTTTTACATTTTGATGGGACTGGACAGGTTAGATGCAGGAAGAATGTTCACGATGTTGGGGAAGTCCAGAACCAAAGGGTCACAGTCTAAAGATAAGGGGTAAGCCATATAGGACTGAGCTGAGGAGAATCTTTGTCACCCAGAGAGTTGTGAATCTGTGGAATTCTCTACCATCGAAAGTTGTTAAGTCCAGTTCATTGGGCATATTCAAAAGGGAGATAGATGTCACCCTTGCAGCAAAAAGATCATGGGATATGGAGACAAGGCAGGGGTGGGGTACTGAGGTTGCATGATCAGCCATGATCATGTTGAATGGTAGGGCAGGCTCGAAGGGCCGAATGGCCTATTTTCCATGTTTCTTTGTTTAGCCACTGGTCCCTTGGCCCTCACCAACTGGTCCCTTGGCTCTGAGCAACAGATCCCTTGGTCCATAGCAACCGGTCTCTTGATGCTAAGAAAACGGTTCCTTGGCCCTTAGCAACTGGTCTCTTGGCCGTTAGCAGCCAACACTTGCCACTTAGCCCTCAGCCACTGGTCGTTTCGCTCTGAGCAGCAAGGTACTTGGCCTTTAGCAACCAGTCCGTTGCCCATAGCAACTGGTCCCTTGCTGCATAGCAACCAACACTTGGCTCTTCGCAACCGGTGCCTTGGCCCTCAGCCACCAGAAACTTCATGCTCAGCCACCCGATTCCTAGCCCTCAGCCACCGGTCGTTTCGCTCCTAGCAGCAAGGCACTTGGGCCTTACGAACCAGTCCTTGTCCCTTAGCAACTGGTCCCTTGTCCCTTAGCAACAGGTCCCTTGTCCCTTAGCAACTAGGCCATTGGCCCTTAGCAACTGGTCCCTTGGCCCTTAGCAACAGGTCCCTTGTCCCTTAGCAACTAGGCCATTGGCCCTTAGCAACTGGTCCCTTGTCCCTTAGCAACTGGTCCATTGTCCCTTAGCAACAGGTCCCTTGTCCCTTAGCAACTAGGCCATTGGCCCTTAGCAACTGGTCCCTTGGCCCTTAGCAACTGGTCCCCTGTCCCTTAGCAACTAGGCCCTTGGCCCTTAGCAACTGGTCCCTTGGCCCTTAGCAACTGGTGCCTTGCCCTTAGCAACTAGGCCCTTGGCCCTTAGCAACTGGTCCCTTGTCCCTTAGCAACTTGTCCCTTGTCCCATAGCAACTGGTCCCTTGTCCCTTAGCAACTAGGCCCTTGGCCCTTAGCAACTGGTCCCTTGTCCCTTAGCAACTAGGCCCTTGTCCCTTAGCAACAGGTCCCTTGGCCCTTAGCAACTGGTCTCTTTTCCCTTAGCAACTAGGCCATTGGCCCTTAGCAACTGGTCCCTTGGCCCTTAGCAACTGTTCCCTTGTCCCGTAGCAACTGGTCCCTTGTCCCTTAGCAACAGGTCCCTTGTCCCTTAGCAACTAGGCCATTGGCCCTTAGCAACTGGTCCCTTGGCCCTTAGCAACTGGTCCCCTGTCCCTTAGCAACTAGGCCCTTGGCCCTTAGCAACTGGTCCCTTGTCCCATAGCAACTGGTCCCTTGGCCCTTAGCAACTGGTCCCTTGGCCCTTAGCAACTGGTCCCTTGTCCGTTAGCAACTAGGCCCTTGGCCCTTAGCAACTGGTCCCTTGGCCCTTAACAAGTGGTCCCTTGTCCCTTAGAAACTAGGCCCTTGGCCCTTAGCAACTGGTCCCTTGGCCCTTAGCAACTGGTCCCATGTCCCTTCGCAACTAGGCCCTTGGCCCTTAGCAACTGGTCCCTTTTCCCTTAGCAACTGGTCCCTTGTCCCTTAGCAACTAGGCCCTTGGCCCTTAGCAACTGGTCCCTTGGCCCTTAGCAACTGGTCCCTTGTCCCTTAGCAACTAGGCCCTTGGCCCTCAGCAACTGGTCCCTTGGCGCTTCGCAACAAGTCTCTCGTCCCTTAGCAACTGGTCTCCTGACCCTCTGCCACCAAGTGCCAAGGCCCTCAGCAACCAGTCACTTGGGCCTTGGCACCCAATCATTGTCTCCAAGCAAACAGTCCCTTGGCCTGAATCACCATGGCTTTTCCCTCAGCAACTGCCATGTTTGTCCTCAGCAACCAGTCCCTTGGCGCTCAGGATCCGGTCCCTTGGCACTCAACAAGCGGTCCCTTGGCCCTCAACAACCGGTCCATTGGCTCCCAGCATCTGTACCTTGGTGCTCAGCAACTGGACCCTTGGCCCTCAGCAACTGGGCCCTTGGCCTTCAGCAGTCAATCTTTTGGCCCTCAGGAGCCAGTCCCTTGACCTTCAACCACCAGTCCCATAGCCCTTAGAAACCGTTCCCCTGGCCCTCAGCAACCGATCCCTTTGCCCATAGCAACCGGTCCCTTGGCCCTTAGCAACCAGTCCCTTGCCAGTCATCAACCAGTCAATTGGCCCTCAGCCACTGGTCCCTTGGCCTTCAGCCATCGGTCATTTGACCCTCAGCCACTGGTCATTTGGCACTCAGCCACCAGTCATTTAACCCTCAGCCACCGGTCATTTGGCCCTTAGCAACCGGTCCCTTGGCGCTTAGCAACCGGTCCCTTGGCCATTAGCAGACAATCTCTTGCCACTTAGCAACCAGTCTCTTCGCCCTGAGCCACTGTTCTCTTCACCCTGAGCAACCGGACTTCAGCTCTCAGCCACCGGTTGTTTCGCTTTTAGCAGCAAGGCACTTGGGGCTCAGCTACCAGTCCCTTCACGCTCAGCCACCCAATCCTTAGCCCTCAGCGACTGGTCGTTTCGCTCATAGCAGCAAGGCACTTGCCCCTGAACGAAAAGTCCCTTGGGCCTTACCAACCGGTCCCTTGGCCCTTAGCAACTGTTTTATTGGCCCTTAGCAACCAGTCTGTCGGCCCTTGGCAACCCGTTATTTGGCTTTCTGTCACCAGTGCCAAGGCTCGCGGCAACCGGTCACTTGGCCCTGAATCACCATTGCTTTGCCCTCAGCACCGGCTGTTCTTCCCTCAGCCACCAGTCCCTTGGACCTCAGCCACTGTAACTTGGGCCTTACCAACAGGTCCATTGACCCTTAGCAACTGGTCCCTTGGCCCTTAGCAACCAGTCCCTTGGCCCTAAGCAGGCAATCCCTTGTCCCTTAGCAACTGGTCCCTTGGTGCAAAGCAACTGGTCCATTGGCCTTCAGCAACTGGCCCATTTGCCGTTAGCAGCCAACACTTGCCACTTCGCAACCGGTCTCTTCGCCCTCAGCCACTGGTCCCTTCGCACTGAGCAACGTTTCCTCAGCCCTCAGCCACTGGTCGTTTCGCTCTTAGCGGCAAGGCACTTGGCCCTTAGCAACTAGTCCTTTAGCCCGTAGCAACCAGTCCCTTGCCCCACAGCAACCAACATTGGCCCATAGCAACCAGTGCCTTGGCCCTCAGCGACCAGTACCTTCATGCTCAGTCACCTGATCCTAAGCCCACAGACTCCGGTCATTTCGATCCTAGCAGCAAGGCACTTGGCCCTTACCAACCGGTCCCTTGGCCCTGAGCAACTAGTCTTTAGGCCATTAGCAACTGGTCTCTTCGCCCTCTGCCACCAGTGCCATGACCCTCGGCAACCATTAGCACCCAACCATTGGCTCTAAACAACCATTCCCTTGGCCCTTAACCACCATGGCTTTGCCCTCAGCAACCAGTAGTTTTGCCCTCAGCCATCAGTCCCTTGGCCCTCAACCACCGGTCCCTTTCACCCTCAGCAACCGGTCCCTTGGCCCTCAGCCACCGGTCCCTTGGCCCTCAGCCACCGGTCCCTTTCACCCTCAACCACTGGTCCCTTTCACCCTCAGCCACCGGTCCCTTCGCCCTCAGCCTCCGGTCTCTTTGGTCCTCAGCCCCCGGGCCCTTGGTCCTTAGCAACTGGTCATTTGGCCATTAGCAACTGGTCATTTGGTCCTTAGCAACTGGTCATTTGGCCCTTAGCAACTGGTCATTTGGACCTTAGCAACTGGTTATTTGGCACTTAGCAATCAACCTCTTGGCCCTTAGCAACTGGTCCCTTGGTGCATAGCAAGCAGTCCCTTTGCCCGAAGGAACATATCTCTTGGGCCTAAGCAACAGGTCCCTTTGTCCTGAGCAACCGGTCCCTTGGCCCTCAGCAACTGGTCCCTTGGTGCATAATAAGCAGTCCCTTTGCCCGAAGGAACATGTCTCTTGGGCCTAAGCAACAGGTCTCTTTGTCCTGAGCAACCGGTCCCTTGGCCCTCAGCAACTAGTCCCTTGGTGCATAATAAGCAGTCCCTTTGCCCGAAGGAACACGTCTCTTGGGCCTAAGCAAAAGTTTCCTTTGTCCTGAGCAACCGGTCCCTTGGCCCTCAGCAACTGGTCCCTTCTCCCTGAGCAACAAGCCCATTTGCCCTTAGCAACTGGTTCCTTGGCCTCCAGCAACCAAAATTTGGCCCTTAGCAACCGGTGCTTTGGCCCTCAGCGACAAAACCCTTGACACTCAGCCGCACGATCCTCAGCCCTCAGTCATCGGTTGTTTTGCTCTAAGCATCCAGTCCCTTGGCCCTCAGCAACCAATCCCTTGGCCTCAGGAACCGCTCACTTGGCCCTGAACAACCTATCCCTTGACACGAAGCAGCTGGTCCCTTGGGCATTAGCAGCCAACTCTTGCCACGTAGCAACCGGTCCATCTCCCTGAGCAACCAGCCCTTAGCCCTCAGCAACTGGTCCCTTGGCCCTCAACAGCCGGTCCATTGGTTCTCAGAAACCGGTCCCTTGGCCCGAAGGAACCGGTCCATTGGCCCGAAGGAACTGGTCCCTTGCACGAAGGAAATGGTCCCTCGCCCTAAGGAACCGGTCCCTTGCCTGAAGCATCCAGTCGCTTGGCCTTAAGCAACATGTCCCTTCTCTCTGAGCAACGGGTGCTTTGGTCCTCAGGCACCAGTCCCTTAGCCTTTAGTAAACAGTCCCTTGGCCCTTAGTAACCAATCCCTTTGGCCATTAGCAACTAGTCCCTTGGAAATTAGCAACGAATCCCTTAGCCCTCAGCAACCAGTCCCTTAGCCCTTAGCAACCAGTCCTTTGGCTCTTAGCAACCGGACCCTTGGAAGTAACCAACAGGTCTTTTGGCACTTTGCGACTAGTCCCTTGTCCATTAGCAACCAGGCCTTTGGCCTTTAGCAACCAGTCCCTTAGCTCTTAGCAAACAGTCCCTTAGCAGTTAGCGACCAGTCCTTTAGCCCTTTGCAACATGTCCCTTGGCACTTAGCATCCGATCCTTTGGCACTTCGGAAATGGTCCCTTGGCCATTAGCAACAAGTCTCTTGGCCATTAGCAAAAGGTCCTTTGGCCATTAGCACCGGTCCATTGGCCATTAGGAACAAGTCCCTTGCCGCTAATCAACCGGTCCCTTGGCCCTTAGCAACCGGTCCCTTGCCATTAATCAACCGGTCCCTTGGCCATTAGCAGCCAACACTTGCCACTTAGTAACAAGTCTCTTCACCCTCAGCCACTGGTCTCTTCGCCCTGAGCATCCGGACCTCAGCTCTCAGCCATCGGTTGTTTTGCTCTTAGCAGCAAGGCACTTGGCCCTCAGCCACCGGTCACTTTGCCCTCAGCCACTGATCACTTGGTCCTCAGCCACTGGTCACTTGGGCATCAGCCACCGGTCGTTTGGCTCTCAGCCACCGGACGCTTGGCCCTCAGCGACTAGACCCTTGGCCCTCAGACGCTGGTCACTTGAGCTTCAGCCACCGGTCCATTGGCCCTCAGCAACTAGACGCTTGGCCATCAGCCACCGGTCCCTTGGCCCTCAGCAACTAGACCATTGGTCCTCAGCCACCGGTCCCTTGGCCCTCAGCCACCTGTCCCTTGACCCTCAGCAATTGGACACTTGGCACTCAGCCACCAGCCCCTTGGCCCTCAGCCCCTCAGCCACCAGCCCCTTGGCCCTCAGCCACCGGTCCCTTGGCCCTCAGCCACCGGTCCCTTGGCCCTCAGCCACCAGCCCCTTGGCCCTCAGCCACCAGTCCCTTGTCCCTCAGCCACCAGCCCCTTGGCCCTCAGCCAAAGGTCCCTTGGCTCTCAGCCACCAGCCACTTGGCCCTCAGCCACCGGTCCCTTGGCCCTCAGCCACCGGTCCCTTGTCCCTCAGCCACCGGTCCCTTGGCCCTCAGCAACTAGTCCCTTGGTCCTCAGCCACCAATCCCTTGGCCCTCAGCCACCGGTCCCTTGGCCCTCAGCCACCAGCCCCTTGGCCCTCAGCCACCGGTCCCTTGGCCCTCAGCCACCGGTCCATTGGCCCTCAGCAACTAGACCCTTGGCCCTCAGCCACCGCTCACTTGGCCCTCAGCCACCAGCCCCTTGGCCCTCAGCCACCGGTCAGTTGGCCCTCAGTCACCGGTCCCTTGGCCCTCAGCAACTAGTCCCTTGGTCCTCAGCCACCAGTACCTTGGCCCTCAGCGACCGGACCCTTGGCCCTCAGCGACCGGACTCTTGGCCCTCAGCCACCGGACCCTTGGCACTCAGCGACTGGTCCCTTGGCTCTCAGCCACTGGACCCTTGGCCCTCAGCCACCGGACCCTTGGCCCTCAGCCACCGGACCCTTGGCTCTCAGACACCGGACCCTTGGCCGTCAGCGACCGGACCCTTGGCACTCAGCAACCGGACCCTTGGCCCTTAGCGACTGGTCCCTTGGCTCTCAGCCACCGGACCATTAGCCCTCAGCCACCGGACCCTTGGCCCTCAGCCACCGGACACTTGGCCCTCAGCCACCGGACCCTTGGCTCTCAGCGACCGGACCCTTGGCCCGCAGCGACTGGTCCCTTGGCTCTCAGCCACCGGACCCTTGGCCCTCAGACACCTGACCCTTGGCCCTCAGCGACCGGACCCTTGGCTCTCAGCGACTGGTTCCTTGTCCATCAGCCACGGGTCCCTTGGCCCTCAGCCACCGGTCCCTTGGCACTGAGCAACCGGTCACTTGGCCCTCAGCCACCGGTCCATTGACCCATAGCCACCAGTCCCTTGGCCCTCAGCCACCGGGTCCTTGGCCCTCAGCCACCAGTCCCTTGGCACTGAGCAACCGGTCACTTGGCCCTCAGCCACCGGTCCATTGACCCATAGCCACCAGTCCCTTGGCCCTCAGCCACCGGATCCTTGGCCCTCAGCCACCAGTCCCTTGGCACTCAGCCACCGGTCCCGTGGACCTCAGCCACCGGTCCGTTGACCCTCAGCCACCGGTCTCTTGGCCCTCAACCAACAGTCTCTTGGCCCTCAGCCACAGGTCGCTTGACGCTCAGCCACCGGTCTCTTGGCACTGAGCAACCAGTCACTTGGCCCTCAGCCACCAGTCGCTTTGCACTGAGCAACCAGTCCCTTTGCCCTCAGCCACCGGTCCCTTGGCACTGAGCAACCAGTCACTTGGCCCTCAGCCACCGGTCCCTTGTCCCTCAGCCACCAGTCCCTTTGCCCTCAGCCACCAGTCCCTTGGCACTGAGCAACCGGTCACTTGGCCTTCAGCCACCGGTCCCTTGGCCCTCAGCCACCGGTCCCTTGGCCCTTATCCACTGGTCCCTTGGCCCTCAGCCACTGGTCCCTTGGCCCTCAGCCACCGGTCCCGTGGACCTCAGCCACCGGTCCCTTGGCCATCAAGCACCGGTCCCTTGGCCCTCAGCCAACAGTCTCTTGGCCCTCAGCCACCTGTCCCTTGGCCTCCAGCCACTGGTCCCTTGGCCCTCAGCCACCGGTCCTTTGGCCCTCAGCCACCGGTCCCGTGGACCTCAGCCACCGTTCCCTTGGTCCTCAGCCACCGGTCCCGTGGACCTCAGCCACCGGTCCCTTGGCCATCAGCCACCGGTCGCTTGGCCCTCAGCCAACAGTCTCTTGGCCCTCAGCCACCTGTCCCTTGGCCCTCAGCCACTGGTCCCTTGGCCCTCAGCCACCAGTCTCTTGGCCCTCAGCCACAGGTCGCTTGACGCTCAGCCACCGGTCCCTTGTCCCTCAGCCACCAGTCCCTTTGCCCTCAGCCACCAGTCCCTTGACCCTCAGCCACCGGACGCTTGGCCCTCAGCCACCAGTCCCTTGGTCCTCAGCCACCAGTCCCTTGGCCCTCATCCACCGGTCACTAGGCTCTCAGCCACCGGGTCCTTGACCCTCAGCCACCAGCCCCTTGGCCCTCAACCACCGGTCCCTTGGCCCTCAGCCACCAGTCCCTTGGACCTCAGCCACCGGCCACTTGGCTCTCAGCCACCGGGTCGTTGACCCTCAGCCACCAGTCCCTTGGCCCTCAGTCACCGGGTCCTTGACCCTCAGCCACAAGTCCCTTGGCCCTCAGCCACCAGTCCCTTGGCCCTCAGTCATCGAGTCCTTGACCCTCAGCCACAAGTCCCTTGGCCCTCAGCCACAAGTCCCTTGACCCTCAGCCACCAGTCCCTTGGCCCTCAGTCACCGAGTCCTTGACCCTCAGCCACCAGTCCCTTGGCCCTCAGTCACCGGGTCCTTGACCCTCAGCCACCGGACCCTTGGCCCTCAGTCACCGAGTCCTTGACACTCAGCCACAAGTCCCTTGGCCGTCAGCCACCAGTCCCTTGACCCTCAGCCACCAGTCCCTTGGCCCTCAGTCACCGAGTCCTTGACCCTCAGCCACCAGTCCCTTGGCCCTCAGTCACCGAGTCCTTGACACTCAGCCACAAGTCCCTTGACCTTCAGCCACCAGTCCCTTGGCCCTCAGTCACCGGGTCCTTGACACTCAGCCACTAGTCCCTTGGCCCTCAGCCACCAGTCCCTTGACCCTCAGCCATCGGTCACTTGACTCTCGCCAACCATTCCTTTGGCCATCACAACTTGTCCCTTGGCCCTCAGCAAGCGGTCATTTAGCACTTAGCACCTGGTGATTTAGCCCTCACCAGTTGTTCTTTAGGCACTTCGCAATTGGTCCCTTGGCTCTCAGCCACCGGCCACTTGGCTCTCAGCCACCAGCCCCTTGGCACTCAACCACCGGTCCCTTGGCCCTCAGTCACCGGGTCCTTGACACTCAGCCACAAGTCCCTTGGCCCTCAGCCACCAGTCTCTTGACCCTCAGCCACCAGTCCCTTGGCCCTCAGTCACCGGGTCCTTGACACTCAGCCACAAGTCCCTTGACCCTCAGCCACCGTTCCCTTGGTCCTCAGCCACCGGTCCCGTGGACCTCAGCCACCGGTCCCTTGGCCATCAGCCACCGGTCGCTTGGCCCTCAGCCAACAGTCTCTTGGCCCTCAGCCACCTGTCCCTTGGCCCTCAGCCACTTGTCCCTTGGCCCTCAGCCACCAGTCTCTTGGCCCTCAGCCACAGGTCGCTTGACGCTCAGCCACCGGTCCCTTGTCCCTCAGCCACCAGTCCCTTTGCCCTCAGCCACCAGTCCCTTGACCCTCAGCCACCGGACGCTTGGCCCTCAGCCACCAGTCCCTTGGTCCTCAGCCACCAGTCCCTTGGCCCTCATCCACCGGTCACTAGGCTCTCAGCCACCGGGTCCTTGACCCTCAGCCACCAGCCCCTTGGCCCTCAACCACCGGTCCCATGGCCCTCAGCCACCAGTCCCTTGGACCTCAGCCACCGGCCACTTGGCTCTCAGCCACCGGGTCGTTGACCCTCAGCCACCAGTCCCTTGGCCCTCAGTCACCGGGTCCTTGACCCTCAGCCACAAGTCCCTTGGCCCTCAGCCACCAGTCCCTTGACCCTTAGCCACCAGTCCCTTGGCCCTCAGTCATCGAGTCCTTGACCCTCAGCCACAAGTCCCTTGACCCTCAGCCACCAGTCCCTTGACCCTCAGCCACCAGTCCCTTGGCCCTCAGTCACCGAGTCCTTGACCCTCAGCCACCAGTCCCTTGGCCCTCAGTCACCGGGTCCTTGACCCTCAGCCACCGGACCCTTGGCCCTCAGTCACCGAGTCCTTGACCCTCAGCCACAAGTCCCTTGGCCGTCAGCCACCAGTCCCTTGACCCTCAGCCACCAGTCCCTTGGCCCTCAGTCACCGAGTCCTTGACCCTCAGCCACCAGTCCCTTGGCCCTCAGTCACCGAGTCCTTGACACTCAGCCACAAGTCCCTTGACCTTCAGCCACCAGTCCCTTGGCCCTCAGTCACCGGGTCCTTGACACTCAGCCACTAGTCCCTTGGCCCTCAGCCACCAGTCCCTTGACCCTCAGCCATCGGTCCCTTGACTCTCGGCAACCATTCCTTTGGCCATCACAACTTGTCCCTTGGCCCTCAGCAAGCGGTCATTTAGCACTTAGCACCTGGTGATTTAGCCCTCACCAGTTGTTCTTTAGGCACTTCGCAATTGGTCCCTTGGCTCTCAGCCACCGGCCACTTGGCTCTCAGCCACCAGCCCCTTGGCCCTCAACCACCGGTCCCTTGGCCCTCAGTCACCGGGTCCTTGACACTCAGCCACAAGTCCCTTGGCCCTCAGCCACCAGTCTCTTGACCCTCAGCCACCAGTCCCTTGGCCCTCAGTCACCGGGACCTTGACACTCAGCCACAAGTCCCTTGACCCTCAGCCACCAGTCCCTTGGTCCTCAGCCACCGGTCCCTTGGCCCTCAGCCACCAGTCCCTTGGTCCTCAGCCACCAGTCCCTTGGCCCTCATCCACCGGTCACGAGGCTCTCAGCCACCGGGTCCTTGACCCTCAGCCACCAGCCCCTTGGCCCTCAACCACCGGTCCCTTTGCCCTCAGCCACCAGTCCCTTGGACCTCAGCCACCAGCCACTTGGCTCTCAGCCACCGGGTCGTTGACCCTCAGCCACCAGTCCCATGGCCCTCAGTCACCGGGTCCTTGACACTCAGCCACAAGTCCCTTGGCCCTCAGCCACCAGTCCCTTGACCCTCAGCCACCAGTCCCTTGACCCTCAGCCATCGGTCCCTTGACTCTCGGCAACCATTCCTTTGGCCATCACAACTTGTCCCTTGGCCCTCAGCAAGCGGTCATTTAGCACTTAGCACATGGTGATTTCGCCCTCAGCAGTTGTTCTTTAGGCACTTCGCAATTGGTCCCTTGGTGCTCAGCCACCGGGCCCTTGGCTCTCAGCGACCGGACCCTTGGCCCTCATCCACCGGTCGCTTGGCCCTCAGCCACCAGTCCCTTGATTCTCAGCCACCAGTCCCTTGGTCCTCAGCCACCGGTCCCTTGGCTCTCAGCGACCGCACCCTTGGCACTCATCCACCGGTCACTTGGCCCTCAGCCACCAGTCCCTTGGTTGTCAGCCACCAGTCCCTTGGCCCTCAGCCACCGGTCACTTGGCTCTCAGCCACCGGGTCCTTGACCCTCAGCCACCAGGCCCTTGGACCTCAGCCACCGGTCACTTGGCTCTCATCCACCGGGTCCTTGACCCACAGCCGCCAGTCCCTTGGCCCTCAGCCACCGGGTCCTTGACCCTCAGCCACAAGTCCCTTGGCCCTCAGCCACCAGTCCCTTGACCCTTAGCCACCAGTCCCTTGGCCCTCAGTCATCGAGTCCTTGACCCTCAGCCACAAGTCCCTTGACCCTCAGCCACCAGTCCCTTGACCCTCAGCCACCAGTCCCTTGGCCCTCAGTCACCGAGTCCTTGACCCTCAGCCACCAGTCCCTTGGCCCTCAGTCACCGGGTCCTTGACCCTCAGCCACCGGACCCTTGGCCCTCAGTCACCGAGTCCTTGACCCTCAGCCACAAGTCCCTTGGCCGTCAGCCACCAGTCCCTTGACCCTCAGCCACCAGTCCCTTGGCCCTCAGTCACCGAGTCCTTGACCCTCAGCCACCAGTCCCTTGGCCCTCAGTCACCGAGTCCTTGACACTCAGCCACAAGTCCCTTGACCTTCAGCCACCAGTCCCTTGGCCCTCAGTCACCGGGTCCTTGACACTCAGCCACTAGTCCCTTGGCCCTCAGCCACCAGTCCCTTGACCCTCAGCCATCGGTCCCTTGACTCTCGGCAACCATTCCTTTGGCCATCACAACTTGTCCCTTGGCCCTCAGCAAGCGGTCATTTAGCACTTAGCACCTGGTGATTTAGCCCTCACCAGTTGTTCTTTAGGCACTTCGCAATTGGTCCCTTGGCTCTCAGCCACCGGCCACTTGGCTCTCAGCCACCAGCCCCTTGGCCCTCAACCACCGGTCCCTTGGCCCTCAGTCACCGGGTCCTTGACACTCAGCCACAAGTCCCTTGGCCCTCAGCCACCAGTCTCTTGACCCTCAGCCACCAGTCCCTTGGCCCTCAGTCACCGGGACCTTGACACTCAGCCACAAGTCCCTTGACCCTCAGCCACCAGTCCCTTGGTCCTCAGCCACCGGTCCCTTGGCCCTCAGCCACCAGTCCCTTGGTCCTCAGCCACCAGTCCCTTGGCCCTCATCCACCGGTCACGAGGCTCTCAGCCACCGGGTCCTTGACCCTCAGCCACCAGCCCCTTGGCCCTCAACCACCGGTCCCTTTGCCCTCAGCCACCAGTCCCTTGGACCTCAGCCACCAGCCACTTGGCTCTCAGCCACCGGGTCGTTGACCCTCAGCCACCAGTCCCATGGCCCTCAGTCACCGGGTCCTTGACACTCAGCCACAAGTCCCTTGGCCCTCAGCCACCAGTCCCTTGACCCTCAGCCACCAGTCCCTTGACCCTCAGCCATCGGTCCCTTGACTCTCGGCAACCATTCCTTTGGCCATCACAACTTGTCCCTTGGCCCTCAGCAAGCGGTCATTTAGCACTTAGCACATGGTGATTTCGCCCTCAGCAGTTGTTCTTTAGGCACTTCGCAATTGGTCCCTTGGTGCTCAGCCACCGGGCCCTTGGCTCTCAGCGACCGGACCCTTGGCCCTCATCCACCGGTCGCTTGGCCCTCAGCCACCAGTCCCTTGATTCTCAGCCACCAGTCCCTTGGTCCTCAGCCACCGGTCCCTTGGCTCTCAGCGACCGCACCCTTGGCACTCATCCACCGGTCACTTGGCCCTCAGCCACCAGTCCCTTGGTTGTCAGCCACCAGTCCCTTGGCCCTCAGCCACCGGTCACTTGGCTCTCAGCCACCGGGTCCTTGACCCTCAGCCACCAGGCCCTTGGACCTCAGCCACCGGTCACTTGGCTCTCATCCACCGGGTCCTTGACCCACAGCCGCCAGTCCCTTGGCCCTCAGCCACCGGGTCCTTGACCCTCAGCCACCAGTCCGTTTTCCCTCAGCCACCGGTCCCTTGACCCTCAGCCACCAGTCACTTGGTCCTCAGCCACCAGTCCCTTGGCTCTCAGCGACCGGAACCTTGGCCCTCAGCCACCGGTCCCTTGGCCCTCAGCCACCGGTCACTTGGCTCTCAACCACCGCGTCCTTGACCCTCAGCCACCTGGTCCTTGACCCTCAGCCATCGGTCCCTTGACTCTCAGCAACCATTCCTTTGGCCATCACAGCTGGTCCCTTGCCCCTCAGCAACCGGTCCCTTGGCCCTCAGACACCGGACCCTTGGCCCTCAGACAACGGTCCCTTGGCCCTCAGCCACCTGTCCCTTGGCCCTCAGCGACCGGACCCTTGGCCCTCAGCGACTGGTCCCTTGTCCCTCAGCCACCGGTCCCTTGGCCCTCAGACACCGGTCCCTTGGCCCTCAGCCACCGGTCTCTTGGCCCTCAGCCACCGGTTCCTTTGTCCCTCAGCCACCGGTCCCTTTGGCCCTCAGCCACCGGTCCCTTTGGCCCTCAGCCACCGGTCCCTTGGCCCTCAGACACCGGTCCCTTGGCCCTCAGACAACGGTCCCTTGGCCCTCAGCCACCGGTCACTTGGCACTCATACACCGGTCCCTTGGACCTCTGCCACCGGTCCCTTGGCCCTCAGCCACCGGTCCCTTGGTCCTCAGCGACCGGTCCCTTGGCCCTCAGCCACCAGTCCCTTGGCCCTCAGCCACCAGTCCCTTGGCCCTCAGCCACTGATCCCTTGGCCATCAGCCACCGGTCCCTTGGCCCTCAGCAACTGAACCCTTGGTCCTCAGCCACCGGTCCCTTGGCCCTCAGCCACCGGTCCCTTGGCCCTCAGCCCCCAGCCCCTTGGCCCTCAGCCACCGGTCCCTTGGCCCTCAGCCACCAGCCCCTTGGCCCTCAGCCACCGGTCCCTTGGCCCTCAGCCACCGGTCCCTTGGCCCTCAGCCACCGGTCCCTTGGCCCTCAGCCACCTGCCCCATGGCCCTCAGCCACCAGTCCCTTGTCCCTCAGCCACCAGACCCTTGGCCCTCAGCCACCGGTCCATTGGCTCTCAGCCACCGGCCCCTTGGCCCTCAGCCACAGGTCCCTTGGCCCTCAGCCACCGGTCCCTTGGCCCTCAGCCACCAGTCCCTTGGCCCTCAGCCAACGGTCACTTGACCCTCAGCCACCAGTCCCTTGACCCTCAGCCACTGGTCTCTTGGCACTCAGCCACCGGTCCCTTGACCCTCAGCCACCGGACGCTTGGCCCTCAGCCACCAGTCCCTTGGTCCTCAGCCACCAGTCCCTTGGACCTCAGCCACCGGTCACTTGGCTCTCAGCCACCGGGTCCTTGACCCTCAGCCACCAGTCCCATGGCCCTCAGCCACCGAGTCCTTGACACTCAGCCACCAGTCCCTTGGCCCTCAGCCACCGGTCCCTTGACCCTTAGCCACCAGTCCCTTGGCCCTCAGTCACTGGTCCCTTGGCCCTCAGCCACTGGTCCCTTGGCCCTCAGCCACCGGTCCCTTGACCCTCAGCCACCAGTCCCTTGTTCCTCAGCCACCAGTCCCTTGGCTCTCAGCGACTGGACTCTTGGCCCTCAGCCACCAGTCCCTTGGTCCTCAGCCACCTGTCCCTTGGCCCTCATCCACCGGTCACTAGGCTCTCAGCCACCGGGTCCTTGACCCTCAGCCACCAGCCCCTTGGCCCTCAACCACCGGTCCCTTGGCCCTCAGCCACCAGTCCCTTGGACCTCAGCCACCGGCCACTTGGCTCTCAGCCACCGGGTCGTTGACCCTCAGCCACCAGTCCCTTGGCCCTCAGTCACCGGGTCCTTTACACTCAGCCACCAGTCTCTTGGCCTTCAGCCACGTCCCTTGACCCTCAGCCACCAGTCCCTTGACCCTCAGCCCCCAGTCCCTTGGCCCTCAGTCACCGGGTCCTTGACACTCAGCCACAAGTCCCTTGGCCCTCAGCCACCAGTCCCTTGACCCTCAGCCACCAGTCCCTTGACCCTCAGCCATCGGTCCCTTGACCCTCAGCCATCGGTCCCTTGACTCTCGGCAACCATTCCTTTGGCCATCACAACTTGTCCCTTGGCCCTCAGCAAGCGGTCATTTAGCACTTAGCACCTGGTGATTTAGCCCTCAGCAGTTGTTCTTTAGGCACTTCGCAATTGGTCCCTTGGTGCTCAGCCACCGGTCCCTTGGCTCTCAGCGACCGGACCCTTGGGCCTCATCCACCGGTCGCTTGGCCCTCAGCCACCAGTCCCTTGATTCTCAGCCACCAGTCCCTTGGTCCTCAGCCACCGGTCCCTTGGCTCTCAGCGACCGCACCCTTGGCACTCATCCACCGCTCACTTGGCCCTCAGCCACCAGTCCCTTGGTTGTCAGCCACCAGTCCCTTGGCCCTCAGCCACCGGTCACTAGGCTCTCAGCCACCGGGTCCTTGACCCTCAGCCACCAGTCCCTCGGACCTCAGCCACCGGTCACTTGGCTCTCATCCACCGGGTCCTTGACCCTCAGCCACTAGTCCCTTGGCCCTCAGCCACCGGGTCCTTGACCCTCAGCCACCAGTCCGTTTGCCCTCAGCCACCGGTCCCTTGACCCTCAGCCACCAGTCCCTTGGTCCTCAGCCACCAGTCCCTTGGCTCTCAGCGACCGGAACCTTGGCCCTCAGCCACCGGTTCCTTGGCCCTCAGCCACCGGTCACTTGGCTCTCAACCACCGCGTCCTTGACCCTCAGCCACCTGGTCCTTGACCCTCAGCCATCGGTCCCTTGACTCTCAGCAACCATTCCTTTGGCCATCACAACTGGTCCCTTGCCCCTCAGCAACCGGTCCCTTGGCCCTCAGACACCGGACCCTTGGCCCTCAGACAACGGTCCCTTGGCCCTCAGCCACCTGTCCCTTGGCCCTCAGCGACCGGACCCTTGGCCCTCAGCGACTGGTCCCTTGTCCCTCAGCCACCGGTCCCTTGGCCCTCAGACACCGGTCCCTTGGCCCTCAGTCAGCGGTCCTTTGGCTATCAGCCACCGGTCCATTTGGCCCTCAGACACTGGTCCCTTGGCCCTCAGACACCGGTCCCTTGGCCCTCAGACACCGGTCCCTTGGCCCTCAGCCACCGGTCCCTTTCTCCCTCAGCCACCGGTCCCTTTGACCCTCAGCCACCGGTCCCTTTGGCTCTCAGCCACCGGTCCCTTGGCCCTCAGACACCGGACCCTTGGCCCTCAGCCACCTGGTCCTTGACCCTCAGCCATCGGTCCCTTGACTCTCAGCAACCATTCCTTTGGCCATCACAACTGGTCCCTTGCCCCTCAGCAACCGGTCCCTTGGCCCTCAGACACCGGACCCTTGGCCCTCAGACAACGGTCCCTTGGCCCTCAGCCACCTGTCCCTTGGCCCTCAGCGACCGGACCCTTGGCCCTCAGCGACTGGTCCCTTGTCCCTCAGCCACCGGTCCCTTGGCCCTCAGACACCGGTCCCTTGGCCCTCAGTCAGCGGTCCTTTGGCTATCAGCCACCGGTCCATTTGGCCCTCAGACACTGGTCCCTTGGCCCTCAGACACCGGTCCCTTGGCCCTCAGACACCGGTCCCTTGGCCCTCAGCCACCGGTCCCTTTCTCCCTCAGCCACCGGTCCCTTTGACCCTCAGCCACCGGTCCCTTTGGCTCTCAGCCACCGGTCCCTTGGCCCTCAGACACCGGACCCTTGGCCCTCAGACAACGGTCCCTTGGACCTCAGCCACTGGTCTCTTGGCCCTCAGACACCGGTCCCTTGGACCTCAGCCACCGGTCCCTTAGGCCTCAGCCACCGGTCCCTTGGTCCTCAGCGACCGGTCCCTTGGCCCTCAGCCACCAGGCCCTTGGACCTCAGCCACCGGTCACTTGGCTCTCATCCACCGGGTCCTTGACCCACAGCCGCCAGTCCCTTGGCCCTCAGCCACCGGGTCCTTGACCCTCAGCCACCAGTCCGTTTTCCCTCAGCCACCGGTCCCTTGACCCTCAGCCACCAGTCACTTGGTCCTCAGCCACCAGTCCCTTGGCTCTCAGCGACCGGAACCTTGGCCCTCAGCCACCGGTCCCTTGGCCCTTAGCCACCGGTCACTTGGCTCTCAACCACCGCGTCCTTGACCCTCAGCCACCTGGTCCTTGACCCTCAGCCATCGGTCCCTTGACTCTCAGCAACCATTCCTTTGGCCATCACAGCTGGTCCCTTGCCCCTCAGCAACCGGTCCCTTGGCCCTCAGACACCGGACCCTTGGCCCTCAGACAACGGTCCCTTGGCCCTCAGCCACCTGTCCCTTGGCCCTCAGCGACCGGACCCTTGGCCCTCAGCGACTGGTCCCTTGTCCCTCAGCCACCGGTCCCTTGGCCCTCAGACACCGGTCCCTTGGCCCTCAGCCACCGGTCTCTTGGCCCTCAGCCACCGGTTCCTTTGTCCCTCAGCCACCGGTCCCTTTGGCCCTCAGCCACCGGTCCCTTTGGCCCTCAGCCACCGGTGCCTTGGCCCTCAGACACCGGACCCTTGGCCCTCAGACAACGGTCCCTTGGCCCTCAGCCACCGGTCACTTGGCACTCATACACCGGTCCCTTGGACCTCTGCCACCGGTCCCTTGGCCCTCAGCCACCGGTCCCTTGGTCCTCAGCGACCGGTCCCTTGGCCCTCAGCCACCAGTCCCTTGGCCCTCAGCCACCAGTCCCTTGGCCCTCAGCCACTGATCCCTTGGCCATCAGCCACCGGTCCCTTGGCCCTCAGCAACTGAACCCTTGGTCCTCAGCCACCGGTCCCTTGGCCCTCAGCCACCGGTCCCTTGGCCCTCAGCCCCCAGCCCCTTGGCCCTCAGCCACCGGTCCCTTGGCCCTCAGCCACCAGCCCCTTGGCCCTCAGCCACCGGTCCCTTGGCCCTCAGCCACCGGTCCCTTGGCCCTCAGCCACCGGTCCCTTGGCCCTCAGCCACCTGCCCCATGGCCCTCAGCCACCAGTCCCTTGTCCCTCAGCCACCAGACCCTTGGCCCTCAGCCACCGGTCCATTGGCTCTCAGCCACCGGCCCCTTGGCCCTCAGCCACAGGTCCCTTGGCCCTCAGCCACCGGTCCCTTGGCCCTCAGCCACCAGTCCCTTGGCCCTCAGCCAACGGTCACTTGACCCTCAGTCACCAGTCCCTTGACCCTCAGCCACTGGTCTCTTGGCACTCAGCCACCGGTCCCTTGACCCTCAGCCACCGGACGCTTGGCCCTCAGCCACCAGTCCCTTGGTCCTCAGCCACCAGTCCCTTGGCCCTCAGCCACCGGTCACTAGGCTCTCAGCCACCGGGTCCTTGACCCTCAGCCACCAGTCCCTTGGGCCTCAGCCACCGGTTCCTTGGCCCTCAGCCACCAGTCCCTTGGACCTCAGCCACCGGTCACTTGGCTCTCAGCCACCGGGTCCTTGACCCTCAGCCACCAGTCCCATGGCCCTCAGCCACCGAGTCCTTGACACTCAGCCACCAGTCCCTTGGCCCTCAGCCACCGGTCCCTTGACCCTTAGCCACCAGTCCCTTGGCCCTCAGTCACTGGTCCCTTGGCCCTCAGCCACTGGTCCCTTGGCCCTCAGCCACCGGTCCCTTGACCCTCAGCCACCAGTCCCTTGTTCCTCAGCCACCAGTCCCTTGGCTCTCAGCGACTGGACTCTTGGCCCTCAGCCACCAGTCCCTTGGTCCTCAGCCACCTGTCCCTTGGCCCTCATCCACCGGTCACTAGGCTCTCAGCCACCGGGTCCTTGACCCTCAGCCACCAGCCCCTTGGCCCTCAACCACCGGTCCCTTGGCCCTCAGCCACCAGTCCCTTGGACCTCAGCCACCGGCCACTTGGCTCTCAGCCACCGGGTCGTTGACCCTCAGCCACCAGTCCCTTGGCCCTCAGTCACCGGGTCCTTTACACTCAGCCACCAGTCTCTTGGCCTTCAGCCACGTCCCTTGACCCTCAGCCACCAGTCCCTTGACCCTCAGCCACCAGTCCCTTGGCCCTCAGTCACCGGGTCCTTGACACTCAGCCACAAGTCCCTTGGCCCTCAGCCACCAGTCCCTTGACCCTCAGCCACCAGTCCCTTGACCCTCAGCCATCGGTCCCTTGACCCTCAGCCATCGGTCCCTTGACTCTCGGCAACCATTCCTTTGGCCATCACAACTTGTCCCTTGGCCCTCAGCAAGCGGTCATTTAGCATTAGCACCTGGTGATTTAGCCCTCAGCAGTTGTTCTTTAGGCACTTCGCAATTGGTCCCTTGGTGCTCAGCCACCGGTCCCTTGGCTCTCAGCGACCGGACCCTTGGGCCTCATCCACCGGTCGCTTGGCCCTCAGCCACCAGTCCCTTGATTCTCAGCCACCAGTCCCTTGGTCCTCAGCCACCGGTCCCTTGGCTCTCAGCGACCGCACCCTTGGCACTCATCCACCGCTCACTTGGCCCTCAGCCACCAGTCCCTTGGTTGTCAGCCACCAGTCCCTCGGACCTCAGCCACCGGTCACTTGGCTCTCATCCACCGGGTCCTTGACCCTCAGCCACTAGTCCCTTGGCCCTCAGCCACCGGGTCCTTGACCCTCAGCCACCAGTCCGTTTGCCCTCAGCCACCGGTCCCTTGACCCTCAGCCACCAGTCCCTTGGTCCTCAGCCACCAGTCCCTTGGCTCTCAGCGACCGGAACCTTGGCCCTCAGCCACCGGTTCCTTGGCCCTCAGCCACCGGTCACTTGACTCTCAACCACCGCGTCCTTGACCCTCAGCCACCTGGTCCTTGACCCTCAGCCATCGGTCCCTTGACTCTCAGCAACCATTCCTTTGGCCATCACAACTGGTCCCTTGCCCCTCAGCAACCGGTCCCTTGGCCCTCAGACACCGGACCCTTGGCCCTCAGACAACGGTCCCTTGGCCCTCAGCCACCTGTCCCTTGGCCCTCAGCGACCGGACCCTTGGCCCTCAGCGACTGGTCCCTTGTCCCTCAGCCACCGGTCCCTTGGCCCTCAGACACCGGTCCCTTGGCCCTCAGTCAGCGGTCCTTTGGCTATCAGCCACCGGTCCATTTGGCCCTCAGACACTGGTCCCTTGGCCCTCAGACACCGGTCCCTTGGCCCTCAGACACCGGTCCCTTGGCCCTCAGCCACCGGTCCCTTTCTCCCTCAGCCACCGGTCCCTTTGACCCTCAGCCACCGGTCCCTTTGGCTCTCAGCCACCGGTCCCTTGGCCCTCAGACACCGGACCCTTGGCCCTCAGACAACGGTCCCTTGGACCTCAGCCACTGGTCTCTTGGCCCTCAGACACCGGTCCCTTGGACCTCAGCCACCGGTCCCTTAGGCCTCAGCCACCGGTCCCTTGGTCCTCAGCGACCGGTCCCTTGGCCCTCAGCCACCAGTCCCTTGGCCCTCAGCCACAAGTCCCTTGGCCCTCATCCACTGGTCCCTTGGGCATCAGCCACCGGTCCCTTGGCCCTCAGCAACTGGACCCTTGGTCCTCAGCCACCGCTCCCTTGGCCCTCAGCCACCAGTCCCTTGGCCCTCAGCCACCAGCCCCTTGGCCCTCAGCCACCGGTCCCTTGGCCCTCAGCCACCAGCCCCTTGGCCCTCAGCCACCGGTCCCTTGGCCCTCAGCCACCAGCCCCTTGGCCCTCAGCCACCGGTCACTTGGCCCTCAGCCACCAGTACCTTGACCCTCAGCCACCGGACGCTTGGCCCTCAGCCACCAGTCCCTTGGTCCTCAGCCACCAGTCCCTTGGCCCTCATCCACCGGTCACTAGGCTCTCAGCCACAGGGTCCTTGACCCTCAGCCACCAGCCCCTTGGCCCTCAACCACCGGTCCCTTGGCCCTCAGCCACCAGTCCCTTGGACCTCAGCCACCGGCCACTTGGCTCTCAGCCACCGGGTCGTTGACCCTCAGCCACCAGTCCCTTGGCCCTCAGTCACCGGGTCCTTGACACTCAGCCACAAGTCCCCTGACCCTCAGCCTCCAGTCCCTTGACCCTCAGTCACCAGTCCCTTGGCCCTCAGTCACCGGGTCCACGACACTCAGCCACAAGTCCCTTGGCCCTCAGCCACCAGTCCCTTGTCCCTCAGCCACCAGTCCCTTGACGCTCAGCCATCGGTCCCTTGGCCCTCAGCCACCGGTCACTAGGCTCTCAGCCACCGGGTCCTTGACCCTCAGCCACCAGTCCCTTGGGCCTCAGCCACCGGTTCCTTGGCCCTCAGCCACCAGTCCCTTGGACCTCAGCCACCGGTCACTTGGCTCTCAGCCACCGGGTCCTTGACCCTCAGCCACCAGTCCCATGGCCCTCAGCCACCGAGTCCTTGACACTCAGCCACCAGTCCCTTGGCCCTCAGCCACCGGTCCCTTGACGATTAGCCACCAGTCTCTTGGCCCTCAGTCACTGGTCCCTTGGCCCTCAGCCACTGGTCCCTTGGCCCTCAGCCACCGGTCCCTTGACCCTCAGCCACCAGTCGCTTGTTCCTCAGCCACCAGTCCCTTGGCTCTCAGCGACTGGAATCTTGGCCCTCAGCCACCAGTCCCTTGGTCCTCAGCCACCTGTACATTGGCCCTCATCCACCGGTCACTAGGCTCTCAGCCACCGGGTCCTTGACCCTCAGCCACCAGTACCTTGACCCTCAGCCACCGGACGCTTGGCCCTCAGCCACCAGTCCCTTGTTCCTCAGCCACCAGTCCCTTGGCCCTCATCCACCGGTCACTAGGCTCACAGCCACCGGGTCCTTGACCCTCAGCCACCAGCCCCTTGGCCCTCAACCACCGGTCCCTTGGCCCTCAGCCACCAGTCCCTTGGACCTCAGCCACCGGCCACTTGGCTCTCAGCCACCGGGTCGTTGACCCTCAGCCACCAGTCCCTTGGCCCTCAGTCACCGGGTCCTTGACACTCAGCCACAAGTCTCCTGACCCTCAGCCACCAGTCCCTTGACCCTCAGTCACCAGTCCCTTGGCCCTCAGTCACCGGGTCCACGACACTCAGCCACAAGTCCCTTGGCCCTCAGCCACCAGTCCCCTGTCCCTCAGCCACCAGTCCCTTGACGCTCAGCCATCGGTCCCTTGGCCCTCAGCCACCGGTCACTAGGCTCTCAGCCACCGGGTCCTTGACCCTCAGCCACCAGTCCCTTGGACCTCAGCCACCGGTCACTTGGCTCTCAGCCACCGGGTCCTTGACCCTCAGCCACCAGTCCCATGGCCCTCAGCCACCGAGTCCTTGACACTCAGCCACCAGTCCCTTGGCCCTCAGCCACCGGACCCTTGACCCTTAGCCACCAGTCCCTTGGCCCTCAGTCACTGGTCCCTTGGCCCTCAGCCACTGGTCCCTTGGCCCTCAGCCACCGGTCCCTTGACCCTCAGCCACCAGTCCCTTGTTCCTCAGCCACCAGTCCCTTGGCTCTCAGCGACTGGACTCTTGGCCCTCAGCCACCAGTCCCTTGGTCCTCAGCCACCTGTCCCTTGGCCCTCATCCACCGGTCACTAGGCTCTCAGCCACCGGGTCCTTGACCCTCAGCCACCAGCCCCTTGGCCCTCAACCACCGGTCCCTTGGCCCTCAGCCACCAGTCCCTTGGACCTCAGCCACCGGCCACTTGGCTCTCAGCCACCGGGTCGTTGACCCTCAGCCACCAGTCCCTTGGCCCTCAGTCACAGGGTCCTTGACACTCAGCCACCAGTCCCTTGGCCTTCAGCCACGTCCCTTGACCCTCAGCCACCAGTCCCTTGACCCTCAGCCACCAGTTTCTTGGCCCTCAGTCACCGGGTCCTTGACACTCAGCCACAAGTCCCTTGGCCCTCAGCCACCAGTCCCTTGACCCTCAGCCTCCAGTCCCTTGACCCTCAGCCATCGGTCCCTTGACCCTCAGCCATCGGTCCCTTGACTCTCGGCAACCATTCCTTTGGCCATCACAACTTGTTCCTTGGCCCTCAGCAAGCGGTCGTTTAGCACTTAGCACCTGGTGATTTAGCCCTCAGCAGTTGTTCTTTACGCACTTCGCAATTGGTCCCTTGGTGCTCAGCCACCGGTTCCTTGGCTCTCAGCGACCGGACCCTTGGCCCTCATCCACCGGTCGCTTGGCCCTCAGCCACCAGTCCCTTGATTCTCAGCCACCAGTCCATTGGTCCTCAGCCACCGGTCACTTGGCCCTCAGCCACCAGTCCCTTGGTTGTCAGCCACCAGTCCCTTGGCCCTCAGCCACCGGTCACTAGGCTCTCAGCCACCGGGTCCTTGACCCTCAGCCACCAGTCCCTCGGACCTCAGCCACCGGTCACTTGGCTCTCATCCACCGGGTCCTTGACCCTCAGCCACTAGTCCCTTGGCCCTCAGCCACCGGGTCCTTGACCCTCAGCCACCAGTCCGTTTGACCTCAGCCACCGGTCCCTTGATCCTCAGCCACCAGTCCCTTGGTCCTCAGCCACCAGTCCCTTGGCTCTCAGCGACCGGAACCTTGGCCCTCAGCCACCGGTCCCTTGGCCCTCAGCCACCGGTCACTTGGCTCTCAACCACCGCGTCCTTGACCCTCAGCCACCTGGTCCTTGACCCTCAGCCATCGGTCCCTTGACTCTCAGCAACCATTCCTTTGGCCATCACAACTGGTCCCTTGCCCCTCAGCAACCGGTCCCTTGGCCCTCAGACACCGGACCCTTGGCCCTCAGACAACGGTCCCTTGACCCTCAGCCACCAGTCCCTTGACCCTCAGCCATCGGTCCCTTGACTCTCGGCAACCATTCCTTTGGCCATCACAACTTGTCCCTTGGCCCTCAGCAAGCGGTCATTTAGCACTTAGCACATGGTGATTTTGCCCTCAGCAGTTGTTCTTTAGGCACTTCGCAATTGGTCCCTTGGTGCTCAGCCACCGGGCCCTTGGCTCTCAGCGACCGGACCCTTGGCCCTCATCCACCGGTCGCTTGGCCCTCAGCCACCAGTCCCTTGATTCTCAGCCACCAGTCCCTTGCTCCTCAGCCACCGGTCCCTTGGCTCTCAGCGACCGCACCCTTAGCACTCATCCACCGGTCACTTGGCCCTCAGCCACCAGTCCCTTGGTTGTCAGCCACCAGTCCCTTGGCCCTCAGCCACCGGTCACTTGGCTCTCAGCCACCGGGTCCTTGACCCTCAGCCACCAGGCCCTTGGACCTCAGCCACCGGTCACTTGGCTCTCATCCACCGGGTCCTTGACCCACAGCCGCCAGTCCCTTGGCCCTCAGCCACCGGGACCTTGACCCTCAGCCACCAGTCCGTTTGCCCTCAGCCACCGGTCCCTTGAAGCTCAGCCACCAGTCACTTGGTCCTCAGCCACCAGTCCCTTGGCTCTCAGCGACCGGAACCTTGGCCCTCAGCCACCGGTCCCTTGGCCCTCAGCCACCGGTCACTTGGCTCTCAACCACCGCGTCCTTGACCCTCAGCCACCTGGTCCTTGACCCTCAGCCATCGGTCCCTTGACTCTCAGCAACCATTCCTTTGGCCATCACAGCTGGTCCCTTGCCCCTCAGCAACCGGTCCCTTGGCCCTCAGACACCGGACCCTTGGCCCTCAGACAACGGTCCCTTGGCCCTCAGCCACCTGTCCCTTGGCCCTCAGCGACCGGACCCTTGGCCCTCAGCGACTGGTCCCTTGTCCCTCAGCCACCGGTCCCTTGGCCCTCAGACACCGGTCCCTTGGCCCTCAGCCACCGGTCCTTTGGCCATCAGCCACCGGTCCCTTTGGCCCTCAGACACTGGTCCCTTGGCCCTCAGACACCGGTCCCTTGGCCCTCAGACACCGGTCTCTTGGCCCTCATCCACCGGTTCCTTTGTCCCTCAGCCATCGGTCCCTTTGGCCCTCAGCCACCGGTCCCTTTGGCCCTCAGCCACCGGTCCCTTGGCCCTCAGACACCGGACCCTTGGCCCTCAGACAACGGTCCCTCGGCCCTCAGCCACCGGTCCCTTGGCACTCATACACCGGTCCCTTGGACCTCTGCCACCGGTCCCTTGGCCCTCAGCCACCGGTCCCTTGGTCCTCAGCGACCGGTCCCTTGGCCCTCAGCCACCAGTCCCTTGGCCCTCAGCCACCAGTCCCTTGGCCCTCAGCCACTGATCCCTTGGCCATCAGCCACCGGTCCCTTGGCCCTCAGCAACTGGACCCTTGGTCCTCAGCCACCGGTCCCTTGGCCCTCAGCCACCGGTCCCTTGGCCCTCAGCCCCCAGCCCCTTGGCCCTCAGCCACCGGTCCCTTGGCCCTCAGCCACCAGCCCCTTGGCCCTCAGCCACCGGTCCCTTGGCCCTCAGCCACCGGTCCCTTGGCCCTCAGCCACCTGCCCCATGGCCCTCATCCACCAGTCCCTTGTCCCTCAGCCACCAGACCCTTGGCCCTCAGCCACCGGTCCATTGGCTCTCAGCCACCGGCCCCTTGGCCCTCAGCCACAGGTCCCTTGGCCCTCAGCCACCGGTCCCTTGGCCCTCAGCCACCAGTCCCTTGGCCCTCAGCCAACGGTCACTTGACCCTCAGCCACCAGTCCCTTGACCCTCAGCCACTGGTCTCTTGGCACTCAGCCACCGGTCCCTTGACCCTCAGCCACCGGACGCTTGGCCCTCAGCCACCAGTCCCTTGGTCCTCAGCCACCAGTCCCTTGGCCCTCAGACACCGGTCACTAGGCTCTCAGCCACCGGGTCCTTGACCCTCAGCCACCAGTCCCTTGGGCCTCAGCCACCGGTTCCTTGGCCCTCAGCCACCAGTCCCTTGGACCTCAGCCACCGGTCACTTGGCTCTCAGCCACCGGGTCCTTGACCCTCAGCCACCAGTCACATGGCCCTCAGCCACCGATTCCTTGACACTCAGCCACCAGTCCCTTGGCCCTCAGCCACCGGTCCCTTGACCCTTAGCCACCAGTCCCTTGGCCCTCAGTCACTGGACCCTTGGCCCTCAGCGACCGGACCCTTGGCCCTCATCCACCGGTCGCTTGGCCCTCAGCCACCAGTCCCTTGATTCTCAGCCACCAGTCCCTTGGTCCTCAGCCACCGGTCCCTTGGCTCTCAGCGACCGCACCCTTGGCACTCATCCACCGCTCACTTGGCCCTCAGCCACCAGTCCCTTGGTTGTCAGCCACCAGTCCCTTGGCCCTCAGCCACCGGTCACTAGGCTCTCAGCCACCGGGTCCTTGACCCTCAGCCACCAGTCCCTCGGACCTCAGCCACCGGTCACTTGGCTCTCATCCACCGGGTCCTTGACCCTCAGCCACTAGTCCCTTGGCCCTCAGCCACCGGGTCCTTGACCCTCAGCCACCAGTCCGTTTGCCCTCAGCCACCGGTCCCTTGACCCTCAGCCACCAGTCCCTTGACCCTCAGTCACCAGTCCCTTGGCCCTCAGTCACCGGGTCCACGACACTCAGCCACAAGTCCCTTGGCCCTCAGCCACCAGTCCCTTGTCCCTCAGCCACCAGTCCCTTGACGCTCAGCCATCGGTCCCTTGGCCCTCAGCCACCGGTCACTAGGCTCTCAGCCACCGGGTCCTTGACCCTCAGCCACCAGTCCCTTGGGCCTCAGCAACCGGTTCCTTGGCCCTCAGCCACCAGTCCCTTGGACCTCAGCCACCGGTCACTTGGCTCTCAGCCACCGGGTCCTTGACCCTCAGCCACCAGTCCCATGGCCCTCAGCCACCGAGTCCTTGACACTCAGCCACCAGTCCCTTGGCCCTCAGCCACCGGTCCCTTGACCCTTAGCCACCAGTCCCTTGGCCCTCAGTCACTGGTCCCTTGGCCCTCAGCCACTGGTCCCTTGGCCCTCAGCCACCGGTCCCTTGACCCTCAGCCACCAGTCCCTTGTTCCTCAGCCACCAGTCCCTTGGCTCTCAGCGACTGGACTCTTGGCCCTCAGCCACCAGTCCCTTGGTCCTCAGCCACCTGTCCCTTGGCCCTCATCCACCGGTCACTAGGCTCTCATCCACCGGGTCCTTGACCCTCAGCCACCAGCCCCTTGGCCCTCAACCACCGGTCCCTTGGCCCTCAGCCACCAGTCCCTTGGACCTCAGCCACCGGCCACTTGGCTCTCAGCCACCGGGTCGTTGACCCTCAGCCACCAGTCCCTTGGACCTCAGCCACCGGTCACTTGGCTCTCAGCCACCGGTCCCTTGGCCCTCAGCCACCGGTCACTTGGCTCTCAACCACCGCGTCCTTGACCCTCAGCCACCTGGTCCTTGAACCTCAGCCATCGGTCCCTTGACTCTCAGCAACCATTCCTTTGGCCATCACAACTGGTCCCTTGCCCCTCAGCAACCGGTCCCTTGGCCCTCAGACACCGGACCCTTGGCCCTCAGACAACGGTCCCTTGGCCCTCAGCCACCTGTCCCTTGGCCCTCAGCGACCGGACCCTTGGCCCTCAGCGACTGATCCCTTGTCCCTCAGCCACCGGTCCCTTGGCCCTCAGACACCGGTCCCTTGGCTCTCAGCGACCGCACCCTTGGCACTCATCCACCGCTCACTTGGCCCTCAGCCACCAGTCCCTTGGTTGTCAGCCACCAGTCCCTTGGCCCTCAGCCACCGGTCACTAGGCTCTCAGCCACCGGGTCCTTGACCCTCAGCCACCAGTCCCTCGGACCTCAGCCACCGGTCACTTGGCTCTCATCCACCGGGTCCTTGACCCTCAGCCACTAGTCCCTTGGCCCTCAGCCACCGGGTCCTTGACCCTCAGCCACCAGTCCGTTTGCCCTCAGCCACCGGTCCCTTGACCCTCAGCCACCAGTCCCTTGACCCTCAGTCACCAGTCCCTTGGCCCTCAGTCACCGGGTCCACGACACTCAGCCACAAGTCCCTTGGCCCTCAGCCACCAGTCCCTTGTCCCTCAGCCACCAGTCCCTTGACGCTCAGCCATCGGTCCCTTGGCCCTCAGCCACCGGTCACTAGGCTCTCAGCCACCGGGTCCTTGACCCTCAGCCACCAGTCCCTTGGGCCTCAGCAACCGGTTCCTTGGCCCTCAGCCACCAGTCCCTTGGACCTCAGCCACCGGTCACTTGGCTCTCAGCCACCGGGTCCTTGACCCTCAGCCACCAGTCCCATGGCCCTCAGCCACCGAGTCCTTGACACTCAGCCACCAGTCCCTTGGCCCTCAGCCACCGGTCCCTTGACCCTTAGCCACCAGTCCCTTGGCCCTCAGTCACTGGTCCCTTGGCCCTCAGCCACTGGTCCCTTGGCCCTCAGCCACCGGTCCCTTGACCCTCAGCCACCAGTCCCTTGTTCCTCAGCCACCAGTCCCTTGGCTCTCAGCGACTGGACTCTTGGCCCTCAGCCACCAGTCCCTTGGTCCTCAGCCACCTGTCCCTTGGCCCTCATCCACCGGTCACTAGGCTCTCATCCACCGGGTCCTTGACCCTCAGCCACCAGCCCCTTGGCCCTCAACCACCGGTCCCTTGGCCCTCAGCCACCAGTCCCTTGGACCTCAGCCACCGGCCACTTGGCTCTCAGCCACCGGGTCGTTGACCCTCAGCCACCAGTCCCTTGGACCTCAGCCACCGGTCACTTGGCTCTCAGCCACCGGTCCCTTGGCCCTCAGCCACCGGTCACTTGGCTCTCAACCACCGCGTCCTTGACCCTCAGCCACCTGGTCCTTGAACCTCAGCCATCGGTCCCTTGACTCTCAGCAACCATTCCTTTGGCCATCACAACTGGTCCCTTGCCCCTCAGCAACCGGTCCCTTGGCCCTCAGACACCGGACCCTTGGCCCTCAGACAACGGTCCCTTGGCCCTCAGCCACCTGTCCCTTGGCCCTCAGCGACCGGACCCTTGGCCCTCAGCGACTGATCCCTTGTCCCTCAGCCACCGGTCCCTTGGCCCTCAGACACCGGTCCCTTGGCCCTCAGCCACCGGTCCTTTGGCTATCAGCCACCGGTCCATTTGGCCCTCAGACACTGGTCCCTTGGCCCTCAGACACCGGTCCCTTGGCCCTCAGACACCGGTCACTTGGCCCTCAGCCACCGGTCCCTTTCTCCCTCAGCCACCGGTCCCTTTGGCCCTCAGCCACCGGTCCCTTTGGCTCTCAGCCACCGGTCCCTTGGCCCTCAGACACCGGACCCTTGGCCCTCAGACAACGGTCCCTTGGACCTCATCCACTGGTCTCTTGGCCCTCAGACACCGGTCCCTTGGACCTCAGCCACCGGTCCCTTAGCCCTCAGCCACCGGTCCCTTGGTCCTCAGCGACCGGTCCCTTGGCCCTCAGCCACCAGTCCCTTGGCCCTCAGCCACCAGTCCCTTGGCCCTCAGCCACTGGTCCCTTGGCCATCAGCCACCGGTCCCTTGGCCCTCAGCAACTGGACCCTTGGTCCTCAGCCACCGCTCCCTTGGCCCTCAGCCACCAGTCCCTTGGCCCTCAGCCACCAGCCCCTTGGCCCTCAGCCACCGGTCACTTGGCCCTCAGCCACCAGCCCCTTGGCCCTCAGCCACCGGTCCCTTGGCCCTCAGCCACCGGTCCCTTGGCCCTCAGCCACCAGCCCCTTGGCCCTCAGCCACCGGTCACTTGGCCCTCAGCCACCAGTACCTTGACACTCAGCCACCGGACGCTTGGCCCTCAGCCACCAGTCCCTTGGTCCTCAGCCACCAGTCCCGTGGCCCTCATCTACCGGTCACTAGGCTCTCAGCCACCGGGTCCTTGACCCTCAGCCACCAGCCCCTTGGCCCTCAACCACCGGTCCCTTGGCCCTCAGCCACCAGTCCCTTGGACCTCAGCCACCGGCCACTTGGCTCTCAGCCACCGGGTCGTTGACCGTCAGCCACCAGTCCCTTGGCCCTCAGTCACCGGGTCCTTGACACTCAGCCACAAGTCCCCTGACCCTCAGCCACCAGTCCCTTGACCCTCAGTCACCAGTCCCTTGGCCCTCAGTCACCGGGTCCACGACACTCAGCCACAAGTCCCTTGGCCCTCAGCCACCAGTCCCTTGTCCCTCAGCCACCAGTCCCTTGACGCTCAGCCATCGGTCCCTTGACCCTCAGCCATCGGTCCCTTGACTCTCGGCAACCATTCCTTTGGCCATCACAACTTGTCCCTTGGCCCTCAGCAAGCGGTCATTTAGCACTTAGCACCTGGTGATTTAGCCCTCAGCAGTTGTTCTTTAGGCACTTCGCAATTGGTCCCTTGGTGCTCAGCCACCGGTCCCTTGGCTCTCAGCGATCGGACCCTTGGCCCTCTTCCACCGGTCGCTTGGCTCTCAGCCACAAGTCCCTTGATTCTCAGCCACCAGTCCCTTGGTCCTCAGCCACCGGTCCCTTGGCTCTCAGCGACCGCACCCTTGGCACTCATCCACCGGTCACTTGGCCCTCAGCCACCAGTCCCTTGGTTGTCAGCCACCAGTCCCTTGGTCCTCAGCCACCAGTCTCTTGGCTCTCAGCGACCGGAACCTTGGCCCTCAGCCACCGGTCCCTTGGCCCTCAGCCACCGGTCACTTGGCTCTCAACCACCGCGTCCTTGACCCTCAGCCACCTGGTCCTTGACCCTCAGCCATCGGTCCCTTGATTCTCAGCAACCATTCCTTTGGCCATCACAACTGGTCCCTTGCCCCTCAGCAACCGGTCCCTTGGCCCTCAGACACCGTCCCTTGGCCCTCAGACAACGGTCCCTTGGCCTTCAGCCACCTGTCCCTTGGCCCTCAGCGACCGGACCCTTGGCCCTCAGCGACTGGTCCCTTGTCCCTCAGCCACCGGTCCCTTGGCCCTCAGACACCGGTCCCTTGGCCCTCAGCCACCGGTCCTTTGGCCATCAGCCACCGGTCCCTTTGCCCTCAGACACTGGTCCCTTGGCCCTCAGACACCGGTCCCTTGGCCCTCAGACACCGGTCCCTTGGCCCTCAGCCACCGGTCCCTTTGTCCCTCAGCCACCGGTCCCTTTGGCCGTCAGCCACCGGTCCCTTTGGCCCTCAGCCACCGGTCCCTTGGCCCTCAGACACCGGACACTTGGCCCTCAGACAACGGTCCCTTGGCCCTCAGCCACCGGTCCCTTGGCCCTCAGACACCGGTCCCTTGGACCTCAGCCACCGGTCCCTTGGCCCTCAGCCACCGGTCCCTTGGTCCTCAGCGACCGATCCCTTGGCCCTCAGCCACCAGTCCCTTGGCCCTCAGCCACCTGTCCCTTGGCCCTCAGCCACTGGTCCCTTGGCCATCAGCCACCGGTCCCTTGGCCCTCAGCAACTGGACCCTTGGTCCTCAGCCACCAGTCATTGGCCCTCAGCCACCAGTCCCTTGGCCCTCAGCCACCAACCCCTTGGCCCTCAGCCACCGGTCCCTTGGCCCTCAGCCACCAGCCCCTTGGCCCTCAGCCACCGGTCCCTTGGCCCTCAGCCACCGGTCCCTTGGCCCTCAACCACCAGCCCCTTGGCCCTCAGCCACCGGTCACTTGGCCCTCAGCCACCGGTCCTTTGACGCTTAGCCACCAGTCCCTTGGCACTCAGCCACCGGTCCCGTGGACCTCAGCCACCGGTCCGTTGACCCTCAGCCACCGGTCCCTTGGCCCTCAACCAACAGTCTCTTGGCCCTCAGCCACCTGTCCCTTGGCCCTTAGCCACTGGTCCCTTGGCCCTCAGCCACCAGTCTCTTGGTCCTCAGCCACAGGTCGCTTGACGCTCAGCCACAGGTCCCTTGTCCCTCAGCCACCAGTCTCTTGGCACTGAGCAACCAGTCACTTGGCCCTCAGCCACCAGTCGCTTGGCACTGAGCAACCAGTTACTTGGCCCTCAGCCACCGGTCCCTTGGCACTGAGCAACCAGTCACTTGGCCCTCAGCCACCGGTCCCTTGTCCCTCAGCCACCAGTCCCTTTGCCCTCAGCCACCAGTTCCTTGGCACTGAGCAACCGGTCACTTGGCCTTCAGCCACCGGTCCCTTGGCCCTCAGCCACCGGTCCCTTGGCCCTTATCCACTGGTCCCTTGGCCCTCAGCCAAAGGTCCCTTGGCCCTCAGCCACCGGTCCCGTGGACCTCAGCCACCGGTCCCTTGGCCATCAGCCACCGGTCCCTTGGCCCTCAGCCAACAGTCTCTTGGCCCTCAGCCACCTGTCCCTTGGCCTCCAGCCACTGGTCCCTTGGCCCTCAGCCACCGGTCCTTTGGCCGTCAGCCACCGGTCCCGTGGACCTCAGCCACCGGTCCCTTGGCCCTCAGCCACCGGTCCCGTGGACCTCAGCCACCGGTCCCTTGGCCATCAGCCACCGGTCGCTTGGCCCTCAGCCAGCAGTCTCTTGGCCCTCAGCATCCTGTCCCTTGGCCCTCAGCCACTGGTCCCCTGGCCCTCAGCAACCAGTCTCTTGGCCCTCAGCCACAGGTCGCTTGACGCTCAGCCACCGGTCCCTTGTCCCTCAGCCACCAGTCCCTTTGCCCTCAGCCACCAGTCCCTTGATCCTCAGCCACCGGACGCTTGGCCCTCAGCCACCAGTCCCTTGGTCCTCAGCCACCAGTCCCTTGGCCCTCATCCACCGGTCACTAGGCTCTCAGCCACCGGGTCCTTGACCCTCAGCCACCAGCCCCTTGGCCCTCAACCACCGGTCCCTTGGCCCTCAGCCACCAGTCCCTTGGACCTCAGCCACCGGCCACTTGGCTCTCAGCCACCGGGACGTTGACCCTCAGCCACCAGTCCCATGGCCCTCAGTCACCGGGTCCTTGACACTCAGCCACAAGTCCCTTGGCCCTCAGCCACCAGTCCCTTGACCCTCAGCCACCAGTCCCTTGACCCTCAGCCATCGATCCCTTGACTCTCGGCAACCATTCCTTTGGCCATCACAACTTGTCCCTTGGCCCTCAGCAAGCGGTCATTTAGCACTTAGCACCTGGTGATTTAGCCCTCAGCAGTTGTTCTTTAGGCACTTCGCAATTGGTCCCTTGGTGCTCAGCCACCGGACCCTTGGCCCTCATCCACCGGTCGCTTGGCCCTCAGCCACCAGTCCCTTGATTCTCAGCCACCAGTCCCTTGGTCCTCAGCCACCGGTCCCTTGGCTCTCAGCGACCGCAACCTTGGCACTCATCCACCGATCCCTTGGCCCTCAGCCACCAGTCCCTTGGTTGTCAGCCACCTGTCCCTTGGCCCTCAGCCACCGGTCACTTGGCTCTCAACCACCGCGTCCTTGACCCTCAGCCACCTGTCCCTTGGCCTCCAGCCACTGGTCCCTTGGCCCTCAGCCACCGGTCCTTTGGCCATCAGCCACCGGTCCCTTTGGCCCTCAGACACTGGTCCCTTGACCCTCAGACACCGGTCCCTTGGCCCTCAGACACCGGTCCCTTGGCTCTCAGCCACCGGTCCCTTTGGCCCTCAGCCACCGGTCCCTTTGGCCCTCAGCCACCGGTCCCTTGGTCCTCAGACACCGGACCCTTGGCCCTCAGACAACGGTCCCTTGGCCCTCAGCCACCGGTCCCTTGGCCCTCAGACACCGGTCCCTTGGACCTCAGCCACCGGTCCCTTGCCCTCAGCCACCGGTCCCTTGGTCCTCAGCGACCGGTCCCTTGGCCCTCAGCCACCAGTCCCTTGGCCCTCAGCCACCAGTCCCTTGGCCCTCAGCCACTGGTTCCTTGGCCATCAGCCACCGGTCCCTTGGCCCTCAGCAACTGGACCCTTGGTCCTCAGCCACCGGTCCCTTGGCCCTCAGCCACCGGTCCCTTGGCCCTCAGCCACCAGCCCCTTGGCCCTCAGCCACCGGTCCCTTGGCCCACAGCCACTAGCCCTTTGGCCCTCAGCCAGCGGTCCCTTGGCCCTCAGACACCGGTCCCTTGGCCCTCAGCCACCTGCCCCTTGGCCCTCAGCCACCAGTCCCTTGTCCCTCAGCCACCAGACCATTGGCCCTCAGCCACCGGTCCATTGGATCTCAGCCACCAGACCCTTGGCCCTCAGCCACCGGTCCCTTGGCCCTCAGCCACCGGTCCCTTGGCCCTCAGCCAACGGTCACTTGACCCTCAGCCACCAGTCCCTTGACCTTCAGCCACTGGTCTCTTGGCACTCAGCCACCGGTCCCTTGACCCTCAGCCACCGGACGCTTGGCCCTCAGCCATCAGTCCCTTGGTCCTCAGCCACCAGTCCCCTGGCCCTCAACCACCGGTCACTAGGCTCTCAGCCACCGGGTCCTTGACCCTCAGCCACCAGTCCCTTGGGCCTCAGCCACTGGTTCCTTGGCCCTCAGCCACCAGTCCCTTGGACCTCAGCCACCGGTCACTTGGCTCTCAGCCACCGGGTCCTTGACCCTCAGCCACCAGTCCCATGGCCCTCAGCCACCTAGTCCTTGACACTCAGCCACCAGTCCCTTGGCCCTCAGCCACCGGTCCCTTGACCCTTAGCCACCAGTCCCTTGGCCCTCAGTCACTGATCCCTTGGCCCTCAGCCACTGGTCCCTTGTCCCTCAGCCACCGGTCCCTTGACCCTCAGCCACCAGTCCCTTGTTCCTCAGCCACCAGACCCTTGGCTCTCAGCGACTGGACTCTTGGCCCTCAGCCACCAGTCCCTTGACCCTCAGCCACCGGACGCTTGGCCCTTATCCACCGGTCACTAGGCTCTCAGCCACCGGGTCCTTGACCCTCAGCCACCAGCCCCTTGGCCCTCAACCACCGGTCCCTTGGCCCTCAGCCACCAGTCCCTTGGACCTCAGACACCGGCCACTTGGCTCTCAGCCACCGGGTCATTGACCGTCAGCCACCAGTCCCTTGGCCCTCAGTCACCGGGTCCTTGACCCTCAGCCACAAGTCCCTTGGCCCTCAGCCACCAGTCCCTTGACCCTCAGCCACCAGTCCCTTGGCCCTCAGTCACCGGGTCCTTGACACTCAGCCACAAGTCCCTTGACCCTCAGCCATCGGTCCCTTGACTCTCGCCAACCATTCCTTTGGCCATCACAACTTGTCCCTTGGCCCTCAGCAAGCGGTCATTTAGCACTTAGCACCTGGTGATTTAGCCCTCAGCAGTTGTTCTTTAGGCACTTCGCAATTGGTCCCTTGGTGCTCAGCCACCGGTCCCTTGGCTCTCAGCGACCGGACACTTGGCCCTCATCCACCGGTCGCTTGGCCCTCAGCCACCAGTCCCTTGATTCTCAGCCACCAGTCCCTTGGTCCTCAGCCACCGGTCCCTTGGCTCTCAGCGACCGCACCCTTGGCACTCATCCACCGGTCACTTGGCCCTCAGCCACCAGTCCCTTGGTTGTCAGCCACCAGTCCCTTGGCCCTCAGCCACCGGTCACTAGGCTCTCAGCCACCGGGTCCTTGACCCTCAGCCACCAGTCCCTTGGACCTCAGCCACCGGTCATTTGGCTCTCATCCACCGGGTCGTTGACCCTCAGCCACCAGTCCCTTGGCCCTCAGCCACCGGTCCCTTTCTCCCTCAGCCACCGGTCCCTTTGGCCCTCAGCCACCGGTCCCTTTGGCTCTCAGCCACCGGTCCCTTGGCCCTCAGACACCGGACCCTTGGCCCTCAGACAACGGTCCGTTGGCCCTCAGCCACCGGTCCCTTGGCCCTCAGACACCGGTCCCTTGGACCTCAGCCACCGGTCCCTTGGCCTGTCAGCCACCGGTCCCTTGGTCCTCAGCGAACGGTCCCTTGGCCCTCAGCCACCAGTCCCTTCGCCCTCAGCCACCAGTCCCTTGGCCCTCAGCCACTGGTCCCTTGGCACTCATCCACCGGTCATTTGGCCCTCAGCCACCAGTCCCTTGGTTGTCAGCCACCAGTCCCTTGGCCCTCAGCCACCGGTCACTAGGCTCTCAGCCACCGGGTCCTTGACCCTCAGCCACCAGTCCCTTGGACCTCAGCCACCGGTCACTTGGCTCTCATCCACCGGGTCCTTGACCCTCAGCCACCAGTCCCTTGGCCCTCAGCCACCGGGTCCTTGACCCTCAGCCACCAGTCCGTTTGCCCTCAGCCACCGGTCCCTTGACCCTCAGCCACCAGTCCCTTGGTCCTCAGCCACCAGTCCCTTGGCTCTCAGCGACCGGAACCTTGGCCCTCAGCCACCGGTCCCTTGGCCCTCAGCCACCGGTCACTTGGCTCTCAACCACCGCGTCCTTGACCCTCAGCCACCTGGTCCTTGACCCTCAGCCATCGGTCCCTTGACTCTCAGCAACCATTCATTTGGCCATCACAACTGGTCCCTTGCCCCTCAGCAACCGGTCCCTTGGCCCTCAGACACCGGACCCTTGGCCCTCAGACAACGGTCCCTTGGCCCTCAGCCACGTGTCCCTTGGCCCTCAGCGACCGGACCCTTGGCCCTCAGCGACTGGTCCCTTGTCCCTCAGCCACCGGTAACTTGGCCCTCAGACACCGGTCCCTTGGCGCTCAGCCACCGGTCCTTTGGCCATCAGCCACCGGTCCCTTTGGCCCTCAGACACTGGTCCCTTGGCCCTCAGACACCGGTCCCTTGGCCCTCAGACACCGGTCCCTTGGCGCTCAGCCACCGGTCCATTTGTCCCTCAGCCACCGGTCCCTTTGGCCCTCAGCCACCGGTCCCTTTGGCCCTCAGCCAGCGGTCCCTTGGCCCTCAGACACCGGACCCTTGGCCCTCAGACAACGGTCCGTTGGCCCTCAGCCACCGGTCCCTTGGCCCTCAGACACCGGTCCCTTGGACCTCAGCCACCGGTCCCTTGGCCCTCAGCCACCGGTCCCTTGGTCCTCAGCGACCGGTCCCTTGGCCCTCAGCCACCAGTCCCTTGGCCCTCAGCCACCAGTCCCTTGGCCCTCAGCCACTGGTCCCTTGGCCATCAGCCACCGGTCCCTTGGCCCTCAGCAACTGGACCCTTGGTCCTCAGCCACCGGTTTCTTGGCCCTCAGCCACCGGTCCCTTGGCCCTCAGCCACCAGCCCCTTGGCCCTCAGCCACCGGTCCCTTGGCCCTCAGCCACCAGCCCCTTGGCCCTCAGCCACCGGTCCCTTGGCCCTCAGCCACCGGTCCCTTGGCCCTCAGTTACCTGCCCCATGGCCCTCAGCCACCAGTCCCTTGTCCCTCAGCCACCCCACCCTTGGCCCTCAGCCACCGGTCCATTGGCTCTCAGCCACCAGCCCCTTGGCCCTCAGCCACCGGTCCCTTGGCCCTCAGCCACCGGTCCCTTGGCCCTCAGCCACCAGTACCTTGGCCCTCAGCCAACGGTCAATTGACCCTCAGCCACCAGTTCCTTGACCCTCAGCCACTGGTCTCTTGGCACTCAGCCACCGGTCCCTTGACCCTCAGCCACCGGACGCTTGGCCCTCAGCCACCAGTCCCTTGGTCCTCAGCCACCAGTCCCTTGGCCCTCAGCCACCGGTCACTAGGCTCTCAGCCACCGGGTCCTTGACCCTCAGCCAGCAGTCCCTTGGGCCTCAGCCACCGGTTCCTTGGCCCTCAGCCACCAGTCCCTTGGACCTCAGCCACCGGTCACTTGGCTCTCAGCCACCGGGTCCTTGACCCTCAGCCACCAGTCCCATGGCCGTCAGCCACCGAGTCCTTGACACTCAGCCACCAGTCCCTTCGCCCTCAGCCACCGGTCCCTTGACCCTTAGCCACCAGTCCCATGGCCCTCAGTCACTGGTCCCTTGGCCCTCAGCCACTGGTCCCTTGTCCCTCAGCCACCGGTCCCTTGATCCTCAGCCACCAGTCCCTTGTTCCTCAGCCACCAGTCCCTTGGCTCTCAGCGACTGGACTCTTGGCCCTCAGCGACCAGTCCCTTGACCCTCAGTCATCGGACGCTTGGCCCTCAGCCACCAGTCCCTTGGTCCTCAGCCACCAGTCCCTTGGCCCTCATCCACCGGTCACTAGGCTCTCAGCCACCGGGTCCTTGACGCTCAGCCACCAGCCCCTTGGCCCTCAACCACCGGTCCCTTGGCCCTCAGCCAACAGTCCCTTGGACCTCAGCCACCGGCCACTTGGCTCTCAGCCACCGGGTCGTTGACCCTCAGCCACCAGTCCCTTGACCCTCAGCCACCAGTCCCTTGACCCTCAGCCACCAGTCCCTTGGCCCTCAGTCACCGGGTCCTTGACACTCAGCCACAAGTCTCTTGGCCCTCAGCCACCGTCCCATGACCCTCAGCCACCAGTCCCTTGACCCTCAGCCACCAGTCCCTTGACCCTCAGCCATCGGTCCCTTGACTCTCGGCAACCATTCCTTTGGCCATCACAACTTGTCCCTTGGCCCTCAGCAAGCGGTCATTTAGCACTTAGCACATGGTGATTTAGCCCTCAGCAGTTGTTCTTTAGGCACTTCGCAATTGGTACCTTGGTGCTCAGCCACCGGTCCCTTGGCTCTCAGCGATCGGACACTTGGCCCTCATCCACCGGTCGCTTGGCCCTCAGCCACCAGTCCCTTGATTCTCAGCCACCAGTCCCTTGGTCCTCAGCCACCGGTCCCTTGGCTCTCAGCGACCGCACCCTTGGCACTCATCCACCGGTCACTTGGCCCTCAGCCACCAGTCCCTTGGTTGTCAGCCACCAGTCCCTTGGCCCTCAGCCACCGGTCACTAGGCTCTCAGCCACCGGGTGCTTGACCCTCAGCCACCAGTCCCTTGGACCTCAGCCACCGGTCACTTGGCTCTCATCCACCGGGACCTTGATCCTCAGCCACCAGTCGCTTGGCCCTCAGCCACCGGGTCCTTGACCCTCAGCCACCAGTCCGTTTGCCCTCAGCCACCGGTCCCTTGACCCTCAGCCACCAGTCCCTTGGTCCTCAGCCACCAGTCCCTTGGCTCTCAGCGACCGGAACCTTGGCCCTCAGCCACCGGTCACTTGGCTCTCAACCACCGCGTCCTTGACCCTCAGCCACCTGGTCCTTGACCCTCAGCCATCGGTCCCTTGACTCTCAGCAACCATTCCTTTGGCCATCACAACTGGTCCCTTGCCCCTCAGCAACCGGTCCCTTGGCCCTCAGACACCGGACCCTTGGCCCTCAGACAACGGTCCCTTGGCCCTCAGCTATCTGTCCCTTGGCCCTCAGCGACCGGACCCTTGGCCTCAGCGACTGGTCCCTTGTCCCTCAGCCACCGGTCCCTTGGCCCTCAGACACCGGTCCCTTGGCCCTCAGCCACCAGCCCTTTGGCCCTCAGCCAGCGGTCCCTTCGCCCTCAGACACCGGTCCCTTGGCCCTCAGCCACCTGCCCCTTGGCCCTCAGCCACCAGTCCCTTGTCCCTCAGCCACCAGACCCTTGGCCCTCAGCCACCGGTCCATTGGCTCTCAGCCACCAGACCCTTGGCCCTCAACCAGCGGTCCCTTGGCCCTCAGCCACCGGTCCCTTGGCCCTCAGCCACCAGTCCCTTGGCCCTCAGCCAACGGTAACTTGACCCTCAGCCACCAGTCCCTTGACCTTCAGCCACTGGTCTCTTGGCACTCATCCACCGGTCCCTTGACCCTCAGCCACCGGACGCTTGGCCCTCAGCCACCAGTCCCTTGGTCCTCAGCCACCAGTCCCCTGGCCCTCAGCCACCGGTCACTAGGCTCTCAGCCACCGGGTCCTTGACCCTCAGCCACCAGTTCCTTGGGCCTCAGCCACTGGTTCCTTGGCCCTCAGCCACCAGTCCCTTGGACCTCAGCCACCGGTCACTTGGCTCTCAGCCACCGGGTCCTTGACACTCAGCCACCAGTCCCTTGGCCCTCAGCCACCGGTCCCTTGACCCTTAGCCACCAGTCCCTTGGCCCTCAGTCACTGATCCCTTGGCCCTCAGCCACTGGTCCCTTGACCCTCAGCCACCAGTCCCTTGACCCTCAGCCACCAGTCCCTTGTTCCTCAGCCACCAGTCCCTTGGCTCTCAGCGACTGGACTCTTGGCCCTCAGCCACCAGTCCCTTGACCCTCAGCCACCGGACGCTTGGCCCTCATCCACCGGTCACTAGGCTCTCAGCCACCGGGTCCTTGACCCTCAGCCACCAGCCCCTTGGCCCTCAACCACCGGTCCCTTGGCCCTCAGCCACCAGTCCCTTGGACCTCAGCCACCGGCCACTTGGCTCGCAGCCACCGGGTCGTTGACCCTCAGCCACCAGTCCCTTGGCCCTCAGTCACCGGGTCCTTGACCCTCAGCCACAAGTCCCTTGGCCCTCAGCCACCAGTCCCTTGACCCTCAGCCACCAGTCCCTTGGCCCTCAGTCACCGGGTCCTTGACACTCAGCCACAAGTCCCTTGACCCTCAGCCATCGGTCCCTTGACTCTCGGCAACCATTCCTTTGGCCATCACAACTTGTCCCTTGGCCCTCAGCAAGCGGTCATTTAGCACTTAGCACCTGGTGATTTAGCCCTCAGCAGTTGTTCTTTAGGCACGTCGCAATGGTTACCTTGGTGCTCAGCCACCGGTCCCTTGGCTCTCAGCGACCGGACCCTTGGCCCTCATCCACCGGTCGCTTGGCCCTCAGCCACCAGTCCCTTGATTCTCAGCCACCAGTCCCTTGGTCCTCAGCCACCGGTCCCTTGGCTCTCAGCGACCGCACCCTTGGCACTCATCCACCGGTCATTTGGCCCTCAGCCACCAGTCCCTTGGTTGTCAGCCACCAGTCCCTTGGCCCTCAGCCACCGGTCACTAGGCTCTCATCCACCGGGTCCTTGACCCTCAGCCACCAGTCCCTTGGCCCTCAGCCACCGGGTCCTTGACCCTCAGCCACCAGTCCGTTTGCCCTCAGCCACCGGTCCCTTGACCCTCAGCCACCAGTCCCTTGGTCCTCAGCCACCAGTCCCTTGGCTCTCAGCGACCGGAACCTTGGCCATCAGCCACCGGTCCCTTGGCCCTCAGCCACCGGTCACTTGGCTCTCAACCACCGCGTCCTTGACCCACAGCCACCTGGTCCTTGACCCTCAGCCATCGGTCCCTTGACTCTCAGCAACCATTCATTTGGCCATCACAACTGGTCCCTTGCCCCTCAGCAATCGGTCCCTTGGCCCTCAGACACCGGACCCTTGGCCCTCAGCCACTGGTCCCTTGGCACTCATCCACCGGTCATTTGGCCCTCAGCCACCAGTCCCTTGGTTGTCAGCCACCAGTCCCTTGGCCCTCAGCCACCGGTTACTAGGCTCTCAGCCACCGGGTCCTTGACCCTCAGCCACCAGTCCCTTGGACCTCAGCCACCGGTCACTTGGCTCTCATCCACCGGGTCCTTGACCCTCAGCCACCAGTCCCTTGGCCCTCAGCCACCGGGTCCTTGACCCTCAGCCACCAGTCCGTTTGCCCTCAGTCACCGGTCCCTTGACCCTCAGCCACCAGTCCCTTGGTCCTAAGCCAACAGTCCCTTGGCTCTCAGCGACCGGAACCTTGGCCCTCAGCCACCGGTCCCTTGGCCCTCAGCCACCGGTCACTTGGCTCTCAACCACCGCGTCCTTGACCCTCAGCCACCTGGTCCTTGACCCTCAGCCATCGGTCCCTTGACTCTCAGCAACCATTCATTTGGCCATCACAACTGGTCCCTTGCCCCTCAGCAACCGGTCCCTTGGCCCTCAGACACCGGACCCTTGGCCCTCAGACAACGGTCCCTTGGCCCTCAGCCACGTGTCCCTTGGCCCTCAGCGACCGGACCCTTGGCCCTCAGCGACTGGTCCCTTGTCCCTCAGCCACCGGTCCCTTGGCCCTCAGACACCGGTCCCTTGGCGCTCAGCCACCGGTTCTTTGGCCATCAGCCACCGGTCCCTTTGGCCCTCAGACACTGGTCCCTTGGCCCTCAGACACCGGTCCCTTGGCCCTCAGACACCGGTCCCTTGGCCCTCAGCCACCGGTCCATTTGTCCCTCAGCCACCGGTCCCTTTGGCCCTCAGCCACCGGTCCCTTTGGCCCTCAGCCACCGGTCCCTTGGCCCTCAGCCACCGGACCCTTGGCCCTCAGACAACGGTCCGTTGGCCCTCAGCCACCGGTCCCTTGGTCCTCAGCGACCGGTCCCTTGATCCTCAGCCACCAGTCCCTTGGCCCTCAGCCACCAGTCCCTTGGCCCTCAGCCACTGGTCCCTTGGCCATCAGCCACCGGTCCCTTGGCCCTCAGCAACTGGACCCTTGGTCCTCAGCCACCGGTCCCTTGGCCCTCAGCCACCGGTCCCTTGGCCCTCAGCCACCAGCCCCTTGGCCCTCAGCCACCGGTCCCTTGGCCCTCAGCCACCAGCCCCTTGGCCCTCAGCCACCGGTCCCTTGGCCCTCAGCCACCGGTCCCTTGGCCCTCAGCCACCTGCCCCATGGCCCTCAGCCACCAGTCCCTTGTCCCTCAGCCACCCCACCCTTGGCCCTCAGCCACCGGTCCATTGGCTCTCAGCCACCAGCCCCTTGGCCCTCAGCCACCGGTCCCTTGGCCCTCAGCCACCGGTCCCTTGGCCCTCAGCCACCAGTCCCTTGGCCCTCAGCCAACGGTCAATTGACCCTCAGCCACCAGTTCCTTGACTCTCAGCCACTGGTCTCTTGGCACTCAGCCACCGGTCCCTTGACCCTCAGCCACCGGACGCTTGGCCCTCAGCCACCAGTCCCTTGGTCCTCAGCCAGCAGTCCCTTGGGCCTCAGCCACCGGTTCCTTGGCCCTCAGCCACCAGTCCCTTGGACCTCAGCCACCGGTCACTTGGCTCTCAGCCACCGGGTCCTTGACCCTCAGCCACCAGTCCCATGGCCGTCAGCCACCGAGTCCTTGACACTCAGCCACCAGTCCCTTCGCCCTCAGCCACCGGTCCCTTGACCCTTAGCCACCAGTCCCTTGGCCCTCAGACACTGGTCCCTTGGCCCTCAGCCACTGGTCCCTTGTCCCTCAGCCACCGGTCCCTTGATCCTCAGCCACCAGTCCCTTGTTCCTCAGCCACCAGTCCCTTGGCTCTCAGCGACTGGACTCTTGGCCCTCAGCCACCAGTCCCTTGACCCTCAGTCACCGGACGCTTGGCCCTCAGCCACCAGTCCCTTGGTCCTCAGCCACCAGTCCCTTGGCCCTCATCCACCGGTCACTAGGCTCTCAGCCACCGGGTCCTTGACCCTCAGCCACCAGCCCCTTGGCCCTCAACCACCGGTCCCTTGGCCCTCAGCCACCAGTCCCTTGGACCTCAGCCACCGGCCACTTGGCTCTCAGCCACCGGGTCGTTGACCCTCAGCCACCAGTCCCTTGACCCTCAGCCACCAGTCCCTTGTCCCTCAGCCACCCCACCCTTGGCCCTCAGCCACCGGTCCATTGGCTCTCAGCCACCAGCCCCTTGGCCCTCAGCCACCGGTCCCTTGGCCCTCAGCCACCGGTCCCTTGGCCCTCAGCCACCAGTCCCTTGGCCCTCAGCCAACGGTCAATTGACCCTCAGCCACCAGTTCCTTGACCCTCAGCCACTGGTCTCTTGGCACTCAGCCACCGGTCCCTTGACCCTCAGCCACCGGACGCTTGGCCCTCAGCCACCAGTCCCTTGGTCCTCAGCCACCAGTCCCTTGGCCCTCAGCCACCGGTCACTAGGCTCTCAGCCACCGGGTCCTTGACCCTCAGCCAGCAGTCCCTTGGGCCTCAGCCACCGGTTCCTTGGCCCTCAGCCACCAGTCCCTTGGACCTCAGCCACCGGTCACTTGGCTCTCAGCCACCGGGTCCTTGACCCTCAGCCACCAGTCCCATGGCCGTCAGCCACCGAGTCCTTGACACTCAGCCACCAGTCACTTAGCCCTCAGCCACCGGTCCCTTGACCCTTAGCCACCAGTCCCTTGGCCCTCAGTCACTGGTCCCTTGGCCCTCAGCCACTGGTCCCTTGTCCCTCAGCCACCGGTCCCTTGATCCTCAGCCACCAGTCCCTTGTTCCTCAGCCACCAGTCCCTTGGCTCTCAGCGACTGGACTCTTGGCCCTCAGCCACCAGTCCCTTGACCCTCAGTCACCGGACGCTTGGCCCTCAGCCACCAGTCCCTTGGTCCTCAGCCACCAGTCCCTTGGCCCTCATCCACCGGTCACTAGGCTCTCAGCCACCGAGTCCTTGACCCTCAGCCACCAGCCCCTTGGCCCTCAACCACCGGTCCCTTGGCCCTCAGCCACCAGTCCCTTGGACCTCAGCCACCGGCCATTGGCTCTCAGCCACCGGGTCGTTGACCCTCAGCCACCAGTCCCTTGACCCTCAGCCACCAGTCCCTTGACCATCAGCCACCAGTCCCTTGGCCCTCAGTCACCGGGTCCTTGACACTCAGCCACAAGTCCCTTGGCCCTCAGCCACCAGTCCCATGACCGTCAGCCACCAGTCCCTTGACCCTCAGCCACCAGTCCCTTGACCCTCAGCCATCGGTCCCTTGACTCTCGGCAACCATTCCTTTGGCCATCACAACTTGTCCCTTGGCCCTCAGCAAGCGGTCATTTAGCACTTAGCACCTGGTGATTTAGCCCTCAGCAGTTGTTCTTTAGGCACTTCGCAATTGGTCCCTTGGTGCTCAGCCACCGGTCCCTTGGCTCTCAGCGACCGGACCCTTGGCCCTCATCCACCGGTCGCTTGGCCCTCAGCCACCAGTCCCTTGATTCTCAGCCACCAGTCCCTTGGTCCTCAGCCACCGGTCCCTTGGCTCTCAGCGACCGCACCCTTGGCACGCATCCACCGGTCACTTGGCCCTCAGCCACCAGTCCCTTGGTTGTCAGCCACCAGTCCCTTGGCCCTCAGCCACCGGTCACTAGGCTCTCAGCCACCGGGTCCTTGACCCTTAGCCACCAGTCCCTTGGACCTCAGCCACCGGTCACTTGGCTCTCATCCACCGGGTCCTTGATCCTCAGCCACCAGTCGCTTGGCCCTCTGCCACCGGGTCCTTGACCCTCAGCCACCAGTCCGTTTGCCCTCAGCCACTGGTCCCTTGACCCTCAGCCACCAGTCCCTTGGTCCTCAGCCACCAGTCCCTTGGCTCTCAGCGACTGGAACCTTGGCCCTCAGCCACCGGTCCCTTGGCCCTCAGCCACCGGTCACTTGGCTCTCAACCACCGCGTCCTTGACCCTCAGCCACCTGGTCCTTGACCCTCAGCCATCGGTCCCTTGACTCTCAGCAACCATTCCTTTGGCCATCACAACTGGTCCCTTGCCCCTCAGCAACCGGTCCCTTGGCCCTCAGACACCGGACCCTTGGCCCTCAGACAACGGTCCCTTGGCCCTCAGCTACCTGTCCCTTGGCCCTCAGCGACCGGACCCTTGGCCCTCAGCGACTGGTCCCTTGTCCCTCAGCCACCGGTCCCTTGGCCCTCAGACACCGGTCCCTTGGCCCACAGACACCGGTCCCTTGGCCCTCAGCCACCGGTCCCTTGGCCCTCAGCCAACGGTCACTTGACCCTCAGCCACCAGTCCCTTGACCTTCAGCCACTGGTCTCTTGGCACTCAGCCACCGGTCCCTTGACCCTCAGCCACCGGACGTTTGGCCCTCAGCCATCAGTCCCTTGGTCCTCAGCCACCAGTCCCCTGGCCCTCAGCCACCGGTCACTAGGCTCTCAGCCACCGGGTCCTTGACCCTCAGCCACCAGTCCCTTGGGCCTCAGCCACTGGTTCCTTGGCCCTCAGACACCAGTCCCTTGGACCTCAGCCACCGGTCACTTGGCTCTCAGCCACCGGGTCCTTGACCCTCAGCCACCAGTCCCATGGCCCTCAGCCACCGAGTCCTTGACACTCAGCCACCAGTCCCTTGGCCCTCAGCCACCGGTCCCTTGACCCTTAGCCACCAGTCCCTTGGCCCTCAGTCACTGGTCCCTTGGCCCTCAGCCACTGGTCCCTTGTCCCTCAGCCACCGGTCCCTTGACCCTCAGCCACCAGTCCCTTGTTCCTCAGCCACCAGTCCCTTGGCTCTCAGCGACTGGACTCTTGGCCCTCAGCCACCAGTCCCTTGACCCTCAGCCACCGGACGCTTGGACCTTATCCACCGGTCACTAGGCTCTCAGCCACCGGGTCCTTGACCCTCAGCCACCAGCCCCTTGGCCCTCAACCACCGGTCCCTTGGCCCTCAGCCACCAGTCCCTTGGACCTCAGCCACCGGCCATTTGGCTCTCAGCCACCGGGTCGTTGACCCTCAGCCACCAGTCCCTTGGCCCTCAGTCACCGGGTCCTTGACCCTCAGCCACAAGTCCCTTGGCCCTCAGCCACCAGTCCCTTGACCCTCAGCCACCAGTCCCTTGGCCCTCAGTCACCGGGTCCTTGACACTCAGCCACAAGTCCCTTGACCCTCAGCCATCGGTCCCTTGACTCTCGCCAACCATTCCTTTGGCCATCACAACTTGTCCCTTGGCCCTCAGCAAGCGGTCATTTAGCACTTAGCACCTGGTGATTTAGCCCTCAGCAGTTGTTATTTAGGCACTTCGCAATTGGTCCCTTGGTGCTCAGCCACCGGTCCCTTGGCTCTCAGCGACCGGACACTTGGCCCTCATCCACCGGTCGCTTGGCCCTCAGCCACCAGTCCCTTGATTCTCAGCCACCAGTCCCTTGGTCCTCAGCCACCGGTCCCTTGGCTCTCAGCGACCGCACCCTTGGAACTCATCCACCGGTCATTTGGCCCTCAGCCACCAGTCCCTTGGTTGTCAGCCACCAGTCCCTTGGCCCTCAGCCACCGGTCACTAGGCTCTCAGCCACCGGGTCCTTGACCCTCAGCCACCAGTCCCTTGGACCTCAGCCACCGGTCATTTGGCTCTCATCCACCGCGTCGTTGACCCTCAGCCACCAGTCCCTTGGCCCTCAGCCACCGGTCCCTCTCTCCCTCAGCCACCGGTCCCTTTGGCCCTCAGCCACCGGTCCCTTTGGCTCTCAGCCACCGGTCCCTTGGCCCTCAGACACCGGACCCTTGGCCCTCAGACAACGGTCCGTTGGCCCTCAGCCACCGGTCCCTTGGCCCTCAGACACCGGTCCCTTGGACCTCAGCCACCGGTCCCTTGGCCGTCAGCCACCGGTCCCTTGGTCCTCAGCGAACGGTCCCTTGGCCCTCAGCCACCAGTCCCTTCGCCCTCAGCCACCAGTCCCTTGGCCCTCAGCCACTGGTCCCTGGGCACTCATCCACCGGTCATTTGGCCCTCAGCCACCAGTCCCTTGGTTGTCAGCCACCAGTCCCTTGGCCCTCAGCCACCGGTCACTAGGCTCTCAGCCACCGGGTCCTTGACCCTCAGCCACCAGTCCCTTGGACCTCAGCCACCGGTCACTTGGCTCTCATCCACCGGGTCCTTGACCCTCAGCCACCAGTCCCTTGGCCCTCAGCCACCGGGTCCTTGACCCTCAGCCACCAGTCCGTTTGCCCTCAGCCACCGGTCCCTTGACCCTCAGCCACCAGTCCCTTGGTCCTCAGCCACCAGTCCCTTGGCTCTCAGCGACCGGAACCTTGGCCCTCAGCCAACGGTCACTTGACCCTCAGCCACCAGTCCCTTGACCTTCAGCCACTGGTCTCTTGGCACTCAGCCACCGGTCCCTTGACCCTCAGCCACCGGACGTTTGGCCCTCAGCCATCAGTCCCTTGGTCCTCAGCCACCAGTCCCCTGGCCCTCAGCCACCGGTCACTAGGCTCTCAGCCACCGGGTCCTTGACCCTCAGCCACCAGTCCCTTGGGCCTCAGCCACTGGTTCCTTGGCCCTCAGACACCAGTCCCTTGGACCTCAGCCACCGGTCACTTGGCTCTCAGCCACCGGGTCCTTGACCCTCAGCCACCAGTCCCATGGCCCTCAGCCACCGAGTCCTTGACACTCAGCCACCAGTCCCTTGGCCCTCAGCCACCGGTCCCTTGACCCTTAGCCACCAGTCCCTTGGCCCTCAGTCACTGGTCCCTTGGCCCTCAGCCACTGGTCCCTTGTCCCTCAGCCACCGGTCCCTTGACCCTCAGCCACCAGTCCCTTGTTCCTCAGCCACCAGTCCCTTGGCTCTCAGCGACTGGACTCTTGGCCCTCAGCCACCAGTCCCTTGACCCTCAGCCACCGGACGCTTGGACCTTATCCACCGGTCACTAGGCTCTCAGCCACCGGGTCCTTGACCCTCAGCCACCAGCCCCTTGGCCCTCAACCACCGGTCCCTTGGCCCTCAGCCACCAGTCCCTTGGACCTCAGCCACCGGCCATTTGGCTCTCAGCCACCGGGTCGTTGACCCTCAGCCACCAGTCCCTTGGCCCTCAGTCACCGGGTCCTTGACCCTCAGCCACAAGTCCCTTGGCCCTCAGCCACCAGTCCCTTGACCCTCAGCCACCAGTCCCTTGGCCCTCAGTCACCGGGTCCTTGACACTCAGCCACAAGTCCCTTGACCCTCAGCCATCGGTCCCTTGACTCTCGCCAACCATTCCTTTGGCCATCACAACTTGTCCCTTGGCCCTCAGCAAGCGGTCATTTAGCACTTAGCACCTGGTGATTTAGCCCTCAGCAGTTGTTATTTAGGCACTTCGCAATTGGTCCCTTGGTGCTCAGCCACCGGTCCCTTGGCTCTCAGCGACCGGACACTTGGCCCTCATCCACCGGTCGCTTGGCCCTCAGCCACCAGTCCCTTGATTCTCAGCCACCAGTCCCTTGGTCCTCAGCCACCGGTCCCTTGGCTCTCAGCGACCGCACCCTTGGAACTCATCCACCGGTCATTTGGCCCTCAGCCACCAGTCCCTTGGTTGTCAGCCACCAGTCCCTTGGCCCTCAGCCACCGGTCACTAGGCTCTCAGCCACCGGGTCCTTGACCCTCAGCCACCAGTCCCTTGGACCTCAGCCACCGGTCATTTGGCTCTCATCCACCGGGTCGTTGACCCTCAGCCACCAGTCCCTTGGCCCTCAGCCACCGGTCCCTTTCTCCCTCAGCCACCGGTCCCTTTGGCCCTCAGCCACCGGTCCCTTTGGCTCTCAGCCACCGGTCCCTTGGCCCTCAGACACCGGACCCTTGGCCCTCAGACAACGGTCCGTTGGCCCTCAGCCACCGGTCCCTTGGCCCTCAGACACCGGTCCCTTGGACCTCAGCCACCGGTCCCTTGGCCGTCAGCCACCGGTCCCTTGGTCCTCAGCGAACGGTCCCTTGGCCCTCAGCCACCAGTCCCTTCGCCCTCAGCCACCAGTCCCTTGGCCCTCAGCCACTGGTCCCTTGGCACTCATCCACCGGTCATTTGGCCCTCAGCCACCAGTCCCTTGGTTGTCAGCCACCAGTCCCTTGGCCCTCAGCCACCGGTCACTAGGCTCTCAGCCACCGGGTCCTTGACCCTCAGCCACCAGTCCCTTGGACCTCAGCCACCGGTCACTTGGCTCTCATCCACCGGGTCCTTGACCCTCAGCCACCAGTCCCTTGGCCCTCAGCCACCGGGTCCTTGACCCTCAGCCACCAGTCCGTTTGCCCTCAGCCACCGGTCCCTTGACCCTCAGCCACCAGTCCCTTGGTCCTCAGCCACCAGTCCCTTGGCTCTCAGCGACCGGAACCTTGGCCCTCAGCCACCGGTCCCTTGGCCCTCAGCCACCGGTCACTTGGCTCTCAACCACCGCGTCCTTGACCCTCAGCCACCTGGTCCTTGACCCTCAGCCATCGGTCCCTTGACTCTCAGCAACCATTCATTTGGCCATCACAACTGGTCCCTTGCCCCTCAGCAACCGGTCCCTTGGCCCTCAGACACCGGACCCTTGGCCCTCAGACAACGGTCCCTTGGCCCTCAGCCACGTGTCCCTTGGCCCTCAGCGACCGGACCCTTGGCCCCCAGCGACTGGTCCCTTGTCCCTCAGCCACCGGTCCCTTGGCCCTCAGACACCGGTCCCTTGGCGCTCAGCCACCGGTCCTTTGGCCATCAGCCACCGGTCCCTTTGGCCCTCAGACACTGGTCCCTTGGCCCACAGACACCGGTCCCTTGGCCCTCAGACACCGGTCCCTTGGCGCTCAGCCACCGGTCCATTTGTCCCTCAGCCACCGGTCCCTTTGGCCCTCAGCCACCGGTCCCTTTGGCCCTCAGCCAGCGGTCCCTTGGCCCTCAGACACCGGACCCTTGGCCCTCAGACAACGGTCCGTTGGCCCTCAGCCACCGGTCCCTTGGCCCTCAGACACCGGTCCCTTGGACCTCAGCCACCGGTCCCTTGGCCCTCAGCCACCGGTCCCTTGGTCCTCAGCGACCGGTCCCTTGGCCCTCAGCCACCAGTCCCTTGGCCCTCAGCCACCAGTCCCTTGGCCCTCAGCCACTGGTCCCTTGGCCATCAGCCACCGGTCCCTTGGCCCTCAGCAACTGGACCCTTGGTCCTCAGCCACCGGTTTCTTGGCCCTCAGCCACCGGTCCCTTGGCCCTCAGCCACAAGCCCCTTGGCCCTCAGCCACCGGTCCCTTGGCCCTCAGCCACCAGCCCCTTGGCCCTCAGCCACCGGTCCCTTGGCCCTCAGCCACCGGTCCCTTGGCCCTCAGTTACCTGCCCCATGGCCCTCAGCCACCAGTCCCTTGTCCCTCAGCCACCCCACCCTTGGCCCTCAGCCACCGGTCCATTGGCTCTCAGCCACCAGCCCCTTGGCCCTCAGCCACCGGTCCCTTGGCCCTCAGCCACCGGTCCCTTGGCCCTCAGCCACCAGTACCTTGGCCCTCAGCCAACGGTCAATTGACTCTCAGCCACCAGTTCCTTGACCCTCAGCCACTGGTCTCTTGGCACTCAGCCACCGGTCCCTTGACCCTCAGCCACCGGACGCTTGGCCCTCAGCCACCAGTCCCTTGGTCCTCAGCCACCAGTCCCTTGGCCCTCAGCCACCGGTCACTAGGCTCTCAGCCACCGGGTCCTTGACCCTCAGCCAGCAGTCCCTTGGGCCTCAGCCACCGGTTCCTTGGCCCTCAGCCACCAGTCCCTTGGACCTCAGCCACCGGTCACTTGGCCCTCAGCCACCGGTCACTAGGCTCTCAGCCACCGGGTCCTTGACCCTCAGCCAGCAGTCCCTTGGGCCTCAGCCACCGGGTCCTTGACACTCAGCCACCAGTCCCATGGCCGTCAGCCACCGAGTCCTTGACACTCAGCCACCAGTCCCTTCGCCCTCAGCCACCGGTCCCTTGAGCCTTAGCCACCAGTCCCTTGGCCCTCAGTCACTGGTCCCTTGGCCCTCAGCCACTGGTCCCTTGTCCCTCAGCCACCGGTCCCTTGATCCTCAGCCACCAGTCCCTTGTTCCTCAGCCACCAGTCCCTTGGCTCTCAGCGACTGGACTCTTGGCCCTCAGCCACCAGTCCCTTGACCCTCAGTCACCGGACGCTTGGCCCTCAGCCACCAGTCCCTTGGTCCTCAGCCATCAGTCCCTTGGCCCTCATCCACCGGTCACTAGGCTCTCAGCCACCGGGTCCTTGACCCTCAGCCACCAGCCCCTTGGCCCTCAACCACCGGTCCCTTGGCCCTCAGCCACCAGTCCCTTGGACCTCAGCCACCGGCCACTTGGCTCTCAGCCACCGGGTCGTTGACCCTCAGCCACCAGTCCCTTGACCCTCAGCCACCAGTCCCTTGACCCTCAGCCACCAGTCCCTTGGCCCTCAGTCACCGGGTCCTTGACACTCAGCCACAAGTCCCTTGGCCCTCAGCCACCGTCCCATGACCCTCAGCCACCAGTCCCTTGACCCTCAGCCACCAGTCCCTTGACCCTCAGCCATCGGTCCCTTGACTCTCGGCAACCATTCCTTTGGCCATCACAACTTGTCCCTTGGCCCTCAGCAAGCGGTCATTTAGCACTTAGCACATGGTGATTTAGCCCTCAGCAGTTGTTCTTTAGGCACTTCGCAATTGGTACCTTGGTGCTCAGCCACCGGTCCCTTGGCTCTCAGCGACCGGACCCTTGGCCCTCATCCACCGGTCGCTTGGCCCTCAGCCACCAGTCCCTTGATTCTCAGCCACCAGTCCCTTGGTCCTCAGCCACCGGTCCCTTGGCTCTCAGCGACCGCACCCTTGGCACTCATCCACCGGTCACTTGGCCCTCAGCCACCAGTCCCTTGGTTGTCAGCCACCAGTCCCTTGGCCCTCAGCCACCGGTCACTAGGCTCTCAGCCACCGGGTCCTTGACCCTCAGCCACCAGTCCCTTGGACCTCAGCCACCGGTCACTTGGCTCTCATCCACCGGGACCTTGATCCTCAGCCACCAGTCGCTTGGCCCTCAGCCACCGGGTCCTTGACCCTCAGCCACCAGTCCGTTTGCCCTCAGCCACCGGTCCCTTGACCCTCAGCCACCAGTCCCTTGGTCCTCAGCCACCAGTCCCTTGGCTCTCAGAGACCGGAACCTTGGCCCTCAGCCACCGGTCACTTGGCTCTCAACCACCGCGTCCTTGACCCTCAGCCACCTGGTCCTTGACCCTCAGCCATCGGTCCCTTGACTCTCAGCAACCATTCCTTTGGCCATCACAACTGGTCCCTTGCCCCTCAGCAACCGGTCCCTTGGCCCGCAGACACCGGACCCTTGGCCCTCAGACAACGGTCCCTTGGCCCTCAGCTATCTGTCCCTTGGCCCTCAGCGACCGGACCCTTGGCCCTCAGCGACTGGTCCCTTGTCCCTCAGCCACCGGTCCCTTGGCCCTCAGACACCGGTCCCTTGGCCCTCAGCCACCAGCCCTTTGGCCCTCAGCCAGCGGTCCCTTGGCCCTCAGACACCGGTCCCTTGGCCCTCAGCCACCTGCCCCTTGGCCCTCAGCCACCAGTCCCTTGTCCCTCAGCCACCAGACCCTTGGCCCTCAGCCACCGGTCCATTGGCTCTCAGCCACCAGACCCTTGGCCCTCAACCAGCGGTCCCTTGGCCCTCAGCCACCGGTCCCTTGGCCCTCAGCCACCAGTCCCTTGGCCCTCAGCCAACGGCAACTTGACCCTCAGCCACCAGTCCCTTGACCTTCAGCCACTGGTCTCTTGGCACTCAGCCACCGGTCCCTTGACCCTCAGCCACCGGACGCTTGGCCCTCAGCCACCAGTCCCTTGGTCCTCAGCCACCAGTCCCCTGGCCCTCAGCCACCGGTCACTAGGCTCTCAGCCACCGGGTCCTTGACCCTCAGCCACCAGTTCCTTGGGCCTCAGCCACTGGTTCCTTGGCCCTCAGCCACCAGTCCCTTGGACCTCAGCCACCGGTCACTTGGCTCTCAGCCACCGGGTCCTTGACCCTCAGCCACCAGTCCCATGGCCCTCAGCCACCGAGTCCTTGACACTCAGCCACCAGTCCCTTGGCCCTCAGCCACCGGTCCCTTGACCCTTAGCCACCAGTCCCTTGGCCCTCAGTCACTGGTCCCTTGGCCCTCAGCCACTGGTCCCTTGTCCCTCAGCCACCGGTCCCTTGACCCTCAGCCACCAGTCCCTTGTTCCTCAGCCACCAGTCCCTTGGCTCTCAGCGACTGGACTCTTGGCCCTCAGCCACCAGTCCCTTGACCCTCAGCCACCGGACGCTTGGCCCTCATCCACCGGTCACTAGGCTCTCAGCCACCGGGTCCTTGACCCTCAGCCACCAGCCCCTTGGCCCTCAACCACCGGTCCCTTGGCCCTCAGCCACCAGTCCCTTGGACCTCAGCCACCGGCCACTTGGCTCTCAGCCACCGGGTCGTTGACCCTCAGCCACCAGTCCCTTGGCCCTCAGTCACCGGGTCCTTGACCCTCAGCCACAAGTCCCTTGGCCCTCAGCCACCAGTCCCTTGACCCTCAGCCACCAGTCCCTTGGCCCTCAGTCACCGGGTCCTTGACACTCAGCCACAAGTCCCTTGACCCTCAGCCATCGGTCCCTTGACTCTCGGCAACCATTCCTTTGGCCATCACAACTTGTCCCTTGGCCCTCAGCAAGCGGTCATTTAGCACTTAGCACCTGGTGATTTAGCCCTCAGCAGTTGTTCTTTAGGCACGTCGTAATGGTTACCTTGGTGCTCAGCCACCGGTCCCTTGGCTCTCAGCGACCGGACCCTTGTCCCTCATCCACCAGTCCGTTTGCCCTCAGCCACCGGTCCCTTGACCCTCAGCCACCAGTCCCTTGGTCCTCAGCCACCAGTCCCTTGGCTCTCAGCGACCGGAACCTTGGCCATCAGCCACCGGTCCCTTGGCCCTCAGCCACCGGTCACTTGGCTCTCAACCACCGCGTCCTTGACCCTCAGCCACCTGGTCCTTGACCCTCAGCCATCGGTCCCTTGACTCTCAGCAACCATTCATTTGGCCATCACAACTGGTCCCTTGCCCCTCAGCAACCGGTCCCTTGGCCCTCAGACACCGGACCCTTGGCCCTCAGACAACGGTCCCTTGGCCCTCAGCCACGTGTCCCTTGGCCCTCAGCGACCGGACCCTTGGCCCTCAGCGACTGGTCCCTTGTCCCTCAGCCACCGGTCCCTTGGCCCTCAGACACCGGTCCCTTGGCGCTCAGCCACCGGTCCTTTGGCCATCAGCCACCGGTCCCTTTGGCCCTCAGACACTGGTCCCTTGGCCCTCAGACACCGGTCCCTTGGCCCTAAGGCACCGGTCCCTTGGCCCTCAGCCACCGGTCCATTTGTCCCTCAGCCACCGGTCCCTTTGGCCCTCAGCCACCGGTCCCTTTGGCCCTCAGCCACCGGTCCCTTGGCCCTCAGACACCGGACCCTTGGCCCTCAGACAACGGTCCGTTGGCCCTCAGCCACCGGTCCCTTGGCCCTCAGACACCGGTCCCTTGGACCTCAGCACCCGGGCCCTTGGCCCTCAGCCACCGGTCCCTTGGTCCTCAGCGAACGGTCCCTTGGCCCTAGCCACCAGTCCCTTGGCCCTCAGCCACCAGTCCCTTGGCCCTCAGCCACTGGTCCCTTGGCACTCATCCACCGGTCATTTGGCCCTCAGCCACCAGTCCCTTGGTTGTCAGCCACCGGTCCCTTGGCCCTCAGCCACCGGTCACTAGGCTCTCAGCCACCGGGTCCTTGACCCTCAGCCACCAGTCCCTTGGACCTCAGCCACCGGTTACTTGGCTCTCATCCACCGGGTCCTTGACCCTCAGCCACCAGTCCCTTGGCCCTCAGCCACCGGGTCCTTGACCCTCAGCCACCAGTCCGTTTGCCCTCAGTCACCGGTCCCTTGACCCTCAGCCACCAGTCCCTTGGTCCTCAGCCACCAGTCCCTTGGCTCTCAGCGACCGGAACCTTGGCCCTCAGCCACCGGTCCCTTGGCCCTCAGCCACCGGTCACTTGGCTCTCAACCACCGCGTCCTTGACCCTCAGCCACCTGGTCCTTGACCCTCAGCCATCGGTCCCTTGACTCTCAGCAACCATTCATTTGGCCATCACAACTGGTCCCTTGCCCCTCAGCAACCGGTCCCTTGGCCCTCAGACACCGGACCCTTGGCCCTCAGACAACGGTCCCTTGGCCCTCAGCCACGTGTCCCTTGGCCCTCAGCGACCGGACCCTTGGCCCTCAGCGACTGGTCCCTTGTCCCTCAGCCACCGGTCCCTTGGCCCTCAGACACCGGTCCCTTGGCGCTCAGCCACCGGTTCTTTGGCCATCAGCCACCGGTCCCTTTGGCCCTCAGACACTGGTCCCTTGGCCCTCAGACACCGGTCCCTTGGCCCTAAGGCACCGGTCCCTTGGCCCTCAGCCACCGGTCCATTTGTCGCTCAGCCACCGGTCCCTTTGGCCCTCAGCCACCGGTCCCTTTGGCCCTCAGCCACCGGTCCCTTGGCCCTCAGACACCTGACCCTTGGCCCTCAGACAACGGTCCGTTGGCCCTCAGCCACCGGTCCCTTGGTCCTCAGCGACCGGTCCCTTGATCCTCAGCCACCAGTCCCTTGGCCCTCAGCCACCAGTCCCTTGGCCCTCAGCCACTGGTCCCTTGGCCATCAGCCACCGGTCCCTTGGCCCTCAGCAACTGGACCCTTGGTCCTCAGCCACCGGTCCCTTGGCCCTCAGCCACCGGTCCCTTGGCCCTCAGCCACCAGCCCCTTGGCCCTCAGCCACCGGTCCCTTGGCCCTCAGCCACCAGCCCCTTGGCCCTCAGCCACCGGTCCCTTGGCCCTCAGCCACCGGTCCCTTGGCCCTCAGCCACCAGTCCCTTGGCCCTCAGTCACCGGGTCCTTGACACTCAGCCACAAGTCCCTTGGCCCTCAGCCACCGTCCCATGACCCTCAGCCACCAGTCCCTTGACCCTCAGCCACCAGTCCCTTGACCCTCAGCCATCGGTCCCTTGACTCTCGGCAACCATTCCTTTGGCCATCACAACTTGTCCCTTGGCCCTCAGCAAGCGGTCATTTAGCACTTAGCACATGGTGATTTAGCCCTCAGCAGTTGTTCTTTAGGCACTTCGCAATTGGTACCTTGGTGCTCAGCCACCGGTCCCTTGGCTCTCAGCGACCGGACCCTTGGCCCTCATCCACCGGTCGCTTGGCCCTCAGCCACCAGTCCCTTGATTCTCAGCCACCAGTCCCTTGGTCCTCAGCCACCGGTCCCTTGGCTCTCAGCGACCGCACCCTTGGCACTCATCCACCGGTCACTTGGCCCTCAGCCACCAGTCCCTTGGTTGTCAGCCACCAGTCCCTTGGCCCTCAGCCACCGGTCACTAGGCTCTCAGCCACCGGGTCCTTGACCCTCAGCCACCAGTCCCTTGGACCTCAGCCACCGGTCACTTGGCTCTCATCCACCGGGACCTTGATCCTCAGCCACCAGTCGCTTGGCCCTCAGCCACCGGGTCCTTGACCCTCAGCCACCAGTCCGTTTGCCCTCAGCCACCGGTCCCTTGACCCTCAGCCACCAGTCCCTTGGTCCTCAGCCACCAGTCCCTTGGCTCTCAGAGACCGGAACCTTGGCCCTCAGCCACCGGTCACTTGGCTCTCAACCACCGCGTCCTTGACCCTCAGCCACCTGGTCCTTGACCCTCAGCCATCGGTCCCTTGACTCTCAGCAACCATTCCTTTGGCCATCACAACTGGTCCCTTGCCCCTCAGCAACCGGTCCCTTGGCCCGCAGACACCGGACCCTTGGCCCTCAGACAACGGTCCCTTGGCCCTCAGCTATCTGTCCCTTGGCCCTCAGCGACCGGACCCTTGGCCCTCAGCGACTGGTCCCTTGTCCCTCAGCCACCGGTCCCTTGGCCCTCAGACACCGGTCCCTTGGCCCTCAGCCACCAGCCCTTTGGCCCTCAGCCAGCGGTCCCTTGGCCCTCAGACACCGGTCCCTTGGCCCTCAGCCACCTGCCCCTTGGCCCTCAGCCACCAGTCCCTTGTCCCTCAGCCACCAGACCCTTGGCCCTCAGCCACCGGTCCATTGGCTCTCAGCCACCAGACCCTTGGCCCTCAACCAGCGGTCCCTTGGCCCTCAGCCACCGGTCCCTTGGCCCTCAGCCACCAGTCCCTTGGCCCTCAGCCAACGGCAACTTGACCCTCAGCCACCAGTCCCTTGACCTTCAGCCACTGGTCTCTTGGCACTCAGCCACCGGTCCCTTGACCCTCAGCCACCGGACGCTTGGCCCTCAGCCACCAGTCCCTTGGTCCTCAGCCACCAGTCCCCTGGCCCTCAGCCACCGGTCACTAGGCTCTCAGCCACCGGGTCCTTGACCCTCAGCCACCAGTTCCTTGGGCCTCAGCCACTGGTTCCTTGGCCCTCAGCCACCAGTCCCTTGGACCTCAGCCACCGGTCACTTGGCTCTCAGCCACCGGGTCCTTGACCCTCAGCCACCAGTCCCATGGCCCTCAGCCACCGAGTCCTTGACACTCAGCCACCAGTCCCTTGGCCCTCAGCCACCGGTCCCTTGACCCTTAGCCACCAGTCCCTTGGCCCTCAGTCACTGGTCCCTTGGCCCTCAGCCACTGGTCCCTTGTCCCTCAGCCACCGGTCCCTTGACCCTCAGCCACCAGTCCCTTGTTCCTCAGCCACCAGTCCCTTGGCTCTCAGCGACTGGACTCTTGGCCCTCAGCCACCAGTCCCTTGACCCTCAGCCACCGGACGCTTGGCCCTCATCCACCGGTCACTAGGCTCTCAGCCACCGGGTCCTTGACCCTCAGCCACCAGCCCCTTGGCCCTCAACCACCGGTCCCTTGGCCCTCAGCCACCAGTCCCTTGGACCTCAGCCACCGGCCACTTGGCTCTCAGCCACCGGGTCGTTGACCCTCAGCCACCAGTCCCTTGGCCCTCAGTCACCGGGTCCTTGACCCTCAGCCACAAGTCCCTTGGCCCTCAGCCACCAGTCCCTTGACCCTCAGCCACCAGTCCCTTGGCCCTCAGTCACCGGGTCCTTGACACTCAGCCACAAGTCCCTTGACCCTCAGCCATCGGTCCCTTGACTCTCGGCAACCATTCCTTTGGCCATCACAACTTGTCCCTTGGCCCTCAGCAAGCGGTCATTTAGCACTTAGCACCTGGTGATTTAGCCCTCAGCAGTTGTTCTTTAGGCACGTCGTAATGGTTACCTTGGTGCTCAGCCACCGGTCCCTTGGCTCTCAGCGACCGGACCCTTGTCCCTCATCCACCAGTCCGTTTGCCCTCAGCCACCGGTCCCTTGACCCTCAGCCACCAGTCCCTTGGTCCTCAGCCACCAGTCCCTTGGCTCTCAGCGACCGGAACCTTGGCCATCAGCCACCGGTCCCTTGGCCCTCAGCCACCGGTCACTTGGCTCTCAACCACCGCGTCCTTGACCCTCAGCCACCTGGTCCTTGACCCTCAGCCATCGGTCCCTTGACTCTCAGCAACCATTCATTTGGCCATCACAACTGGTCCCTTGCCCCTCAGCAACCGGTCCCTTGGCCCTCAGACACCGGACCCTTGGCCCTCAGACAACGGTCCCTTGGCCCTCAGCCACGTGTCCCTTGGCCCTCAGCGACCGGACCCTTGGCCCTCAGCGACTGGTCCCTTGTCCCTCAGCCACCGGTCCCTTGGCCCTCAGACACCGGTCCCTTGGCGCTCAGCCACCGGTCCTTTGGCCATCAGCCACCGGTCCCTTTGGCCCTCAGACACTGGTCCCTTGGCCCTCAGACACCGGTCCCTTGGCCCTAAGGCACCGGTCCCTTGGCCCTCAGCCACCGGTCCATTTGTCCCTCAGCCACCGGTCCCTTTGGCCCTCAGCCACCGGTCCCTTTGGCCCTCAGCCACCGGTCCCTTGGCCCTCAGACACCGGACCCTTGGCCCTCAGACAACGGTCCGTTGGCCCTCAGCCACCGGTCCCTTGGCCCTCAGACACCGGTCCCTTGGACCTCAGCACCCGGGCCCTTGGCCCTCAGCCACCGGTCCCTTGGTCCTCAGCGAACGGTCCCTTGGCCCTAGCCACCAGTCCCTTGGCCCTCAGCCACCAGTCCCTTGGCCCTCAGCCACTGGTCCCTTGGCACTCATCCACCGGTCATTTGGCCCTCAGCCACCAGTCCCTTGGTTGTCAGCCACCGGTCCCTTGGCCCTCAGCCACCGGTCACTAGGCTCTCAGCCACCGGGTCCTTGACCCTCAGCCACCAGTCCCTTGGACCTCAGCCACCGGTTACTTGGCTCTCATCCACCGGGTCCTTGACCCTCAGCCACCAGTCCCTTGGCCCTCAGCCACCGGGTCCTTGACCCTCAGCCACCAGTCCGTTTGCCCTCAGTCACCGGTCCCTTGACCCTCAGCCACCAGTCCCTTGGTCCTCAGCCACCAGTCCCTTGGCTCTCAGCGACCGGAACCTTGGCCCTCAGCCACCGGTCCCTTGGCCCTCAGCCACCGGTCACTTGGCTCTCAACCACCGCGTCCTTGACCCTCAGCCACCTGGTCCTTGACCCTCAGCCATCGGTCCCTTGACTCTCAGCAACCATTCATTTGGCCATCACAACTGGTCCCTTGCCCCTCAGCAACCGGTCCCTTGGCCCTCAGACACCGGACCCTTGGCCCTCAGACAACGGTCCCTTGGCCCTCAGCCACGTGTCCCTTGGCCCTCAGCGACCGGACCCTTGGCCCTCAGCGACTGGTCCCTTGTCCCTCAGCCACCGGTCCCTTGGCCCTCAGACACCGGTCCCTTGGCGCTCAGCCACCGGTTCTTTGGCCATCAGCCACCGGTCCCTTTGGCCCTCAGACACTGGTCCCTTGGCCCTCAGACACCGGTCCCTTGGCCCTAAGGCACCGGTCCCTTGGCCCTCAGCCACCGGTCCATTTGTCGCTCAGCCACCGGTCCCTTTGGCCCTCAGCCACCGGTCCCTTTGGCCCTCAGCCACCGGTCCCTTGGCCCTCAGACACCTGACCCTTGGCCCTCAGACAACGGTCCGTTGGCCCTCAGCCACCGGTCCCTTGGTCCTCAGCGACCGGTCCCTTGATCCTCAGCCACCAGTCCCTTGGCCCTCAGCCACCAGTCCCTTGGCCCTCAGCCACTGGTCCCTTGGCCATCAGCCACCGGTCCCTTGGCCCTCAGCAACTGGACCCTTGGTCCTCAGCCACCGGTCCCTTGGCCCTCAGCCACCGGTCCCTTGGCCCTCAGCCACCAGCCCCTTGGCCCTCAGCCACCGGTCCCTTGGCCCTCAGCCACCAGCCCCTTGGCCCTCAGCCACCGGTCCCTTGGCCCTCAGCCACCGGTCCCTTGGCCCTCAGCCACCTGCCCCATGGCCCTCAGCCACCAGTCCCTTGTCCCTCAGCCACCCCACCCTTGGCCCTCAGCCACCGGTCCATTGGCTCTCAGCCACCAGCCCCTTGGCCCTCAGCCACCGGTCCCTTGGTCCTCAGCCACCGGTCCCTTGGCCCTCAGCCACCAGTCCCTTGGCCCTCAGCCAACGGTCAATTGACCCTCAGCCACCAGTTCCTTGACCCTCAGCCACTGGTCTCTTGGCACTCAGCCACCGGTCCCTTGACCCTCAGCCACCGGACGCTTGGCCCTCAGCCACCAGTCCCTTGGTCCTCAGCCTCCAGTCCCTTGGCCCTCAGCCACCGGTCACTCGGCTCTCAGCCACCGGGTCCTTGACCCTCAGCCAGCAGTCCCTTGGGCCTCAGCCACCGGTTCCTTGGCCCTCAGCCACCAGTCCCTTGGACCTCAGCCACCGGTCACTTGGCTCTCAGCCACCGGGTCCTTGACCCTCAGCCACCAGTCCCATGGCCGTCAGCCACCGAGTCCTTGACACTCAGCCACCAGTCCCTTAGCCCTCAGCCACCGGTCCCTTGACCCTTAGCCACCAGTCCCTTGGCCCTCAGTCACTGGTCCCTTGGCCCTCAGCCACTGGTCCCTTGTCCCTCAGCCACCGGTCCCTTGATCCTCAGCCACCAGTCCCTTGTTCCTCAGCCACCAGTCCCTTGGCTCTCAGCGACTGGACTCTTGGCCCTCAGCCACCAGTCCCTTGACCCTCATTCACCGGACGCTTGGCCCTCAGCCACCAGTCCCTTGGTCCTCAGCCACCAGTCCCTTGGCCCTCATCCACCGGTCACTAGGCTCTCAGCCACCGGGTCCTTGACCCTCAGCCACCAGCCCCTTGGCCCTCAACCACCGGTCCCTTGGCCCTCAGCCACCAGTCCCTTGGACCTCAGCCACCGGCCACTTGGCTCTCAGCCACCGGGTCGTTGACCCTCAGCCTCCAGTCCCTTGGCCCTCAGCCACCGGTCCCTTGGCCCTCAGCCACCGGTCCCTTGGCCCTCAGCCACCAGTCCCTTGGCCCTCAGCCAACGGTCAATTGACCCTCAGCCACCAGTTCCTTGACCCTCAGCCACTGGTCTCTTGGCACTCAGCCACCGGTCCCTTGACCCTCAGCCACCGGACGCTTGGCCCTCAGCCACCAGTCCCTTGGTCCTCAGCCACCAGTCCCTTGGCCCTCAGCCACCGGTCACTAGGCTCTCAGCCACCGGGTCCTTGACCCTCAGCCAGCAGTCCCTTGGACCTCAGCCACCGGTTCCTTGGCCCTCAGCCACCAGTCCCTTGGACCTCAGCCACCGGTCACTTGGCTCTCAGCCACCGGGTCCCTGACCCTCAGCCACCAGTCCCATTGCCGTCAGCCACCGTGTCCTTGACACTCAGCCACCAGTCCCTTAGCCCTCAGCCACCGGTCCCTTGACCCTTAGCCACCAGTCCCTTGGCCCTCAGTCACTGGTCCCTTGGCCCTCAGCCACTGGTCCCTTGTCCCTCAGCCACCGGTCCCTTGATCCTCAGCCACCAGTCCCTTGTTCCTCAGCCACCAGTCCCTTGGCTCTCAGCGACTGGACTCTTGGCCCTCAGCCACCAGTCCCTTGACCCTCAGTCACCGGACGCTTGGCCCTCAGCCACCAGTCCCTTGGTCCTCAGCCACCAGTCCCTTGGCCCTCATCCACCGGTCACTAGGCTCTCAGCCACCGGGTCCTTGACGCTCAGCCACCAGCCCCTTGGCCCTCAACCACCGGTTCCTTGGCCCTCAGCCACCAGTCCCTTGGACCTCAGCCAACGGCCACTTGGCTCTCAGCCACCGGGTCGTTGACCCTCAGCCACCAGTCCCTTGACCCTCAGCCACCAGTCCCTTGACCATCAGCCACCAGTCCCTTGGCCCTCAGTCACCGGGTCCTTGACACTCAGCCACAAGTCCCTTGGCCCTCAGCCACCAGTCCCATGACCGTCAGCCACCAGTCCCTTGACCCTCAGCCACCAGTCCCTTGACCCTCAGCCATCGGTCCCTTGACTCTCGGCAACCATTCCTTTGGCCATCACAACTTGTCCCTTGGCCCTCAGCAAGCGGTCATTTAGCACTCAGCACCTGGTGATTTAGCCCTCAGCAGTTGTTCTTTAGGCACTTCGCAATTGGTCCCTTGGTGCTCAGCCACCGGTCCCTTGGCTCTCAGCGACCGGACCCTTGGCCCTCATCCACCGGTCGCTTGGCCCTCAGCCACCAGTCCCTTGATTCTCAGCCACCAGTCCCTTGGTCCTCAGCCACCGGTCCCTTGGCTCTCAGCGACCGCACCCTTGGCACGCATCCACCGGTCATTTGGCCCTCAGCCACCAGTCCCTTGGTTGTCAGCCACCAGTCCCTTGGCCCTCAGCCACCGGTTACTAGGCTCTCAGCCACCGGGTCCTTGACCCTCAGCCACCAGTCCCTTGGACCTCAGGCACCGGTCACTTGGCTCTCATCCAACGGGTCCTTGATCCTCAGCCACCAGTCGCTTGGCCCTCAGCCACCGGGTCCTTGACCCTCAGCCACCAGTCCGTTTGCCCTCAGCCACTGGTCCCTTGACCCTCAGCCACCAGTCCCTTGGTCCTCAGCCACCAGTCCCTTGGCTCTCAGCGACCAGAACCTTGGCCCTCAGCCACCGGTCCCTTGGCCCTCAGCCACCGGTCACTTGGCTCTCAACCACCGCGTCCTTGACCCTCAGCCACCTGGTCCTTGACCCTCAGCCATCGGTCCCTTGACTCTCAGCAACCATTCCTTTGGCCATCACAACTGGTCCCTTGCCCCTCAGCAACCGGTCCCTTGGCCCTCAGACACCGGACCCTTGGCCCTCAGACAACGGTCCCTTGGCCCTCAGCTACCTGTCCCTTGGCCCTCAGCGACCGGACCCTTGGCCCTCAGCGACTGGTCCCTTGTCCCTCAGCCACCGGTCCCTTGGCCCTCAGACACCGGTCCCTTGGCCCTCAGACACCGGTCCCTTGGACCTCAGCCACCGGTCCCTTGGCCCTTAGCCACCGGTCCCTTGGTCCTCAGCGACCGGTCCCTTGGCCCTCAGCCACCAGTCCCTTGGCCCTCAGCCACCAGTCCCTTGGCCCTCAGCCACTGGTCCTTTGGCCATCAGCCACCGGTCCCTTGGCCCTCAGCAACTGGACCCTTGGTCCTCAGCCACCGGTCCCTTGGCCCTCAGCCACCAGTCCCTTGGCCCTCAGCCAACAGCCCCTTGACCCTCAGCCACCGGTCCCTTGCCCCTCAGCCACCAGCCCCTTGGCCCACAGCCAACGGTCCCTTGGCCCTCAGCCACCAGTCCCTTCGCCCTCAGCCACCAGTCCCTTAGCCCTCAGCCACCGGTCCCTTGACCCTTAGCCACCAGTCCCTTGGCCCTCAGTCACTGGTCCCTTGGCCCTCAGCCACTGGTCCCTTGTCCCTCAGCCACCGGTCCCTTGATCCTCAGCCACCAGTCCCTTGTTCCTCAGCCACCAGTCCCTTGGCTCTCAGCGACTGGACTCTTGGCCCTCAGCCACCAGTCCCTTGACCCTCAGTCACCGGACGCTTGGCCCTCAGCCACCAGTCCCTTGGTCCTCAGCCACCAGTCCCTTGGCCCTCATCCACCGGTCACTAGGCTCTCAGCCACCGGGTCCTTGACCCTCAGCCACCAGCCCCTTGGCCCTCAACCACCGGTCCCTTGGCCCTCAGCCACCAGTCCCTTGGACCTCAGCCACCGGCCATTGGCTCTCAGCCACCGGGTCGTTGACCCTCAGCCACCAGTCCCTTGACCCTCAGCCACCAGTCCCTTGACCATCAGCCACCAGTCCCTTGGCCCTCAGTCACCGGGTCCTTGACACTCAGCCACAAGTCCCTTGGCCCTCAGCCACCAGTCCCATGACCGTCAGCCACCAGTCCCTTGACCCTCAGCCACCAGTCCCTTGACCCTCAGCCATCGGTCCCTTGACTCTCGGCAACCATTCCTTTGGCCATCACAACTTGTCCCTTGGCCCTCAGCAAGCGGTCATTTAGCACTTAGCACCTGGTGATTTAGCCCTCAGCAGTTGTTCTTTAGGCACTTCGCAATTGGTCCCTTGGTGCTCAGCCACCGGTCCCTTGGCTCTCAGCGACCGGACCCTTGGCCCTCATCCACCGGTCGCTTGGCCCTCAGCCACCAGTCCCTTGATTCTCAGCCACCAGTCCCTTGGTCCTCAGCCACCGGTCCCTTGGCTCTCAGCGACCGCACCCTTGGCACGCATCCACCGGTCACTTGGCCCTCAGCCACCAGTCCCTTGGTTGTCAGCCACCAGTCCCTTGGCCCTCAGCCACCGGTCACTAGGCTCTCAGCCACCGGGTCCTTGACCCTTAGCCACCAGTCCCTTGGACCTCAGCCACCGGTCACTTGGCTCTCATCCACCGGGTCCTTGATCCTCAGCCACCAGTCGCTTGGCCCTCTGCCACCGGGTCCTTGACCCTCAGCCACCAGTCCGTTTGCCCTCAGCCACTGGTCCCTTGACCCTCAGCCACCAGTCCCTTGGTCCTCAGCCACCAGTCCCTTGGCTCTCAGCGACTGGAACCTTGGCCCTCAGCCACCGGTCCCTTGGCCCTCAGCCACCGGTCACTTGGCTCTCAACCACCGCGTCCTTGACCCTCAGCCACCTGGTCCTTGACCCTCAGCCATCGGTCCCTTGACTCTCAGCAACCATTCCTTTGGCCATCACAACTGGTCCCTTGCCCCTCAGCAACCGGTCCCTTGGCCCTCAGACACCGGACCCTTGGCCCTCAGACAACGGTCCCTTGGCCCTCAGCTACCTGTCCCTTGGCCCTCAGCGACCGGACCCTTGGCCCTCAGCGACTGGTCCCTTGTCCCTCAGCCACCGGTCCCTTGGCCCTCAGACACCGGTCCCTTGGCCCTCAGACACCGGTCCCTTGGCCCTCAGCCACCGGTCCCTTGGCCCTCAGCCAACGGTCACTTGACCCTCAGCCACCAGTCCCTTGACCTTCAGCCACTGGTCTCTTGGCACTCAGCCACCGGTCCCTTGACCCTCAGCCACCGGACGCTTGGCCCTCAGCCATCAGTCCCTTGGTCCTCAGCCACCAGTCCCCTGGCCCTCAGCCACCGGTCACTAGGCTCTCAGCCACCGGGTCCTTGACCCTCAGCCACCAGTCCCTTGGGCCTCAGCCACTGGTTCCTTGGCCCTCAGACACCAGTCCCTTGGACCTCAGCCACCGGTCACTTGGCTCTCAGCCACCGGGTCCTTGACCCTCAGCCACCAGTCCCATGGCCCTCAGCCACCGAGTCCTTGACACTCAGCCACCAGTCCCTTGGCCCTCAGCCACCGGTCCCTTGACCCTTAGCCACCAGTCCCTTGGCCCTCAGTCACTGGTCCCTTGGCCCTCAGCCACTGGTCCCTTGTTTCTCAGCCACCGGTCCCTTGACCCTCAGCCACCAGTCCCTTGTTCCTCAGCCACCAGTCCCTTGGCTCTCAGCGACTGGACTCTTGGCCCTCAGCCACCAGTCCCTTGACCCTCAGCCACCGGACGCTTGGACCTTATCCACCGGTCACTAGGCTCTCAGCCACCGGGTCCTTGACCCTCAGCCACCAGCCCCTTGGCCCTCAACCACCGGTCCCTTGGCCCTCAGCCACCAGTCCCTTGGACCTCAGCCACCGGCCATTTGGCTCTCAGCCACCGGGTCGTTGACCCTCAGCCACCAGTCCCTTGGCCCTCAGTCACCGGGTCCTTGACCCTCAGCCACAAGTCCCTTGGCCTTCAGCCACCAGTCCCTTGACCCTCAGCCACCAGTCCCTTGGCCCTCAGTCACCGGGTCCTTGACACTCAGCCACAAGTCCCTTGACCCTCAGCCATCGGTCCCTTGACTCTCGCCAACCATTCCTTTGGCCATCACAACTTGTCCCTTGGCCCTCAGCAAGCGGTCATTTAGCACTTAGCACCTGGTGATTTAGCCCTCAGCAGTTGTTATTTAGGCACTTCGCAATTGGTCCCTTGGTGCTCAGCCACCGGTCCCTTGGCTCTCAGCGACCGGACACTTGGCCCTCATCCACCGGTCGCTTGGCCCTCAGCCACCAGTCCCTTGATTCTCAGCCACCAGTCCCTTGGTCCTCAGCCACCGGTCCCTTGGCTCTCAGCGACCGCACCCTTGGCACTCATCCACCGGTCATTTGGCCCTCAGCCACCAGTCCCTTGGTTGTCAGCCACCAGTCCCTTGGCCCTCAGCCACTGGTCACTAGGCTCTCAGCCACCGGGTCCTTGACCCTCAGCCACCAGTCCCTTGGACCTCAGCCACCGGTCATTTGGCTCTCATCCACCGGGTCGTTGACCCTCAGCCACCAGTCCCTTGGCCCTCAGCCACCGGTCCCTTTCTCCCTCAGCCACCGGTCCCTTTGGCCCTCAGCCACCGGTCCCTTTGGCTCTCAGCCACCGGTCCCTTGGCCCTCAGACACCGGACCCTTGGCCCTCAGACAACGGTCCGTTGGCCCTCAGCCACCGGTCCCTTGGCCCTCAGACACCGGTCCCTTGGACCTCAGCGAACGGTCCCTTGGCCCTCAGCCACCAGTCCCTTCGCCCTCAGCCACCAGTCCCTTGGCCCTCAGCCACTGGTCCCTTGGCACTCATCCACCGGTCATTTGGCCCTCAGCCACCAGTCCCTTGGTTGTCAGCCACCAGTCCCTTGGCCCTCAGCCACCGGTCACTAGGCTCTCAGCCACCGGGTCCTTGACCCTCAGCCACCAGTCCCTTGGACCTCAGCCACCGGTCACATGGCTCTCATCCACCGGGTCCTTGACCCTCAGCCACCAGTCCCTTGGCCCTCAGCCACCGGGTCCTTGACCCTCAGCCACCAGTCCGTTTGCCCTCAGCCACCGGTCCCTTGACCCTCAGCCACCAGTCCCTTGGTCCTCAGCCACCAGTCCCTTGGCTCTCAGCGACCGGAACCTTGGCCCTCAGCCACCGGTCCCTTGGCCCTCAGCCACCGGTCACTTGGCTCTCAACCACCGCGTCCTTGACCCTCAGCCACCTGGTCCTTGACCCTCAGCCATCGGTCCCTTGACTCTCAGCAACCATTCATTTGGCCATCACAACTGGTCCCTTGCCCCTCAGCAACCGGTCCCTTGGCCCTCAGACACCGGACCCTTGGCCCTCAGACAACGGTCCCTTGGCCCTCAGCCACGTGTCCCTTGGCCCTCAGCGACCGGACCCTTGGCCCTCAGCGACTGGTCCCTTGTCCCTCAGCCACCGGTCCCTTGGCCCTCAGACACCGGTCCCTTGGCGCTCAGCCACCGGTCCTTTGGCCATCAGCCACCGGTCCCTTTGGCCCTCAGACACTGGTCCCTTGGCCCACAGACACCGGTCCCTTGGCCCTCAGACACCGGTCCCTTGGCGCTCAGCCACCGGTCCATTTGTCCCTCAGCCACCGGTCCCTTTGGCCCTCAGCCACCGGTCCCTTTGGCCCTCAGCCAGCGGTCCCTTGGCCCTCAGACACCGGACCCTTGGCCCTCAGACAACGGTCCGTTGGCCCTCAGCCACCGGTCCCTTGGCCCTCAGACACCGGTCCCTTGGACCTCAGCCACCGGTCCCTTGGCCCTCAGCCACCGGTCCCTTGGTCCTCAGCGACCGGTCCCTTGGCCCTCAGCCACCAGTCCCTTGGCCCTCAGCCACCAGTCCCTTGGCCCTCAGCCACTGGTCCCTTGGCCATCAGCCACCGGTCCCTTGGCCCTCAGCAACTGGACCCTTGGTCCTCAGCCACCGGTTTCTTGGCCCTCAGCCACCGGTCCCTTGGCCCTCAGCCACAAGCCCCTTGGCCCTCAGCCACCGGTCCCTTGGCCCTCAGCCACCAGCCCCTTGGCCCTCAGCCACCGGTCCCTTGGCCCTCAGCCACCGGTCCCTTGGCCCTCAGTTACCTGCCCCATGGCCCTCAGCCACCAGTCCCTTGTCCCTCAGCCACCCCACCCTTGGCCCTCAGCCACCGGTCCATTGGCTCTCAGCCACCAGCCCCTTGGCCCTCAGCCACCGGTCCCTTGGCCCTCAGCCACCGGTCCCTTGGCCCTCAGCCACCAGTACCTTGGCCCTCAGCCAACGGTCAATTGACCCTCAGCCACCAGTTCCTTGACCCTCAGCCACTGGTCTCTTGGCACTCAGCCACCGGTCCCTTGACCCTCAGCCACCGGACGCTTGGCCCTCAGCCACCAGTCCCTTGGTCCTCAGCCACCAGTCCCTTGGCCCTCAGCCACCGGTCACTAGGCTCTCAGCCACCGGGTCCTTGACCCTCAGCCAGCAGTCCCTTGGGCCTCAGCCACCGGTTCCTTGGCCCTCAGCCACCAGTCCCTTGGACCTCAGCCACCGGTCACTTGGCCCTCAGCCACCGGTCACTAGGCTCTCAGCCACCGGGTCCTTGACCCTCAGCCAGCAGTCCCTTGGGCCTCAGCCACCGGGTCCTTGACCCTCAGCCACCAGTCCCATGGCCGTCAGCCACCGAGTCCTTGACACTCAGCCACCAGTCCCTTCGCCCTCAGCCACCGGTCCCTTGACCCTTAGCCACCAGTCCCTTGGCCCTCAGTCACTGGTCCCTTGGCCCTCAGCCACTGGTCCCTTGTCCCTCAGCCACCGGTCCCTTGATCCTCAGCCACCAGTCCCTTGTTCCTCAGCCACCAGTCCCTTGGCTCTCAGCGACTGGACTCTTGGCCCTCAGCCACCAGTCCCTTGACCCTCAGTCACCGGACGCTTGGCCCTCAGCCACCAGTCCCTTGGTCCTCAGCCATCAGTCCCTTGGCCCTCATCCACCGGTCACTAGGCTCTCAGCCACCGGGTCCTTGACCCTCAGCCACCAGCCCCTTGGCCCTCAACCACCGGTCCCTTGGCCCTCAGCCACCAGTCCCTTGGACCTCAGCCACCGGCCACTTGGCTCTCAGCCACCGGGTCGTTGACCCTCAGCCACCAGTCCCTTGACCCTCAGCCACCAGTCCCTTGACCCTCAGCCACCAGTCCCTTGGCCCTCAGTCACCGGGTCCTTGACACTCAGCCACAAGTCCCTTGGCCCTCAGCCACCGTCCCATGACCCTCAGCCACCAGTCCCTTGACCCTCAGCCACCAGTCCCTTGACCCTCAGCCATCGGTCCCTTGACTCTCGGCAACCATTCCTTTGGCCATCACAACTTGTCCCTTGGCCCTCAGCAAGCGGTCATTTAGCACTTAGCACATGGTGATTTAGCCCTCAGCAGTTGTTCTTTAGGCACTTCGCAATTGGTACCTTGGTGCTCAGCCACCGGTCCCTTGGCTCTCAGCGACCGGACCCTTGGCCCTCATCCACCGGTCGCTTGGCCCTCAGCCACCAGTCCCTTGATTCTCAGCCACCAGTCCCTTGGTCCTCAGCCACCGGTCCCTTGGCTCTCAGCGACCGCACCCTTGGCACTCATCCACCGGTCACTTGGCCCTCAGCCACCAGTCCCTTGGTTGTCAGCCACCAGTCCCTTGGCCCTCAGCCACCGGTCACTAGGCTCTCAGCCACCGGGTCCTTGACCCTCAGCCACCAGTCCCTTGGACCTCAGCCACCGGTCACTTGGCTCTCATCCACCGGGACCTTGATCCTCAGCCACCAGTCGCTTGGCCCTCAGCCACCGGGTCCTTGACCCTCAGCCACCAGTCCGTTTGCCCTCAGCCACCGGTCCCTTGACCCTCAGCCACCAGTCCCTTGGTCCTCAGCCACCAGTCCCTTGGCTCTCAGAGACCGGAACCTTGGCCCTCAGCCACCGGTCACTTGGCTCTCAACCACCGCGTCCTTGACCCTCAGCCACCTGGTCCTTGACCCTCAGCCATCGGTCCCTTGACTCTCAGCAACCATTCCTTTGGCCATCACAACTGGTCCCTTGCCCCTCAGCAACCGGTCCCTTGGCCCTCAGACACCGGACCCTTGGCCCTCAGACAACGGTCCCTTGGCCCTCAGCTATCTGTCCCTTGGCCCTCAGCGACCGGACCCTTGGCCCTCAGCGACTGGTCCCTTGTCCCTCAGCCACCGGTCCCTTGGCCCTCAGACACCGGTCCCTTGGCCCTCAGCCACCAGCCCTTTGGCCCTCAGCCAGCGGTCCCTTGGCCCTCAGACACCGGTCCCTTGGCCCTCAGCCACCTGCCCCTTGGCCCTCAGCCACCAGTCCCTTGTCCCTCAGCCACCAGACCCTTGGCCCTCAGCCACCGGTCCATTGGCTCTCAGCCACCAGACCCTTGGCCCTCAACCAGCGGTCCCTTGGCCCTCAGCCACCGGTCCCTTGGCCCTCAGCCACCAGTCCCTTGGCCCTCAGCCAACGGCAACTTGACCCTCAGCCACCAGTCCCTTGACCTTCAGCCACTGGTCTCTTGGCACTCAGCCACCGGTCCCTTGACCCTCAGCCACCGGACGCTTGGCCCTCAGCCACCAGTCCCTTGGTCCTCAGCCACCAGTCCCCTGGCCCTCAGCCACCGGTCACTAGGCTCTCAGCCACCGGGTCCTTGACCCTCAGCCACCAGTTCCTTGGGCCTCAGCCACTGGTTCCTTGGCCCTCAGCCACCAGTCCCTTGGACCTCAGCCACCGGTCACTTGGCTCTCAGCCACCGGGTCCTTGACCCTCAGCCACCAGTCCCATGGCCCTCAGCCACCGAGTCCTTGACACTCAGCCACCAGTCCCTTGGCCCTCAGCCACCGGTCCCTTGACCCTTAGCCACCAGTCCCTTGGCCCTCAGTCACTGGTCCCTTGGCCCTCAGCCACTGGTCCCTTGTCCCTCAGCCACCGGTCCCTTGACCCTCAGCCACCAGTCCCTTGTTCCTCAGCCACCAGTCCCTTGGCTCTCAGCGACTGGACTCTTGGCCCTCAGCCACCAGTCCCTTGACCCTCAGCCACCGGACGCTTGGCCCTCATCCACCGGTCACTAGGCTCTCAGCCACCGGGTCCTTGACCCTCAGCCACCAGCCCCTTGGCCCTCAACCACCGGTCCCTTGGCCCTCAGCCACCAGTCCCTTGGACCTCAGCCACCGGCCACTTGGCTCTCAGCCACCGGGTCGTTGACCCTCAGCCACCAGTCCCTTGGCCCTCAGTCACCGGGTCCTTGACCCTCAGCCACAAGTCCCTTGGCCCTCAGCCACCAGTCCCTTGACCCTCAGCCACCAGTCCCTTGGCCCTCAGTCACCGGGTCCTTGACACTCAGCCACAAGTCCCTTGACCCTCAGCCATCGGTCCCTTGACTCTCGGCAACCATTCCTTTGGCCATCACAACTTGTCCCTTGGCCCTCAGCAAGCGGTCATTTAGCACTTAGCACCTGGTGATTTAGCCCTCAGCAGTTGTTCTTTAGGCACGTCGTAATGGTTACCTTGGTGCTCAGCCACCGGTCCCTTGGCTCTCAGCGACCGGACCCTTGTCCCTCATCCACCAGTCCGTTTGCCCTCAGCCACCGGTCCCTTGACCCTCAGCCACCAGTCCCTTGGTCCTCAGCCACCAGTCCCTTGGCTCTCAGCGACCGGAACCTTGGCCATCAGCCACCGGTCCCTTGGCCCTCAGCCACCGGTCACTTGGCTCTCAACCACCGCGTCCTTGACCCTCAGCCACCTGGTCCTTGACCCTCAGCCATCGGTCCCTTGACTCTCAGCAACCATTCATTTGGCCATCACAACTGGTCCCTTGCCCCTCAGCAACCGGTCCCTTGGCCCTCAGACACCGGACCCTTGGCCCTCAGACAACGGTCCCTTGGCCCTCAGCCACGTGTCCCTTGGCCCTCAGCGACCGGACCCTTGGCCCTCAGCGACTGGTCCCTTGTCCCTCAGCCACCGGTCCCTTGGCCCTCAGACACCGGTCCCTTGGCGCTCAGCCACCGGTCCTTTGGCCATCAGCCACCGGTCCCTTTGGCCCTCAGACACTGGTCCCTTGGCCCTCAGACACCGGTCCCTTGGCCCTAAGGCACCGGTCCCTTGGCCCTCAGCCACCGGTCCATTTGTCCCTCAGCCAACGGTCCCTTTGGCCCTCAGCCACCGGTCCCTTTGGCCCTCAGCCACCGGTCCCTTGGCCCTCAGACACCGGACCCTTGGCCCTCAGACAACGGTCCGTTGGCCCTCAGCCACCGGTCCCTTGGCCCTCAGACACCGGTCCCTTGGACCTCAGCCACCGGTCCCTTGGCCCTCAGCCACCGGTCCCTTGGTCCTCAGCGAACGGTCCCTTGGCCCTAGCCACCAGTCCCTTGGCCCTCAGCCACCAGTCCCTTGGCCCTCAGCCACTGGTCCCTTGGCACTCATCCACCGGTCATTTGGCCCTCAGCCACCAGTCCCTTGGTTTTCAGCCACCGGTCCCTTGGCCCTCAGCCACCGGTCACTAGGCTCTCAGCCACCGGGTCCTTGACCCTCAGCCACCAGTCCCTTGGACCTCAGCCACCGGTTACTTGGCTCTCATCCACCGGGTCCTTGACCCTCAGCCACCAGTCCCTTGGCCCTCAGCCACCGGGTCCTTGACCCTCAGCCACCAGTCCGTTTGCCCTCAGTCACCGGTCCCTTGACCCTCAGCCACCAGTCCCTTGGTCCTCAGCCACCAGTCCCTTGGCTCTCAGCGACCGGAACCTTGGCCCTCAGCCACCGGTCCCTTGGCCCTCAGCCACCGGTCACTTGGCTCTCAACCACCGCGTCCTTGACCCTCAGCCACCTGGTCCTTGACCCTCAGCCATCGGTCCCTTGACTCTCAGCAACCATTCATTTGGCCATCACAACTGGTCCCTTGCCCCTCAGCAACCGGTCCCTTGGCCCTCAGACACCGGACCCTTGGCCCTCAGACAACGGTCCCTTGGCCCTCAGCCACGTGTCCCTTGGCCCTCAGCGACCGGACCCTTGGCCCTCAGCGACTGGTCCCTTGTCCCTCAGCCACCGGTCCCTTGGCCCTCAGACACCGGTCCCTTGGCGCTCAGCCACCGGTTCTTTGGCCATCAGCCACCGGTCCCTTTGGCCCTCAGACACTGGTCCCTTGGCCCTCAGACACCGGTCCCTTGGCCCTAAGGCACCGGTCCCTTGGCCCTCAGCCACCGGTCCATTTGTCCCTCAGCCACCGGTCCCTTTGGCCCTCAGCCACCGGTCCCTTTGGCCCTCAGCCACCGGTCCCTTGGCCCTCAGACACCTGACCCTTGGCCCTCAGACAACGGTCCGTTGGCCCTCAGCCACCGGTCCCTTGGTCCTCAGCGACCGGTCCCTTGATCCTCAGCCACCAGTCCCTTGGCCCTCAGCCACCAGTCCCTTGGCCCTCAGCCACTGGTCCCTTGGCCATCAGCCACCGGTCCCTTGGCCCTCAGCAACTGGACCCTTGGTCCTCAGCCACCGGTCCCTTGGCCCTCAGCCACCGGTCCCTTGGCCCTCAGCCACCAGCCCCTTGGCCCTCAGCCACCGGTCCCTTGGCCCTCAGCCACCAGCCCCTTGGCCCTCAGCCACCGGTCCCTTGGCCCTCAGCCACCGGTCCCTTGGCCCTCAGCCACCTGCCCCATGGCCCTCAGCCACCAGTCCCTTGTCCCTCTGCCACCCCACCCTTGGCCCTCAGCCACCGGTCCATTGGCTCTCAGCCACCAGCCCCTTGGCCCTCAGCCACCGGTCCCTTGGCCCTCAGCCACCGGTCCCTTGGCCCTCAGCCACCAGTCCCTTGGCCCTCAGCCAACGGTCAATTGACCCTCAGCCACCAGTTCCTTGACCCTCAGCCACTGGTCTCTTGGCACTCAGCCACCGGTCCCTTGACCCTCAGCCACCGGACGCTTGGCCCTCAGCCACCAGTCCCTTGGTCCTCAGCCTCCATTCCCTTGGCCCTCAGCCACCGGTCACTCGGCGCTCAGCCACCGGGTCCTTGACCCTCAGCCAGCAGTCCCTTGGGCCTCAGCCACCGGTTCCTTGGCCCTCAGCCACCAGACCCTTGGACCTCAGCCACCGGTCACTTGGCTCTCAGCCACCGGGTCCTTGACCCTCAGCCACCAGTCCCATGGCCGTCAGCCACCGAGTCCTTGACACTCAGCCACCAGTCCCTTAGCCCTCAGCCACCGGTCCCTTGACCCTTAGCCACCAGTCCCTTGGCCCTCAGTCACTGGTCCCTTGGCCCTCAGCCACTGGTCCCTTGTCCCTCAGCTACCGGTCCCTTGATCCTCAGCCACCAGTCCCTTGTTCCTCAGCCACCAGTCCCTTGGCTCTCAGCGACTGGACTCTTGGCCCTCAGCCACCAGTCCCTTGACCCTCATTCACCGGACGCTTGGCCCTCAGCCACCAGTCCCTTGGTCCTCAGCCACCAGTCCCTTGGCCCTCATCCACCGGTCACTAGGCTCTCAGCCACCGGGTCCTTGACCCTCAGCCACCAGCCCCTTGGCCCTCAACCAACGGTCCCTTGGCCCTCAGCCACCAGTCCCTTGGACCTCAGCCACCGGCCACTTGGCTCTCAGCCACCGGGTCGTTGACCCTCAGCCTCCAGTCCCTTGGCCCTCAGCCACCGGTCCCTTGGCCCTCAGCCACCGGTCCCTTGGCCCTCAGCCACCAGTCCCTTGGCCCTCAGCCAACGGTCAATTGACCCTCAGCCACCAGTTCCTTGACCCTCAGCCACTGGTCTCTTGGCACTCAGCCACCGGTCCCTTGACCCTCAGCCACCGGACGCTTGGCCCTCAGCCACCAGTCCCTTGGTCCTCAGCCACCAGTCCCTTGGCCCTCAGCCACCGGTCACTAGGCTCTCAGCCACCGGGTCCTTGACCCTCAGCCAGCAGTCCCTTGGACCTCAGCCACCGGTTCCTTGGCCCTCAGCCACCAGTCCCTTGGACCTCAGCCACCGGTCACTTGGCTCTCAGCCACCGGGTCCCTGACCCTCAGCCACCAGTCCCATGGCCGTCAGCCACCGAGTCCTTGACACTCAGCCACCAGTCCCTTAGCCCTCAGCCACCGGTCCCTTGACCCTTAGCCACCAGTCCCTTGGCCCTCAGTCACTGGTCCCTTGGCCCTCAGCCACTGGTCCCTTGTCCCTCAGCCACCGGTCCCTTGATCCTCAGCCACCAGTCCCTTGTTCCTCAGCCACCAGTCCCTTGGCTCTCAGCGACTGGACTCTTGGCCCTCAGCCACCAGTCCCTTGACCCTCAGTCACCGGACGCTTGGCCCTCAGCCACCAGTCCCTTGGTCCTCAGCCACCAGTCCCTTGGCCCTCATCCACCGGTCACTAGGCTCTCAGCCACCGGGTCCTTGACGCTCAGCCACCAGCCCCTTGGCCCTCAACCACCGGTTCCTTGGCCCTCAGCCACCAGTCCCTTGGACCTCAGCCACCGGCCACTTGGCTCTCAGCCACCGGGTCGTTGACCCTCAGCCACCAGTCCCTTGACCCTCAGCCACCAGTCCCTTGACCATCAGCCACCAGTCCCTTGGCCCTCAGTCACCGGGTCCTTGACACTCAGCCACAAGTCCCTTGGCCCTCAGCCACCAGTCCCATGACCGTCAGCCACCAGTCCCTTGACCCTCAGCCACCAGTCCCTTGACCCTCAGCCATCGGTCCCTTGACTCTCGGCAACCATTCCTTTGGCCATCACAACTTGTCCCTTGGCCCTCAGCAAGCGGTCATTTAGCACTCAGCACCTGGTGATTTAGCCCTCAGCAGTTGTTCTTTAGGCACTTCGCAATTGGTCCCTTGGTGCTCAGCCACCGGTCCCTTGGCTCTCAGCGACCGGACCGTTGGCCCTCATCCACCGGTCGCTTGGCCCTCAGCCACCAGTCCCTTGATTCTCAGCCACCAGTCCCTTGGTCCTCAGCCACCGGTCCCTTGGCTCTCAGCGACCGCACCCTTGGCACGCATCCACCGGTCACTTGGCCCTCAGCCACCAGTCCCTTGGTTGTCAGCCACCAGTCCCTTGGCCCTCAGCCACCGGTTACTAGGCTCTCAGCCACCGGGTCCTTGACCCTCAGCCACCAGTCCCTTGGACCTCAGGCACCGATCACTTGGCTCTCATCCAACGGGTCCTTGATCCTCAGCCACCAGTCGCTTGGCCCTCAGCCACCGGGTCCTTGACCCTCAGCCACCAGTCCGTTTGCCCTCAGCCACTGGTCCCTTGACCCTCAGCCACCAGTCCCTTGGTCCTCAGCCACCAGTCCCTTGGCTCTCAGCGACCAGAACCTTGGCCCTCAGCCACCGGTCCCTTGGCCCTCAGCCACCGGTCACTTGGCTCTCAACCACCGCGTCCTTGACCCTCAGCCACCTGGTCCTTGACCCTCAGCCATCGGTCCCTTGACTCTCAGCAACCATTCCTTTGGCCATCACAACTGGTCCCTTGCCCCTCAGCAACCGGTCCCTTGGCCCTCAGACACCGGACCCTTGGCCCTCAGACAACGGTCCCTTGGCCCTCAGCTACCTGTCCCTTGGCCCTCAGCGACCGGACCCTTGGCCCTCAGCGACTGGTCCCTTGTCCCTCAGCCACCGGTCCCTTGGCCCTCAGACACCGGACCCTTGGCCCTCAGACACCGGTCCCTTGGACCTCAGCCACCGGTCCCTTGGCCCTTAGCCACCGGTCCCTTGGTCCTCAGCGACCGGTCCCTTGGCCCTCAGCCACCAGTCCCTTGGCCCTCAGCCACCAGTCCCTTGGCCCTCAGCCACTGGTCCTTTGGCCATCAGCCACCGGTCCCTTGGCCCTCAGCAACTGGACCCTTGGTCCTCAGCCACCGGTCCCTTGGCCCTCAGCCACCAGTCCCTTGGCCCTCAGCCAACAGCCCCTTGACCCTCAGCCACCGGTCCCTTGCCCCTCAGCCACCAGCCCCTTGGCCCACAGCCAACGGTCCCTTGGCCCTCAGCCACCGGTCCCTTGGCCCTCAACCACCAGCCCCTTGGCCCTCAGCCACCGGTCACTTGGCCCTCAGCCACCGGTCCGTTAACGCTTAGCCACCAGTCCCTTGGCACTCAGCCACCGGTCCCGTGGACCTCAGCCACCGGTCCGTTGACCCTCAGCCACCGGTCCCTTGGCCCTCAACCAACAGTCTCTTTGCCTCAGCCACCGGTCCCTTGGCCCTCAGCCACCGGTCACTTGGCTCTCAACCACCGCGTCCTTGACCCTCAGCCACCTGGTCCTTGACCCTCAGCCATCGGTCCCTTGACTCTCAGCAACCATTCCTTTGGCCATCACAACTGGTCCCTTGCCCCTCAGCAACCGGTCCCTTGGCCCTCAGACACGGGACCCTTGGCCCTCAGACAACGGTCCCTTGGCCCTCAGCTACCTGTCCCTTGGCCCTCAGCGACCGGACCCTTGGCCCTCAGCGACTGGTCCCTTGTCCCTCAGCCACCGGTCCCTTGGCCCTCAGACACCGGTCCCTTGGCCCTCAGACACCGGTCCCTTGGACCTCAGCCACCGGTCCCTTGGCCCTTAGCCACCGGTCCCTTGGTCCTCAGCGACCGGTCCCTTGGCCCTCAGCCACCAGTCCCTTGGCCCTCAGCCACCAGTCCCTTGGCCCTCAGCCACTGGTCCTTTGGCCATCAGCCACCGGTCCCTTGGCCCTCAGCAACTGGACCCTTGGTCCTCAGCCACCGGTCCCTTGGCCCTCAGCCACCAGTCCCTTGGCCCTCAGCCACCAGCCCCTTGACCCTCAGCCACCGGTCCCTTGGCCCTCAGCCACCAGCCCCTTGGCCCTCAGCCAACGGTCCCTTGGCCCTCAGCCAACGGTCCCTTGGCCCTCAGCCACCGGTCCCTTGGCCCTCAACCACCAGCCCCTTGGCCCTCAGCCACCGGTCACTTGGCCCTCAGCCACCGGTCCGTTAACGCTTAGCCACCAGTCCCTTGGCACTCAGCCACCGGTCCCGTGGACCTCAGCCACCGGTCCGTTGACCCTCAGCCACCGGTCCCTTGGCCCTCAACCAACAGTCTCTTGGCCCTCAGCCACCGGTCCCTTGGCCCTCAGCCACCGGTCACTTGGCTCTCAACCACCGCGTCCTTGACCCTCAGCCACCTGGTCCTTGACCCTCAGCCATCGGTCCCTTGACTCTCAGCAACCATTCCTTTGGCCATCACAACTGGTCCCCTGCCCCTCAGCAACCGGTCCCTTGGCCCTCAGACACCGGACCCTTGGCCCTCAGACAACGGTCCCTTGGCACTCAGCTACCTGTCCCTTGGCCCTCAGCGACCGGACCCTTGGCCCTCAGCGACTGGTCCCTTGTCCCTCAGCCACCAGTCCCTTGGCCCTCAGACACCGGTCCCTTGGCCCTCAGACACCGGTCCCTTGGACCTCAGCCACCGGTCCCTTGGCCCTTAGCCACCGGTCCTTTGGTCCTCAGCGACCGGTCCCTTGGCCCTCAGCCACCAGTCCCTTGGCCCTCAGCCACCAGTCCCTTGGCCCTCAGCCACTGGTCCTTTGGCCATCAGCCACCGGTCCCTTGGCCCTCAGCAACTGGACCCTTGGTCCTCAGCCACCGGTCCCTTGGCCCTCAGCCACCAGTCCCTTGGCCATCAGCCACCAGCCCCTTGACCCTCAGCCACCGGTCCCTTGGCCCTCAGCCACCAGCCCCTTGGCCCTCAGCCAACGGTCCCTTGGCCCTCAGGCACCGGTCCCTTGGCCCTCAACCACCAGCCCCTTGGCCCTCAGCCACCGGTCACTTGGCCCTCAGCCACCGGTCCGTTAACGCTTAGCCACCAGTCCCTTGGCACTCAGCCACCGGTCCCGTGGACCTCAGCCACCGGTCCGTTGACCCTCAGCCACTGGTCCCTTGGCCCTCAACCAACAGTCTCTTGGCCCTCAGCCACCTGTCCCTTGGCCCTTAGCCAGTGGTCCCTTGGCCCTCAGCCACCAGACTCTTGGCCCTCAGCCACAGGTCGCTTGACGCTCAGCCACCGGTCCCTTGTCCCTCAGCCACCAGTCTCTTGGCACTGAGCAACCAGTCACTTGGCCCTCAGCCACCAGTCGCTTGGCACTGAGCAACCAGTCACTTGGCGCTCAGCCACCGGTCCCTTGGCACTGAGCAACCAGTCACTTGACCCTCAGCCACCGGTCCCTTGTCCCTCAGCCACCAGTCCCTTTGCCCTCAGCCACCAGTCCCTTGGCACTGAGCAACCGGTCACTTGGCCTTCAGCCACCGGTCCCTTGGCCCTCAGCCACCGGTCCCTTGGCCCTTATCCACTGGTCCCTTGGCCCTCAGCCACTGGTCCCTTGGCCCTCAGCAAGCGGTCATTTAGCACTTCGCACCTGGTGATTTAGCCCTCACCAGTTGTTCTTTAGGCACGTCGCAATTGTTACCTTGGTGCTCAGCTACCGGTCCCTTGGCTCTCAGCGACCGGACCCTTGGCCCTCATCCACCGGTCGCTTGGCCCTCAGCCACCAGTCCCTTGAATCTCAGCCACCAGTCCCTTGGTCCTCAGCCACCGGTCCCTTGGCTCTCAGCGACCGCACCCTTGGCACTCATCCTACGGTCATTTGGCCCTCAGCCACCAGTCCCTTGGTTGTCAGCCACCAGTCCCTTGGCCCTCAGCCACCGGTCACTAGGCTCTCATCCACCGGGTCCTTGACCCTCAGCCACCAGTCCCTTGGCCCTCAGCCACCGGGTCCTTGACCCTCAGCCACCAGTCCGTTTGCCCTCAGCCACCGGTCCCTTGACCCTCAGCCACCAGTCCCTTGGTCCTCAGCCACCAGTCCCTTGGCTCTCAGCGACTGGAACCTTGGCCATCAGCCACCGGTCCCTTGGCCCTCAGCCACCGGTCACTTGGCTCTCAACCACCGCGTCCTTGACCCTCAGCCACCTGGTCCTTGACCCTCAGCCATCGGTCCCTTGACTCTCAGCAACCATTCATTTGGCCATCACAACTGGTCCCTTGCCCCTCAGCAACCGGTCCCTTGGCCCTCAGACACCGGACCCTTGGCCCTCAGACAACGGTCCCTTGGCCCTCAGCCACGTGTCCCTTGGCCCTCAGCGACCGGACCCTTGGCCCTCAGCGACTGGTCCCTTGTCCCTCAGCCACCGGTCCCTTGGCCCTCAGACACCGGTCCCTTGGCGCTCAGCCACCGGTCCTTTGGCCATCAGCCACCGGTCCCTTTGGCCCTCAGACACTGGTCCCTTGGCCCTCAGACACCGGTCCCTTGGCCCTAAGGCACCGGTCCCTTGGCCCTCAGCCACCGGTCCATTTGTCCCTCAGCCACCGGTCCCTTTGGCCCTCAGCCACCGGTCCCTTTGGCCCTCAGCCACCGGTCCCTTGGCCCTCAGACACCTGACCCTTGGACCTCAGACAACGGTCCGTTGGCCCTCAGCCACCGGTCCCTTGGTCCTCAGCGACCGGTCCCTTGATCCTCAGCCACCAGTCCCTTGGCCCTCAGCCACCAGTCCCTTGGCCCTCAGCCACTGGTCCCTTGGCCATCAGCCACCGGTCCCTTGGCCCTCAGCAACTGGACCCTTGGTCCTCAGCCACCGGTCCCTTGGCCCTCAGCCACCGGTCCCTTGGCCCTCAGCCACCAGCCCCTTGGCCCTCAGCCACCGGTCCCTTGGCCCTCAGCCACCAGCCCCTTGGCCCTCAGCCACCGGTCCCTTGGCCCTCAGCCACCGGTCCCTTGGCCCTCAGCCACCTGCCCCATGGCCCTCAGCCACCAGTCCCTTGTCCCTCAGCCACCCCACCCTTGGCCCTCAGCCACCGGTCCATTGGCTCGCAGCCACCAGCCCCTTGGCCCTCAGCCACCGGTCCCTTGGCCCTCAGCCACCGGTCCCTTGGCCCTCAGCCACCAGTCCCTTGGCCCTCAGCCAACGGTCAATTGACCCTCAGCCACCAGTTCCTTGACCCTCAGCCACTGGTCTCTTGGCACTCAGCCACCGGTCCCTTGACCCTCAGCCACCGGACGCTTGGCCCTCAGCCACCAGTCCCTTGGTCCTCAGCCACCAGTCCCTTGGCCCTCAGCCACCGGTCACTCGGCTCTCAGCCACCGGGTCCTTGACCCTCAGCCAGCAGTCCCTTGGGCCTCAGCCACCGGTTCCTTGGCCCTCAGCCACCAGTCCCTTGGACCTCAGCCACCGGTCACTTGGCTCTCAGCCACCGGGTCCTTGACCCTCAGCCACCAGTCCCATGGCCGTCAGCCACCGAGTCCTTGACACTCAGCCACCAGTCCCTTAGCCCTCAGCCACCGGTCCCTTGACCCTTAGCCACCAGTCCCTTGGCCCTCAGTCACTGGTCCCTTGGCCCTCAGCCACTGGTCCCTTGTCCCTCAGCCACCGGTCCCTTGATCCTCAGCCACCAGTCCCTTGTTCCTCAGCCACCAGTCCCTTGGCTCTCAGCGACTGGACTCTTGGCCCTCAGCCACCAGTCCCTTGACCCTCAGTCACCGGACGCTTGGCCCTCAGCCACCAGTCCCTTGGTCCTCAGCCACCAGTCCCTTGGCCCTCATCCACCGGTCACTAGCCTCTCAGCCACCGGGTCCTTGACCCTCAGCCACCAGCCCCTTGGCCCTCAACCACCGGTCCCTTGGCCCTCAGCCACCAGTCCCTTGGACCTCAGCCACCGGCCACTTGGCTCTCAGCCACCGGGTCGTTGACCCTCAGCCACCAGTCCCTTGACCCTCAGCCACCAGTCCCTTGTCCCTCAGCCACCCCACCCTTGGCCCTCAGCCACCGGTCCATTGGCTCTCAGCCACCAGCCCCTTGGCCCTCAGCCACCGGTCCCTTGGCCCTCAGCCACCGGTCCCTTGGCCCTCAGCCACCAGTCCCTTGGCCCTCAGCCAACGGTCAATTGACCCTCAGCCACCAGTTCCTTGACCCTCAGCCACTGGTCTCTTGGCACTCAGCCACCGGTCCCTTGACCCTCAGCCACCGGACGCTTGGCCCTCAGCCACCAGTCCCTTGGTCCTCAGCCACCAGTCCCTTGGCCCTCAGCCACCGGTCACTAGGCTCTCAGCCACCGGGTCCTTGACCCTCAGCCAGCAGTCCCTTGGGCCTCAGCCACCGGTTCCTTGGCCCTCAGCCACCAGTCCCTTGGACCTCAGCCACCGGTCACTTGGCTCTCAGCCACCGGGTCCTTGACCCTCAGCCACCAGTCCCATGGCCGTCAGCCACCGAGTCCTTGACACTCAGCCACCAGTCCCTTAGCCCTCAGCCACCGGTCCCTTGACCCTTAGCCACCAGTCCCTTGGCCCTCAGTCACTGGTCCCTTGGCCCTCAGCCACTGCTCCCTTGTCCCTCAGCCACCGGTCCCTTGATCCTCAGCCACCAGTCCCTTGTTCCTCAGCCACCAGTCCCTTGGCTCTCAGCGACTGGACTCTTGGCCCTCAGCCACCAGTCCCTTGACCCTCAGTCACCGGACGCTTGGCCCTCAGCCACCAGTCCCTTGGTCCTCAGCCACCAGTCCCTTGGCCCTCATCCACCGGTCACTAGGCTCTCAGCCACCGGGTCCTTGACCCTCAGCCACCAGCCCCTTGGCCCTCAACCACCGGTCCCTTGGCCCTCAGCCACCAGTCCCTTGGACCTCAGCCACCGGCCACTTGGCTCTCAGCCACCGGGTCGTTGACCCTCAGCCACCAGTCCCTTGACCCTCAGCCACCAGTCCCTTGACCCTCAGCCACCAGTCCCTTGGCCCTCAGTCACCGGGTCCTTGACACTCAGCCACAAGTCCCTTGGCCCTCAGCCACCGGGTCCTTGACCCTCAGCCGCCAGTCCGTTTGCCCTCAGCCACCGGTCCCTTGACACTCAGCCACCAGTCCCTTGGTCCTCAGCCAACAGTCCCTTGGCTGTCAGCTACCGGTCACTTGGCTCTCATCCACCGGGTCCTTGATCCTCAGCCACCAGTCCTTTGGCCCTCAGCCACCGGTCACTAGGCTCTCAGCCACCGGGTCCTTGACCCTCAGCCACCAGTCCCTTGGACCTCAGCCACCGGTCACTTGGCTCTCATCCACCGGGTCCTTGATCCTCAGCCACCAGTCGCTTGGCCCTCAGCCACCGGGTCCTTGACCCTCAGCCGCCAGTCCGTTTGCCCTCAGCCACCGGTCCCTTGACCCTCAGCCACCAGTCCCTTGGTCCTCAGCCACCAGTCCCTTGGCTCTCAGCGACCGGAACCTTGGCCCTCAGCCACCGGTCCCTTGGCCCTCAGCCACCGGTCACTTGGCTCTCAACCACCGCGTCCTTGACCCTCAGCCACCTGGTCCTTGACCCTCAGCCATCGGTCTCTTGACTCTCAGCAACCATTCCTTTGGCCATCACAACTGGTCCCTTGCCCCTCAGCAACCGGTCCCTTGGCCCTCAGACACCGGACCCTTGGCCCTCAGACAACGGTCCCTTGGCCCTCAGCTAGCTGTCCCTTGGCCCTCAGCGACCGGACCCTTGGCCCTCAGGGACTGGTCCCTTGTCCCTCAGCCACCGGTCCCTTGGCCCTCAGACACCGGTCCCTTGGCCCTCAGACACCGGTCCCTTGGACCTCAGCCACCGGTCCCTTGGCCCTTAGCCACCAGTCCCTTGGCCCTCAGCCACCGGTCCCTTGGCCCTCAGCAACTGGACCCTTGGTCCTCAGCCACCGGTCCCTTGGCCCTCAGCCACCAGTCCCTTGGCCCTCAGCCACCAGCCCCTTGGCCCTCAGCCACCGGTCCCTTGGCCCTCAGCCACCAGCCCCTTGGCCCTCAGCCAACGGTCCCTTGGCCCTCAGCCACCGGTCCCTTGGCCCTCAACCACCAGCCCTTTGGCCCTCAGCCACCGGTCACTTGGCCCTCAGCCACCGGTCCGTTAACGCTTAGCCACCAGTCCCTTGGCACTCAGCCACCGGTCCCGTAGACCTCAGCCACCGGTCCGTTGACCCTCAGCCACCGGTCCCTTGGCCCTCAACCAACAGTCTCTTGGCCCTCAGCCACCTGTCCCTTGGCCCTTAGCCAGTGGTCCCTTGGCCCTCAGCTACCAGTCTCTTGGCCCTCAGCCACAGGTCGCTTGACGCTCAGCCACCGGTCCCTTGTCCCTCAGCCACCAGTCTCTTGGCACTGAGCAACCAGTCACTAGGCCCTCAGCCACCAGTCGCTTGGCACTGAGCAACCAGTCACTTGGCCCTCAGCCACCGGTCCCTTGGCACTGAGCAACCAGTCACTTTACCCTCAGCCACCGGTCCCTTGTCCCTCAGCCACCAGTCCCTTTGCCCTCAGCCACCAGTCCCTTGGCACTGAGCAACCGGTCACTTGGCCTTCAGCCACCGGTCCCTTGGCGCTCAGCCACCGGTCCCTTGGCCCTTATCCACTGGTCCCTTGGCCCTCAGCCACTGGTCCCTTGGCCCTCAGCCACCGGTCCCGTGGACCTCAGCCACCGGGTCCTTGACCCTCAGCCACCAGTCCCTTGGACCTCGCCACCTGTCACTTGGCTCTCATCCACCGGGTCCTTGACCCTCAGCCACCAGTCCCTTGGCCCTCAGCCACCGGGTCCTTGACCCTCAGCCACCAGTCCGTTTGCCCTCAGCCACCGGTCCCTTGACCCTCAGCCACCTGTCCCTTGGTCCTCAGCCACCAGTCCCTTGGCTGTCAGCTACCGGAACCTTGGCCCTCAGCCACCGGTCCCTTGGCCCTCAGCCACCGGTCACTTGGCTCTCAACCACCGCGTCCTTGACCCTCAGCCACCTGGTCCTTGACCCTCAGCCATCGGTCCCTTGACTCTCAGCAACCATTCCTTTGGCCATCACAACTGGTCCCTTGCCCCTCAGCAACCGGTCCCTTGGCCCTCAGACACCGGACCCTTGGCCCTCAGACAACGGTCCCTTGGCCCTCAGCCACCGGTCCCTTGGCCCTCAGACACCGGTCCCTTGGCCCTCAGCCACCGGTCATTTGGCCATCAGCCACCGGTCCCTTTGGCCCTCAGACACTGGTCCCTTGGCCCTCAGACACCGGTCCCTTGGCCCTCAGACACCGGTCCCTTGGCCCTCAGCCAGCGGTCCCTTTGTCCCACAGCCACCGGTCTCTTTGGCCCTCAGCCACCGGTCCCTTTGGCCCTCAGCCACCGGTCCCTTGTCCCTCAGACACCGGACCCTTGGCCCTCAGACAACAGTTCCTTGGCCCTCAGACACCGGCCCCTTGGCCCTCAGACACTGGTCTCTTGGACCTCAGACACCGGACCTTTGGCCCTCAGACAACGGTCCCTTGGCCCTCAGCCACCGGTCCCTTGGCCCTCAGACACCGGTCCCTTGGACCTCAGCCACCGGTCCCTTGGCCCTCAGCCACCGGTCCCTTGGTCCTCAGCTACCAGTCCCTTGGCCCTCAGCCACCAGTCCCTTGGCCCTCAGCCACCAGTCCCTTGTCCCTCAGCCACCAGACCCTTGGCCCTCAGCCACCGGTCCATTGGCTCTCAGCCACCAGCCCCTTGGCCCTCAGCCATAGTCCCTTGGCCCTCAGCCACTGGTCCCTTGGCCATCAGCCACCGGTCCCTTGGTCCTCAGCAACTGGACCCTTGGTCCTCAGCCACCCGGTCCCTTGACCCTCAGCCACCGGTCCCTTGGCCCTCAGCCACCAGCCCCTTGGCCCTCAGCCACCGGTCCCTTGGCCCTCAGCCTCCAGCCCCTTGGCCCTCAGACACCGGTCCCTTGTCCCTCAGCCACCAGACCCTTGGCCCTCAGCCACCGGTCCATTGGCTCTCAGCCACCAGCCCCTTGGCCCACAGCCACCGGTCCCTTGGCCCTCAGCCACCGGTCCCTTGGCCCTCAGCGACCAGTCCCTTGGCCCTCAGCCAACGGTCACTTGACCCTCAGCCACCAGTCCCTTGACCCTCAGCCACTGGTCACTTGGCACTCAGCCACCGGTCCCTTGACCCTCAGCCACCGGCCACTTGGCTCTCAGCCACCGGGTCGTTGACCCTCAGCCACCAGTCCCTTGGCCCTCAGTCACCGGGTCCTTGACACTCAGCCACAAGTCCCTTGGCCCTCAGCCACCAGTCCCTTGACCCTCAGCCACCAGTCCCTTGACCCTCAGTCACCGGGACCTTGACACTCAGCCACAAGTCCCTTGGCCCTCAGGCACCAGTCCCTTGACCCTCAGTCACCAGGTCCTTGACACTCAGCCACAAGTCCCTTGGCCCTCAGCCACCAGTCCCTTGACCCTCAGCCACCAGTCCCTTGACCCTCAGCCATCGGTCCCTTGATTCTCGGCAACCATTCCTTTGGCCATCACAACTTGTCCCTTGGCCCTCAGCAAGCGGTCATTTAGCACTTAGCACATGGTGATTTAGCCCTCAGCAGTTGTTCTTTAGGCACTTCGCAATTGGTCCCTTGGTGCTCAGCCACCGGTCCCTTGGCTCTCAGCGACCGGACCCTTGGCCCTCAGCCAACGGTCACTTGACCCTAAGCCACCAGTCCCTTGACCCTCAGCCACTGGTCACTTGGCACTCAACCACCGGTCCCTTGACCCTCAGCCACCGGCCACTTGGCTCTCAGCCACCGGGTCGTTGACCCTCAGCCACCAGTCCCTTGGCCCTCAGTCACCGGGTCCTTGACACTCAGCCACAAGTCCCTTGGCCCTCAGCCACCAGTTCCTTGACCCTCAGCCACCAGTCCCTTGACCCTCAGTCACCGGGACCTTGACACTCAGCCACAAGTCCCTTGGCCCTCAGCCACCAGTCCCTTGACCCTCAGCCACCAGTCCCTTGGCCCTCAGTCACCGGGTCCTTGACACTCAGCCACAAGTCCCTTGGCCCTCAGCCACCATTCCATTGACCCTCAGCCACCAGTCCCTTGACCCTCAGCCATCGGTCCCTTGATTCTCGGCAACCATTCCTTTGGCCATCACAACTTGTCCCTTGGCCCTCAGCAAGCGGTCATTTAGCACTTAGCACATGGTGATTTAGCCCTCAGCAGTTGTTCTTTAGGCACTTCGCAATTGGTCCCTTGGTGCTCAGCCACCAGTCCCTTGACCCTCAGCCACCAGTCCCTTGACCCTCAGTCACCGAGTCCTTGACACTCAGCCACAAGTCCCTTGGCCCTCAGCCACCAGTCCCTTGACCCTCAGCCACCAGTCCCTTGACCCTCAGCCACAAGTCCCTTGGCCCTCAGCCACCAGTCCCTTGACCCTCAGCCACCAGTCCCTTGACCCTCAGCCATCGGTCCCTTGATTCTCGGCAACCATTCCTTTGGCCATCACAACTTGTCCCTTGGCCCTCAGCAAGCGGTCATTTAGCACTTAGCACATGGTGATTTAGCCCTCAGCAGTTGTTCTTTAGGCACTTCGCAATTGGTCCCTTGGTGCTCAGCCACCGGTCCCTTGGCTCTCAGCGACCGGACCCTTGGGCCTCAGCCAACGGTCACTTGACCCTCAGCCACCAGACCCTTGACCCTCAGCCACTGGTCACTTGGCACTCAACCACCGGTCCCTTGACCCTCAGCCACCGGCCACATGGCTCTCAGCCACCGGGTCGTTGACCCTCAGCCACCAGTCCCTTGGCCCTCAGTCACCGGGTCCTTGACACTCAGCCACAAGTCCCTTGGCCCTCAGCCACCAGTCCCTTGACCCTCAGCCACCAGTCCCTTGACCCTCAGTCACCGGGACCTTGACACTCAGCCGCAAGTCCCTTGGCCCTCAGCCACCAGTCCCTTGACCCTCAGCCACCAGTCCCTTGGCCCTCAGTCACCGGGTCCTTGACACTCAGCCACAAGTCCCTTGGCCCTCAGCCACCAGTCCCTTGACCCTCAGCCACCAGTCCCTTGACCCTCAGCCATCGGTCCCTTGATTCTCGGCAACCATTCCTTTGGCCATCACAACTTGTCCCTTGGCCCTCAGCAAGCGGTCATTTAGCACTTAGCACATGGTGATTTAGCCCTCAGCAGTTGTTCTTTAGGCACTTCGCAATTGGTCCCTTGGTGCTCAGCCACCGGTCCCTTGGCTCTCAGCGACCGGACCCTTGGCCCTCATCCACCGGTCGCTTGGCCCTCAGGCACCAGTCCCTTGATTCTCAGCCACCAGTCCCTTGGTCCTCAGCCACCGGTCCCTTGGCCCTCAGACACCGGTCACTAGGCTCTCAGCCACCGGGTCCTTGACCCTCAGCCACCAGTCCCTTGGGCCTCAGCCACCGGTTCCTTGGCCCTCAGCCACCAGTCCCTTGGACCTCAGCCACCGGTCACTTGGCTCTCAGCCACCGGGTCCTTGACCCTCAGCCACCAGTCCCATGGCCCTCAGCCACCGAGTCCTTGACACTCAGCCACCAGTCCCTTGGCCCTCAGCCACCGGTCCCTTGACACTTAGCCACCAGTCCCTTGGCCCTCAGTCACTGGTCCCTTGGCCCTCAGCCACTGGTCCCTTGTCCCTCAGCCACCGGTCCCTTGACCCTCAGCCACCAGTCCCTTGTTCCTCAGCCACCAGTCCTTTGGCTCTCAGCGACTGGACTCTTGGCCCTCAGCCACCAGTCCCTTGACCCTCAGCCACCGGACGCTTGGCCCTCAGCCACCAGTCCCTTGGTCCTCAGCCACCAGTCCCCTGGCCCTCATCCACCGGTCACTAGGCTCTCAGCCACCGGGTCCTTGACCCTCAGCCACCAGCCCCTTGGCCCTCAACCACCGGTCCCTTGGCCCTCAGCCACCAGTCCCTTGGACCTCAGCCACCGGCCACTTGGCTCTTAGCCACCGGGTCGTTGACCCTCAGCCACCAGTCCCTTGGCCCTCAGTCACCGGGTCCTTGACACTCAGCCACAAGTCCCTTGGCCCTCAGCCACCGGTCCCTTGGTCCTCAGCGACCGGTCCCTTGGACCTCAGCCACCAGTCCCTTGGCCCTCAGCCACCAGTCCCTTGGCCCTCAGCCACTGGTCCCTTGGCCATCAGCCACCGGTCCCTTGGCCCTCAGCAACTGGACCCTTGGTCCTCATCCACCGGTCGCTTGGCCCTCAGCCACCAGTCCGTGATTCTCAGCCACCAGTCCCTTGGTCCTCAGCCACCGGTCCCTTGGCTCTCAGCGACCGCACCCTTGGCACTCATCCACCGGTCACTTGGCCCTCAGCCACCAGTCCCTTGGTTGTCAGCCACCAGTCCCTTGGCCCTCAGCCACCGGTCACTAGGCTCTCAGCCACCGGGTACTTGACCCTCAGCCACCAGTCCCCTGAACCTCGCCACCGGTCACTTGGCTCTCATCCACCGGGTCCTTGACCCTCAGCCACCAGTCCCTTGGCCCTCAGCCACCGGGTCCTTGACACTCAGCCACCAGTCCGTTTGCCCTCAGCCACCGGTCCCTTAACCCTCAGCCACCAGTCCCTTGGTCCTCAGCCACCAGTCCCTTGGCTGTCAGCTACCGGAACCTTGGCCCTCAGCCACCGGTCCCTTGGCCCTCAGCCACCGGTCACTTGGCTCTCAACCACCGCATCCTTGACCCTCAGCCACCTGGTCCTTGACCCTCAGCCATCGGTCCCTTGACTCTCAGCAACCATTCCTTTGGCCATCACAACTGGTCCCTTGCCCCTCAGCAACCGGTCCCTTGGCCCTCAGACACCGGACACTTGGCCCTCAGACAACGGTCCCTTGGCCCTCAGCCACCTGTCCCTTGGCCCTCAGCGACCGGACCCTTGGCCCTCAGCGACTGGTCCCTTGTCCCTCAGCAACCGGTCCCTTGGCCCTCAGACACCGGTCCCTTGGCCCTCAGCCACCGGTCATTTGTCCCTCAGCCACCGGTCCCTTTGGCCCTCAGCCACCGGTCCCTTTGGCCCTCAGCCACCGGTCCCTTGGCCCTCAGACACCGGACCCTTGGCCCTCAGTCAACAGTCCCTTGGCCCTCAGCCACCGGCCCCTTGGCCCTCAGACACCGGTCCCTTGGACCTCAGACACCGGACCTTTGGCCCTCAGACAACGGTCCCTTGGCCCTCAGCCACCGGTCCCTTGGCCCTCAGACACCGGTCCCTTGGCCCTCAGCCACCAGTCCCTTGGCCCTCAGCCACCAGTCCCTTGGCCCTCAGCCACTGGTCCCTTGGCCATCAGCCACCGGTCCCTTGGCCCTCAGCAACTGGACCCTTGGTCCTCAGCCACAGGTCCCTTGGCCCTCAGCCACCAGTCCCTTGGCCCTCAGCCACCAGCCCCTTGGCCCTCAGCTACCGGTCCCTTGGCCCTCAGCCACCAGCCCCTTGGGCCTCAGCCACCGGTCCCTTGGCCCTCAGCCACCAGCCGCTTGGCCCTCAGCCACCGGTCACTTGGCCCTCAGCCACAGGTCCGTTAACGCTTAGCCACCGGTCCCTTGGCCCTCAGCCACCAGTCTCTTGGCCCTCAGCCACAGGTCGCTTGACGCTCAGCCACTGGTCCCTTGTCCCTCAGCCACCAGTCTCTTGGCCCTCAGCCACCGGTCCCTTGGCACTGAGCAACCAGTCTATTGGCCCTCAGCCACCGGTCCCTTGTCCCTCAGCCACCAGTCCCTTTGCCCTCAGCCACCAGTCCCTTGGCACTGAGCAACCGGTCACTTGGCCTTCAGCCAGCGGTCCCTTGGCCCTCAGCCACCGGTCCCTTGGCCCTTATCCACTGGTCCCTTGGCCCTCAGCCACTGGTCCCTTGGCCCTCAGCCACCGGTCCCGTGGACCTCAGCCACCGGTCCCTTGGCCATCAGCCACCGGTCCCTTGGCCATCAGCCAACAGTCTCTTGGCCCTCAGCCACCTGTCCCGTGGACCTCAGCCACCGGTCCCTTGGCCCTCAGCCACCGGTCCCGTGGACCTCAGCCACCGGTCCCTTGGCCATCAGCCACCGGTCGCTTGGCCCTCAGTCAACAGTCTCTTGGCCCTCAGCCACCTGTCCCTTGGCCCTCAGCCACTGGTCCCTTGGCCCTCAGCCACCAGTCTCTTGGCCCTCAGCCACAGGTCGCTTGACGCTCAGCCACCGGTCCCTTGTCCCTCAGCCACCAGTCCCTTTGCACTCAGCCACCAGTCCCTTGACCCTCAGCCACCGGACGCTTGGCCCTCAGCCACCAGTCCCTTGGTCCTCAGCCACCAGTCCCTTGGCCCTCATCCACCGGTCACTAGGCTCTCAGCCACCGGGTCCTTGACACTCAGCCACAAGTCCCTTGGCCCTCAGTCACCGGGTCCTTGACACTCAGCCGCAAGTCCCTTGGCCCTCAGCCACCAGTCCCTTGACCCTCAGCCACCAGTCCCTTGACCCTCAGCCATCGGTCCCTTGACTCTCGGCAACCATTCCTTTGGCCATCACTACTTGTCCCTTGGCCCTCAGCAAGCGTTCATTTAGCACTTAGCACCTGGTGATTTAGCCCTCAGCAGTTGTTTTTTAGGCACTTCGCAATTGGTCCCTTGGTGCTCAGCCACCGGTCCCTTGGCTCTCAGCGACCGGACCCTTGGCCCTCATCCACCGGTCGCTTGGCCCTCAGCCACCAGTCCTTTGATTCTCAGCCACCAGTCCCTTGGTCCTCAGCCACCGGTCCCTTGGCTCTCAGCGACCGCACCCTTGGCACTCATCCACCGGTCCCTTGGCGCTCAGCCACCAGTCCCGTGGTTGTCAGCCACCAGTCCCTTGGCCCTCAGCCACCGGTCACTTGGCTCTCAACCACCACGTCCTTGACCCTCAGCCACCTGGTCCTTGACCCTCAGCCATCGGTCCCTTGACTCTCAGCAACCATTCCTTTGGCCATCGCAACTGGTCCCTTGCCCCTCAGCAACTGGTCCCTTGGCCCTCAGACACCGGACCCTTGGCCCTCAGACAACGGTCCCTTGGCCCTCAGCCACCTGTCCCTTGGCCCTCAGCGACCGGACCCTTGGCCCTCAGACACCGGTATTGGCTCTCAGCCACCGGTCCTTTGGCCATCAGCCACCGGTCCCTTTGGCACTCAGACACCGGACCCTTGGCCCTCAGACAACGGTCCTTTGGCCCTCAGCCACCGGTCCCTTGGTCCTCAGACACCGGTCCCTTGGACCTCAGCCACCGGTCGCTTGGCCCTCAGCCACCGGTCCCTTGGTCCTCAGCGACCGGTCCCTTGGCCCTCAGCCTCCAGTCCCTTGGCCCTCAGCAACTGGTCCCTTGGCCATCAGCCACCGGTCCCTTGGCCCTCAGCAACTGGACCCTTGGTCCTCAGCCACCGGTCCCTTCGCCCTCAGCCACCAGTCCCTTGGCCCTCAGCCACCAGCCCGTTGGCCCTCAGCCACCGGTCCCTTGGCCCTCAGCCACCAGCCGCTTGGCCCTCAGCCACCGGTCCCTTGGCCCTCAGGCACCGGTCCCTTGGCCCTCAGCCACCAGCCCCTTGGCCCTCAGCCACCGGTCACTTGGCCCTCAGCCACCGGTCCGTTAACGCTTAGCCACCAGTCCCTTGGCACTCAGCCACCGGTCCCGTGGACCTCAGCCACCGGTCCGTTGACCCTCAGCCACCGGTCCCTTGGCCCGCAACCAACAGTCTCTTGGCCCTCAGCCACCTGTCCCTTGGCCCTTAGCCACTGGTCCCTTGGCCCTCAGCCACCAGTCTCTTGCCACTGAGCAACCAGTCACTTGGCCCTCAGCCACCAGTCGCTTGGCACTGAGCAACCAGTCACTTGGCCCTCAGCCACCGGTCCCTTGGCACTGAGCAACCAGTCACTTGGCCCTCAGCCACCGGTCCCTTGTCCCTCAGCCACCAGTCCCTTTGCCCTCAGCCACCAGTCCCTTGGCACTGAGCAACTGGTCACTTGGCCTTCAGCCACCGGTCACTTGGCCCTCAGCCAACGGTCCCTTCGCCCTTATCCACTGGTCCCTTGGCCCTCAGCCACTGGTCCCTTGGCCCTCAGCCACCGGTCCCATGGACCTCAGCCACCGGTCCCATGGCCATCAGCCACCGGTCCCTTGGCCCTCAGCCAACATTCTCTTGGCCCTCAGCCACCTGTCCCTTGGCCTCCAGACACTGGTCCCTTAGCCCTCAGCCACCGGTCCTTTGGCCCTCAGCCACCGGTCCCGTGGACCTCAGCCACCGGTCCCTTGGCCCTCAGCCACCGGTCCCGTGGCCCTCAGCCACCGGTCACTTGGCCATCAGCCACCGGTCGCTTGGCCCTCAGCCATCAGTCTCTTGGCCCTCAGCCACCTGTCCCTTGGCCCTCAGCCACCGGTCCCTTGGCCCTCAGACACCGGACCCTTGGCCCTCAGACAACGGTCCCTTGGCCCTCAGCCACCGGTCCCTTGGCCCTCAGACACCGGTCCCTTGGACCTCAGCCACCGGTCCCTTGGCCCTCAGCCACCGGTCCCTTGGTCCTCAGCGACCGGTCCCTTGGCCCTCAGCCACCAGTCCCTTGGCCCTCAGCCACCATTCCCTTGGCCCTCAACCACTGGTCCCTTGGCCATCAGCCACCGGTCCCTTGACCCTCAGCAACTGGATCCTTGGTCCTCAGCCACCGGTCCCTTGGCCCTCAGCCACCGGTCCCTTGGCCCTCAGCCACCAGCCCCTTGGCCCTCAGCCACCGGTCCCTTGGCCCTCAGCCACCAGCCCCTTGGCCCTCAGCCACCGGTCCCTTGGCCCTCAGCCACCGGTCCCTTGGCCCTCAGCCACCTGCCCCTTGGTCCTCAGCCACCAGTCCCTTGTCCCTCAGCCACCAGTCCCTTGGCCCTCAGCCACCGGTCCATTGGCTCTCAGCCACCAGCCCCTTGGCCCTCAGCCACCGGTCCCTTGGCCCTCAGCCACCGGTCCCTTGGCACTCAGCGACCAGTCCCTTGGCCCTCAGCCAACGGTCACTTGACCCTCAGCCACCAGTCTCTTGACCCTCAGCCACTGGTCTCTTGGCACTCAGCCACCGGTCCCTTGACCCTCAGCCACCGGACGCTTGGCCCTCAGCCACCAGTCCCTTGGTCCTCAGCCACCAGTCCCTTGGCCCTCAGCCACCGGTCACTAGGCTCTCAGCCACCGGGTCCTTGACTCTCAGCCACCAGTCCCTTGGGCCTCAGCCACCGGTTCCTTGGCCCTCAGCCACCAGTCCCTTGGACCTCAGCCACCGGTCACTTGGCTCTCAGCCACCGGGTCCTTGACCCTCAGCCACCAGTCCCATGGCCCTCAGCCACCGAGTCCTTGACACTCAGCCACCAGTCCCTTGGCCCTCAGCCACCGGTCCCTTGACCCTTAGCCACCAGTCCCTTGGCCCTCAGTCACTGGTCACTTGGCCCTCAGCCACTGGTCCCTTGTCCCTCAGCCACCGGTCCCTTGACCCTCAGCCACCAGTCACTTGTTCCTCAGCCACCAGTCCCTTGGCTCTAAGCGACTGGACTCTTGGCCCTCAGCCACCAGTCCCTTGACACTCAGCCACCGGACGCTTGGCTCTCAGCCACCAGTCCCTTGGTCCTCAGCCACCAGTCCCTTGGCCCTCATCCACCGGTCACTAGGCTGTCAGCCACCGGGTCCTTGACCCTCAGCCACCAGCCCCTTGGCCCTCAACCACCGGTCCCTTGGCCCTCAGCCACCAGTCCCTTGGACCTCAGCCACCGGCCACTTGGCTCTCAGCCACCGGGTCGTTGACCCTCAGCCACCAGTCCCTTGGCCCTCAGTCACCGGGTCCTTGACACTCTGCCGCAAGTCCCTTGGCCCTCAGCCACCAGTCCCTTGACCCTCAGCCACCAGTCCCTTGACCCTCAGTCACCGGGTCCTTGACACTCAGCCACAAGTCCCTTGGCCCTCAGCCACCAGTCCCTTGACCCTCAGCCACCAGTCCCTTGGCCCTCAGCCACCAGTCCCTTGGTCCTCAGCCACCAGTCCCTTGGCCCTCAGCCACCGGTCACTAGGCTCTCAGCCACCGGGTCCTTGACTCTCAGCCACCAGTCCCTTGGGCCTCAGCCCCCGGTTCCTTGGCCCTCAGCCACCAGTCCCTTGGACCTCAGCCACCGGTCACTTGGCTCTCAGCCACCGGGTCCTTGACCCTCAGCCACCAGTCCCATGGCCCTCAGCCACCGAGTCCTTGACACACAGCCACCAGTCCCTTGGCCCTCAGCCACCGGTCCCTTGACCCTTAGCCACCAGTCCCTTGGCCCTCAGTCACTGGTCCCTTGGCCCTCAGCCACTGGTCCCTTGTCCCTCAGCCACCGCTCCCTTGACCCTCAGCCACAAGTCCCTTGTTCCTCAGCCACCATTCCCTTGCCTCTCAGCGACTGGAGTCTTGGCCCTCAGCCACCAGTCCCTTGACCCTCAGCCACCGGACGCTTGGCCCTCAGCCACCAGTCCCTTGGTCCTCAGCCACCAGTCACTTGGCCCAAATCCACCGGTCACTAGGCTCTCAGCCACCGGGTCCTTGACCCTCAGCCACCAGCCCCTTCGCCCTCAACCACCGGTCCCTTGGCCCTCAGCCACCAGTCCCTTGGACCTCAGCCACCGGCCACTTGGCTCTCAGCCACCGGGTCGTTGACCCTCAGCCACCAGTCCCTTGGCCCTCAGTCACCGGGTCCTTGACACTCAGCCGCAAGTCCCTTGGCACTCAGCCACCAGTCCCTTGACCCTCAGCCACCAGTCCCTTGACCCTCAGTCACCGGGTCCTTGACACTCAGCCACAAGTCCCTTGGCCCTCAGCCACCAGTCCCTTGACCCTCAGCCACCAGTCCCTTGGCCCTCAGTCACCGGGTCCTTGACACTCAGCCACAAGTCCCTTGGCCCTCAGCCACCAGTCTCTTGCCACTGAGCAACCAGTCACTTGGCCCTCAGCCACCAGTCGCTTGGCACTGAGCAACCAGTCACTTGGCCCTCAGCCACCGGTCCCTTGTCCCTCAGCCACCAGTCCCTTTGCCCTCAACCACCAGTCCCTTGGCACTGAGCAACTGGTCACTTGGCCTTCAGCCACCGGTCACTTGGCCCTCTGCCACCGGTCCCTTCGCCCTTATCCACTGGTCCCTTGGCCCTCAGCCACTGGTCCCTTGGCCCTCAGCCACCGGTCCCATGGACCTCAGCCACCGGTCCCTTGGCCATCAGCCACCGGTCCCTTGGCCCTCAGCCAACATTCTCTTGGCCCTCAGCCACCTGTCCCTTGGCCTCCAGACACTGGTCCCTTAGCCCTCAGCCACCGGTCCTTTGGCCCTCAGCCACCGGTCCCGTGGACCTCAGCCACCGGTCCCTTGGCCCTCAGCCACCGGTCCCGTGGCCCTCAGCCACCGGTCACTTGGCCATCAGCCACCGGTCGCTTGGCCCTCAGCCATCAGTCTCTTGGCCCTCAGCCACCTGTCCCTTGCCCCTCAGCAACTGGTCCCTTGGCCCTCAGACACCGGACCCTTGGCCCTCAGACAACGGTCCCTTGGCCCTCAGCCACCTGTCCCTTGGCCCTCAGCGACCGGACCCTTGGCCCTCAGACACCGGTATTGGCTCTCAGCCACCGGTCCTTTGGCCATCAGCCACCGGTCCCTTTGGCACTCAGACACCGGACCCTTGGCCCTCAGACAACGGTCCTTTGGCCCTCAGCCACCGGTCCCTTGGTCCTCAGACACCGGTCCCTTGGACCTCAGCCACCGGTCGCTTGGCCCTCAGCCACCGGTCCCTTGGTCCTCAGCGACCGGTCCCTTGGCCCTCAGCCTCCAGTCCCTTGGCCCTCAGCAACTGGTCCCTTGGCCATCAGCCACCGGTCCCTTGGCCCTCAGCAACTGGACCCTTGGTCCTCAGCCACCGGTCCCTTCGCCCTCAGCCACCAGTCCCTTGGCCCTCAGCCACCAGCCCGTTGGCCCTCAGCCACCGGTCCCTTGGCCCTCAGCCACCAGCCGCTTGGCCCTCAGCCACCGGTCCCTTGGCCCTCAGGCACCGGTCCCTTGGCCCTCAGCCACCAGCCCCTTGGCCCTCAGCCACCGGTCACTTGGCCCTCAGCCACCGGTCCGTTAACGCTTAGCCACCAGTCCCTTGGCACTCAGCCACCGGTCCCGTGGACCTCAGCCACCGGTCCGTTGACCCTCAGCCACCGGTCCCTTGGCCCGCAACCAACAGTCTCTTGGCCCTCAGCCACCTGTCCCTTGGCCCTTAGCCACTGGTCCCTTGGCCCTCAGCCACCAGTCTCTTGCCACTGAGCAACCAGTCACTTGGCCCTCAGCCACCAGTCGCTTGGCACTGAGCAACCAGTCACTTGGCCCTCAGCCACCGGTCCCTTGGCACTGAGCAACCAGTCACTTGGCCCTCAGCCACCGGTCCCTTGTCCCTCAGCCACCAGTCCCTTTGCCCTCAGCCACCAGTCCCTTGGCACTGAGCAACTGGTCACTTGGCCTTCAGCCACCGGTCACTTGGCCCTCAGCCAACGGTCCCTTCGCCCTTATCCACTGGTCCCTTGGCCCTCAGCCACTGGTCCCTTGGCCCTCAGCCACCGGTCCCATGGACCTCAGCCACCGGTCCCTTGGCCATCAGCCACCGGTCCCTTGGCCCTCAGCCAACATTCTCTTGGCCCTCAGCCACCTGTCCCTTGGCCTCCAGACACTGGTCCCTTAGCCCTCAGCCACCGGTCCTTTGGCCCTCAGCCACCGGTCCCGTGGACCTCAGCCACCGGTCCCTTGGCCCTCAGCCACCGGTCCCGTGGCCCTCAGCCACCGGTCACTTGGCCATCAGCCACCGGTCGCTTGGCCCTCAGCCATCAGTCTCTTGGCCCTCAGCCACCTGTCCCTTGGCCCTCAGCCACCGGTCCCTTGGCCCTCAGACACCGGACCCTTGGCCCTCAGACAACGGTCCCTTGGCCCTCAGCCACCGGTCCCTTGGCCCTCAGACACCGGTCCCTTGGACCTCAGCCACCGGTCCCTTGGCCCTCAGCCACCGGTCCCTTGGTCCTCAGCGACCGGTCCCTTGGCCCTCAGCCACCAGTCCCTTGGCCCTCAGCCACCATTCCCTTGGCCCTCAACCACTGGTCCCTTGGCCATCAGCCACCGGTCCCTTGACCCTCAGCAACTGGATCCTTGGTCCTCAGCCACCGGTCCCTTGGCCCTCAGCCACCGGTCCCTTGGCCCTCAGCCACCAGCCCCTTGGCACTCAGCCACCGGTCCCTTGGCCCTCAGCCACCAGCCCCTTGGCCCTCAGCCACCGGTCCCTTGGCCCTCAGCCACCGGTCCCTTGGCCCTCAGCCACCTGCCCCTTGGTCCTCAGCCACCAGTCCCTTGTCCCTCAGCCACCAGTCCCTTGGCCCTCAGCCACCGGTCCATTGGCTCTCAGCCACCAGCCCCTTGGCCCTCAGCCACCGGTCCCTTGGCCCTCAGCCACCGGTCCCTTGGCACTCAGCGACCAGTCCCTTGGCCCTCAGCCAACGGTCACTTGACCCTCAGCCACCAGTCCCTTGACCCTCAGCCACTGGTCTCTTGGCACTCAGCCACCGGTCCCTTGACCCTCAGCCACCGGACGCTTGGCCCTCAGCCACCAGTCCCTTGGTCCTCAGCCACCAGTCCCTTGGCCCTCAGCCACCGGTCACTAGGCTCTCAGCCACCGGGTCCTTGACTCTCAGCCACCAGTCCCTTGGGCCTCAGCCACCGGTTCCTTGGCCCTCAGCCACCAGTCCCTTGGACCTCAGCCACCGGTCACTTGGCTCTCAGCCACCGGGTCCTTGACCCTCAGCCACCAGTCCCATGGCCCTCAGCCACCGAGTCCTTGACACTCAGCCACCAGTCCCTTGGCCCTCAGCCACCGGTCCCTTGACCCTTAGCCACCAGTCCCTTGGCCCTCAGTCACTGGTCACTTGGCCCTCAGCCACTGGTCCCTTGTCCCTCAGCCACCGGTCCCTTGACCCTCAGCCACCAGTCACTTGTTCCTCAGCCACCAGTCCCTTGGCTCTAAGCGACTGGACTCTTGGCCCTCAGCCACCAGTCCCTTGACACTCAGCCACCGGACGCTTGGCTCTCAGCCACCAGTCCCTTGGTCCTCAGCCACCAGTCCCTTGGCCCTCATCCACCGGTCACTAGGCTGTCAGCCACCGGGTCCTTGACCCTCAGCCACCAGCCCCTTGGCCCTCAACCACCGGTCCCTTGGCCCTCAGCCACCAGTCCCTTGGACCTCAGCCACCGGCCACTTGGCTCTCAGCCACCGGGTCGTTGACCCTCAGCCACCAGTCCCTTGGCCCTCAGTCACCGGGTCCTTGACACTCTGCCGCAAGTCCCTTGGCCCTCAGCCACCAGTCCCTTGACCCTCAGCCACCAGTCCCTTGACCCTCAGTCACCGGGTCCTTGACACTCAGCCACAAGTCCCTTGGCCCTCAGCCACCAGTCCCTTGACCCTCAGCCACCAGTCCCTTGGCCCTCAGCCACCAGTCCCTTGGTCCTCAGCCACCAGTCCCTTGGCCCTCAGCCACCGGTCACTAGGCTCTCAGCCACCGGGTCCTTGACTCTCAGCCACCAGTCCCTTGGGCCTCAGCCCCCGGTTCCTTGGCCCTCAGCCACCAGTCCCTTGGACCTCAGCCACCGGTCACTTGGCTCTCAGCCACCGGGTCCTTGACCCTCAGCCACCAGTCCCATGGCCCTCAGCCACCGAGTCCTTGACACACAGCCACCAGTCCCTTGGCCCTCAGCCACCGGTCCCTTGACCCTTAGCCAACAGTCCCTTGGCCCTCAGTCACTGGTCCCTTGGCCCTCAGCCACTGGTCCCTTGTCCCTCAGCCACCGCTCCCTTGACCCTCAGCCACAAGTCCCTTGTTCCTCAGCCACCATTCCCTTGCCTCTCAGCGACTGGAGTCTTGGCCCTCAGCCACCAGTCCCTTGACCCTCAGCCACCGGACGCTTGGCCCTCAGCCACCAGTCCCTTGGTCCTCAGCCACCAGTCACTTGGCCCAAATCCACCGGTCACTAGGCTCTCAGCCACCGGGTCCTTGACCCTCAGCCACCAGCCCCTTCGCCCTCAACCACCGGTCCCTTGGCCCTCAGCCACCAGTCCCTTGGACCTCAGCCACCGGCCACTTGGCTCTCAGCCACCGGGTCGTTGACCCTCAGCCACCAGTCCCTTGGCCCTCAGTCACCGGGTCCTTGACACTCAGCCGCAAGTCCCTTGGCACTCAGCCACCAGTCCCTTGACCCTCAGCCACCAGTCCCTTGACCCTCAGTCACCGGGTCCTTGACACTCAGCCACAAGTCCCTTGGCCCTCAGCCACCAGTCCCTTGACCCTCAGCCACCAGTCCCTTGGCCCTCAGTCACCGGGTCCTTGACACTCAGCCACAAGTCCCTTGGCCCTCAGCCACCAGTCTCTTGCCACTGAGCAACCAGTCACTTGGCCCTCAGCCACCAGTCGCTTGGCACTGAGCAACCAGTCACTTGGCCCTCAGCCACCGGTCCCTTGGCACTGAGCAACCAGTCACTTGGCCCTCAGCCACCGGTCCCTTGTCCCTCAGCCACCAGTCCCTTTGCCCTCAACCACCAGTCCCTTGGCACTGAGCAACTGGTCACTTGGCCTTCAGCCACCGGTCACTTGGCCCTCTGCCACCGGTCCCTTCGCCCTTATCCACTGGTCCCTTGGCCCTCAGCCACTGGTCCCTTGGCCCTCAGCCACCGGTCCCATGGACCTCAGCCACCGGTCCCTTGGCCATCAGCCACCGGTCCCTTGGCCCTCAGCCAACATTCTCTTGGCCCTCAGCCACCTGTCCCTTGGCCTCCAGACACTGGTCCCTTAGCCCTCAGCCACCGGTCCTTTGGCCCTCAGCCACCGGTCCCGTGGACCTCAGCCACCGGTCCCTTGGCCCTCAGCCACCGGTCCCGTGGCCCTCAGCCACCGGTCACTTGGCCATCAGCCACCGGTCGCTTGGCCCTCAGCCATCAGTCTCTTGGCCCTCAGCCACCTGTCCCTTGGCCCTCAGCAACCGGTCCCTTGGCCCTCAGACACCGGACCCTTGGCCCTCAGACAACGGTCCCTTGGCCCTCAGCCACCGGTCACTTGGCCCTCAGACACCGGTCCCTTGGACCTCAGCCACCGGTCCCTTGGCCCTCAGCCACCGGTCCCTTGGTCCTCAGCGACCGGTCCCTTGGCCCTCAGCCACCAGTCCCTTGGCCCTCAGCCACCATTCCCTTGGCCCTCAGCCACTGGTCCCTTGGCCATCAGCCACCGGTCCCTTGGCCCTCAGCAACTGGATCCTTGGTCCTCAGCCACCGGTCCCTTGGCCCTCAGCCACCGGTCCCTTGGCCCTCAGCCACCAGCCCCTTGGCCCTCAGCCACCGGTCCCTTGGCCCTCAGCCACCAGCCCCTTGGCCCTCAGCCACCTGCCCCTTGGTCCTCAGCCACCAGTCCCTTGTCCCTCAGCCACCAGACCCTTGGCCCTCAGCCACCGGTCCATTGGCTCTCAGCCACCAGCCCCTTGGCCCTCAGCCACCGGTCCCTTGGCCCTCAGCCACCGGTCCCTTGGCACTCAGCGACCAGTCCCTTGGCCCTCAGCCAACGGTCACTTGACCCTCAGCCACCAGTCCCTTGACCCTCAGCCACTGGTCTCTTGGCACTCAGCCACCGGTCCCTTGACCCTCAGCCACCGGACGCTTGGCCCTCAGCCACCAGTCCCTTGGTCCTCAGCCACCAGTCCCTTGGCCCTCAGCCACCGGTCACTAGGCTCTCAGCCACCGGGTCCTTGACTCTCAGCCACCAGTCCCTTGGGCCTCAGCCACCGGTTCCTTGGCCCTCAGCCACCAGTCCCTTGGACCTCAGCCATCGGTCACTTGGCTCTCAGCCACCGGGTCCTTGACCCTCAGCCACCAGTCCCATGGCCCTCAGCCACCGAGTCCTTGACACTCAGCCACCAGTCCCTTGGCCCTCAGCCACCGTTCCCTTGACCCTTAGCCACCAGTCCCTTGGCCCTCAGTCACTGGTCACTTGGCCCTCAGCCACTGGTCCCTTGTCCCTCAGCCACCGGTCCCTTGACCCTCAGCCACCAGTCCCTTGTTCCTCAGCCACCAGTCCCTTGGCTCTAAGCGACTGGACTCTTGGCCCTCAGCCACCAGTCCCTTGACCCTCAGCCACCGGACGCTTGGCTCTCAGCCACCAGTCCCTGGTCCTCAGCCACCAGTCCCTTGGCCCTCATCCACCGGTCACTAGGCTCTCAGCCACCGGGTCCTTGACCCTCAGCCACCAGCCCCTTGGCCCTCAACCACCGGTCCCTTGGCCCTCAGCCACCAGTGCCTTGGACCTCAGCCACCGGCCACTTGGCTCTCAGCCACCGGGTCGTTGACCCGCAGCCACCAGTCCCTTGGCCCTCAGTCACCGGGTCCTTGACACTCAGCCGCAAGTCCCTTGGCCCTCAGCCACCAGTCCCTTGACCCTCAGCCACCAGTCCCTTGACCCTCAGTCACCGGGTCCTTGACACTCAGCCACAAGTCCCTTGGCCCTCAGCCACCAGTCCCTTAACCCTCAGCCACCAGTCCCTTGGCCCTCAGCCACCAGTCACTTGGTCCTCAGCCACCAGTCCCTTGGCCCTCAGCCACCGGTCACTAAGCTCTCAGCCACCGGGTCCTTCACTCTCAGCCACCAGTCCCTTGGGCCTCAGCCACCGGTTCCTTGGCCCTCAGCCACCAGTCCCTTGGACCTCAGCCACCGGTCACTTGGCTCTCAGCCACCGGGTCCTTGACCCTCAGCCAGCAGTCCCATGGCCCTCAGCCACCGAGTCCTTGACACTCAGCCGCAAGTCCCTTGGCACTCAGCCACCAGTCCCTTGACCCTCAGCCACCAGTCCCTTGACCCTCAGTCACCGGGTCCTTGACACTCAGCCACAAGTCCCTTGGCCCTCAGCCACCAGTCCCTTGACCCTCAGCCACCAGTCCCTTGGCCCTCAGTCACCGGGTCCTTGACACTCAGCCACAAGTCCCTTGGCCCTCAGCCACCAGTCCATTGACCCTCAGCCACCAGTCCCTTGACCCTCAGCCATCGGTCCCTTGACTCTCGGCAACCATTCCTTTGGCCATCACAACTTGTCCCTTGGCCCTCAGCAAGCGGTCATTTAGCACTTAGCACCTGGTGATTTAGCCCTCAGCAGTTGTTCTTTAGGCACTTCGCAATTGGTCCCTTGGTGCTCAGCCACCGGTCCCTTGGCTCTCAGCGACCGGACCCTTGGCCCTCATCCACCGGTCGCTTGGCCCTCAGCCACCAGTCCCTTGATTCTCAGCCACCAGTCCCTTGGTCCTCAGCCACCGGTCCCTTGGCTCTCAGCGACCGCACCCTTGGCACTCATCCACCGGTCACTTGGCCCTCAGCCACCAGTCCCTTGGTTGTCAGCCACCAGTCCCTTGGCCCTCAGCCACCGGTCACTAGGCTCTCAGCCACCGGGTCCTTGACCCTCAGCCACAAGTCCCTTGGAGCTCAGCCACCGGTCACTTGGCTCTCATCCACCGGGTCCTTGACCCTCAGCCACCAGTCCCTTGGCCCTCAGCCACCGGGTCCTTGACCCTCAGCCACCAGTCCGTTTGCCCTCAGCCACCGGTCCCTTGACCCTCAGCCACCAGTCCCTTGGTCCTCAGCCACCAGTCCCTTGGCTCTCAGCGACTAGAACCTTGGCCCTCAGCCACCGGTCCCTTGGCCCTCAGCCACCGGTCACTTGGCTCTCAACCACCGCGTCCTTGACCCTCAGCCACCTGGTCCTTGACCCTCAGCCATCGGTCCCTTGACTCTCAGCAACCAGTCCCTTGGACCTCAGCCACCGGTCACTTGGCCCTCAGCCACCGGTCCCTTGGTCCTCAGCGACCGGTCCCTTGGCCCTCAGCCTCCAGTCCCTTGGCCCTCAGCAACTGGTCCCTTGGCCATCAGCCACCGGTCCCTTGGCCCTCAGCAACTGGACCCTTGGTCCTCAGCCACCGGTCCCTTCGCCCTCAGCCACCAGTCCCTTGGCCCTCAGCCACCAGCCCGTTGGCCCTCAGCCACCGGTCCCTTGGCCCTCAGCCACCAGCCGCTTGGCCCTCAGCCACCGGTCCCTTGGCCCTCAGGCACCGGTCCCTTGGCCCTCAGCCACCAGCCCCTTGGCCCTCAGCCACCGGTCACTTGGCCCTCAGCCACCGGTCCGTTAACGCTTAGCCACCAGTCCCTTGGCACTCAGCCACCGGTCCCGTGGACCTCAGCCACCGGTCCGTTGACCCTCAGCCACCGGTCCCTTGGCCCGCAACCAACAGTCTCTTGGCCCTCAGCCACCTGTCCCTTGGCCCTTAGCCACTGGTCCCTTGGCCCTCAGCCACCAGTCTCTTGCCACTGAGCAACCAGTCACTTGGCCCTCAGCCACCAGTCGCTTGGCACTGAGCAACCAGTCACTTGGCCCTCAGCCACCGGTCCCTTGGCACTGAGCAACCAGTCACTTGGCCCTCAGCCACCGGTCCCTTGTCCCTCAGCCACCAGTCCCTTTGCCCTCAGCCACCAGTCCCTTGGCACTGAGCAACTGGTCACTTGGCCTTCAGCCACCGGTCACTTGGCCCTCAGCCAACGGTCCCTTCGCCCTTATCCACTGGTCCCTTGGCCCTCAGCCACTGGTCCCTTGGCCCTCAGCCACCGGTCCCATGGACCTCAGCCACCGGTCCCTTGGCCATCAGCCACCGGTCCCTTGGCCCTCAGCCAACATTCTCTTGGCCCTCAGCCACCTGTCCCTTGGCCTCCAGACACTGGTCCCTTAGCCCTCAGCCACCGGTCCTTTGGCCCTCAGCCACCGGTCCCGTGGACCTCAGCCACCGGTCCCTTGGCCCTCAGCCACCGGTCCCGTGGCCCTCAGCCACCGGTCACTTGGCCATCAGCCACCGGTCGCTTGGCCCTCAGCCATCAGTCTCTTGGCCCTCAGCCACCTGTCCCTTGGCCCTCAGCCACCGGTCCCTTGGCCCTCAGACACCGGACCCTTGGCCCTCAGACAACGGTCCCTTGGCCCTCAGCCACCGGTCCCTTGGCCCTCAGACACCGGTCCCTTGGACCTCAGCCACCGGTCCCTTGGCCCTCAGCCACCGGTCCCTTGGTCCTCAGCGACCGGTCCCTTGGCCCTCAGCCACCAGTCCCTTGGCCCTCAGCCACCATTCCCTTGGCCCTCAACCACTGGTCCCTTGGCCATCAGCCACCGGTCCCTTGACCCTCAGCAACTGGATCCTTGGTCCTCAGCCACCGGTCCCTTGGCCCTCAGCCACCGGTCCCTTGGCCCTCAGCCACCAGCCCCTTGGCACTCAGCCACCGGTCCCTTGGCCCTCAGCCACCAGCCCCTTGGCCCTCAGCCACCGGTCCCTTGGCCCTCAGCCACCGGTCCCTTGGCCCTCAGCCACCTGCCCCTTGGTCCTCAGCCACCAGTCCCTTGTCCCTCAGCCACCAGTCCCTTGGCCCTCAGCCACCGGTCCATTGGCTCTCAGCCACCAGCCCCTTGGCCCTCAGCCACCGGTCCCTTGGCCCTCAGCCACCGGTCCCTTGGCACTCAGCGACCAGTCCCTTGGCCCTCAGCCAACGGTCACTTGACCCTCAGCCACCAGTCCCTTGACCCTCAGCCACTGGTCTCTTGGCACTCAGCCACCGGTCCCTTGACCCTCAGCCACCGGACGCTTGGCCCTCAGCCACCAGTCCCTTGGTCCTCAGCCACCAGTCCCTTGGCCCTCAGCCACCGGTCACTAGGCTCTCAGCCACCGGGTCCTTGACTCTCAGCCACCAGTCCCTTGGGCCTCAGCCACCGGTTCCTTGGCCCTCAGCCACCAGTCCCTTGGACCTCAGCGACCGGTCACTTGGCTCTCAGCCACCGGGTCCTTGACCCTCAGCCACCAGTCCCATGGCCCTCAGCCACCGAGTCCTTGACACTCAGCCACCAGTCCCTTGGCCCTCAGCCACCGGTCCCTTGACCCTTAGCCACCAGTCCCTTGGCCCTCAGTCACTGGTCACTTGGCCCTCAGCCACTGGTCCCTTGTCCCTCAGCCACCGGTCCCTTGACCCTCAGCCACCAGTCACTTGTTCCTCAGCCACCAGTCCCTTGGCTCTAAGCGACTGGACTCTTGGCCCTCAGCCACCAGTCCCTTGACACTCAGCCACCGGACGCTTGGCTCTCAGCCACCAGTCCCTTGGTCCTCAGCCACCAGTCCCTTGGCCCTCATCCACCGGTCACTAGGCTGTCAGCCACCGGGTCCTTGACCCTCAGCCACCAGCCCCTTGGCCCTCAACCACCGGTCCCTTGGCCCTCAGCCACCAGTCCCTTGGACCTCAGCCACCGGCCACTTGGCTCTCAGCCACCGGGTCGTTGACCCTCAGCCACCAGTCCCTTGGCCCTCAGTCACCGGGTCCTTGACACTCTGCCGCAAGTCCCTTGGCCCTCAGCCACCAGTCCCTTGACCCTCAGCCACCAGTCCCTTGACCCTCAGTCACCGGGTCCTTGACACTCAGCCACAAGTCCCTTGGCCCTCAGCCACCAGTCCCTTGACCCTCAGCCACCAGTCCCTTGGCCCTCAGCCACCAGTCCCTTGGTCCTCAGCCACCAGTCCCTTGGCCCTCAGCCACCGGTCACTAGGCTCTCAGCCACCGGGTCCTTGACTCTCAGCCACCAGTCCCTTGGGCCTCAGCCCCCGGTTCCTTGGCCCTCAGCCACCAGTCCCTTGGACCTCAGCCACCGGTCACTTGGCTCTCAGCCACCGGGTCCTTGACCCTCAGCCACCAGTCCCATGGCCCTCAGCCACCGAGTCCTTGACACACAGCCACCAGTCCCTTGGCCCTCAGCCACCGGTCCCTTGACCCTTAGCCAACAGTCCCTTGGCCCTCAGTCACTGGTCCCTTGGCCCTCAGCCACTGGTCCCTTGTCCCTCAGCCACCGCTCCCTTGACCCTCAGCCACAAGTCCCTTGTTCCTCAGCCACCATTCCCTTGCCTCTCAGCGACTGGAGTCTTGGCCCTCAGCCACCAGTCCCTTGACCCTCAGCCACCGGACGCTTGGCCCTCAGCCACCAGTCCCTTGGTCCTCAGCCACCAGTCACTTGGCCCAAATCCACCGGTCACTAGGCTCTCAGCCACCGGGTCCTTGACCCTCAGCCACCAGCCCCTTCGCCCTCAACCACCGGTCCCTTGGCCCTCAGCCACCAGTCCCTTGGACCTCAGCCACCGGCCACTTGGCTCTCAGCCACCGGGTCGTTGACCCTCAGCCACCAGTCCCTTGGCCCTCAGTCACCGGGTCCTTGACACTCAGCCGCAAGTCCCTTGGCACTCAGCCACCAGTCCCTTGACCCTCAGCCACCAGTCCCTTGACCCTCAGTCACCGGGTCCTTGACACTCAGCCACAAGTCCCTTGGCCCTCAGCCACCAGTCCCTTGACCCTCAGCCACCAGTCCCTTGGCCCTCAGTCACCGGGTCCTTGACACTCAGCCACAAGTCCCTTGGCCCTCAGCCACCAGTCTCTTGCCACTGAGCAACCAGTCACTTGGCCCTCAGCCACCAGTCGCTTGGCACTGAGCAACCAGTCACTTGGCCCTCAGCCACCGGTCCCTTGGCACTGAGCAACCAGTCACTTGGCCCTCAGCCACCGGTCCCTTGTCCCTCAGCCACCAGTCCCTTTGCCCTCAACCACCAGTCCCTTGGCACTGAGCAACTGGTCACTTGGCCTTCAGCCACCGGTCACTTGGCCCTCTGCCACCGGTCCCTTCGCCCTTATCCACTGGTCCCTTGGCCCTCAGCCACTGGTCCCTTGGCCCTCAGCCACCGGTCCCATGGACCTCAGCCACCGGTCCCTTGGCCATCAGCCACCGGTCCCTTGGCCCTCAGCCAACATTCTCTTGGCCCTCAGCCACCTGTCCCTTGGCCTCCAGACACTGGTCCCTTAGCCCTCAGCCACCGGTCCTTTGGCCCTCAGCCACCGGTCCCGTGGACCTCAGCCACCGGTCCCTTGGCCCTCAGCCACCGGTCCCGTGGCCCTCAGCCACCGGTCACTTGGCCATCAGCCACCGGTCGCTTGGCCCTCAGCCATCAGTCTCTTGGCCCTCAGCCACCTGTCCCTTGGCCCTCAGCCACCGGTCCCTTGGCCCTCAGACACCGGACCCTTGGCCCTCAGACAACGGTCCCTTGGCCCTCAGCCACCGGTCACTTGGCCCTCAGACACCGGTCCCTTGGACCTCAGCCACCGGTCCCTTGGCCCTCAGCCACCGGTCCCTTGGTCCTCAGCGACCGGTCCCTTGGCCCTCAGCCACCAGTCCCTTGGCCCTCAGCCACCATTCCCTTGGCCCTCAGCCACTGGTCCCTTGGCCATCAGCCACCGGTCCCTTGGCCCTCAGCAACTGGATCCTTGGTCCTCAGCCACCGGTCCCTTGGCCCTCAGCCACCGGTCCCTTGGCCCTCAGCCACCAGCCCCTTGGCCCTCAGCCACCGGTCCCTTGGCCCTCAGCCACCAGCCCCTTGGCCCTCAGCCACCTGCCCCTTGGTCCTCAGCCACCAGTCCCTTGTCCCTCAGCCACCAGACCTTGGCCCTCAGCCACCGGTCCATTGGCTCTCCAGCCACCAGCCCCTTGGCCCTCAGCCACCGGTCCCTTGGCCCTCAGCCACCGGTCCCTTGGCACTCAGCGACCAGTCCCTTGGCCCTCAGCCAACGGTCACTTGACCCTCAGCCACCAGTCCCTTGACCCTCAGCCACTGGTCTCTTGGCACTCAGCCACCGGTCCCTTGACCCTCAGCCACCGGACGCTTGGCCCTCAGCCACCAGTCCCTTGGTCCTCAGCCACAGTCCCTTGGCCCTCAGCCACCGGTCACTAGGCTCTCAGCCACCGGGTCCTTGACTCTCAGCCACCAGTCCCTTGGGCCTCAGCCACCGGTTCCTTGGCCCTCAGCCACCAGTCCCTTGGACCTCAGCCATCGGTCACTTGGCTCTCAGCCACCGGGTCCTTGACCCTCAGCCACCAGTCCATGGCCCTCAGCCACCGAGTCCTTGACACTCAGCCACCAGTCCCTTGGCCCTCAGCCACCGTTCCCTTGACCCTTAGCCACCAGTCCCTTGGCCCTCAGTCACTGGTCACTTGGCCCTCAGCCACTGGTCCCTTGTCCCTCAGCCACCGGTCCCTTGACCCTCAGCCACCAGTCCCTTGTTCCTCAGCCACCAGTCCCTTGGCTCTAAGCGACTGGACTCTTGGCCCTCAGCCACCAGTCCTTGACCCTCAGCCACCGGACGCTTGGGCTCTCAG